>NC_142436.1:117950000-118635000 GCF_059453495.1 Arachis ipaensis
CTTTATAATGCCTGGGAGAGGTACAGAGGGATGCTAAGGAAATGCCCCTCTGAAATGTTTTCAGAGTGGGTGCAGTTAGACATCTTCTACTACGGGCTTACAGAAAAAGCTCAGATATCTCTAGACCACTCAGCTGGTGGATCTATACACATGAGAAAGACTATTGAAGATGCTCAAGAGCTTATTGATATAGTTACTAGAAATCAGCATCTGTACATAAGTAATGAGTCCTCCATGAAAGAAGAAGCTAAGCCAGTATCAACTGACTTTAGTCCTCAGGAACAAGTTGCTGAACTCAATCAGTAACTATCTTCTATAACAAGGCAGTTAGCAGAATTTAAGGAGATGCTACAAGAAACCAAAATTGCTAACAAGGATATGAAATCACAATTGAATCGGACAAAACAGCAGTTGTTAAAATAGATAACTGAGGAGTGCTAGGCAGTTCAATTAAGAAGTGGAAAAATATTAAATATCTCAACTCAAAGTAGTAGAAAGCCAAGAAAGGAACAGCTGACAGAGGATGAGCAACCTGCTACCCAAAATCCCTCTGAGGACAGTAAGAGCCCAGAGAGGAATAAGTCTGGCGTTCAAACGCCAGAAAAGGGTGAAAAACTGGCATTAAACGCCTAATCCATGTCCGGTTCTGGCATTCAAACGCCAGAAAAGGGTTGGAATCTGGTGTTAAACGCCCAATCCACGTCCAACCCTGGCGTTCAAACACCAATGAGGGATCAGACACCTGCAAGTGTTGATAATAACTCCCTCAAGAAGGCTTCTCAACCTGCCTCTATAGGAAATAAGCCTGCAGCAACTAAGGTTGAAGAATATAAAGCCAAAATGCCTTATCCTCAGAAACTCTGCTAAGCAGAACAGGATAAACAATTTGCTCACTTTGCATACTACCTCAGGACTCTTGAAATAAAGATTCCGTTTGCAGAGGCACTTGAGCAAATACCCTCTTATGCTAAGTTCATGAAAGAAATCTTAAGTCATAAGAAGGATTGGAGAGAAAAAGAAAAATTTTTCTCACTGAAGAATGTAGTGCAGTCATCCTAACAAGCTTACCAGAAAAGCTTAAGGATCCCGGAAGCTTTATGATACCATGCACATTAGAGGGTACTTGTACCAAGACAGCTCTATGTGACCTTGGGGCAAGTATCAATCTAATCCCTGCATCCACTATCAGAAAGCTTGGCTTGACTGAAGAGGTCAAACCAACCCGGATATGTCTTCAACTTGCTGATGGCTCCATTAAATATCCGTTAGGCATAATTGAGGACATGATTGTCAATGTTGGGCCATTTGCCTTTCCCACTGACTTTGTAGTGCTGGAAATGGAGGAGCACAAGAGTGCAACTCTCATTCTAGCAAGACCTTTCCTAGCAACTGGAAGAACCCTCATTGATGTCCAAAAAGGGGAAGTGACCTTGAGAGTTAATGAGGATGAGTTCAGGCTGAATGCTGTTGAGGCAATGAAGCATCCAGACACATCAAAAGACTGCATGCGTGTTGATATTATTGACTCCCTAGTAGAGGAGATCAACATGGCTGAGAGTCTCGAATCAGAGCTAGAGGACATCTTTAAAGATGTTGAGCCTGATCTGGAGGAATCAGAGGAAATAAAAGAGCCTCTGAAAATTCCTCAGGAAGAGGAGAAGCCTCCTAAACCTGAGCTCAAACCACTACCACCATCCCTGAAATATGCATTTCTGGGAGAAGGTGACACTTTTTCGGTGATCATAAGCTCTACTTTAAATCCACAGGAAGAGAAAGCACTACTTCAAGTGCTAAGGACACACAAGACAGCTCTTGGGTGGTCCATAAGTGACCTTAAGGGCATAAGCCCAGCTAGATGCATGCACAAGATCCTATTGGAGGATAATGCTAAGCCAGTGGTTCAACCACAGAGGCGGCTAAATCCAGCCATGAAGGAGGTGGTGCAGAAAGAGGTCACCAAGTTACTGGAGGCTGGGATTATTTATCCTATTTCTGATAGCCCCTGGGTAAGCCCTGTCCAAGTTGTCCCCAAAAAGGGAGGTATGACAGTGGTTCATAATGAAAAGAATGAACTGGTTCCTACAAGAACAGTTACATGGTGGCGTATGTGTATTGATTACAGAAGGCTCAATACAGCCACCAGGAAGGATCACTTTCCTTTACCATTCATAGACCAGATGCTAGAGAGACTAGCAGGTCATGAATATTACTGCTTTTTGGATGGCTATTCAGGTTACAACTAAATTGCAGTAGATCCTCAGGACCAAGAGAAAACAGCATTCACATGCCCTTCTGGAGTGTTTGCCTACAGAAGGATGGCTTTTGGTCTGTGCAATGCACCTGCAACCTTTCAGAGGTGCATGCTCTCTATCTTCTCTGATATGGTAGAAAAATTTCTGGAAGTCTTCATGGATGACTTTTCAGTATTTGGAGACTCTTTCAGCTCCTGCCTTGACCATCTAGCACTTGTTCTGAAAAGATGCCAAGAGACCAACCTAGTTTTAAACTGGGAAAAATATCACTTTATGGTGACTGAAGGAATTGTCCTTGGGCATAAAATTTCAAACAAGAGAATAGAGGTGGATCAAGCTAAAGTGGAAGTAATTGAAAAATTACCACCACCTGCCAATGTTAAGGCAATCAGAAGCTTTCTGGGGCATGCAGGATTCTATAGGAGGTTTATAAAGGATTTTTCAAAAATTGCAAAATCTTTGAGCAATCTGCTAGCTGCTGACACGCCATTTGTGTTTGACACAGAGTGTCAGCAGGCGTTTGAAACTCTGAAAGCTAAGCTGGTCACAGCACCAGTTATTTCTGCACCAGACTGGACATTACCATTCGAACTAATGTGTGATGCTAGTGACCATACCATTGGTGCAGTATTGGGACAGAAGCATAACAAGCTTCTGCATGTCATTTATTATGCTAGCCATGTTTTAAATGATGCCCAAAAAGTTTACACAACCACAGAAAAAGAATTGCTTGCGGTGGTTTATGCCATTGACAAGTTTAGATCATACTTAGTAGGATCAAAAGTGATTGTGTACACTGACCATGCTGCTCTTAAATTTCTACTCACAAAGCAGGATTCAAAACCCAGGCTCATAAGATGGGTGTTGCTTCTGCAAGAGTTTGATATAGAAATAAGAGATAGAAAAGGGACAGAGAACCAAGTGGCTGATCATCTGTCCCGGATAGAACCAATAGAAGGGGCGTCCCCTCCCCTCTATTGAGATCTCTGAAACCTTTTCAGATGAGCAATTATTTGCCATTCAGGAAACACCATGGTTTGCAGACGTTGCAAACTATAAAGCTGTAAGATTCATACCCAAAGAGTACAGCAGGCAGTAAATAAAGAAATTGATTTCTGATGCAAAGTACTACTTATGAGATGAACCATATCTCTTTAAGAGATGTGCAGACGGAATAATTCGTAGATGTGTGCCCAATGAAGAGGCACAGAAGATCTTATGGCATTGCTATGGGTCACAATATGGAGGCCATTTCGAAGGTGAGCAAACAGCCACCAAGGTTCTTCAATGTGGCTTTTACTGGCCTACTCTCTATAGAGACTCCCGAGAGTTTGTACGTAACTGTGACAGTTGCCAGAGAGCTGGTAATCTGCCTCATGGTTATGCCATGCCTCAACAAGGGATCTTAGAGATTGAGTTGTTTGATGTATGAGTATTGACTTCATGGGGCCTTTCCCACCATCATACTCAAACACATATATTCTGGTGGCAGTAGACTATGTATCTAAATGGGTAGAGGCAATTGCAACACCCACTAATGACACTAAGACAGTGCTGAAGTTCCTCCAGAAACATATCTTCAGCAGGTTTGGTGCCCCTAGAGCACTAATCAGTGATGGGGGCACTCATTTCTGCAATAAACAGCTTTACTCTGCTATGGTCCGATATGGAATTAGCCACAAAGTAGCAACTTGATGAGCGGATAATTTATACGCTTTTTGGCATTGTTTTTAGTATGTTTTTAGTAGGATCTAGTCACTTTTAGGGATGTTTTCATTAGTTTTTATGTTAAATTCACATTTCTGGACTTTACTATGAGTTTGTGTGTTTTTCTGTGATTTCAGGTATTTTCTGGCTGAAATTGAGGGACTTGAGCAGAAATCAGATTCAGAGATTGAAAAAGGACTGCTGATGCTGTTGGATTCTGACCTCCCTGCACTCAAAGTGGATTTTCTGGAGCTACAGAACTCGAAATGGCGCGCTTCCAATTGTGTTGGAAAGTAGACATCCAGGGATTTCCAGCAATGTATAATAGTCCATACTTTGGCCAAGAATTGACGACGTAAACTGGTGTTCAACGCCAGCCTTCTGCCCAAATCTGGAGTCCAGCGCCAGAAAAGGATCCAAAACCAGAGTTGAACGCCCAAACTGGCACAAATACTGGCGTTCAACTCCACAAATGGCCTCTACACGTGCAACACTCAGGCTCAGCCCAAACATACACCAAGTGGGCCCAGGAAGTGGATTTATGCATCAATTACTTACTCATGTAAACCCTAGTGACTAGTTTATTATAAATAGGACCTCTTACTAGTCTTTTTGACCATCTTGGGGATCCTGGATTGTATTTTGATCCTGTGATCTCGTTTAGGGGGCTGGCCATCTCGGCCATGCCTGGACCTTTCACTTATGTATTTTCAACGGTAGAGTTTCTGCACTCCATAGATTAAGGTGTGGAGCTCTGCTGTTCCTCAAAGATTAATGCAAAGTACTACTGTTTTCTATTCAATTCTTCTTATTTCGCTTCTAAGATATCCATTCGCACCCAAGAACGTGATGAAGGTGATGATTATGTGTGACGCTCATCACCATTCTCCCCTATGAACGCGTGCCTGACAAACACTTCTGTTCTACATGAATTAAGCTAGAATGAGTATCTCTTAGATCTCCTAACCAGAATCTTCGTGGCGTAAGCTAGAATGATGGCGGCATTCAAGAGAATCCGGAAGGTCTAAACCTTGTCTGTGGTATTCTGAGTAGGATTCAATGATTGAATGACTGTGACGAGCTTCAAACTCGCGAGTGCTGGGCGTTAGTGACAGACGCAAAAGAAGGGTGAATCCTATTCCAGCATGATCGAGAACCGACAGATGAATAGCCGTGCCGTGACAGGGTGCGTGAGCATATTATTCACTGAGAGGAGGGGATGTAGCCACTGACAACGGTGATGCCCTTGCATACAGCCAGCCATGGAAAGGAGTAAGACCGATTGGATGAAGATAGCAGGAAAGCAGAGGTTCAGAGGAACGAAAAGCATCTCCATTCGCTTATCTGAAATTCCTACCAATGATTTACATAAGTATCTCTATCCCTATTTTATTAATTAATATTCGAAAACTCCGTGATTATTTTATATCCGCCTGACTGAGATTTACAAGGTGACCATAGCTTGCTTCATACCAACAATCTCCGTGGGATTCGACCCTTACTCACGTAAGGTATTACTTGGACGACCCAGTGCACTTGCTGGTTAGTTGTATCGAAGTTGTGACAATTATGAATTAAGATCAAAGCACCAAGCTTTGGAGCCATTACCAGGGATTGTTTGAGCTTGGACATCACAATTTCGTGCACCATGTTTTTGGCGCCGTTGCCGGGGATTGTTTGAGTTTGGACAACTAACGGTTCATCTTGTTGCTCAGATTAGGTAATTGTCTTTTTGTTTTGTTTTCAAAAATCTCTCATCTGTTTTCGAAAAAAAAAATTAATTAAAAATGTTTTCAAAAATTGTATTCAAGATTTTTAAGAATGAATTCTAGTGTTTCATGAAGCATGTGAAGCCTGGCTGGCTGTAAAGCCATGTCTAAATTCTTTTGGACTGAGGCTTCCAAACCATCAGAGGTAAGTTACATACTTGATAAATGATGAGCAGCAATTTGTTATCAAGAGCAATATACTCTGGTGTCACATGCTAAAGCTTGGCTGGCCATTGGCCATGTCTAGTGTTTTGGACTGGAGCTTTCATTGAAAGCTTGGCTGGCTAGTGAGCCATGTCTAATTCCTGGACTGAAGCTTTAGACTAACATGGCAAGATTCCTGGAATTCATATTAAAAATTTTGGAATCCTTATTTTTTCTTTTTCATATTATTTTCGAAAAAATCCAAAAAAAATTAGAAAATCATAAAAATCAAAAATATTTTTGTGTTCTTGTTTGAGTCTTGAGTCATGTTATAAGTTTGGTGTCAATTGCATATGCATCTTGCATTTTTTTCGAAAATTCATGCATTCATAGTGTTCTTCATGATCTTCAAGTTGTTCTTGGTAAGTCTTCTTGTTTGATCTTGATGATTTTTTGTTTTGTGTCTTTTATTGTTTTTCATATGCATTTTTCGTTTCTTAGAGTCTAAACATGAAAGATTTCTAAGTTTGGTGTCTTGCATGTTTTCTTTGCATTAAAAATTTTTAAAAAATATGTTCTTGATGTTCATCATGACATTCATAGTGTTCTTGGTGTTCATCTTGACATTCATAGCATCCTTGCATGCATTCATTGTTTTGATCTAAAAATTTCATGCATTGCATAATTTTCATGTTTTTCATAAAAATTTCAAAAATCAAAAAAAATATCTTTCCCTTTTTCTCTCATCAAATTCGAAAATTTGGATTGACTTTTTCAAAAATTTTTAAAATCAAATTGTTTCTCATGAGTCAAATCAAATTTTCAATTTGAAAATCTTATCTTTTTCAAAATCTTTTTCAAAAATCAAATCTTTTTCAAAATTATTAGTTATTTTCGAAAATTCCAAAAATATTTTTCAAAAATCTTTTTCTTATTTTTAGATCAAATTTTCGAAAATAACATAATCAATTAATGTTTTGATTCAAAAATTTGAAGTTTGTTACTTGCTTGTTAAGAAAGATTCAAACTTTAAGTTCTAGAATCATATCTTGTGATTTCTTATGAATCAAGTCATTAATTGTGATTTCAAAAATCAAATCTTTTTCAAAACTAATTTTATCATATCTTTTCAAAAATATCTTCTTATCTTATCTTTTTCAAAAATATCTTTTCAAAATATCTTTTCTAACTTCCTAACTTCTTATCTTTTCAAAATTTGTTTCAACTAACTAACTAACTTTTTGTTTGTTTCTTAACTTTTTCAAAACTACCTAACTAACTCTCTCTCTCACTTTTTCGAAAATATCTTCCCCCTTTTTTCAAAATTTCTTTTTAATTAACTAATCATTTTTATTTTTAATTTCAAAAAAAAAATTTCGAAAAATACTAACAATTTTTCAAAAACCATTTTTCAAAAATCACTAACTCTTTTTCAAAATAATTTTCGAAAATTATCCCTCCCCCATCTCATTCTATTTATTCATTCATATCCTAACATCTCATTTCATCTCTCTTCCATCCTCATAGTTGTGTTTCTTCCATTATATTACATTCTTTGTCTCCCCCTCTTCTTCCACTCACACAGGGATCCCTATACTGTGGTATAAAGGATCTCCATTATTATTATTATTATTTTTGTGCCTTCTTCTTTGTCATATGAGCAGGAGCAAAGATAAGAGCATTCTTGTGGAAGCAGATCCAGAACCTGAAAGGACTCTGAAGAGAAAATTAAGAGAAGCTAAAATACAACAATCCAGAGATAACCTTACAGAAATTTTCGAACAGGCAGTGGAGATGGCAGCCGAAAATAATAATAATGCAAGGAAGATGCTTGGTGACTTTACTGCACCAAATTCCAATTTACATGGAAGAAGCATCTCCATTCCTGCCATTGGAACAAACAACTTTGAGCTGAAACCTCAATTAGTTTCTCTGATGCAGCAGAACTGCAAGTTTCATGGACTTCCATCTGAAGATCCTTTTCAGTTCTTAACTGAATTCTTGCAGATATGTGATACTGTTAAGACTAATGGAGTAGATCCTGAAGTCTACAGGCTCATGCTTTTCCCTTTTCCTGTAAGAGACAGAGCTAGATTATGGTTGGATTCTCAACCCAAAGACAGCCTGAACTCTTGGGATAAGCTGGTCACGGCTTTCTTAGCCAAGTACTTTCCTCCTCAAAAGCTGAGCAAGCTTAGAGCTGATGTTCAAACCTTCAGACAGAAAGAAGGTGAATCCCTCTATGAAGCTTGGGAAAGATACAAACAGTTGACCAAAAAGTGTCCTTCTGACATGCTTTCAGAATGGACCATCCTGGATATATTCTATGATGGTTTATCTGAGCTATCAAAGATGTCACTGGACACCTCTACAGGTGGATCCATTCACCTAAAGAAAATGCCTGCAGAAGCTCAAGAACTCATTGACATGGTTGCTAATAACCAGTTCATGTACACTTCTGAAAGGAATCCTGTAAGCAATGGGACGCCTATGAAGAAGGGAGTTCTTGAAGTTGATACTCTGAATGCCATATTGGCTCAGAACAAAATATTGACTCAGCAAGTCAATATGATTTCTCAGAGTCTGCATGGAATGCAAGCTGCATCCAACAGTACTCAAGAGGCATCTTCTGAAGAAGAAGCCTATGATCCTGAGAACCCTGCAATAGCAGAGGTAAATTACTTAGGTGAATCTTATGGAAACACCTATAACTCAACATGGAGAAATCATCCAAATTTCTCATGGAAGGATCAAAGGCCTCAACAAGGCTTTAATAATGGTGGAAGAAACAGGTTTAGCAATAGCAAGCCTTTTCCATCATCAACTCAGCAACAGACAGAGAACTCTGAACAAAATGCTTCTAATTTAGCAAATCTAGTCTCTGATCTATCTAAGGCCACTGTAAGTTTCATGAATGAAACAAGGTCTTCCATTAGAAATCTGGAAGCACAAGTGGGCCAGCTGAGTAAAAGGATCACTGAAATCCCTCCTAGTACTCTCCCAAGCAATACAGAAGAGAATCCAAAAGGAGAGTGCAAGGCCATTGACATAAGCGCCATGGCCGAACCTGTGAGGAGAGGAGAGGACGTGAATCCCAAGGAGGAAGACCTCCTGGGACGTCCAGTGATCAATAAGGAGCTTCCCTCTGGGGAACCAAAGGACTCTGAGGCTCATCTAGAGACCATAGAGATTCCATTGGACCTCCTTATGCCCTTCATGAGCTCTGATGAATATTCTTCTTCTGAAGAGAATGAGGATGTTACTGAAGAGCAAACTGCCAAGTTTCTTGGTGCAATCATGAAGCTGAATGCCAAATTATTTGGCATTGATGCTTGGGAAGTTGAACCTCCCTTGTTCATCAATGAACTAAGTGATCTGGATCAACTGACATTGCCTCAGAAGAGACAGGATCCTGGAAAGTTCATAATCCCTTGTACCATAGGCACCATGATCTTTAAGGCTCTGTGTGACCTTGGTTCAGGAATAAACCTCATGCCCCTCTCTGTAATAGAGAAATTGGGAATCTATGGGGTGCAAGCTGCTAAAATCTCACTAGAGATGGCAGACAGCTCAAGAAGACAGGCTTATGGACAAGTAGAAGATGTATTAGTAAAGGTTGAGGGCCTTTACATACCTACTGATTTCATAGTCCTGGATACTGGAAAGGAAGAGGATGAATATATCATCCTAGGAAGACCTTTCCTGGCCACAGCAAGAGCTGTGATTGATGTTGACAGAGGTGAAATATTCCTTCAATGGAATGAGAACTCCCTTGTATTCAAAACTCAAGGATCTCCCTCTGCAACCATGGAGAGGAAGCAGGAAAAGCTTCTCTCCAAGCAGAGTCAACCAGAGCCACCACAGTCAAACTCTAAGTTTGGTGTTGGGAGGCCATATCCAAACTCTAAGTTTGGTGTTGAACTCCCATATCCAAACTCTAAGTTTGGTGTTGGAGAGTCTCAACAAAGCTCTGCACATCTGTGAGGCTCCATGAGAGCCCACTGTCAAGCTATTGACATTAAAGAAGCGCTTGTTGGGAGGCAACCCAATGTTTATCTAATTCTTATTTTTCATGTTTTCTTAGGTTCATGATCATGTGGAGTCACAAAATAAATAGAAAAATCGAAAACGGAATCAAAAACAGCAGAAGAAAAATCACACCCTGGAGGAGCATCTGTCTGGCGTTCAGCGCCAGAACAGAGCATGGTTCTGGCGCTGAACGCCCAAAATGGGCAGCTTCTGGGCGCTGAACGCCAGAACAGGCATGGTTCTGGCGTTCAACGCCAGAAATGGCACACAGATGGGCGTTGAACGCCCAAAATGGCCACCAACCTGGCGCTGAACGCCCAGAGTTGGATACAAAGGCATTTTTACATGCCTAATGGGTGCAGGGATGTAAATCCTTGAACACCTCAGGATCTGTGGACCCCACAGTATCCACTCAGGATCTGTGGACCCCACAGGATCCCCACCTACCTCCACTCACTTCTTCTCACCACTCTCTTTCACACAACCCCACAAACACTCTTCCCTAAAAACCCCTCACCAATCACCTCAATCTCTCTTCCCCACTAACCCTTCACCACTCACATCCATCTCCTCTTCCCCATAAACCTACCTCATAAACTCCACCTACCTTCAAAATTCAAAACTAATTTCCCACCCAAACCCACCCAAATGGCCGAACCAATACCCCCCCTCCCTTCCCTATATAAAGCCCTCCATTCTTCATCAAATTCACACAACACACCCCTCTACACCCTTCTTGGCCGAAACACATCTCCCTCTCCCTCTCCATATTTCTTCTTCTTCTTCTTCTACTCTTTTGTTTATTGCTCGAGGGCGAGCAATATTCTAAGTTTGGTGTGGTAAAAGCATAAGCTTTTTGTTTTTCCATTACCATTGATGGCACCTAAGACCGGAGAATCCTCTAGAAGAGGGAAAGGGAAGATAAAAGCTTCCACATCCGAGTCATGGGAGATGGAAAGGTTCATCTCCAAAGCCCATCAAGACCACTTCTATGATGTTGTGGCCAAGAAAAAGGTGATCCCTGAGGTCCCTTTTAAACTCAAAAGAAATGAGTATCCGGAGATCCGACATGAAATTCAAAGAAGAGGTTGGGAAGTTCTAACAAATCCCATCCAACAAGTCGGCATCCTAATGGTTCAAGAGTTCTATGCCAATGCATGGATCACCAAGAACCATGATCAAAGTAAGAACCCGGATCCAAAGAACTATGTTACAATGGTTCGGGGGAAATACTTAGATTTTAGTCCGGAGAATGTGAGGTTGGCGTTCAACTTGCCATACATGGAAGAGAACGCACGCCCCTACACAAGGAGAGTCAACTTTGATCAAAGGTTGGACCAAGTCCTTATGGACATATGTGTAGAAGAAGCTCAATGGAAGATTGACTCCAAAGGCAAGCCGGTTCAACTAAGAAGATTGGACCTCAAGCCTATAGCTAGAGGATGGTTGGAGTTTATTCAATGCTCAATCATTCCCACTAGCAACCGGTCTGAAGTTACTATAGACCGGGCCATCATGATCCATAGCATCATGATTGGAGAAGAGGTGGAAGTTCATGAGATTATACCTCAAGAACTCTACAAGGTGGCTGACAAGTCCTCCACTATGGCAAGGTTAGCCTTTCCTCACCTCATTTGCCACCTATGCAATTCAGCTGGGATTGACATAGAGGGAGATATCCTCATCAAAGAGGAAAAGCCCATCACTAAGAAAAAGATGGAGCAAGCAAGAGAGCCCAATCATGGAGCTCAAGAGGCGCAAGAAGCTCATTTCCATGAGATCCCGGAGATGCCTCAAATGCACTTTCCTCCACAAAACTATTGGGAGCAAATCAACACCTCCTTAGGAGAATTGAGTTCCAATATGGGACAACTAAGGGTGGAACATCAAGAGCACTCCATCATGCTCCATGAAATAAGAGAAAACAGAAAGCAATGAGGGAGGAGCAACAAAGACAAGGAAGAGACATAGAAGAGCTCAAGGACATCATTGGTTCCTCAAGAAGGAAACGCCACCATCACTAAGGTGGATTCATTCCTTGTTCTTGCTTTCTCTGTTTTTTTTCGTTTTCTATGTTATGTGCCTATCTATGTTTGTGTCTTCATTACATGATCAATAGTAGTTAGTAACTTTGTCTTAAAGTTATGAATGTCCTATGAATCCATCACCTCTCTTAAAATAAAAACTGTTTTAATTCAAAAGAACAAGAAGTACATGAGTTTCGAATTTATCCTTGAACTTAGCCTAATTATATTGATGTGGTGACAATGCTTCTTATTTTCTGAATGTATGCTTGAGCAGTGCATATGTCTTTTGAAGTTGTTGTTTAAGAATGTTAAATATGTTGGCTCTTGAAAGAATGATGACTAGGAGACATATTATTTGATAATCTGAAAAATCATAAAAATGATTCTTGAAGCAAGAAAAAGCAGCAAAGAACAAAGCTTGCAGAAAAAAAAAAGAAAGAAAAAAAAGGGGGCGAGAAAAAAAAATATAGAAAAAAAAATAAATAAAATAGAAAGAAAAAGAAAAAGCAAGCAGAAAAAGCCAATAACCCTTAAAACCAAAAGGCAAGGGCAAATAAAAAGGATCCCAAGGCTTTGAGCATCAGTGGATAGGAGGGCCTAAAGGAATAAAATCCTGGTCTAAGCGGCTAAACCAAGCTGTCCCTAACCATGTGCTTGTGGCGTGTAGGTGTCAAGTGAAAACTTGAGACTGAGCGGTTAAAGTCAAGGTCCAAAGCAAAAACAAAGAGTGTGCTTAAGAACCCTGGACACCTCTAATTGGGGACTTTAGCAAAGCTGAGTCACAATCTGAAAGGTTCACCCAATTATGTGTCTGTGGCATTTATGTATCCGGTGGTAATACTGGAAAACAAAGTGCTTAGGGCCACGGCCAAGACTCATAAAGAAGCTGTGTTCAAGAATCATCATACTGAACTAGGAGAGTCAATAACACTATTCGAAATCTGAAGTTCCTATAGATGCCAATCATTCTGAACCTCAATGGATAAAGTGAGATGCCAAAACTATTCAAGAGGCAAAAAGCTATAAGTCCCGCTCATATGATTGGAGCTATGTTTCATTGATAGTTTGGAATTTATAGTATATTCTCTTCTTTTTATCCTATTTGATTTTCAGTTGCTTGGGGACAAGCAACAATTTAAGTTTGGTGTTGTGATGAGCGGATAATTTATACGCTTTTTGGCATTGTTTTTAGTATGTTTTTAGTAGGATCTAGTCACTTTTAGGGATGTTTTCATTAGTTTTTATGTTAAATTCACATTTCTGGACTTTACTATGAGTTTGTGTGTTTTTCTGTGATTTCAGGTATTTTCTGGCTGAAATTGAGGGACTTGAGCAGAAATCAGATTCAGAGATTGAAAAACGACTGCTGATGCTGTTGGATTCTGACCTCCCTGCACTCAAAGTGGATTTTCTGGGGCTACAGAACTCGAAATGGCGCGCTTCCAATTGCGTTGGAAAGTAGACATCCAGGGCTTTCCAGCAATGTATAATAGTCCATACTTTGGCTAAGAATTGACGACGTAAACGGGCGTTCAACGCCAGCCTTCTGCCCAAATCTGGAGTCTAGCGCCAGAAAAGGATCCAAAACCAGAGTTGAACGCCCAAACTGGCACAAATACTGGCGTTCAACTCCACAAATGGCCTCTACACGTGCAACACTCAGGCTCAGCCCAAACATACACCAAGTGGGCCCAGGAAGTGGATTTATGCATCAATTACTTACTCATGTAAACCCTAGTGACTAGTTTATTATAAATAGGACCTCTTACTAGTCTTTTTGACCATCTTGGGGATCCTGGATTGTATTTTGATCCTGTGATCTCGTTTAGGGGGCTGGCCATCTCGGCCATGCCTGGACCTTTCACTTATGTATTTTCAACGGTAGAGTTTCTGCACTCCATAGATTAAGGTGTGGAGCTCTGCTGTTCCTCAAAGATTAATGCAAAGTACTACTGTTTTCTATTCAATTCTTCTTATTTCGCTTCTAAGATATCCATTCGCACCCAAGAACGTGATGAAGGTGATGATTATGTGTGACGCTCATCACCATTCTCCCCTATGAACGCGTGCCTGACAAACACTTCTGTTCTACATGAATTAAGCTAGAATGAGTATCTCTTAGATCTCCTAACCAGAATCTTCGTGGCGTAAGCTAGAATGATGGCGGCATTCAAGAGAATCCGGAAGGTCTAAACCTTGTCTGTGGTATTCTGAGTATGATTCAATGATTGAATGACTGTGACGAGCTTCAAACTCGCGAGTGCTGGGCGTTAGTGACAGACGCAAAAGGAGGGTGAATCCTATTCCAGCATGATCGAGAACCGACAGATGAATAGCCGTGCCGTGACAGGGTGCGTGAGCATATTATTCACTGAGAGGAGGGGATGTAGCCACTGACAACGGTGATGCCCTTGCATACAGCCAGCCATGGAAAGGAGTAAGACCGATTGGATGAAGATAGCAGGAAAGCAGAGGTTCAGAGGAACGAAAAGCATCTCCATTCGCTTATCTGAAATTCCTACCAATGATTTACATAAGTATCTCTATCCCTATTTTATTAATTAATATTCGAAAACTCCGTGATTATTTTATATCCGCCTGACTGAGATTTACAAGGTGACCATAGCTTGCTTCATACCAACAATCTCCGTGGGATTCGACCCTTACTCACGTAAGGTATTACTTGGACGACCCAGTGCACTTGCTGGTTAGTTGTATCGAAGTTGTGACAATTATGAATTAAGTCAAAGCACCAAGCTTTGGAGCCATTACCAGGGATTGTTTGAGCCTGGACATCACAATTTCGTGCACCACAACTCCATATCATCCACAGACAAATGGGCAAGCTGAAGTCTCTAATAGAGAACTAAAAAGAATCCTGGAATGGACTGTAATTACCCATAGAAGGGATTGGGCAAAAAGCTTGGATGATGCTCTGTGGGCATACAGAACAGCATTCAAGACTCCTATAGGAACCTCTCCATACCAGCTTGTGTATGGCAAGGCCTGTCATCTGCCCTTGGAACTGGAACATAAGGCCTACTGGGCAACCAGATTTCTAAACCTGGATGCTAAGTTAGCTGGAGAGAAGAGATTACTCCAGTTAAATGAGCTAGAGGAATTCAGACTTAATGCTTTCGAAAATGCAAAAATCTACAAGGAGAAAGCAAAAAGGTGGCATTATAAGAAACTGTCATCCAGAGTCTTTGAACCAGGACAAAAGGTTCTGCTGTTTAACTCTAGGCTCAGATTATTTCCCGGGAAACTAAAATCCCGGTGGAGGGGACCATATGTGATTACAAGTGTGTCACCATATGGCTATGTGGAGCTTCAAGACATTGATTCTAATAAGAAGTTCATTGTTAATGGACAGAGAGTCAAGCATTTTCTTGAAGGCAATGTTGAGCAAGAATGCTCAAAGCTGAGACTAGATTAAAAGCTCAGTAAGGTCCAACTAAAGACAATAAAGAAGCGCTTATTGGGAGGCAACCCAATTTTTACTTATCTAAGTTAATTTTCTGTTTTCCATTTTTATTTTATGTTTTCTTTAGGATGATGATCATGTGGAGTCACAAAAATCAAAGCAAAATCAAAAACAGCATTAAAAACAGTTCACCCTGGAGGAAGAGCTTACTGGCATTTAAACGCCAGAAAGAAGCATCAAGCTGGCGTTAAACGCCAGAAAGAAGCATCAAGATGGCGTTAAACGCCAGAAACAAGCACCAACTTGGCGTTAAACGCCAATAAAAGGAGAAAAGCTGGCGTTTAACGCCAGAAACAAGCAGCAGTCTGGCGTTAAACGCCAGGATTGCACTCTAAGGGAATTTACACGCCTAAATGGAGCAGGGATGTTAAGTCCTTGACCCCTCAGGATCCCCACCTACCCCACCTCTTCCTCTCTCTCTCTCCCACCTTTTCATAACACTCTTTCCCAAAATAACCTCCACCAATCACCTCCATTCCTCCTCCAAAACCATCACTCCTTCCTTTTAACACATCATGCACAATACACCCCCTTGGCCGAACCATCTCCTCACCTCCATCTCCTCCATTTCTTCTTCTTCTACTCCATTCTCTCTTCTTTTGCTCGAGGACGAGCAAACCTTTTAAGTTTGGTGTGGTAAAAGCATTACTTTTTGTTTTTCTATAACCATTAATGGCACCAAAGGCCGGAGAAACCTCTAGAAAGAGGAAAGGGAAAGACAATTGCTTCCACATCCGAGTCATGGGAGATGGAGAGATTCATCTCACAAGCCCATCACTAAGAAAAGGATGGAGCAAACAAGAGAGCCCACTCATGGACCTCAACAAGAGCATTCTATCCTCCTCTATGAAATTAGAGAAGATCAAAGAGCTATGAGGGAGGAGCAACAAAGGCAAGGAAGAGACATTGAGGAGCTAAAGCACTCCATAAGATCTTCAAGAGGAAGAACTAGCCGCCATCACTAAGGTGGACCCGTTCTTTAATTCCCTTGTTCTTTATTTTTCTGTTTTTTTTCGTTTACTATGCTCTATATTTATTCATGTTTGTGTCTTTATTACATGATCATTTGTGTTCAAGTGTCTATGTCTTAAAGCTATAAATGTCCTATGAATCCATCACCTTTCTTAAATGAAAAATGCTTTAATTACAAAAGAACAAGAAGTACATGAATTTCGAATTCATCCTTGAGATTAGTCTAATTATTTTGATGTGATGACAATACTTTCTGCTTTCTGAATGAATGCTTGAACAGTGCCTATGTCTTTTGAATTTGTTGTTTATGAATGTTAAAATTATTGGCTCTTGAAAGAATAACAAAAAAGGAGAAATGTTATCGATAATCTGAAAAATCATAAAATTGATTCTTGAAGCAAGAAAAAGCAGTGAAAAAGCAAAAGCTTGCGAAAAAAAGAAAAAAAAAGAAAAAGAAAAAGCAAGCAGAAAAAGCCAATAGCTCTTTAAACCAAAAGGCAAGAGCAAAAAGCCAATAGCCCTTTAAACCAAAAGGCAAGGGTAAAATAAAAAGGATCCAAGGCTTTGAGCATTAATGGATAGGAGGGCCCAAAGGAATAAAATCCCGACCTAAGCGGCTAAACCAAGCTGTCCCTAACCATGTGCTTGTGGCGTGAAGGTGTCAAGTGAAAAGCTTGAGACTGAGCGGTTAAAGTCGTGATCCAAAGCAAAAAGAGTGTGCTTAAGAACCCTGGACACCTCTAATTGGGGACTCTAGCAAAGCTGAGTCACAATCTGAAAAGGTTCACCCAGTTATGTGTCTGTGGCATTTATGTATCCGGTGGTAATACTGGAAAACAAAGTGCTTAGGGCCACGGCCAAGACTCATAAAGTAGTTGTGTTCAAGAATCAACATAGTGAACTAGGAGAATCAATAACACTATCTGGATTCTGACTTCCTATAGATGCCAACCATTCTGAACTTCAAAGGATAAAGTGAGATGCCAAAACTATTTAGAGGCAAAAAGCTACTAGTCCCGCTCATCTAATTGGAGCTAAGCTTCATTGATATTTTGGAATTTATAGTATATTCTCTTCTTTTTATCCTATTTGATTTTTAGTTGCTTGGGGACAAGCAACAATTTAAGTTTGGTGTTGTGATGAGCGGATAATTTATACGCTTTTTGGCATTATTTTTAGGTAGTTTTTAGTATGATTTAGTTAGTTTTTACTATGTTTTTATTATTTTTTATGCAAAATTCACATTTCTGGACTTTACTATGAGTTTGTGTATTTTTCTATGATTTCAGGTATTTTCTGGCTGAAATTGAGGGACCTGAACAAAAATCTTATTTAGAGGCTGAAAAAGGACTACAGATGCTGTTGGATTCTGACCTTCCTGCACTCGAAATGAATTTTCTGGAGCTACATAAACCCAATTGATGCGCTCTCAATTGCGTTGGAAAGTAGACATCCAGGGCTTTCCAGAAATATATAATAGTCCATACTTTGCCCGAGTTTTGATGACACAAACTGGCGTTCAAACGACAACTTCTTGCCCTATTCTGAAGTTAAACGCCAGAAACAGGTTACAAACTGGAGTTAAACGCCACAAACAGGCTACAACCTAGCGTTTAACTCCAAGAGAAGCCTCTACACGTGTAAAGCTCAATGCTCAGACCAAGCACACACCAAGTGGGCCCCGGAAGTGGATTTCTGCACTATCTGCACTTAGTTACTTATTTTCTGTAACCCCAGCTACTAGTTTAGTATAAAAACAACTTTTAGAGACTTACTATGTATCTCATGACATTTTTACACTTCACATTGTATTTCTGACGGCATGAGTCTCTAAACCCCATGGTTGGGGGTGAGGAGCTCTGCTGTGTTTCGATGAATTAATGCAATTACTACTGTTTTTCATTCAATCACGCTTGTTTCTATTCTAAGATATTCACTCGCACTTCACCCTGATGAATGTGATGATCTGTGACACTCATCATCATTCT
This sequence comes from Arachis ipaensis, assembly GCF_059453495.1. Lineage (NCBI taxonomy): Eukaryota > Viridiplantae > Streptophyta > Magnoliopsida > Fabales > Fabaceae > Arachis > Arachis ipaensis. The sequence goes on from NC_142436.1 coordinate 117,968,373, forward strand.
CACCTAGGAATGCGTACCTGACAACCACCTCCGTTCTATCTGCACTTGCTTGAGTGTGTATCTCTTAGCCTCCTGGTTCATGATCAGAGTCGTCGTGGTATAGGCTAGAATTATTGGCGGCCATTCTAGAGATCCGAAAAGTCTAAATTTTGTCTATTGTATTCCGAGTAGGATCTAGGAAGGGATGACTGTGACGAGCTTCAAACTCGCGAGTGTTGGGCGTAGTGACAGACGTAAAAGAATCAACGGATTCTATTCCAACATGAGTGAGAATCGACAGATGATTAGCCGTGCAGTGACAGCGCATTTGGACCATTTTCACTGAGAGGATGGATGGTATCCATTGACAACGGTGATCCACCAATATACAGCTTGCCATGGAAGGAGACCTGCGTGTGTGAAGAAGAAGACAGTAGGAAAGCCGAGATTCAGAAGACAGAGCATCTCCAAAACCCCAATCTGTTCTCCATTACTGCATAACAAGTATTATTTATTTTATGTTAATTACTTTTCATAAACGCAACCATTTTTATTATTAATTTCCTGACTAAGAATTACAAAATAACCATAGCTTGCTTCAAGCCGACAATATCCGTGGGATCGACCCTTACTCACGTAAGGTATTACTTGGACGACCCAGTGCACTTGCTGGTTAGTTATGCGGAGTTGTAAAAAGTGTGATTTACAATTTTGTGCACCAAATTGTAGGAAAGTGTTCTTGCTATTGGTTATAGGACAAGTATTTGGGGTTTTGAATAACGAACATGAAAGATAAATGGCAAGAAAGTAAATGAAACTCTAATAGTAAAAAGGTCTTGGCAAGGGTTGATGGTTAAGGATCTTTATCCTTGTTACTAACCACAACATGATAATTGCAAGGATCAATCTCATTAAGTCATCCTCTAACAAGTGAAGGAAAGTCAAATGAGCTACACCAACCCTAATCCATAAGTCCTAACCACTCACTAATTAACTTAGTGGAAGCTAGAGTCAATGGACACCAATTATCAAGACTTGGACATTAGCAACTCAATTTCACCTAAGTTACCATCCCAAGCCAAGAACACAAAAATCTACTCTAACATCCTTCCAAGCATTTAATCAAACACTTGGAAGGCATAAAAGGAAAGCAAGATAAGATTGCAAGAAATATAAATCTACAACTACCAATTGCAAGGAAATTAACAACAACAACTCAAATTAACAATAAAGGAACATGAAACATAAATTTCATTAAAGAAAAATAAAAGGAACAAGAGTGCATCAACAACAAAGTAAACAATTACAAAGAGTAAAACACTAAACTAGGAAAGTAAAGGTAGAGGAACAAGAAATTCAAAAGGAAAAGTAAATCAAAGCATGAATTAAACCTAGATCTAAGAAATCCTAATCTATATCTAACCTAATTCTAGAGAGAAGAGAGAGCTTATCTCTCTAGAAACTAACTAAAGCATGATGTAAACTAAACTATGTGCTCCTTCCCCCTTGACTCCTCTTGAATTCTGCATGTAATAGGCTCAAAAAATGAGTTGGATTTGGGCCTGGGAAACTCAGAAATCGCCCCCAACATTTTCACTTTAATGAGGTCACGTGCGAGCGTCGACGCGTACGTGTGGGTCACGCATACGCGTCGCTTGGCCTTTTTGCTATCCATGCGTACGCATCATGTCACGCATACACGTCGCCATGCGACTTCATATTCCATGCGTGCACGTCTGCTACGCATGCGCGTCGATGAATGCATCCCAAATCCTTGATTTTCTATGATTTCTCCATTTTGTATGCTTTTCTCTTTATTCCTTTGATCCACTCCTAGCCTTTTCAATCCTGAATTCACTAACAAACAAGACAAGGCATCTAGTGGAATCAAAGGTGAATTAAAATTAACCAATTAAGGGCCTAAAATGCATGTTTTCACTCTTAAGCACAAATTAGGAAGAATATACAAAACCATGCTATTTTAGTGAATAGATGTGGGAAAATGTGATAAAATCCCCTAAATTCAAGATAAAATACACCACGAAATAGTGGTGCATCAAATCTCCCCATACTTAAACCATAGCATGTCCTCATGCTAAATCAAGAACGAGACAAAGGGTATCATCATTTATTAAAATGTAAACTAACTAAATACAACCTATCTATATGCAACTATCTAAATGAATGCAACTATTTGGTCAAAATAAATCAATTTCCAAGAAAGCATATATGCACATAAGGGTTAAAGGTATTAACAAACAAGCCAAACTCACAATTGAATTGAGTTATTGAAAGATTTTACAAACTTGCAAGAAAAGTGATGATCATAGGTGGAAACACGTAATTGAGCAATCGAACCCTCACCAGATATGTATCCGCTCTAATCACTCAAGTGTATAGGGTTAATTCACTCGATTCTCCCCTAATCATGCTTTCCAAGATTTGTTTTTCATCTAACAATCAACAATTATTTCATGCATGCATACAATTATCATGAGGTCTTTCCACAAGGTTGTAATGGGGCTAGGGTCAAGGTAAGGATGCATATGGTTAAGTGGAATAGAATTTGAATCTTTGATTAACTTAAACTTCCCACCTAACCTATATAACAATCTATACAATTTCAAACAAACCTAACTACCCATAATTCTCACTTTTTTCACACACTCATGCATTCTTTTCTTGATCACAACTCATATGCATTGATTATTATTTCACTTCACTTTGGGGCATTTTGTCCCCTTTTTATTACTTTTCTTTTTCTTTCTTTTTCTATTTTTTTCTTTTTTCCTTTGTATTTTTTTTCTTTTCAAACTAAAATATACACAAGAGCATCAATGCATATAGTTTTACATTTAATTAACACATGAGTATGTACCCATTTCCCAAGATCTTCAATGGAAATACAAAACATACCTTTTCTCAACCAATGTCCCAAGTTTCCCCACACTTGAATGATACACACTCACTAGCCTAAGCTAATCAAAGATCCAAATAAAGGACATTTATTATTTTTCGCTTTAGGGCTTGTAATGTGCTAATATTAAGAACAAAGTGGGTCAATAGTAGGCTCAAAGTTGGCTAACAATGGAAGATAAAAGGTAAGGCTATTTGGGTAAGTGAGCTAAATAAAACAATGGCCTCAATTATATAAATGCATGTATACACAAGATAATGGACATAAAGAATCAAACAAATTAAAGATTACAATCATAGAAAGAGAATAATGCACACAAGAAGGAAAATAAGTGGTTATAAGATGTAACCACACAATTAGGCTCAAATCTCACATGTTTGTGTTCTTAGCTCAAAAACATGATCCACAATGTATAGTTCAAGCAAGTTCGATGAAATTTTTTTACTCAAATCAATTGGGATGCCCTATAGATAGATTTCTTGAAAAATGTCATTATTTTGACTAAGCTTATTATGTATATATATGCTAAATAGAAAAATGCAACTAAAAATCCTAAAAGACCTAAGAATGAAATGCAAAAGTGTTGGGATTAGAAATTTGTCACCCAAAAGTGCCAACTGGTCGGACGACCTCCCCACACTTAAAAGTTTACACCGTCCTCGGTGCATTCAAAGATGAGCAAGGGGGTACGGCGACTACATGGGTTGCTACCTTCGGCTGGTAGATCAATCGGTTGCTACATGTTCTTTCTTCTGCTTCCATTTTAACTTATATTGACTCATCCTGAAAATAGAGGACAGGATAGTGAGAAAGTAAATGCAAAATAAAGGAAACATACATTGTTGGAAGAGGTAAATCACTAGAATCGAGTGAGTGAATTAGTGTGACATTAAGGAAGGCTAGGTGTGTGAATTCTAAATTAGGCGCCCTTTAGAACATACACACACTATCATAGAGAGTTATGTCACAATTACACAAAGAGGAACATGCACTCGACTCATCCTAATGTGCTTGAGATGCTCTTAACTCGTAGGTTACAATAACCAAACAAGCAATAAAGAAGCATGAAAGCATTCAAGCCAAACACGTATGGATGCATATGATCAAGAAACACAATGCATTAAGATAAATGCACAACATCCATCAAGAAATTTCCTAATCAAAGAAAAGGATTCAAATCACATGGTGGCCAAATCATGCAATTCAAAAAGATTTAACGTGCTTGAAGGCAATGTCATTCACTTGGTGTTCACAAAGGTTAAGCATGAAAAATTCAAAACCAAGTAATACATTGTAACCTCGACAAGAGAATCCAACGATGAATATCCAAAAACAATTATGCTAAAATAGCATTCAGTTAATAATAAGCAGCAATATACAGCAAACAAGATTAATAATCCAACACTTATTATGAAAACAAAAAATTAAACAAAGATGAAACTAACTAAACAACTAACTAAAAGAAATAGTGTTATATATGGTGTTTGGTAATGTTAGATGATGGGTGAATAAAGAAAAGAAAAGAGAAGAAGGGAGAAGAAGGAAAGAAATGGAAAGAAGATGAGAAAAAAAGAGTAGTGAAACAGGCGATCCACGCGTACGCGTAGGGTGACGCGTGCGCGTGGAATGGTGAAACGGGAGCAACGCGTACGGGTGAGGTGACGCGTACGCGTGGCTGGACTTGTGCCTCGCGCACAAAGTTGGCATGAAGTGGGCACAACTCTCTGGATTTTGTATAGAAGTGGAAATTTTGAATCCACGCGTACGCGTAGGTGACGCGTGCGCATGGATGGTCGAAAAGCTGGGGGTCACGCGTACGCGTGGGTTTGTGCTCTGTAAAATTTTCCATGCTTTTGCACCAAACCAAGCATTCCAAACCTCCAAACAGCTACCAAAGCACCATAAAACCTTATTTAACATACTAGACTACCAACTAAACTCAACAAACCAATCAAAATATGAAATTAAACTAATTTTTCCAATATGTACAAAAGAGAAAAATGAAAAGATGTTACCATGGTGGGGTGTCTCCCACCTAGCACTTTTATTTATTGTCCTTAAGTTGGACTTATGGGGAGCTCCTCATCAAGGTGGCTTGTGTTTGAATCCATCCTCGAACATCCACCAATGCTTGGATTTCCAATAAGTTCCATTCTTCAAAATCAATAGCTCCAAGCTTTGATGGAGTTCTTCACAAACCATGAGCTCCCAAAATTGATTCTCCTTGTGCGATCCGGGATCTCACACTTTGTTTTGACACCCGTCTTCAGGTTGATCATCATTAGTCCATCCGGGTGGTAAGCAAAATGAATTCTCAATAAAGTGCCAAATTCTCCTTCTAGACCTACCTAATTGAGCACTAGTCTAACCTTTACATCTCATCTTTGATGTGTCAACCAAAAAGAGCCTTGATTTTCAACGCCAACCACAAAACATCCTTCTTTTACGCTTCATCCCACAAAGTTCTCTAAGTTGATCATCTGTTTCAAGGAAGCCATACTCAAGTGGGACAATAAAGCTACTAGGGATGAATTTCACCCACTCAAGTGTAGGAGAAGATGACAACCTAGGTAAAGGAGCTTCCAAGGATCTTGACAAAGCGCATTCAACTCCCATCCTTCCTTTTCTAAGGACCGCCACCTCTTCACATGATTTCTCAATTTCAATCCTTTGTTCATCAATTTCATCTAACTCTTTTCCATCACTCAAACCATAAATGGGAGGATGAGAGAAATCTACCTCCACATTGCTTTCTATTTCACCGGGAGAAGGTTCTTCAAGTTCAAAGGATTCACCACCAAGAAGTTTTGATGCTTGATCTTTATCACCAAGGGAACTCAATTCTTGCTCTATCCCGTCCAAGTCTTCATATAGAATATGCTTTGGAGGTTGTGCACTCTCCTCCTCAACATCAAATTCAATCTTCTTGGACGGGTTTTCTATGATTCTAGATTCCCATGGAGGCTCCGCATCTCCTAAGTCTTCAACCACTTCTTCCTCGTCTTCATCAATCATAGGTTCCTCCAATTGTTCCAACACAAAGAAACATTCTTCATTTTCCACGAAAGTTTCCAATCTCTCCTTCATGCTATGTTCTTCAATTGATTCTCTACATGTGGCCATGGGAGTGCTTTGAGTGTTCAAGCATTGGGAGGCTAATCGATGCACTACCTCTTCCAAGGCGACTGTGAATCCTAGTACCTCCCTTTGCATTTCTCTTTGTTCTTGAAGTAGCAAAGTGAGGGAGTCATCAATTGGGGCTTGGGGTAGATAAGAGGGTTCATTGTTTTGGAGGAAGGGTTCATAATAGGAAGGTGGTTCTTCTTGGTAGGGGTATGGCGATTCAATACTCTCCAGTTTTTTTACTTGTTGCACAACACACTCCATGGGTGCTCCTCCACAATCATCCCTGAAAACGTTTTGCTTGTGGCATGAATCCCATGAGTCTATCTTTTGGCGGATGGTTGCTTGAAGCCGATCCATTATTTCCTTGAGGCGATCTCTTGATTCTTGTTCCAAATTGCAAGCATAAGTAAGATCATATTGCTCTTGGATCGATGGACATGAGTACTCTTCCATGGAGGGTTATGGTGGAAATTAGAATTCATCTTGTGGGTGAAAATTTGCATACATTGGAGATGGTTCATCTTGGTAATAGTATGGAGAAAGTGGTTCCTGGAGGTGTTGAGGTTGGAATGGTGGTGGTTTTATGTGTGGTTCATATGGCTCATATGGTTGTTGGTATGGTGGGTAAGGATTAGGGTCATATGAAGGTGTTTGGTAAAAAGGGGCTTGTGAGTATGGTTGAGGGTTATATTGAGGATGAGGTTCATAAGCATATGGTGGAGCTTGTTGGTAACTATAAGGGGGTCCACCATAGCTATTGGATTGGTATGCATCATGGAATGGTTGTTGCTCATAATACATTGGTGGGGGTTGTTGTCATGAAGATTGAGCATAAGCTTGAGGCTCCTCCCACCTTTGATTGTTCCATCCTTGGTGCATATTCTCATTGTAATCTCGACTTCCTACAACATAGTTGCAACCAAACTCATAGCCAAAAGGGTGAGATTCATGATAGCAAGAGCAAATGAAAACAAAATCGAATAAGAAACAAGAAAACTAAATCCTAAAACTAGCAAAACTAACAAACAAACCAAAAATCAAGCTATTCACAGTATTAACATATGTACAATAACTAATAACAAGGCACACAGTTGTAATTCCCCAGCAACGGCGCAAAAAATTGATGGTGGAAAAATCATCGGTAAAGAATTTCACAAAAATAATCGCGTTGCAAGTATAGATCTAAACTGACAATTAAACCTCAATCAGATTTAATTTGTTTGTCACTAAAGCAAACCCAATAAAAATAAACCGAAGTATTAAACCTCGGGTCGTCTCTCAAGGAATTGCAGGGAAGTGTACTTATAATTAGTTATGAGATTGTATCTTTTTGGGTTTTGAAATAAGGAAGAAAGTAAAATGACAAGAAAATAAACTAATAATTAAGAAAAGTCCTAGCAAGGATTAATAATTAGAATTCCTATCCTCATTATCATAGTCACTTGTGATGGTAATTGCCTTTTACTATCACTTAGTTAACTTCTAACAATTGAAGGTAAGTCAAGTGAGAAAATCAACTTGAATTCACAAGTCCTAATCAAAGACTAGAGTTAGTGAAGCTCAAGCCAACTAGTAAGTTTCAACCACCAACCAACAAGAGACTTTGACAATTCGAGAGTCTCTAATTACTCAATCTAAGCTAAGAACATAAAAAGCTAATTTAAAATCCAACCAAGCATTTTATCAAACACTTGGAAGGCACAAAATAAAAGCATAGAAAAGCAACAAGAGAATGTAAATACTAAAACCAACAATTGAAAAATCAATGATAACAACTAACGGAAGAAGCAATAAACATGAAATACCTCAAATTGCACTAAAAGGGAAATCAAATCTAACATGAGAATTCATAAACTAAATTGGCAACATAAAGTCATCAACAAGGGAATAAATAAACTAGAATGCTAGAACAAATAAAAGTAGAAGAGAAACTAAATTAAAATAAGATAGAATTCAGAAATTGAAAAGGAATAAAACTAAGAACCCTAAAACCTAGAGAGAGGGGAGAGTCTCTCTCTAGAAAACTACATCTAAAACCTAATGTGTGAATAATGAAGTCTGTTTGATTCCCCCACTCTGCAGCCTCTAATCTATGTTTTCGAGCTTAGAACTGGGCCAAAAATAGCCCAGAAATTGCCCCCAGCGTCTTCTGTGTAATGCAGCACGTGACGCTCTGTCACGCATATGCGTCGCTGCACAATTTTCTGTCACGCGTATGCGTCGCTTGTCTGCCGCACCAATCACGCGTACGCATCATACCACGCGTACGCGTCGCTGCCAGCTTCTCAAAACATCATTTTCTTGCGTTCCTTCCACTTTTGCATGTTTCCTTTCCGTCCTCTAAGCCATTCCTACCTTATAAACCCTAAAAACACTTAACAAACATATCACGGCATCGAATGGTAATAAGAGAGGATTAAACATAGCAAATTTAAGGCCAAAGAAGCATGTTTTCAATCATAGCACAAATTTAGGAAGGAAAATGTAAAACATGTGAATTCTATGAATAAGTGTAAGAATAGTGGATAAAATCCACTCAATTAAGCACAAGATAAACCCTAAAAATAGGATTTATCAAGGAACAAGAAATTATAAAGAAAACTAAATTAAAGCAAGAAATAAAACCTAAATCTAAGATGCAATTAAACTAAAACCCTAATTCTAGAGAGAAGGGGGAGCTTCTCTCTCTAGAAAACTACCCTAAAACATGGTCCTAACCTAATCTAATTGCTCCTTCCTTGTTCCCTCTTGAATTCTGCTTGAAATAGCTTCAGAAATGAGTTGGATTTAGGCTTGGATGGCTCAAAAATTGCCCCCAGCGTTTTGCCTTTAATGAGGTCACATGCCGCTTATCACGCGTACGCATGGGTCACGCATACGCGTCACCTGGAAAATGACCTTCTCACGCATATGCGTAGGTCATGCGTGCGCGTCGCTATGAATCCTCCAAATGCTTATTTCTTCATGAGTTCTCCACTTTGCATGCTTTTTCTTCACTTCTTCCATCCAATCCTTGCCTTATAAACCCTGAGATCACTCAACAAACATATCAAGGCATCGAATGGAATTAAAGTGAATTAAAATTAGCTAATTAAAGGCCTAAAAAGAATGTTTTCAATCATTAAGCACAAATTAGGGAGAATTACAAAATCATTCTATTTATTAAATAAATGTGAGATAAGTTGATAAAATCTACTAAATTCAACACAAGATAAACCACAAAATTGGGGTTTATCAACCTCCCCACACTTAAACCAAGCATGTCCTCATGCTAAACTCAAGAAAGAGATATGGGGTATCAACATTTATTAAATGCAAACTATCTATATGCACTATATCTAAATGCAATCTATCTAAATGCATGTAACTACTTGGTCAAAATAAATCAATTTCCAAGAATACATATATGAATATAAGGGCTAAAGCAATCTCAATCAAATTAAATCCACAATTGGATTGAGTTATTGAAAAGAATTTATAAACTTGCAAGAGAAAAAATGATCATAGGTAAAAACATGTAATTGAGCAATCGAACCCCTTACCGGATGTGTATCCGCTCTAATCACTCAAGTGTATAGGGTTGATTCACTCAATTCTCCTCTAATCATGCTTTCTAAGATTTATTTTTCATCTAACAATCAACAATTATTTAATGCATGCATACAAATATCATGAGGACTTTTCCAAAGGTTGTAATGGGGCTAGGGTCAAGGTAAGGATATATTTGGTTAAGTGAGCTTGAAATTTGTATCTTTGACTAACTTAAGCTCTCACCTAACACATACAACAACCTATACAATTTAAATACAAATCTAACTACCCATTTTTTACTTTTTCACACACTCATGCATTCTCTTTTTTATCACAATCCATATGCATTGATTATTATTACTTTACTTTGGGACATTTTATCCCCTTTTTATTGCTTTTCTTTTCTTTTTCCCATTTTTTTCTTTTTATTTTCTTTTTATTCTTCATTCATTTTTTTTCAATAACATAATATGTACAAAAGATTAATGCATATGGTTTACATAATTAATACATGAGTGTGTACCCAATTTCCAAGATTTTTAATAAACTATAAAATACACTTTTATCTCACCCAATGTTTCCAAATTTTTCACAATTGAATGATAAACACTCTCACTAGTCTAAACTAATCAAAGATCCAAACAAGTAAGGGTGTGCATGGTTCAGCTTTTTAATAAACTGAACTGAAACTGCACTAAACCATTTTAAATGGTTTAGAAATTGAACCAAACTGCTTTGTCACATAAAAAACTGTTTTTAAACCAGTTTACAATACAGTCCACTAGTTTAAACCAGTTTAAACTACTTTATAGGTTAAAACTAGTTTTAACATATAAAAAAATAGTTTTATATTCTCTATCCCCTCTCTCTCCCCCCTTTCTCCCCTCTCTCCTTCTCTCCCTCTCTCCCCTCTTCTCTCTCTCCCTTCTCTCTCTCCTTCCCCTATTTCTCTCTCTCTCTCTCTCTCCTTCCCCTATTTCTCTCTCTCTCTCTCTCCCTCTCTCCCCATCCTCTCTCTCTCTCTATCTCTCTTTCTCTCCCCCTTCCCTTTCTTTCTCCCTCCCTTCTCTCTCTATCCTTCTCTCTCCATGCTCTCTCACTCTCCCTTCCCTCTTTCTCTCCCCCTCTCTCCTTCCCTCTCCCCTCCTCTCTTTCTCTCTCCCTTCTCTCTCTCTCTCTCTCTCTTCCCTCCTCTTTCTTCTTTCTTTCTCTTTCTCTCTCTCTTCCTCTCTTTCTTTCTCTCCCTTTCCCCTCTTTCTCTCCCTCCTCTTGTTTTCTCTCTCTCTTCTCTCTCTATCCTTCTCTCCTTACTCTCCCTATGCTCTCTCTCTCTTCTTCCCTCCTTCTCTCCATCTCTCTCCTTCCCTCTCCCCTCTCCCCTCTCTTTCTCTCTCTCCTTCTCCCATCTCTCTTACTCTTTCTCCTTGCCCTTTTTCTCCCTTTCCTTCTCTCTCTCCTTTCTTTCCTCTCTTTTTTCATCTCTCTCCTTCCCCTTTCTTCCTTCTTCTATCTCTTCCTCCTTTCTCTCTCTCCTCTCTCACTTTGGAGAGAAGAGGAGAAAAGAGAAAGAAGATGGATAAAGAGTGAGAGAAGACTGAGAGAGAAAGAGAAAAGAGAGAGAAAAAAGAAAGAGGATAAGAGATAGAGAGAGAGAAGAAGGAACGGGAGATGAGGAGAGAGAGGGGAGGGAAGAGAGAGAAAGAACGAAAGGAGATAGAGAGAGAGAGAGAGAGAAAGAGAGAAAAGGAAAAAGGAGAGAGAGATGAGGGATAGGAAAGAAAGAGAGAAAGAGAGAGAAGGGAAGGAAAAGAGAAGGAAAAGAGCGAGATAGGGGAGAGAGGGAGTGAGAGAGAAAGGGAAAGGAGGGAGAGAGAGAGAGAGAGAGAGAGAGGGGAGGGGGAGAAAGAGGAAAAGGGGAGAGAGAGAGAGAGAGAGAGAGAGAGAGAAAGAGGAAGAGAGGAGGGAAGGGGAGGGAAGGAGAGAGAGAAGATGAGGGAGAGAGAGAGAGAGAAAGAGAGAGAATGGGGAGAAAGAAAAAGAGAGAGAAGGTGGGAGAGAGAGAGGGAGAGAAGGAGAGAGAGAGAGAAAGGAGAGAGAGAAGGGATAGAGGAGATAGAGAGGGAAAAGATTGTGAGAGTGAGAAAGGAGAGAGAGAGAGAGAGAGAGAGAGAGAGAGAGAGAGAGAGAGAAGAGAGAGGGGAAGGAAGGGTGAGAGAGGGAGGGAGAGGGAAGAGAGAAGGGGAAAAGGAGAGAGAGAAGGAGAGAGAGAAGGGGAGAGAGAGAGAGAGAGGGGAGGATGGGGAGAAAGAGGGAAAGGAGAGAGAGAGAGAGAGAGAGAGAGAGAGAGAGAGAAAGAGTATGTAAAAAGTAATTTTAGAGTTTGAATAAAACCAGTTTTAATTTGGTTTAAAACTAAACTGAACCATAAAAATTGGTTTTCAATAAACTAATTTTCATAAAAACTATTGTTTTAGTTCAGTTTCAATTCAGTTCAGTGAAACTAATTTTTTGTACACTCCTTGGGAGAGAGAGAGAGAGAGAGAGAGAGAAGAGGAGAGAGGAGGGGAAAAGAGGAAAGAGAGAGAGGGAGAGAAAGAGAGAAAGAGTATGTAAAAAGTAATCTTAGAGTTTGAATAAAACCAGTTTTAATTTGGTTTAAAACTAAACTGAACCATAAAACTGGTTTTTAATAAGTTGGTTTTCATAAAAACTATGGTTTCAGTTCAGTTTTTTATTTGAAAAAACTGGTTTATTTAAAACATGTAGTTTTAGTTCAGTTTCAATTCAGTTCAGTAAAACCATTTTTTTGCACACCCCTACTTACCACCCATTCTAACCAGTAAGATACTAAGACAGAGAGACCATGTATATTTGAAAAAGAGAGAAAAAAGGTTTTTTCTCTTTCAATTCACTTTTAGAATTAACAAAAGGTTTAAAATTAGGGGGTTAATTGATTGGGTTAAAAAGAACGTACACATATTATAACATACACAAAATAATTTTAAACATACGAAATTTAAAAATAAAGATTGATGTAATTATTGAGTTGTTCATAAAACTAGAACTTTTGTAAACCAAAAGCAGCAAACAAACACCACACAAAATTAAATTCATAAAAGAAAGTGACAAAAAAAAACAAAAATTGTGTTACCTCTGATAACTAGGTGTTGAAAAAAATAACAACCGAATCCGGACGCTTAAGCAGTTACCTGATTGACAGTTTCTTTCTTCCTCAAACACCAAAACCATAAACTATATAAGGTTTTTTTTGTGGATTTTATGAATTGAGAAACAATAAATTTACATGTAAACGAGACAAAGAAAGTGAAAGACAAATTTTACAACACAAATCAAAGATGACGAACGAAGCTGTACTTGTGATTGACGGACGGCACTGCGCAAGGGAGGGGAGTGCCTCTGGGGTCTGGGCTCGTCGTTCTCTGGGAGGAGATTTAGGGTTAGGGTGCGGCGTTGGGGAATGGAGAGTCAGAAAAGTGAATGAGTGTTGTGGAATGTAGAGTCACGGTCCCTGCTTAGTTAGGGTTAGTAATTGGGATATTCTTGAGAGTTTATAGAATAGTTTATATAGTACTGGTTTGAGTTGGTTTGGTTCAGATTTTTACTGCTAGAATTGAAAATCGAACCGATTTGACAAAAAAAAGCAAAAACTCAAATTTTCGATTTTTTCGATTTTCAGTTATTTCAGCTTTCGATTTTTTTTTTTTATTCAGCCCGTCGGTTTTGTTGGGTTTGGATTAGTTTTGAACACCAACGAAAAATTATACCTATGATAATTTGTGTGACGGTACGATCAAATTTTAAATGAAAAACACAATAAAAAAAATTATAGATTATAGAGAATTTCTAATACATACATATATATAAATATTAAATACAAAAGCATGGATCGGAGTTAACACCTTTTGCTATTTTTGTAACATTAGTTAACATATCAATCTCAAGTGTAGCATCAACTAAAATACACAGATAAATTAAAAAAAATTATATGATCTTTTTTCATGCACACTTTTTTTATATATATATTTTATCTTTGTATTAGAAATTATTGATACAAGTATTAGAGAAGATAAAAATTTGTTTTTTATATTATAAAACATATTTTAAAAATAAGTGATACAAATATCACTTTCTAAATTAAAAGAATTTTGACTTTGGTAAAACATAAAGAAACAACCCTTTTCTTTCATTGTCTGTGGTTGGTTTCCACTTTTTTTTTTTCTGCATGGATTGAATCATTCTTAATTCTAAATATTACAATATCATAAATTCACTCATATAAATCAAATTGGGTTGGTCTAGTAGTTAATTCACTAGCCATTTTAAGTAAGTTTCGAGAGTTCAAATTCCACCTTATGCATGCAATAATCTATTGGCCAATGACAAACTCTTAATGGAGCTCAGTATCCTTAGTTGATCTTGCCAAATTTCAAACCAAATACAACATATTAAGAAGTACCATAATTTGTCTCTCACTCTCTTCTTTTTTTTATTTTTTTTCTTTTTTTCTTTTTTTTGGTCTGAGTTCTTTTTTTTTTTTTTTCTTGGCTTGGCCTCTCTCTTCAATTCTCCCTTTTCTGTCAATGATAGCTCTGGATAACTGGATAAGTCACCAAAAACGGATGATGTTGAATTTTTCCACCTTGCGTTTTTTTAGTCCATAATTTTTCCACCTTGCTATATCATATATGCCTATATGGCTATATCACCCTTTTTAATTTATCGGCTTTGATAATCTCTTTAGGCCCAACAAAAGAAAATTATTCCATTTCTTATGTTGGTTAGTTGAAAACTAAGATACCCTTAAGGCCAATAAGACGAGTGCGGCATTACCCAAGTTAGGGTCATTTCATTAACATTTCCATAAAAAAAAAAAAAAAATTTCATAGAAATTAAAATAATTCGGCCAGCTGGACGATACAATATTCTCTTCTAGAAAATTCTGGATAACCAACAATTTTTTAATTATGATGTATTTATTAATTCTATTTTTTTCTTCACTTACAAGAAATAAAACGAATATATTTAATTAATTATTTTCCTTTACTTTTATGTTGATTTGGGTTGATTTTCAACAATGTTCTGAAAACTGGTTCGAATCGGACGGTCGAACCGGTCGAACCGCGAACCGTTATTAATTACGGTTCGGACAGAAAGTAAAACTGACAAATTTAAAAACCGTCATTGGACCGTTGAACCGGCCGAAAACTGTTCGGTCGAACCGAACCGTGACCCGGCCGGTTTTTTAATCTTAACAAAAACGCAGCGTTTTGTTGTGCAGGGATGGCAACCCTAAGTTCCCTAACCCCTCTTCCTTCTAGTCTCCAGCCTCCACAACGCGAAGCAGCAGTCCAGAGTCCAGACTCTAGCCCCAATTCGTCTCAACGTCATCGAAGCCGCCGGCGCATGTCCGTCCAGCCACCGCCGCCGTCCCAGCTTCGAGCTTCGAAGGCAACGGCGCAACGTCCGTCCAGCCACCGCCGTTTGAGCTTCGAAAATCGAAGCCACCGTCGCCGGTCTCGTCTCTTGCCTCCGTCGCGCAGCCACTTCCTGCCGGTGCCAGCTCTGTTCCACACCACCACGTCGGCCACTGTCTTCCCAGCCATCGTCCCCGGCCACTTCCACACCCTCGCCAGCTCTGCCCTGTTCCAGCCTTCCAGGATCCAGCTTCTAGCCTAGGTATTAGTTTTTTTTTGTAATTAATAATTGATTTTTGTTACTCTGTTGCTGCTTTTTTTAATTTCTGAATGTGAAATTGTGAAGGAAAATCAAATAATTAATTTTGTGTTGTTGAAATTATTGCTAAAAATGGATTTGATACTCTGTTGCTGCTTTTTTAATTTCTGAATGTGAAATTGTGAATGGAAATCAAATAACTGATTTTGTGTTGTTGAAATTATTGCTAAAAATGGATTTGTTACTCTGTAGCTGTCGTTGGAGCCATTCACACAACCACTTTGGCCAAGCTCTCTGCTAAAAGGCAAGAAGTTCTTTCTCCAGCAGGCAACATTGTTGAACAGGTCAATAATACACCCAAGTATTAATCTTGGGAGCTTCTTTTAACTTTTTTTCATCTGGGGTGGTGTTGTGATTGTTTGATTGAATCATTGAATAACTGTTGCATGTCTCTGTCTCCTGATGAGTTTGATTGAGTAGCTCTTTGATTTTGTGACATGATGAACTCTGAAACTGTGAACTCTGAACTGATCCTGCTAAACTGAACTGGATTTTGTGACATGATAAACTGATATAGTTTGTCATTTATTTTCTTTTAAATTAGTTCTTATAGTTTGGCTTTTGACATGATTAAGAAAGATCCATTTTGGTATATTAGGGAACTGGATAATATAAAGATAAAGAGTGCTATAAGATGTTTCAAGATTTTGAGTTAATATACCAATGAATTTTCAACTCAATCTGCTAGAGACGCTAGGGCAACTCTTTGGGCCTAATACAACTATCTTTTTGGCTGGCGAGCTTCGAAATGGTGAAGGATTTGTTTCTTTTAACTTCATTTTTGGACCCTAATCCTCACAAGTATTATAAGTTCTGAGATCTTTTTTTCTTTTCTGGTTTCAGATGCCATTCTTGAGTACTTCCTAGAAGCTGCAGTGAACAATTTCAGAATTGGTCGCATTGATCAAAATCTGTGGCATCCTGATTATCGCAGCAACCGAGTTGTTCTTTATGTTCTTGTGAAGAAATGAAGGTTTCAGAATTAATGAAACTATGTTACTTTATAGTTTATACTCTACTAGAGTGTGACCCTCCTACGCTAGGATTCATTGTAAAAGTTATTCTCCTTCCATGTATTATTTTTTGATATCATGCTCATTTTGAGAAGCCTAACAATTTTGTTTTGACAGATAAAAGTGGACTATGATCTGTGAACCAATTTCAGTGAATTCATTCACAACCACTGTTAAGAAGACATAATTTTGTAATGCTTGATGGAACAACTAAAACTCCAATTCTTGCTTGGTTATCATCAAAGGATAATCTCTGAATCCAAAATATTTAATATAGAACAAAGGCTACTTAAATTCTAACATGTAAATTGTAATACAAAGTAAAGTGTTGATTAAATAATTCCTAAAGCTAGATACATATGTACTTTCTAAATTATCTATCAAAAAGATTTTAAAATTAAAAGTTAGTCACAAAAATGACTAATTTATAGTTCAAATAATTTTCATGTGTATATTTTATTTATTATTTTATTATAAAACGATTTTTTCGGTTCAATCACGGTCGAACCGGTTGAACCTATAAACCAGTAAACCAATAGTTAGAGCGGTTCGATGACCGATTCGGTTTTCAGAACCTTGATTTTCAACTCCTAACTGAGCATTGTCCATTCTGGTGGGAACCGGTGAGTTGAGGAACCTGAGTTCCCTCTTACTTTTTTGGCCCCTACTATCAACTTATTATTGTCATTATTTGAATTTGACTATAGAAAATAAACCAAAATGACCTTTATGAGCCCTAGAAGCTTCTAGGATCCTCCTTCACACAATCTATCGCGGAAGCCACCATGGTCCTAGACGTGTTGGTCCAAAACCTTATTTGCTTATTCAAATCAATAAACAATAAATTTCATAAACTAGCTAATAGAAGGTTCCATTCTAGGCGTCTATTTTGAACACGGTCACCATAACATCATAGATTGTCATTATTAATAGATACATATAATATAATTCCTTTTATAACATTAATTCTAGTAATTATATCCACATGCCAAAATCCACACGATATCTTACTTTCTAGATCAACTACCTTTCACACGCTTCGATATCATTATATAAAAGGCATTGAAGCAGTCCTTAGTTGAAACCTGAAAACCTCTAATACAATCTGAAGCAACACTCAAATAATCCTAATCCTTCAATATCTCATCAAGAATTTCATCAGACATGAATGGACACAGCTCTTCATCCTATGGAACTTCATGGGCCGATCAGTGGGACGATGGGCCTGATCCAGTGATGGTTGGACATGACAAGAAGACCAACGGTACTGCTAAATACAAGGAGAAGCTAGGCCATGGTATCGACAAGACCAAAGCCGTAGCTTCCAGTGGCGTGAAGAAGTTGAAGGATGGCACTACCACTGGATTCAACTGGATTAAGACCAAGTATTCCAAAGCTACTCAGAAAAATTAAGATATGATTTGCGAGTTTTGATTTTGAAAAGGAAAAGAAAGGTTTAAATTGTAAAATAGAGTTTCTTTTACTCTTTAAACCTTTTCTTTTTTGTTTCTTTCTCTTCAAAACTTATCTCGTTATATAGTTGTCTCTTTTCATCAAACCACTTTTGTAAATCATTTTTTTCTTATTTGATTAGGTTATTACTTTGTTTATGTCTTCATTTGGCCTTTGGATTCATTTATTCTTGGGGGGCACATTCATATACGATTGTTTCTGTATTATGATGTCTAATATTATTCCATGTTAAGTTAATAATAATAAGGATCATATGTGTTATACTACGTACCGTTTTTATATCATTAGTTTAAACGATTAAAGTTTTTCGTTTGAGCCAAGTTCTGCAAATATGGCCGGTTTGAAATTTTCCAGAATGGAAGTTCATTTATTTTACTTGGTCATATTTTGAATAGAAATACAGTAATAGTATACTTGCACGATTGAACAAGTATATACATAATATATTTGTGGGAAGAGTTTCCTTCTTACATTTTGCGTAGTCAATGTTTCGCACAAAGAGTTGATTTTACATTATGTGGGATTTGACCAAATCATATACATCTTTTCCAATAGAACTAGCTACCTATGTATTTTGGAGGCCACTTAGATAAAGACGTTTAAAACGTCTTTTTTTAAAGATGTTTTCATGTTATGTTTTAATTGATTTCTGTATAATTTATTCGGTGTTTCTCATCACATATTATTAAATTCCTCAAAAAATTTTCTTTCCAAAAACAATAAAAAATATTTAATTTAGACTAAAACAAAAAAAAATAATAGATTAACTATTAAATTTTTTTTAAAAGATTATTTACATAAAAAATATATCAAATTCATCAAAATATATATATATAAAACAAGCTCTTAAAATTTTTATAAATAAAAAATAATTAATTTTTATTCGTATAATATATAAAATAATTATTATATTATTATTATATTATAGATTATAATTTACTGATTTAAATTTTGTTTTCATTTTTTATATAAGCATTAGAAATAAATAAATTTTTTATAACAAGATGTAATGTAACAAAATATATATAATATTAATTATTTTTTAAAACATTCTGAAAAGATGATTTTTTTTTAATAAAGTTTTATTAAAAAATTAACATTATAAAAACTAATTTCAACCAATATGATATAATAGGTTATTAAATATATTTAATACAAAACACATTGAATATAAATTTTTATTGAGTTTAAATTTTAAATAATTTTTAATTGAATTTCGAATATTTTTATTTTAAAAGTTAGAATATTTTAACATCATTTTTTTTTTGTATCTTTTTAATTGAGTCTTTGATTTTTTAAATTATAAAACTTATTTATAATTAAGAGTAATGTTTTAATACCACCAATTAGTCACACATATAAAAATACAAAAACAATTCTATTGTCATAATTATAATCTAACTTTATAAGCAATACAATACAATGAAACTATATATAAATAATATAACTAAATTTTATCTACATCTATAGTCACATTTCATAAATAATATAATTAAATTATATTTATATTTATAATTAAAATATGAATAAAAATATAAAAAATTATCAGGATAGTTAATTTTTTTCGTTCATAATTTTTTATTATTTTTTAAAAAAGATAATTGAATAACACAAAAAAGTCTTATTAAGAGTAATTTATTTATATATGATTAAAAAATAATTGAATAATTATATACGGTAAAAAATTAATATTATTAAAAAATAAAAATAAAATTTATTTTAAAATTAAAAATAAAGTTTATTTAAAAATAAAATTAAAAATCATGCTTTTTTTTCTTTTTTCCAAAATTTATCTACGAGTAATTCTATAAATATTTTATGATGAATAAAAATATTCAACGCGTACTAAAATTTATTCTAATAAAATTTATTTTTATTCTACTAAACGTTAAATAAACTATTGAAAAGAATTTTGTTTCCTCCATTAGAGAAGAATGATAAACTTCCATACTTCTATTATGTTATGGCAATAATTTGGCCTGTTATTTTTTAATGTTAATAATAATAATAATAATAATAATAATAATAATAATAATAATAATAATAATAATAATAATAATAATAATAATAATAATAATAATAATAATAATAATAATAATAATAATAATAATAATAATAATAATAATAATAATAATAATAATAATAATAATAATAATAATAATAATAATAATAATAATAATAATAATAATAATAATAATAATAATAATAATAATAATAATAATAATAATAATAATAATAATAATAATAATAATAATAATAATAATAATAATAATATATCACAATAAAAAAGAAAGCACGTCACCAAATAATTTATCATCCGAATTATATATGAATCAAATTGATAATATGAGGGCTAACACTACAAAAATCGATAACAAGGTTAGGGACTTACAAAATCTTTCTTAAGATCATAGAAAAAAAAACTTTTATATTTGTGTGATATATAAAACAATTATCATATTATTATTATTATTACATTATATATATATATATATATATATATATATATATATATATATATATATATGAGCAAAAAAAGTCTAACTATTTTAAAGTAAAATTTTTTTTAATATTTGATTAAATGTTCTTGTATTTAGTACTTTTTTTGGCACTTCCTCTTAGTTAAAAATATAATTATTATAATTTTTTAGTTATTATTGCTAGGAGTGTTTACAGATGGGATGTGGCTAAAATTTCAATCCAATCCATACTAAACTCATTAGATCAAATTCGATATTCGCACTTTTTATGTTTGGATCAGAGATCAAATATATCCATAAAATAAAAAATATTAAAAAAATTTATTTTTATAAAAAAAGTCAATAATTTTTTTTGTTTACTTTTGTAAACATATTTACTTCTATCTGATTAGAGTGTGGATCCGATTCGATCCAATCCGATCATCTCATAGATCAGATCATATCTTCAAATTACAGATCAGATACGGATAAATATTGTGAATTTATATGGATATGATCTAATTTATGAACACCCCTAACTATTACTATAGGTTCATTGTTGCAAAAGAATGCTTCTTTTATTATAAACTATTATTAGATCTTAATTACCATTAAAACAACTTAATTGTCAACAAAGAGATAATACTTATTGGTCTCTGAAATTATGTTCGTATTTGAATCCATAGTTGTAAAAACCAAACTGGATCGGCTGATTCGACCGAAAAACTAGTGAACCGGACTAGAGTTCGGTTCGGTTTACTCCTTGGACCGTTTAAGGAATAAAACCAGTGTGAATCGGTAAGAACCGGTGCAAACCGGTCTAACCGAACTGATCTGCTTGAAAAATTTTTTAAAATATCTCCACAAGGTCTCAAACCAAGAACCTTGGAGCAAAAGCAACCTCTACTTACCACTTAGCCATTGCACTTCTAAGTATTATATTTGACAAATACTAATTATATAGTATACATAAATATCTAATTTAATTTAATTTTTGTTTTTTCTATTTTTAAAATTAATTATATTTTAATTATATACTATTATTAATATAAATATAAATTTTACTAAAAATTTATTAATTTATTTTATCTATTTTATTGCTAGTATTGTGATTAAGGTTATTTGTTTTGATGTTAGTGTTAAAATCTACTGATATTATAGTTAGATGATAGGATTTGTGAATTAATTATTTTTTTATTGTGTCAAAATAAGATACTATTGTAGTATTAAAATTTTATGATTTTTTTATATTAGTTATTTTTAGAAGTTGAGACTTGATTCTTCATAAAATGTTAGTGAAGATATGTATTCAAATTTTAATTTTAAATTTTTAACTATTTTATATTTTATATTTACGTGAGACCGGTTTTATCGGTTCAACCAGTGATTTATCGGTTGAACCAATAAACCAGTGAACCAGTAGCTTGATTGGTTCGATCACTGGTTCGGTTCTAACAACTATGTTTCAATCTAATTTCAAAAATTTTGATTTACTCAATTTAGTCTCCCAACTTAATAGTTATGACTCACATTGGTTCCTAATCTTATTTTTGTCACTGTCTCACAAAATCGTTAATGACATGCTGAGATGGACTAACGACTGTTACATTATACATTCTAGCGACTGTTTGATGTGACAATTGAAATTTTTTTTACCTTATTTTTTTTTCAATTAAACATTTAAAACCCTAATATGAATCACGAATACCTAAGTTAAAAAATTAAACTAAGTAAATTGAAACTTTAAAAATCAAATTAAAGCTCGAATATAACTTCAAAACAGAACTTTAACTTATGTAGTGATTAATTTAAATGAGAATCAAATAAATCAAAATTCAACATAATTTTTATCAATGTTTTCAAATTCAAAATTTTTATACCAAAATTAACTAGG
Source organism: Arachis ipaensis (assembly GCF_059453495.1). NCBI lineage: Eukaryota > Viridiplantae > Streptophyta > Magnoliopsida > Fabales > Fabaceae > Arachis > Arachis ipaensis. The sequence goes on from NC_142436.1 coordinate 117,990,519, forward strand.
ATTTTCTTTAAATTAAAAATTTAATGAAATAGAAACTTTAATTATCTTAACTAATGTCCTAATTAATTACTTTTATGTCTTAAAAAAACTGTATATGAGAAGAAAATAATTAATTTATCTACTTTAATAAATAGTTATTTTACTAAAATGAAAGAAACTATTTTTTTAGAATTTTTTAAGAACTAATTAATATTATATATATTTTGTTACACTACATTTAGTTATAAAAATTTTATTTATTTCTAATGCTTATATTAAAAATAAAAAGAAAATTTAAATTAGTGAATCTTAATATATAATATAATAATAATATAGTAATTATTTTATATATTGTACGAATATAAATTAATTATTTTTTTATTTATAAAAATTTTAAGAGCTTGTATATATTTATGTGATATATTTTTTTATGTAAATAATTTTTTACAAAAATCTAATAGTTAATTTATTACTTTTTTTTGTTTTAGTCTAAATTAAATATTTTTTTATTATTTCTAGAAAGAAAATCTTTTGAGAAATTTAATAATATGTGATGAGAAACACCGAATAAATTATACAGAAACCAATTAAAACACAACATGGAAACATCTTTAAAAAAAGATGTTTTAGACGTCTTTATCTGAGTGACCTCCATGTATTTTAATCATTTAAATGCTATCAAATACGAAAACAAGACATAACACGATATATATGTTAATCATGCCAAGTATAAACTAATTCAAATTAATTATTTATATAAAATATATATTAAAAATAAGTTAAATAATAAATATATTTATACACAAATATAGAATGAAGAATTTAGTTAATGAGATTGTTGAATTATCGAGAATGGTGCTCTTGATTTTGAGAATCAAGATCAGAAAAGAAGAATTGATGAGTAACTGAGAGAATACTTCAGAAAGTGTATTTGATGTTATTGAATGGGAAAAGTATATGGTATCAAGATATGAATCTGCCAACTGTTACCAACAATAATTAAAAATAATTAAATATAATTTATTATATCAATTAAAAATTTAGTGGGGTCCATTATAATGCATTTTGAAAGAATAAGGAGTGGTAACGTAGCATGAGGCCTCGTGCCAATTACGAAGACTACGGTGTAACCCGTCACGCAACCCTAATCCCCTTTTTTCTAGCCGGCTGCGTCTCTTTCGTGGAGCTTTTCAATTCACCTGGACGCCGCCATTACCATTCGACGGTGACTATGCCTTCACCTGGATCCCACTTCTCCTTCGTGGAACTTTTTAAGTCATTGGAACGCCGCCATTACCCTTAGACGGTGACTGCGCCTTCACCCGGTTTGTCGCACCACCAGGCCCGTGGAAGAGAACTGCGACATGAGTGTTTGAAGGTGTCACGCATCTCTCTTCTCCTCAACCATCTCCGATAAGGTGTATGTGTCTCCGTTGAAGGCGAGTGGACCAACCACCAATCCCGTGGAAGAGAACTACGACGTGAGTGTTTGAAGGTGTCACGCAACCCTCTTCTCCTCAACCATCTTCGGTAAGGTGTATGTGTTTCTGTTGAAAGCCAGTGGACCACATTACGTCGATGGATCAATCAATTTGTGAAGAAGTATCGTACGACACTGCATATGATGTGAGTGATCATTCTAATTCCACCAATATTAATGTCCCGTCTCTGAGTGAAGATGACACACAACGTGTGGACAAGGTAATTTGTATGGTAGTAGTATATTTGGTTATGTTTATTTGTAACTTATTTTTTATTTTATTGTTGAGTTATTAACAGTGATAAGCTTTGTTGGAAGGATTGTGATTTTGTTTGTTTAATTAGAATTGGTGTGGATATTCTTTCCTTCAATTATGCTAGAATGATGCTACATTTTCTACATTTCATGTGGTTTATTATTCTGTTTGTTCACCATGTTTAATTGATGTTTGTAACTTTGATTAATGTTTGTTTTATAGATATGAAAATGGATGGTGTTGTTTTATATCAGTTTAGTTTTGGTTGTTTATTTGGTGTTATCAATGGATAAGTTTGTTGAAAGACTTTTTAAGAGTGTCAAACAATGGATGGTTATCTTTTTTGGAGATATGTCATCGGTTATCGATTTCAGGGGAAAGAATCTGTAGACGTTATTCAATTAGAGGATGATGCAATGACAGTGAATCATGAGGTGTGGAATATGTTTTATTCTGGTGACAAAATTAGCGAGGTATTGGAAATTAATTAGTTGAGTGATTTTTGTGTTGAATGATACTTTTTTTGAATGGATTTGCAGTTGCCCGATCACACTGAAATTCCCATAGAGGAAATCCCATAGGTAGGATTGAGATTTGTTTCCTTGCTGTGGGCACAAGAGTTCTATTATAATTATGCAAAGAAAGTTAGGTTCGTGACTAGGATTAGGAATACCAACTTTGACAAGACTAGGAAAGAATCAAGGGCACCCATTAACCAATCGATACACTACAGTCGTGAAGGTTATCGGGAGTCTCGAGTGAAGGCAGCAACTCGGGTAAAGATAATAACAACAGCCAGATGCAAAGCAAGGATGTACGCGATGCTTGATCGACAGAAAGATAATTGGATGGTGTCCAAATTAGAATTGAAGCATACGCACCTGTGTTTGATGATGGAAATTTACTATATCACTACAATAACTCCTTCGGCAAGTATACCAAATTATCGTCAAGTAAAAACTCAATAAGAGTGAGGTCAATCCTACGAGGATTGATTGATTGAACAACTTTAGTTATAGGGTGATTTAGTTAAGCTAATCAAGAATAAGTGTTGAGTGCAACAAATTAAATAACGGAATTGTAAAGGACTTGAAGATAAAAAAAAGCAGTAAAGTGCTGGAATGTAAAGAGCATAAAGAAAATTGCTAGAATGTAAATGATAGAAATGTAAATGACTGAATTGTAAAAGGGGAATGGGTTGATTGACAGAAATTAAATAAAGCTATAAAGAATAGGGAATATAAGAATGGGGAAGATTCATTGGGGTTAGGAGTTGTTGCTTTCTTCGGATTAATTTTAGATCATCTCATCTTCAATCATGAAACTCATTGACCTTTTGGCAATCATGATTGATTGAATCCGAATTCCTTGGTAATTTAATCTCTCAAATCTTGATAATAAGCTAATTCCTTGGTCTAATTGCTCATGAAAAGAGATAAGCTTGGTCCCTGATTTTACCACACATCCTCATAGATCCAAGTAGTGGGTAGATTTAATGTCACCATATCCAATCCCGAAACCCAGATCTACTCAATGTGAGAAGGGATTTCAAGCATGATTTAATGTTTCCTCTTCCAAGGTTCCCATGAAACCCAATTTGCATTCAATCTCTTTTCCAAGATAATTGAATGCTAAGCATGAAGAACGAAATTCCTTCTAGCAAATCAAAGAGAGATGAAGAGAAGAAAAAATTCACTATCATTAATCCATCAAATACAACAGAATTTCCTTCCCCAATGAGAAGGAGTTTAGCTACTCATAGCTTAGAGATAGAGTACAAGAGATGAAAGAAGATGAAAGTAAAGTAAAGTAAAGTGAAGTAAAAGTTTCAAGTCCCCTTTCAGTACTCTTCAAGGGGTATTTATACTACTCTTATTACTATAAAATAAGAAATTACAAAAAGGAAAAGAAATTACAATTAAAACTAAAGGGAATACTCTCTCATTGATGGCATGTGAGTGGCGTGTGAGTGGCGTGTGAACGGCGTGCCATGCCCAGCTTGGTATCGCTTGGCGCTCCACGCCCTGGATCTCAAGTGGCACGCCCATGTTGATAATTGGCTTGGCGTGTCACGCCCAAGTCTCAAGTGGCACGCCCCATGGTGGAGTCTTCCATCTTCTTCTCTGGAAAATTGAACTGGCGTGCCACGCCCTTGTTAGGGTCTTCAATCTTCTTCTCTGGAAGGTTGGCCTGGCGTGCCACGCCCAGGTCTGGCATGCCACGCCCTTGTTGATGCACAAACTTTCCTTTCTGGTCCAGTGAACTAGCGTGCCACGCCCATGATGCGAGGAAGGTTGGCGTGCCACGCCTAGAGTCTCAAGTGACACACCTTCGATGAGGTATTGACTTGGCGTGCCACGCTCAAGATCTCAAGTGGCACGCCCATGATGAAGTCTTCACCCTCCTCCTCTGGGCAATTGGCTTGGCGTGCCACGCCCAGGTTTGAGTCTTCAATCTCTCTTTCTGGTTAAGTGAACTGGCGTTCCACGCCAAGGACTCAAGTGGCACTCCCATGATGATGGTTTGGGCTCACAAGCTTGGCGTGCCATGCCCCTAGTACCAAGTGGCACGCCCATTGATGATGCTCCTTCCTTTCTCCTCTGGAATAGATAGTTGGCGTGCCACACCCTGTAGTGGTGTGCCACGCCCTGCAGTGGCGTGCCACGCCCATGATAAAGCCCAGTAACTCTTTTCTGGATTAAGTAACTGGCATGCCACGCCCATAGTAAACGCAATAACTCTTCTCTGGATCAAGTAACTGGCGTGCCAAGCCTGGCCTTGGCATGCCACGCCCATAGTAACTTTGAAGCACTCTCTTCTAGACAATATAGTTGGCGTGCCACGCCCAGCAGTGGCGTGCCACGACCATTGTGATGTTAAGAAATCCTTCTCTGGAGAGCATAACCGGCGTGCCACACCCAAACAGTGGCGTGCCACGTCCATAGTGGATCTTGGAAAACCTTCTCTGGGATACATAGCTGGCGTACCACGCCCAGTCAAAGATCCAGGCGTTTGCTTGAAGTGGCACGCCCCACACACACGCCCAGCACCTTTGCTTGCTTTCTTCCTCTTTTGTTGCTCTTTTCACCTGAAATCCAAGTAAGAACTCATTTCAAAGCAGAGTCTTATAAGATTATGATATAACTCTTATCAATGCATCAAATGAATGAGAATTCATCACTTCTATGGCCCTTTTAGATGAGAGAAAGAGGTAGATGATACAAGTCATCAGTGTTCTGCCAAGCAAGCTGTGTATTACATTGAGTACAGGGAACTGACCATCCATGCCAAGTGTGTGATTCAGGACAACGATGAGGCTGGCATACGGCCCAATAAGACTTATCTCACACTGGCGAACGAGGTTGGTGGCTCGTCAAATTTGGGTTACTCAGAAAAGGATGTGAGGAACTATATTACGAGCAATCTGCGCTGTGCTGACGAAAACGCAGATGTGAAGGAAATGATTAGCTATTTCATGTGAATGAAAGATATCAACCTGAATTTTCTTTATGCAGTTGATGTGGACGAAGCTAACAAGTTTAAGAGTGCGCTTTGGGTAGATGCAAGATGCAGGGCGTCCTATGAATATTATGGAGACATGGTATCGTTTGATACAATGTACAGTAGAAACAAGTATATTTGTGTTTCTGTCTCTATTGAAAGGGTTATTGTTTTCGCACTATCGTGATTTGTAATTTTGGATGGATTTATTATAGGCACGGACTTCCGTTTGCATATTTCATTGGTGTCAACCATCATGGCAAGTCCACTCTGCTCGGATGTGCTTTGCTGGGAAATGAAGAAATTCATAGCTTTGAGTGGGTCTTTAAGTAATGGTTGAAGTCATCGAAACTCCCCCACAGGCCATCATCACGGACTAGTGCAAATCCATGTTTGGTGCTATTAGGAATGCCCTTCCAGATACTCGCCACCGATGGTGCATATGGCACATAATGAAGAAGATACCGCAAAAAGCTCGGAGGATATGCTCGGTACTGAGAAATAGATGCTAGAATGCATCGCACTGTTTGGAATGCCTGGTATGTGGAATCTTTCGAGAAGGATTGGTGTGCATTCATCGCTGAGTTTAACTTAGAGCAAAACAGATGGCTATTAGGTTCGTTCTGTATTGTGCTCCTTTGTTTTTTTTGGATATTAGGTTTGTTATGCAGGTTCTGTTTTAACTATACTCAATTTTAGGTCCCGTTGTCATCGGGTGATTTGTAACCTATTTGGATACTATTATGGGATATCTTTGTTCGAAAGGTCTATGTCTACTTGGTTCACTAAGTCTGTAGTTATGTGTTGTGATGTAGCCAATTGTTCATGATGGTGATTATTGCTTTGTTTTCTTCTGGTTTTGTAGACCTTTATGACGATCGTCGAATATGGGTTCCAATCTATTTTCAAGGTGAATTTTAGAATGGTATGAGAAGTACCCAACGGAGTGAGAGTATGAACGCCTTTTTTAGTGGTTACTTGCATTGCAAGAGTGGACTGGTTCAGTTCATGCATGAGTATGACAATGTACTTGGGACCAAGGAGCAAAAGGAGCTGGAGGACGATGCTGCAGACTCTAAAGGAGTCGTTCCCTATTCATCGAGCTCTACAATTGAAAAAAAAATTTAGCATGAGTATATAACCTCTAAGTTTAGGGAAGTACAACAGGAATTTAGAAAAAAAGGGATTGTTTAGTCCGTGGTGTGACTCAGGATGGTGATTTATTTTGTGTGACCGTAAATGAGCAATACCTACTATATGGGGAGGCTAGGTCCTGGACGAACAATGTCAAGTTTGACCCAGCGACACATAAGATTCATTGCGAGTGTAACATGTTTGAATTAAGAAGTATTCTTTGTTGTCATTGTCTTGTTGTGTTCTTTTATTACGGAGTAGACAGAGTATCATCTTGCTATGTGCTCCCTCGATGGAGCAAGAATGTACAGTGCAAATACACTTTCATCAAGAGCAGCCACGACGAGAAGCAGTCCGATGAAAGCCACAACTTATTTAGAGGACTATGTTCTCACTTCTTCAATGTTGCCCAGAATTTCATGACATGTGAAGAAGAAGCGGCCATGTTACATTCGGGTCTTGATGAGTTAAGGGCCAAGCTATTTGATTATTGTGCGAACTTGGGGCCCAGAAGTGTGCCAACTACATAGAATAGCATGGTGAAATAATGTGACCCCGCTCTTGGTTCATCTGACATACGAGGTCCTTCGAAGGTCGCAACGAAGGGTCAGCCGAGATTGAAGAGGCTTGGATCTAAACTGGACACCTGCATCAAGAAATCTATGTGAAGAAGAAGAAGAACTTGGAACCCATGGGTCGGGGGTTCCCATTCCGTATATATTCTCTATTTTTCAGATGCAGATCCTGGTGCTTAGCAGTGAGCTGGATTTGTCTAGAAGGCGGCGAAGTTTATTTGATTCTGTTTTGTACTTTTAGAATCTCTCCTGTTTATTTTGATAAAACTTCAATATGATGTATGTAGGTGTTTATTTTGAAACTTGCCTATAGAGGCGATGACGTATCTTGAGAGAGATAGGAAATACTGTTGTCAAACTAGTTTTAAATTCTGTACTCTAGCCGGCCTAAACTTCGCAGGTCACGATTAGTAGTTACTTATGTTATATATATATATATATATATATATATATATATATATATATATATATATATATATATATATATATATATATCTTGTCCTTATGTTATTCTTATTGCTTCTCGAAGTGTGCTTTACTTTACGTCAGTTATCTATATGAGAGTGTTGTTCGTTCACGATTTTAATTTATTCCTTTGCAGGCTTCTCGTTTACTAACACACACACACACACACACACACACACACACACACACATACTTACTATTATTCCACCTTAAGTCGTACCACCATAATATCGTTGACTTATGACTCGAGCATAAGGATCTGTATATTAGGGTGTTACACAAATAGTTCTGTTTTCAGGCACCTGCGAACAATACGTGACTAACAGTACATAACTTATATAAGTAGAGACATCCAAAGATAAGACATTCAAACCACAACATGATTAACCACTGGAAATAAAAAAATTTCAAAGTGTAGCGGTGATAAACCACTATTTTATGATATATTTTGGACTGAATTGAGTGGGTTTTGTCAACTATTCTCACACTTCTTCATGTAAATTGCATGTTTTTAAGTTTTCTTCCTAATTTTGTGCTATAATTGAAAACATGCTTCCTAGGCCTTTAAATCACTAATTTTAACCCTTTGTTATTGCCATTCGATGCCATGATATGTGCGTTAAGTGATTACAGGATTTACAGAGCAGGAATGGTATAGAGGATGAAGAGGAAGCATGCTAAAGTGGAAGGAACACAAGAATTTAAAGATTTGAGAAGCTGGAGGTGACGCGCGCACATGGCTGAAGCGTATGCGTGATCAAGCCATTTTTCAAGCGACGCGTACGCATGATCAAGCCATTTTTCAAGCGACGCGTACGCGTGACTGATGCGTACGCGTGACCAGGAGCATCGACCACTGACGCGTACACGTAACTGATGCATACGCGTGACCTTGTGCAGAGCCCAGCAACGCGTGCATATGGCTGACATGTACGCGTGATGAACGTCACGTGCCGCAATTAACAGAATTCGCTGGGGGCAATTTCTGGGTTGATTTTGGCCCAGTTCCAAGCCCGAAAATGCAGACTAGAGGCTGAGATGGAGCTGAGACTGTGGACACTTCACTTTCACTTTAGTTTTTAGTTAGTTTTGAATTCTAGTAAGAAAAATTCCTACTTCTCTCTAGGGTTTTTGATTTTCTTAGTTCACTTCCAAGTGGATCTTGAGAGAAGCTGTTGCTACCTTCAATTCTATCATTAACCTTATATTTTTCTTCTTCAATTCCTTTAGTACTCTACTCTATTTGGTTATTTGAATTCATGTTTGGATCTTGTTATTATTGAATTTTGTTAATGTATTGAATTATTTCCATATCTACTTTTATTGCTTGCTTGATTATTATTGATTATTATTAGTGGTAATTTGGATTGAATTATTTTCTAGTTTTTATCATTTCTTTTGTCTTTTCTCACCAAGTGTTTGAGAAAATGTCATCCAATATCATGGAGTAGATTTCCTTGCTTGGTTTGGGGTTGAGCAATTGGAGCCACTTGAATTGTTATATTCGAGTGTTGATTGGTAATTGAATATTGCAAATTAGCTTAAAACTCACCAACTCTAGTTCTTCTCTATGAAGTGACTAGGACTTGTGAGCTAAAGTTAATTATTTCACTTGACTTTCCTTCAATCATTAGAGGATAACTAAGTGAGAGCAATGAGATTTTACCATCACACTTGAGCAAGACAATAAGGATAGACATTCCGATTCTCACCCCAAACCAAGGCCTTTTTATATTAATTCATTACCAACTCTTGCTAGTTAACTATTGCTCTATTTTTTTTAGTTATTTATTTTTCTTGTTCTCCACTTCAAAAACCTCCAGAAAAATCATAACCAATAATTTGCATCTTGTGTCAACTCCTAGGGAAACGATTCGGGATTCTACTCCCGGTTATTGAATTTAATTGTGACATACTTTTTAACTATGATTAACGGAAATCTCGTCGGTCAAGACTATACTTGCGACATTGATTTGGAAAAATGCGTTTGGTAATTCTTGACCGAAATTTATCCGCTCGTGAAGTTTTGGCATCGTTGCCAGGGAGTTGCATATGTGTGCTAAGTTATTGGTTGGTGTAAATATTTTCATATTTGCATAATTGCATCTTTTATTTTTGTGCCTTTTAGGTTATTAGTAGTATTTTTCTTAATATATTTTGTTTCCATGAGCTCTATGTTTCTTTTATTGAATGACGCGTTCATTACCGGATCCGAGTTTAGCCCCATTTGATCTTGAAATTGAAAGAACCGTTTCACTTATTAGGCGATGATAAACCACTATTTTATGGTTTATCTTGTGCTCAATTGAGTGGATTTTATCAATCTTTCATACACTTATTCATACAAAATGCATGGTTTTACAATTTCCTTTCCGATTTTGTGCTATAATTGAAAACATGCTTCGTTGCTCTTAAATTTTACTAATTTTAATCCTCTCTTATTACCATTAGATTCTTTGATATGTGTGTCAAGTGATTTCAGAGATTACAGGGCAGGAATGACTCAGAAGATGGAAAGAAAGCATGCAAAAGTAGAAGGAATACAAGAAGTTGAAGAAATTGCTAAGCTGTCCAGCCTGACCTCTTAGCACTCAAATGATCATAACTTGAGCTACAGAGGTCCAAATGATTCGATTTCAGTTGCGTTGGAAAGATAACGTCCGAGGCTTCGAAATGATATATAATATGCCATAGTTGTCTTGACGATAAGTGACACGAACACGTGATTCATGCGGACGCGTCGCATTGACGAAAAACCAGCGTGGCAGATTTCGCAACCAGCGATTTCTGGGCTGTTTCTGACCCAGTTTTCGGCCCAGAACACACAGATTAGAGGCTATAAAATGGGAGAATCCATCCATTAACATTAACAACAGTCATAATTCATAATTTTAGGTTTTAGATGTAGTTTTCTAGAGAGAGAGGCTCTCTCCTCTCTCTTAGGATTTTAGGATTTCTATCAGTTTATGGTTATTTTCTTCATACCAGGTTCAATGTTCCTTTAATTTACTTTCTAGTTTTATTTATTCTATTACTTTAATTGTTATTTATCTTTTCAATTTGATTTATGAACTTTCCTATGTTAGAATTGAATATTCTATTTAATATTGTTTGAGGTATTTCATATTTATGATTGTTTTATTCTATTTTTGATGCTTTCAATTTAATTTATGATTTATTTTATCCTTTTGCCTTTGGTTAAGTAATTGGTAACGCTTGAGTTATCAAACTCAGTAGTTGATTGGAAATTAGGATTGCTGATTGATTTGGATCCCTCTAAAGCTAGTCTTTCCATAGGAGTTGACTAGGACTGAGGAATCAAGTTAATTAGTCCACTTGACTTACCTTTATTTAGTAAGGGTCAACTAAGTGGGAGTAAAATCCAATTCTCATTACACCTGATAAGGATAACTAGGATAGGATTCTCAATTCTCATACCTTGCTAAGAGATTTTCTAATTATTAATTTATTTATTTTTCTTGCTATTTAAATTACTTGTTCTCTATTCCAAAAACCCAAAATTCTACCTTTTCTATAACCAATAATAAATCATACTTCCCTCCAATTCCTTGAGAAGACGACCCGAGGTTTAATACTTCGGTTATAAATTTTATTGGATTTTGTTACTTGTGACAACCAAAATTTTTGTACGAAAGGTTTCTCTGTTGGTTTAGAAACTATACTTACAACGTAATTATTTTTATAAAATTCTTTACTAGCAGAAATCCGTTCGTCAAAATGGCGCCATTGCCGGGGAATTGCAAACGTGTGCCTTATTATTGGTTATTGTAAATATTTGCTTTTTGCTTATTTATTTGTTTTTATTTTTGTTTTTATTTTTACTTTTTCGTAAATTAAGAGGTTATTGGTTTTTTTTAGTTATTAAAATTTTCAAAAATAGTGTTCCTTGTTCTTTCTTGATCTTCAAGTTGTTCTTGGTGTTCATCTTGACCTTCAAGTTGTTCTTGGTTGTTTTCTTCATTCTGATCTAAAAATTTTTAAGTTTGGTGTCATTTTATTGTTTTTCTCTTTCTTCATTAAATTCAAAAATATCTTTTCTCTTTATTTTAATTAATTTTTTCGAAAATTACAAAAAAAAAATTCAGATTTTTATTTTAAAATTTTTATCTTATCTTATCTTAATTTTAAATTTCAAAATTCAAATCTTTTTCAAAAATCATATCTTTTTCAAAATCTTATCTTATCTTATTTTAAAAATCAAATTTCAAATTTCAATATTTGAATTCCAAAATTCAAAATTCAAATTTCAAAATTTAAATTTAAATTTTTAAAAGTCAAACATTTTCAAAATTTAAACATTTTTCAAATCTTTATCTTATATTGTTGTCAGTGTTTCTAGTTTTAGGAGTTTATTTTCATTAATTTCTTTATTAGTTTTCGTTTTTATTTTCTTTAGCTACTATGAATTCTCACCCCTCTGGTTTCAAGTTTGGTTCCAATGTTGTTGTAAGGAATGGAAACTATAATGAAAATAGGCATCAAGGTTGGAAAAATCAAAGATGGGAGGAGCCACAAGGATTTGATCAACCCTCTTGGCAACAACCCCCTCCAATGCGCTATAACCAACAACCATTCTGTGATGCATACCAAGACAATAGTTATGGTGGACCCTTTTGTGACAAACCATCTCCACCAAATTACTATGGTCAAGAGCCATTCCAGGGAGTGTACAAAGATGATGAATATGGTGGACCCTCTTGTAGTTACCAACAAGCCCACCATATGCCTATGAACCACCTCCCTAATACACCTTTGAACCACCATACTCACAATCTCCTTTATACCATTCACCTCCATATGACCCTAACCCATATCCACCCCAACCTCCATTGGATGACAACACCATTGATGTTATTCACCAAGGGAAAACAGAGCTTCATACCACACTTGCCTCTATCACTAGTCTCACCTCTACTCTTCAAGCAGTTATATCCCGCATGGACCAACCCTCTACCTCTAATATTCAACCCTGAAGCTTTAGTGCGCTTCCTTTTCAACTACATAATAATCTTTCCATCCCATCACCACCCTCCATGGAAGAGCACCCACATCCATCAATCCAAGAGCAAGATGATCCCAGTTATGCTATTGATATGAAACAAGAAAGAAGGAATCATCTTCGCGAATCCATACTTCATAAGAAGTTAGGGGAGGTCCTACAGATGAAGGTAGTAGAGACCCTTGAAGTCGAAGGAGTGGCTGAAGAATTAGTGAAGGAAGACATCAAGGAGGAGTCTGATTTTGTCTTAGAGCAAGAGGAGGCCCAAAATGTGGAGATAGGAGAGACCCTTGAAGATGAAGGAGTAGTTGAAAGGAGTTATCATGGAAAGAAAATCATCAAGGATGAGTACGATTTTATACTAAAACAACTGGACAAAGCAGTAATTATTGAAGAGAAAGAAGTGGTTGAAGACTTAGGAGATGCTGAATCTCCATGGGAAAGTCCAGTCATAGAACCTCCTTCCAAGACGTTTAAATTTGATGTTGAAGAGGGTGTACAACCTCCAAGGCATATCATGGCTAAAGACTTTGAAGAGGTTGATCAAGAGATGGAGATTAAAGAAGAAGAAGCACAACCTCCCATGCCCTTGGTGAGTAATGAAGAAGATATTGAATTGGAAGAAAGCTACCAAGAGGAAGAGGTTGAAATTGAAGAAGCTTGCAAAGAGGTGGAAGTTATCAAGGAAGAGCACAAGAGAATGGAGCTTGAAATTACCTTACCAAAGTTGTTGGAGACCTCTCCCCCAAAGCCATTACCATCCAATACAACATTCAACTGGGTAAAATACTTATCCTTGACCTTTACCTTCTCGCTTGAATATGGGTTACTTGAGACAGATGGTCAACTTCGAGCTCTTTGTGGCTTTACGGGTAAGAGGGAGATGGCTAGTGGTAGGAATTATCATGCAAGATTCAATATGGTGAAAAGCTCAAAGTTTAAATGCAAAGGTTGGTATAAAGCACAACTGAATGGGTCTAGGAGGCTGTTTGGATGCCGTAGTGAGAATTCGGATTGCTTACCACCCAGATGGAATCATCATGTTCCACTTGAAGACGGGTGAAAAAACAAGATTTGGGATCCAGGCATACATGAGGATCAAATTTAGGAGCTCAAAGCTTGTGAAGAACTCCATCAAAGCTTGAGAAATTCACTTAGTATTGATAGAGCTTATTGGAGGTCCAAACATTGGTGGAAGTTTCAAGACGAGTTCAAGCACAAGCCACCATGACAAGGAGCTCACCAAATGTCCAACTTAAGGACTATAACTAAAAGTGCTAGGAAGGAGACAACCCACCATGGTATAATCGTTCCTTTTTATTCTTAGTCTTATTTTATTTTATTTTTATTAGTGTTCATTCGTAATTTCTGCATATTCATCTACATGCTGTATTTTGCATTCTGCATATAAAAAAAAAGCGCGTCGCATGCGTGCGCGTGAACCACGCGCACGCGTCACATGCGACGCTAACCCTTATAGAGAGTTACGCGGGAGCGTGGCTGGAGGCGTGCCTTAGGCACAAGCACGCCGACGCGAACGCATCCCTGACGCGTCCGCGTCATTTGAGAAATCAGCCTCCCACGCGTGCGCGTCACTCACGCGTGCGCGTGACCCTGCAAAATCAACGTAAAAAGATGTATGGTAGAAAGTTATGATGGAGCGTGGCTGGAATGGTGCTGGAAGCACCACCCCTACCACGCGACCGCGTGCCCCACGCAGCCGCGTCGTTTTCAAAAGATGGTCATTCACGCGATCGAGTCACCCACGCGATTAATTTTATAAAAATTTCTTTACTAGCAGAAAACCAGTTCGTCAAGAAATCGACCAGTTAAGAAATTTAATAAACAAAATGCGTTGCAAGTATAGTTTTTAACCAACTAAAATCCGCCTTCTCAATTTAAAAGGGGTTGTCACAAAAATTAAAATTAAAAATACTGGAAGTATGAGTCCCAGGTCGTCTCCCAACGAGTTACAGGAAAGAGTGCTAATTTATTAATTAGAAATTTTCCAGAAGGTTTGAATTGGATAATGAGTAATTAAAATAATTGTAAATTAAAGCAATAAAACTAAGAATTATTATTAATATAAAAAGCGTTGACTGGGGAATTGATTAATCGGAAGTTCTATCCTTGTTGGAATCTCCTTAAGTGTAATGTAAAGCGGTTGTTGTTTTCACTTAGTTAACCTTTACTGAGTAAAGAAAAGTCAAGTGATTGGACTGATTCTTATCTGCAGATCCTAGTCCTTTCCCTTGGGAAGGTCTAGCGTTAGTAGATATAGAATTAGCCAACAAATTTCAAATTAACTAAGCACTTGAGCATTCCAACTCAAGTGTCTCCTCTTAATCAACCCCCATGTCAAGTAGAAAATCTACTCCATTGACATGGAATTAATATTCATAAAAATATAAGAAGACATAATAAATTAGATAGAGTAAAATATAAAACTAAAATTAATTAAAAATAAAAGTAACTCTATATATTAATAAATTCAAAATGCAACATACTTAGTTGAATAGGGTCAATAAGCAATTAATAAAAATAAAGGAATAAGAAAACAAACTAAAGTAATGTCTTCACGGAGGTAATGACTCTTTAGCATCCAAAAATCCAAAGCAAAAGCATAAACTACTAATGTAAAGCTAATCTAGATTTAGATCTAAAACTAAAAGTAATCCTAATATCGATGTATCTCAATGTGTGTGGATGAGTGTTGAGTTTCTATACATTCCTTAGCTTTAGTCTGTATTTTTGGGCCGAAAACTGGGTCAAAAACAGCCCAGAAAATGCTGGGGCGAAATCTGCCACGCTGGTTTTTCGTCACTGCAACGCATCCGCATGGAGTACACATTTGCGTCGCTTATCTGTACGGACACTACAGCAAATTATATATCATTTCGAAGCCCCGGACGTTAGCTTTCCAACGCAACTAAAACCGCATCATTTGAACCTCTATAGCTCAAGTTATGACCGTTTGAGTGCGAAGAGGTCAGGCTGGACAGCTTTGCAGTTCCTTCAGCTTCTTGTATTCCTTCCACTCTTGCATGCTTTCTTTCCATCCTCTGAGCCATTCCTGCCCTGTAATCTCTGAAATTACTTAACACACATATCACAGTATCGAATGGTAATAAGAAAGGATTAAACATAGCAAATTTAAAGCCCAAAGAAGCATGTTTTCAATCATAGCATAAAATCCGGAAGAAAAACGTAAAACATGCGAATTGTATGAATAAGTATGAGAATAATGGATAAAATCCACTAGATTAAGCACAGGATAAACCCTAAAAATGGGGTTTATCAGGCGAGCTTGGCGTCTGTTAGTTTCCGAGGGTGGTGAAGGGGTTTCACCCAATTCACCAATGTTACCCGAGGTTGAATCCGAAGCGTCATTTGAGAAAGAAACTAACTCCTCTCCTACTAAATCTATTGATGTCTCTTCTATTGATTTAGGTACCGATACTATGGCCGCTCCTAGAAGGATCACTCTCAAGGAAGCGGGAGCTTCGAATTTTACTCTTCAACCATTTCAAGCGCGTCATCTGAACTTGAATGCAGATTTTGAGCTAAAGACCTCATTGATTAATATCCTTCCTAAGTTTCATGGTCTACCCGCTCAAGATCCCATCAAGCATCTTAGAGACTTTCAAACTGCTTGTTCAACTACTATGCGGTATGGTGCATATGAGGTTGCTATTTGGTTATATGCCTTCCCGTTTTCTCTTGAGGGAAGGGCAAAGGAGTGGTTCTACACTCAACCTGAGAATGTTGTCACCAATTGGGATCTTCTTAGAAGAGAATTTTTAGACAAGTTCTTCCCATCGGAGGTCACAGATAGATTGAGGAAGAAAATTTCTTGCGTCATTCAAGGTGAATCAGAGTCTCTCTATGAGTATTGGGAACGTTTTAGGAAGCTCCTTGATTCGTGGTCCCATCACATGTTTGACGAGTTGGTGCTTATTAGTTACTTTTCCCAAGGCATGAAGCCTCAAGATAAGATCCTTTTGGATGTTTCGAGTAATGGCTCTTTGACAAAGTACAAGACGGCGGCGGAAGTGTGGCAACTTATCACCGATTTAGCTGAGTCTACTCAGCATGGAAGGCACATGAATAATCATCCCAAGGCTATTGCGGAAGTGTCTTCAAGTACTGAGTCTGCCTTCACTAAGACTTTGGGAGAGATGACCAATATCCTCAAGAAACTTCAATTCAATCAACAACAACCTCCACCTCCTCCACAACAACAATGTCAATAGTTAGTCCCTCAGAGAGTATGTGGGATTTGTGCGTGCTATTCTCACTATACTGATGACTGTCCACAACTCCAAGAGGACAACACCTTGGTGGCTACCAATGCTTATTACAACCGTCCGAATCAAGGGTACTATCAACAAGGCGATAACTACAATCAAGGTGGTAACTACAATCAAGGTTGGCAAGACAATCCCAACTAAGGATGGAGAGACAACTACAATCAAGGAGGAAGAGACAATTGTGGAAACCAAAGGTGGAACAATAATTACCAACAAAACCGGTATCAACAAAACCCTCTCTACCAACAACAATACCAAGGTCAAAGGTACCAACCACCTCACCAAAGGCAAGCTCAAGCACGCTCAACCAACCCCAAGTCCCCCAAATCACATACCTTCCTTCTTCCTCTAACTAAGATGAAACCATTCGTACCATTCTTCAAGGGCAAAAAGAGTTTCAAAATACACTTACCTCTAGCCTCACCGGTCTCACCTCTACTCTCCAAGCTCTTATATCCCATATGGAACCACCCTCTACCTCCAATACTCAACCTTCAAGCTCTAGTTCACTTCCCTCTCAACCCTTACCTAACTCCAAGGGTGGATTCAATGCCATCACCTTGAGGTCCAGTACTACATTACAAGAGAGGAGTCTCGAGGAGCCAAGCTCAAGCGAAGCCACTCAAGATAAAGATATTGTTGAGGTAGAAGATGTTGAGATGAGGATGAGGTACAAGAGACAGCTGAAGAAAAAGTTGCTCAACAGAAGGATGGAGCTTCTAAGGAGGAAAGTGTTTTGAAAGAGGCTATTCTAATTTCCTTTCCACATCTAGCTAGGAGAACTAAAAAGCAAGTGAAGCTAGATCCCAAGATGGTGGATATATTCAAAAAGGTCGAGGTAACTATTCCCCTTTTTTATGCTATTCTCCAAGTTCCTAAGTATGCTAAGTTTCTAAAGGATTTATGCATGAATAAAGAGAAGATTTATGATTTAGAAACTATTCCTTTGGATAGCTCAATTTCTGCTTTGATGGGTGCTATATCGGAGAAATGTGGTGATCCTGGTCTTTGTATGGTTACTTGCACTATAGGTGGTATACAATTTGTTGATTGCATGTGTGACCTAGGTGCTTGTGTTAGCATTATGCCGTTATCTGTTTATGATACATTGAAGCTTCCACCGTTGAAAAGGTCGACAGCCTCTTTTGTTTTGGCAGATAAAAGCATAATCTCAATGGTTGGCATAGCGGAAGATGTCTTAGTGAACATTAAGGGGCTAATTTTTCCAATTGACTTCTATATTCTTGAGATACCCCCTAATGACTCCGGAAGACCATCATCTATCTTGCTAGGGAGGCCGTTCGTAAAGACCTCTCGGTTTAAATTGGATGCCTTCTCGGGTACCTATTCTTTTGAAATTGATGGAAGAGCATTCTATCTTCCGGTGTGATCTGATTGATGAGATTGTGGCCGAAGTCCACCATGATATAGTTGATGAGAAGAACATGATTCAAGGTGCAAGTGTGGAGAAACCCCCTGACTATGATGAAGACACCTTACCACCTCCAGTGTTACTGGATAATCAAGTGTCAAGCCATGAGCTACATATGGAGTTGAAGCCCCTTCCACCTCACCTTAAGTATGCTTATCTTGAAGGCAATCAAAAGCTCCCAGTGATCATTGCAAAGGAGCTTACTTCCCAACAGGAGGATCGATTGCTTAATGTACTGAGAAGAAACAAGAAAGCTATTGGGTGGAGTTTGGCGGACATAGTTGGTATAAGCCCTCAAGTTTGTGAGTATCGTATTTTTCTAGAGGAGGGAGCCAAGCCTATCCGTCAACCTCAAAGGCGGTGGAACCCCACAATTCTAGAAGTTGTGAAGAAAGAAGTGAGCCGACTGCTTGAAGCCGATATTATATATCCAATCTCGGATAGTGAATGGGTTAGCTCGGTATAAGTGGTTCCTAAGAAGTCCAGCGTCACCATAGTCAAGAATGAGAATAGGGAACTCATGGCTACAAGAGGTGCAGAATTCATGGAGATTGTGCATCGACTACAGGCGCTTGAACTTGGCTACTTGCAAGGATCACTATCCACTACCTTTCATCGATCAAATGCTTGATCGCATGTCAGGTAATCACATTATTTCTTTTTAGATGGCTATACTGGTTATTTTCAGATCCATATTGCTCTAGAAGACCAAGAGAAAACCACTTTTACATGCCCCTTTAGAACGTACGCATATAAAAGAATGCCTTTTGGTTTATGTAATGCACCGGCTACGTTTCAAAGGTGCATGATGAGTATCTTCTCGGATCTTCTTGAGCATTGTATGGAGGTATTTATGGATGATTTTAGTGTTTATGGTTATTCTTTTGACCTTTGTTTGGATAATCTTGCTAGAGTATTAGAAAGATGTGCTAGTTCAAACCTTGTGCTTAATTTTGAAAAATGTCACTTTATAGTAAAGCTAGGTATTGTTCTAGGTCATGTTGTTTCTAATACTGGTATATCTGTTGATCTCGCAAAGGTCGATGTTATTTCTGGTTTACCTTACCCCTCTTCTATGAGGGAAGTCCATTTTGTTCTTGGGCATGCAGGTTTCTACCGGCGTTTCATCAAGGACTTCAGTAAGGTTGCACTACCCCTTTCCCGTCTGCTGCAAAAAGACATAGAGTTTGACTTGAGTGATGATTGTATGGAAGCATTTGACAAGATGAAGATTGTCTTAACCCAAGCTCCTATTACGAGAGAGCCCGACTGGAGTAGGCCGTTCGAGATAATATGCGACGCATCTAACTATGCGGTAGGAGTGGCGCTGACTCAGCGCGAAGGTAAGGATACCTATGTCATAGCTTATGCTTCTAAGACATTAGATGATGCCCAGTCTAACTATACTACCACTGAAATGGAACTTTTAGCAATTGATTTTGCCTTGGATAAATTCCGGGCTTATTTACTTGGAACCAAAGTGGTAGTATATTCAGACCATGTGGCTTTGAAATACTTGCTAGCTAAGAAAGAGTCAAAAGCAAGGTTAATCCGCGGGATATTGTTATTGCAAGAGTTTGATTTAGAGATCAAAGATAGGAGTAGTTCTCAAAATTTAGTGGCGGACCACTTGAGTCGCCTAGAGTATATAAAAAGTGACTCCACTCCTATCAATGATGCATTCCCACTTGATAGCTTGCAAGCAATATCTGAGGTTGTTCCTTGATATGCACCCATAGTTAATTATTTGGTTAGTCGCACCTTCCCTCCACATTTTTCTAAACATCAAAAGGACAAGCTCAAGAGCGAGTCCAAGTATTACATATGGGATGACCCATATTTGTAGAGATGTGGTGCTGACCAAATAATTAGGAGGTGTGTCCCACAATCCGAAATCCAGTCTATATTGGAGGCGTGCTACTCTTCTGAAAGTGGTGGCCACTTTGGGCCTCAAAGAACTGCAAGAAAAATTTTAGACTGTGGATTTTGATGGCCCACACTCTTTAAGGATGCAAATCTTTTCTGTAATTCTTGCCACCAATGCCAAAGGTTTAGAAACATATCCAAGAGATATGAGATGCCCCAACAACTCATGTTGTTTTGTTAAAATTTTTATGTTTGGGGTATTGACTTCATGGGTCCCTTTCCAAACTCAAATGGTTTCTTATATATTCTGTTAGCTATTGATTATGTTTCTAAGTGGGTGGAAGCAATTCCTACCCGTACTGATGATGCTAACGTGATTGTCTCTTTTGTTAGGAATAATCTTATTTGTCGCTTTGGATCACCATGAGCAATCATGAGTGATCAAGACTCTCTTTTTTGTAACAAAAGAATGACAGGTTTGATAAAGAAACATGGTTGGGTTGAATAGTTGTTGCCATAGCGCTAAGCTCCTTCGCAGTCCATGCAGAAAGCCACAGCTCAGGCTCTTGACAATTCTCGAGGTCACCATGCTTTAGCTTCTGGAAGTACAACACCTGCAGGTATTGTATACACAACTTAATTTTTGGGATGCAAGGGTTAGTCAGATTACAATGCATTTTGAATTCAAAAGGTTACCAGCAAGTCAAACATGTAGCCCTCACAAGACTTGTTATTTTTACGTTGGTACTTCCTAATTGCTTGTTCTAACGATTTGAAAATATGCAACGACCAACGGTATCTCCCGTGATCAGATACATTAAGTATTGTATCAATGTGTCATGGCGAGATGACATGTTGCACAGTCAGACACAGAAACATCTTCAACACGAGTAGGATGAAATGCCTCCTGAACTCCATCCTATCATCTTTAGTATCCATAGCACACTAGTTAACAAAACACCTCAGCTGTATAGCTTTTAACCGGTGAAATCTTCTTTTTATTGAGACATGGGCAGCATTCCTGCCATCAAACGGTGGAAAGTCATCAACTGCAATATGAATGTGTATAAAATAGTGTAAAATGATCAGCGAAATAGGAAGAATAAAGGAAAAACCACAAAGACCGAAACCATTTTAACCAATTGAATATTGTGTAATAGATAAAAGTATACTCACCACCGGGCGAATTTCTAAAAACATGCTGGAATAGCTCGGGCCCAATGCGGATGATTCCATGATCTACACTCAGGGTGCTCATTTCAGTGTTGTAGGCCTTGGCCAACATCACCATTATGCCTTGTTTAACATTCCACTTTGGGACTAGCTTCAAGAAACCAAAACCAATTGCTTCTATCTCATCTAGCTTTGCTTGAGCCTGGTTTGTTTCCAGATCTTTGAACAAATTCGCGATGTAGCATGGTGAGCACCGTGTCTCTAATAATTTCTGTCAACATAAAATAAGACCTTCAAAAATAAACAAAATGCTAAAATAGAATGAAACACAAGTTTCTGAATGATGTAATACTGACTTTCCCATGTCTTGAAGTTGATTTCTTGCAACAGTCTAAAAATTATGTCTAGGTTCAAAGTTGTCTTTTCTTCCCCAAACTCAACTAAGTTAGTGGTACAAGAACATGATGAAATAAAGTTAATCGCTAAATAATTAAACAAAATACAATTCAGCCCCAAAGAATACTATGCTTCAGCTTTTTATTTTCTAGATTAACTCGGTCTCAAGTACAATGATAAGAAGACATACAGTAATTCAAAAACCACCTTTATTAATAAAAAAATTACTCTAATGCTAATGACACAAGTAACATATGAGTGTACATCAATATTATCAGGATTAGAATTACAACCATAGAAATTATGTTATTAGAGTTTAGATGAAGGAGAACTACGATACAGCACTTAACCAGATAATAGCAATTGTACCACAATGCACACATACTAAAAGAAAACTTATATCTTGAGGATGAAATCACAAGCGTTAATTGAAAAACAAGAAAATGTGTTTTTAAAACTAATTGTTTTTACTTTATTTAGTGAATTTATTTTATGCATGAAGCATTTATTAATTGGAAGGTTACTTTTATACTTCTTTTTTACTTTTAAGAAGCAAGACAATAAATAGAAACTTATAAACTGAATTGATTAACATGTCAACCTGCTCAAAAAAGTAAAAAGATTTAGTACTACTTACTGCTGTTGTGTGTATCATACTAAAACTTAGCACAAGACACAATAACCTATGCAAATTGTTCATACTTCAAACATGTATTTATTATATCTAGATCCAGCTTATTGATAAAAAATTATAAACAATGGTAGAAAGTAAACTAAACAAATAAGTAGCTAAAATATGCCTACGGTTCAAGTTAAATTGTAATTTTAAAAAGGAATGTGAAGACACATCTGAGGTAAAGTTTCCTAAATTAAGGTGATGAGGCTTACAGTGGCAAGTTAATGCTTCAAAGATAGCACATATATAGCTAGATATAGAAAAAAATGTACCATATTAAAGGAAATCGTCATAAGGCTCATCATCACTGTTTTAATTTATTATTTTTTCATGGGTAGTGAATAATTTAATAGGGATAGGCCCACAAATTGAAATATTGATGGGGTTGGGAGACATATATACTAAATTAAATATATTACTAAATTATTCAAAAGAACATTAAAACCAAAATATGGGAGAAAGGCAATAAAAAGGTTGAGAATGGCAATAATATTATATAGGACGGAACCACAAATATGTTACAAATTCCATAACACAGTCAAAATACGTCAAAAAAAAAATCATATCAACATAAGAGCTCTAAAGTAATTGATAATAGCATAAGAATCATGACAACAACATTTTTGTCAAATAATTGAGAATAGCATAAGAAACCATCTTAGTGTAGGGAACCATGTCAACAAAAAATCTCTTAATTCACCATTTCTAATTTTCTAAATAAAACATCTTGAAATATAAAATATTTTGAAAAAATTTGCAAAGATGTGATGATAAGAATTGAGAACGATGAGATCCACGGAGAGAGGCGTAGAAGACATGTAGCCAACGGTTGGCTCCAATGAGTTCGGAATCTCCAACAGGTATATTTATTAACTGATGACCAATTTTTCACTTATTCATACACTTACATGAAGTCAATTCTTTCATTACTAGAAGAGAAAATTTTACTAGCAAATGAAATTTTATGCTATTACCTTTGAGAATATATGCTATACAATTAATAGAGTACAAAACATAAGATAGATGTTAGTAATCTATTACTATATACTACGTCGTGATCCATGCTCTATAGAATCTAGTATAATAGAGAGTTTTTCTCATGACAGCAAGGATAATATCTAGTAGTAAATACTAATGACAACTGTAAACCAAACACACATACACTAAAATCAAGGGGAGGGGGATTGTGCAAAGATGAAAAGGGAAAACTTTACCTAATTTTATTATACATTTTATTTTGTTGGTAAAATATTTCAATAATTTTCGTTTGTAGCTAAGCTTACTCTTATTTAAAACAAATTTGAAACAGGTACAAAGTTATAACTGAAAAATTTTAAGCTATAGGCAAATGAAACAACGAATAAATATTAAAAAATTAATACCAATTGACTAATTATTCAGTGAATTATTATTCGATGCATGAAGCATTTATTAATAGAAATGTTACTTTTATCCTTCCTTTTTACTTTTAAAAAGTAAGACAATAAATAGAAACTTATAAACTGAATTGATTAACATGCCAACCTGCTCAAAGAAGCAAAAAGATTTAGTACTAGTTACTACTACTCTGTGTGTCATAATAAAACTTAGCACAAGATACAATAACCTATGCAAATTGTTCATACTTCAAACCTGTATTTATTATATCTAGATCCAGCTTATTGATAACAAATTATAAACAATGGTAGAAAGTAAACTAAACAAACAGGTAACTGAGATATGCCTACAGTTCAAGTTAAGTTGTAATTTTAAAAAGGAATGTGAAGACACATCTAAAGTAAATTTCCTTAAATTAAGGTGATGAGGCTCACAGTGGCAAGTTAATGCATCAACGATAGCACATATATAACTAGATATAGAAGAAAAAATGTACCATATCAAAGGGAATAGTCATAAGGCTCATCATCACTGTTTTAATTTGTTATTTTTTCATGGGTGGTGAATAATTTAACAGGGATAGGCTCCACAAATTAAACTATTTATGGGGTCGGGAGACATATATACTAAATTAAATATATTACTAAATTATTCAAAAGAATATTAAAACCAAAACATGGGAGAAAGGCAACAAAAAGGTTGAGAACGACAACAATATTATATAGGAGGGGACCACAAATACGTTCCAAATTCCATAACATAATCAAAATGCGTCAAAAAGAAACCATATCAACATAAGAGCTCCTAAGTAATTGATAACAATATAAGAATAATGACAACAACATTTTTTGTCAAATAGTTGCAGCGTTGCTATTGACTCCACAAGGCCAGAAGAGTTCAGCTGTAGCGTGTGTTGAGGCGGAGCTACGAAGCGGTGTTGGGTTGAAAGCTAGATGACTGGATGCACCTTTCAAGAACTTCCGATGGCAACATGCAGCGGCGACGGCATCACTTGGACAAATGTGGGAACGTTCTTGTTAGTGGCGCCATCTGATTTTCCGGCAGCGTTGACTCCATTGACAGCGGCGATCGACAAAGACAGCAATCCGGATTGCTATTCGGCGCTGAAAGTGGAGATGGGGGTTGGGCGAGTGTCTCAATGGTAAGAACACATGGATAAGGGGTAAATTAGGGTTAGAGTGGTAAACTAGTGATATTAAAATTAACTTGGGTTAATTTGGGATGTGGCTTTTTGAATTAAGTGGGCTTTGTGGTCCAACCCAATAAACATTGGCAAATATTGGCAGGTTCCGTGTTGGTAACGTAGTGAAATTGGAGTGAGTGAAACTGAGTTATTACAATAAGTAAGGTAAGGCTTTTATATACAAGAGTTAGAGTAGTTCACTATCACAACATAGATTATTTTTTAGGCAAAAAAATAAAAAGATTAAAGTCTGTCAAAAAAATAATTTTTGATATTATTTTAACTATAAATATATATTAATAAAAATTTTGTCAAAAATAGTATTTTTAACGTATAAGTAATTTGAAAAGAGCTTAATCTTTTTTTTTATAATTATTAGCTGTAAAAAATAATGTTAAAAAAATTATTTATTTTTGTCTTTATTGACCATAAAAATATCCAATAAATTTTTTTTTACAATTATTAACCGTAAAATATACTGTAGAGGTAAATACCAAATCGGTATTCGAAAGATTCTAACATTGACAAAATGGTACCTGAGTTTTGTTATTGACAAAATAGTTCTCGAACGATTTTAAAATTTGACAAGCGTGCCCCCAAGCTCGCCGGAGCACATTTCCAGCGAACATGATTCTGATGTGGCCAATGTGTTTTGATGACATGGCAACCCCCTACCCTAATCCCTCCCTCCCCAACGCACTTCCCCTCCCCCTCCCCAACGCACTTCCCCTTCCCCCTCCCCAACAGACTCTCCCCCTCCCCAACGTAGCTAGCTAAAAAACGTAGCTTTTGGTCCTAAAGAGCATCACTTGAAAAGCGCACCCTATTCTCAAACGCCAAAAACATAGCCTTTGATACAGAAAAGCATAGCCTTTGATAATAGATAATGATGATGTAGGCATACCCCACTAAAGTGTCTTCGAAGCCTAAAAAGCATAGCCTTAACCTAAGGCATCATAATTTTTTTTTCATTTTTGGCTACACTTTTCAAGTGTACCTGAATGGGTGATCTCTCTCTCTCTCTCTCTCTCTCTCTCTCTCTCTCTCTGCCCCTCCGCAACAATGCCGCTTCCACTGAGGACTGGCACATCTCAATGACAGCGGTTGGCGATGGTGGCTTCATCAGAAGAAGAAGAGTAGTTGCAGTGGGTGACAATAGAGCAAGTTAAGGGTCTACGAATATACACCAATTTTCTCTCTCACCACCACCAAACACACCTTCTCTCCGTCATTAACTCCCACAACTAGTTCACTCCCACCACCAACAACAACCAAGCCATGCTCTTCAGCCACTTCCCTCCCTGCGCCCACCACCTCTCCCATCTCATTTGCACCTCATCAGCCTCCATTCTCTCTCAGCCTCTACTCTCTAGAGAACCCTTCTTTGAATAGATGCCCCTTCACTCCGCTTTAATTCAAGTTCCAATTTTGCTAACATCCGGCTCCTTGGTTCTCATGTTAGGGGAAACTAGGTACCAATGGAAGCACGAGATTAATCGCAACATTGGATTTAAGCTCTAGCAAGGAAATGAATTGGAACAATTTAGAAGAATCTCCATTACTCTCAAAAAACTATGTCTTGATCCATGAACTGAATCGAATCCAACCAATCTAAATTGAACTGATCTATTATTTTAGTTTTGTATTGAGCTTTTGAAAAGGGAAAAAAGAGAGTGGAATAGATTCGATGATCTCTGGGAAGAGAGTGGCACTGTGCGGGTAGGATTTGAAGCTACATTGGGGAGGGAGGGGGGAATGCATGAGGGGGGGAAGGACTAGGATTGGGGGGTTTGCCCATGTCATCAAAACACGTTGACCACGTCAGCATCGTGTTCGCCGAAAATGTGCTCCGGTGAGTTCGGGGTCATGCTTGTCAAATTTTAAAATCTTTTAGGGACCATTTTGTCAATAACAAAAGTCAGGTATCATTTTGTTAGCGTTAGAATCTTTTGGGTACCGATTTGATATTTACTTCTATACTATATTATAGACATTTTTTGAAATTTTTTACCATAAAAAACTCAATCATATTTTTTTACATTCATTATTATAAAAGTTAAGGTTTTACTTATTATTGATTTTTAAATAAAAATAACTATAACAATAGACAAAACAAAAACTCCACCTCTATGACGTGAATATACTTTCACTTTCTCATATATAATCATCGTATAAAATTAAATAAGATCTTTGCAATTTTGATCATTGATCACAATTCAAAACTAGTACATAATAGCATTTCTTATGTAGCATTTAATAAGTATATCAATACTAATTAACACCAAGTACCAAAATCAATATTCAATACCATAATATCATATTAATGATTATTTTTTTTCTATGTATAGGGCTATATGAATCACAACTCAAACTCATTAAAGTCTGGAGTCATTAATCAAGTGAAGTAGGATTGTCATCACTTTGAATTATAGGCAACCTTCCATCCAATAGTTGCTCAAGTATTCTTGTCATATGATCTATCTTTTTCTTTAAATCTTTTACATCTGCTTTAGAGTCTTCATATCTTTTTCTGCACATTGAAGTTTTGTTTGAAGATTAGAAAATATGAATGATCTAGGACCCCATAACTATGTAGATATCACCCCAACCCCATAACCACGAACTCGTCTATGTCGTTCAGGTCCAAATACTTCCACCATCACCTCATGTTCATTCATCTCTAATGTTCCTGCATTTACTTGAGATGATAATTCCTTAAGTAAATCCTAAAAAAGATCAAATCAACTAAATAATATCAATAAGAATATACGTGAACATAAATATAAAAGAAAAATGCTTGCTGAGAAAATTATTCACATTAATTCAATTTCTTCGTTGCATAATATAAGTGCACGCATTTTAATTATTTTCATATGCATCAAAGATAACAACTCCTACTTCCCATAATTCTTTTAATTCTTCAATTAAAGGCCTTAGATATATATCTATTGCTTTTTCTAGAGATTTTGAATCCGATATAAGCAATGACAACATTAGATAAGGATCCTTCATGCATTTTCAAGGTGGCAAGTTATATGGAATAAGTACCACAGGCCAAACACTATATTTAGTACTCATATTTTCAAAGGGGTTAAACCCATCACTTGCTAATCCAAGCTTACATTTCTAAGTTCATTAGCAAAGGACTCATGCAACTCATTAAATGATTTCCATGCTTCTAAGTTAGTTGAATGATGTAAATACCCATCATCAATTCGCTTTGCGTCATGCCATCTCATATTAAATGATGTCTTCATAGAAATATATAACCTTTTAAGCCTTGGAGTTTTTCGAAAGTAACGGAAAACTTTTATAAGAATTTTTTTCCTTCTGTCTTTCTCCTCAAACTGTCACCTTGAGGTACCATAATGATCACAATTTTCTTTTTTATCACAATCTTTTCAGAATAGCATACAATCATTAATACAAGCATCTATTTTCTTATAATATTCCTAGCTTCATAGTAAGACATTGGTAGTGTTACCTCTTCTGAAAAGGAGTCATTCAATAACTCAAGTAACATAGAAAGTGATTGAGAAAGTATACGTAAACAATGCATATTGTGAACAATATGAACAACTGTTTAAAAAAAGAAGGTAAATTAATTCAGATTCTTAATTAATTAATTAATATTAAATTTTGAAACTTCAAAAATAAGGATTCACGTAACCCCATTGTCATTTATACGATTACTCCATTGCCGCTTACCATACACTTTTCATCTTCGGTCTACCACCACAAGTCGGTGTCATTGCCGGCGATAGCCGTCCAGATGCCACCGTTCCTCCTCACCCCATTCAGATGCAGCAGAATGCCGCTGTCCTCCTCTCCCCGCAGCCCGTGCAGATGTAACATAGCCACACCTGTGCGTTCCTGTCAACCTCCCGCCTCCATCTCTCCCATTCACGTGTATAGGAGCGCCGCCGCTACAGTTGTTGTCTTGCTATTTTTTTGCCACTCTTTTCTGGCGGCGACATTGCTACGGTGTTGCACCACCCTCTTAGAGTTGTTGTGGTGTCGTTATCGGCTACTGCCGTGCGAGTGATGCCATCGCACGTTCCCATGCACCACTGCGGCTGTATCCATCGAGTACATCCTGGATATAGTTCTTTCTCAGAATCATCCATAAGTTTGTAAAACTTCGCTGCATCTTCATTAGGTTCTTCTATATGCTCTTCATAAGGTTCTTATATATCCTTTTCTATATTCTTTTTATTAGGTTTTTCAATATCCTCTAATACATATCAAACTCCAAAATGATCCCTTAACAGGTTTTTCATGTCATCTTTAAATATATAATTATCCCTACTATCAAATAAACTTAAATAAGGTGACTCATCTTGTAGCGATTCACCATGGTAATACCAAATTGTATAATTTTTCACTATACCATGACTTAGAAGATCAAATTCTACTTGTTCACGAGATTTTCGAAGGCAATTATTATATTTAAAACATGGGCAATATATCTTATCAATGTTTGTATAACTAAAGACAATCTAAAAACTCTTTGACACCTCTCCTATATTGCAAAAGGGCTCTATTCTTAATTTGCATTCAATTCTTATCCATTGAATATATGACAAGTTTAACATATCTAAAAATAATATTAAAAATAAGCACCAAACAGAATAAATACTAAAAACCACAAACCTTAATGAAAAAAAAAAAGTTAAAACTCAAGTGTACTACAATAAAGTCCAAAAAATATATGTCACTTTGTCCATACCAAAAGTTAAAAATAATCAATAGAAATCAGTTGACCATATATAGGTTCATACAATTTGTTCATGAGAGCAATATAATTTTTTTTCTATTTGGATTAAAAAATAAATACAAGATTTTAATTATGTCTATTTGGAGTACATTATAATCTTTTTGAGAATAAAATATTGATGTGATGAGGGGGAAAAACCATCTGAATTTTATTTCTTCTTAATATTAGACACATGTATAAGCAAAGAACTCAAAAATTGTTTAGTTTTATGGAAAAATGATTCTAAAGGACCGTTAGGAAGATTTAATTATTAAAAAGGATCTTTAATATCAAAAATATTAAGAAGGACTAAATTTTTTTATAATATTTAAGAAAAAAAAATAAATCTTTTTATAAGGAGATAAATATATCCTTAACTATTTGTTTATTTATTTTTTATAATCTTTAATATATGTTGTTTGATTCTGAACGCTATATAAATATGTATGAATATTTACTTGGAATTAATTAGTTAATTAATTTATAAAAAATTACTCTAAAAGAACATTAAGAAGATTTAATTATTAAAATATTGATTCTTAACTATTTTTTATTTATTTTTTATAATTTTTTATATTAACAATTTTTATTTTTTTTTAAATTTTTGTAATTTTTATTATTTATTTATTTATTTATTTATTTATTTATTTATTTATTTATTACTTTTATGATCTTTTGTCATTTTTTTCTCAT
The DNA here is from genome assembly GCF_059453495.1 of Arachis ipaensis. NCBI lineage: Eukaryota > Viridiplantae > Streptophyta > Magnoliopsida > Fabales > Fabaceae > Arachis > Arachis ipaensis. The sequence continues at coordinate 118,020,812 of NC_142436.1, forward strand.
TAGATAAAGATCATAAAAATAAAAAAATGAATAAAAATAAATAAATAAATAATAAAAATCACTAAAATTTTAAGAGAAATAAAATTTATCAACATAAAGATTATAAAAAATAAATAAAAAAATAAAAAATATATTTATCTTCTTATAAAAAGATTTAATTCACCTTTTTAAATATTATAAAAAAATTTGATCCTTCTTAATAATTTTAGTATTAAAGATCTTTTTTAATAATTAAATCTTTCTAACGGTCATTTATAATAATTTTCCCTAGTTTTATTGCACCATAAGTATGAACTAAAAGCAGGCCTTGTAGTTGTAAATGATCCAAATTTTACTCACTTTTTTAACCGTTGAAATTTGAAAAACAATTGAAAATAATCTCTTCATGTAAGTTATATTTTTTTATAAAACAGAAATTGAACACTTCAGAACTATTATTTTCAACTGAAAATATGACCTCTAAGGTGACCCAAGATCACTATTTTAATGTACTAATTTTGAGCATAATCAGTTGAAAAAAGATTGCCTATTATATGTACTTAACATTGCCATCTATTATTGAAGAAAGAAAATCATGATGAGAACGCCCAGGTTATAAGATGAAAAGAACCAAACAAATAAAGACATATATGTCTGAACGAAATCACTTCAAACATGGAAAGAGTCAATTATACTTTCAAATGGTTAAAAAAAATTTAATTCTTTAAAAAATGATAAAAATTTAAAATACATATTCAAATAAGAAGTTGACTAAGAATTAAAAATTATAATAGCGACCAAACTGATTAAATATATACGACAAAGAGAATAAGAATCAATAAAGAGTAAGTGTAACACTTAATTTGGATTATCAGCTTAAGTTTAACATAATAACATTTTAAGAATACAATCACACTTTAAGTTTAACAAAGAATAAGCTTCAATAATAAAAAACACTTGCCTCAACTAATTGACCCTTATTTTATTAACAGCAATTTAAAAGTCATTGATAAAATTGTTTGACCTATAATAAGCAACAAAACAAATAAGGAATAGTCACTAAGAAAAATTCAAACTCTCAAAAGAGAATAAATACACACACGCAAAATCACTAATGAAAATTCAAACTCTCAAAGGAGAATAAATACACACGCATGCACGCACCATATACACACAAGTTTAATTACTCTGCAGGTTTCTATAATTTCATCAAATCTTGAATTAGGTCCTTATTATTTTTTTGTTTTCAATTATGTCCTATACCGTAATTCTTTTTTCAATTTAATTCCTGCCGTGACAAAAACGTTTGAAATAATAGAATATTCTGTTAAAAAAGAAATATTCTCACTATTAGGGTGGCATACTTAATTGAGAACACCTCTATATTTCTAAAATACCAAAAGAACCCTTGGCAATTTGTCCCAAAGTCAGAAAACCCTAACCTTAAGTTCTTCTCGGAACTCCCGTCTAGCTGCATTTCTCCTCTGTCACGTTTTGGTGTTGTCGTCCATCCGTTGGTCGTCATCCCTCTGTGTCGTCCACGGGTGCTCTACTCTGCTCTGCTCTACTCATGCCCTATCAGTGAATGACAAGAGCCCAATTCACCAACGGAGGCTGGGGATTTTTGAGGAGATGAAGTCTTGTGGTGTTATGCCAAATGCAGTTACTTTCACTACATTATTTCCCTCGCTTTTTGACTGGGAAGGCGGTGTAATACCCTACCACATAGAATCTTATGCTTAAATCATAAGATAGAGGTGGTAAGGTATTATGACCTCTAAAAAGTAAAATTATATATATAATATAGTTGAAAAAGATTTATATCTAGGAGTCTTTTTAAAGAAGGTTTAAAACAAAGCATAAGTAGAACAGCGCGTCGCTCACGTAAGCGTTAACGTAATGAAGTAGGATAAGAGAGTTTCAAGATATATATAACAAGGCTCCTGACCTGGCTCACGAAGTTAAAACCGAACAGAGCGTATAAACATATATACATATATACATGAGAATCCCAAAATGACCCAAAGCATAAAAATGACAATCTGTTTCTTCGAGTCAACCTTTCAGAGGGACAAACATAAGATACAAGGTAGAGAATCTATATACATATATAAATATAAACAAAATACGCCCCTAAGTCCTAAGAGTTCTTCGTTTCATCAGAATCTCCAGGATACAGAGTGGTGTTTCTCAACCTGCATCTGAAAAATCACAAATATTATATGGGATGAGAACCGGGGGTTCTCAGTATGGTTAAGGTGCCCAAATATATAATAAATAAGGTCCTGGGAAAGCCAGAGGCAATCCTAGAACGCCGACACCTAGATTATAAAACTTAAAGGACTAAAATAGAAACCATAAAATCAGGGTGAAACCACAGGCAAACAAACAAACAAGTCAAGCACATACAGAAAGCACATATAACAAGTAGGCAGTTAGCAATTAACATGAATAAACAATTAAGCAAGTCAAGACAATGCACAAACAAGCAAATCAAACATGTGCACATGATGCATGCCTGTCCTACGGCTGATGAGTCTCATCTGTCGGTTATAAAGCCCACCCGACATGTCCTGGTAGCTAACTATTAGATAGAATACCAAACACGGAGCAAGTGGGACAACGTCGCAACCCTTGCATCTTACCCACGTATGTGGAGCAGGGAACAACTTCACCCTGCCTCTTACCCAGGCAGTGTTACAGTTCTCGACCCGGAGCAAGTGGCGACAAAACACAGCCCTTGCGTCTTACCCGTAGCCTTGAATTTTCCCAGAGCAAGTGGATAACACCACTGCATCTTACCCGGCTTATTGACTCTTACCCGGAGCAAGTGGATAACACCACTGCATCTTACTTGGCATTCTCGCCTCTTACCCGGAGGCATATTACAATCAAATTCAAGTTCATTTTTATTATTATTCCAATTCATTAGTTCATCTTCATACCTTCTCAACATCTCTATACTTCCTTAACATATACTGGGAGCGAGTGGTCAGTGCCACCGCCTCTTACCCGGTCACCTCTATCTCAAACAATTCATTCCAATTCAATCACCATCATACCTTAACATCATCATTATCATCAACCCATATCTAACTCAATTGAAATTCACTATTATCATCATCATGATTACGTTAGCTCGGTCAACACTTCACAACCCGAAATCACCACTACTCAATCATAATTCGTCATTTTCCAAGCTTACTTCGCCCCCAAGCTACCTTTTCTTCCTAGCTTCATCTCATTACTAGGTATGCTACTAAGGTCTAGGGGTTAAAAGAGTAAAAATAGAGGTTTAGAAGTTTAAAATCATGTTTAAAATACTAAAATTCTATTTGCTAAAAAACAGCGGTCATGCGGACACGTGGGCCACGCGTACGCGTGGGAGTGCATTTTGCCCATCACGCGTACATATTATCTCTTCCGCGTACGCATACATGCCAAATAGAAATGCCCATCCGCGTATCGAGGGGTTCGTGTATGCATGCATTGCAGATTAGTCAAAAATGGCTAGGTCTGCAGAATTTCAGTTTTACATACGGAACTTCCGACGCGCATAACTTTCTCGTTTTAAAATATTTTTCATCCGTTTTTCAAACGGCATAAACTTAACGGATCTAATTTTCATATGAAATAAGTTGAAAACAATTTAGGGATCCGATAGCCGAGTTATGACTCTCCGAAATTTGGCCAAAAACTAGATTTTCTCAACAAACCTTAAACCTCTATTTTCACCAAAAATCAACTCAATACCAACACTCCTCTCATACAAACACCATCACAACATATCATTCTCAGCACCAAAATTTCCACATTCTACCACAGTCAACCATACCTCAAATATTACACAATCTCATGCATAAAAATCCTCAATTAACCAATAAGATTATCAATAATTCACCAGCTACTCATATTCATTCAAATTAACATGTCAATCATCATTACTCATCACTTAACATCATATTTTCATCATAAATAATAATCACCCAACAAACACTCAATCCATATCAACAATTATCTTCAAGAATACTAAACATTTAACACAATCATGCATTCCAACCTATCCTATGGTTATCTAGCCTAAGTTTTCACAAAACCTTATATACTATATACGAGAAACCAAAATTATACCTTGGCCGATTTCCCGATAAACCCAGAATACTTCATGCGTTCCCGCAGCACAAGCTTATCAACACAGCCCCTCACCGAGGAACCTAGCTTCCAAAATCGATCTTAAGCTCCCATATCCTCAAATTAATTCCACTTCTCAACCAATTTCTAATCTAACAACATAATTACCACTATAATTAACATAGAATTCTCTAACTCAATAATTCACAAGAAAATTGATGAAGCTTACCTTGTCCATAGCTCAAGTGAGCTAAACCAAACAAAATCCACAAACTAAGTCGAACATAAACACTAAAATTAAACAAGATTCAACATGGACACACATTGAATTTAGAAATTGGGAAGAAGAAAATCTAAAACTAGGAACTGGATTTCATACCTAATTAATAACTAGACTTTGTAGAGCTTGACGCGTTGGTCGTGTGGCCACAAACGGTGTGGTGATCGGAGTTTCGGATTGAAAGTTATGAAAGTTTGAAAATTGAGAAACTATGAAGTTATGGTTCTTGAGTTTGCTTCTTCATTTCAGCGTGTGTGGCTGAATGGAAGGGAGAAAGAAAGCTGAAACTCTTAAATGAGGATAAGGTGGGATGGGCCTTGGGCCCAATACGGGTCCGGTTCGTCCGGTTCGGCTCGATCGGCCCAATTTTGGGCCAAATTTTTTAAAATTAGTGTCAAAATTCTTATTTTAATTAGTTCTACCTCATTAAATTATAAAATTTATTTTTTAATATCTTAAATTAATAATTAATTTATTCGCTAATTATTTACTAATTTTTTAGGTTTTACAGGCGGCTGAGGCAAAGATGTGTTGTGAGAGATGGTGGATAGGTATATTGCTCCTAAGGATAATCCATCTTCATGAAGCTGCTGAGTTGCCAGTGTGAGTGCAGTGACTTGGACGCACCTTGGGATGTGTTGAAAGAGATGATAAGGTTGAGCATTGAAAAACTGGAGAGGAAAATCGGATGTTCTGATTGCATGTGTTGAAGGAGGTTCAAATGCCATGGGACTTTTCCATGAATTTGTCGATGACAAAGATGTTAGACTAATTGGCATGAAAGCTACTAGATTTGGCTTGGACAGTAGCAAGCATGCTGCTATATTAACAAAGGGAGAAGTTGGAGTTCTGCATGGAGCTATGAGTTATCTATTGTAGGATGATGATGGCCAAATTGTTGAACTAACTCAATTAGTACAAGGTAATTCATTTGACCCATATTGTGTTAAAAGTTTTCTTGTGTCAACTCAGGTTTGTATAATTGTGTCTCAAAAGAATTTTATGCAGCTTGGATTACCCTAGTGTAGAACCTGAACATAGCTTTTTGAAAGATATTGGGCGTGTCGAATATTGTAGCATCACTGATGAAGAAGCACTAGCTTGAAGGTATGATAACATGAGTTTCTTGCTTCATCTAAAAATTTCTTACACAACTATGTATGAAAAATATTTCTCTCTCTTTCCCCTTTTGCTTTGGCTTACTGTTAGTTTATTAGTTGAACTTATTTCATATGAGAATGCTAATTCATTTTTTGGTCACTTGTTCCGAACATATATTACTATTATTTTAGTAATCTTGTCTTGTCTATTACTATTATTTTGGTCTGTTAAGAAATTTGCCCTAGTTACATAATTTAGTCCGTCTTATTTTTCTTTTTTGATTTTAGAGTTGAGAAGTATTACAGGATTATATCTTGATCCTAATTAGTTTTTTTAGAAATCAAGAATTGTTCTTTATTCTGATCCAAAATTGCTATTCCTTTTGAGTAACTCTATAGTCCCATGTATCATAATAAATGATATTACTTTCTTTTATACAATTTTATTATATAAAACTGAAATATTTTTGAGAAAGTGGGAAAGAAGAAAAAACGAGAAAGAAGAGAAATTTAAGTGAAATATGAATTTATTTTAGGTGAAAGCAGGGATATATAGGTAATTTCACATTTTAATAATTTTTTTTACGTTTAACGTTAATAGGGACTAAATTAAAAAAAATTACGGTATAGAGACCCAATTAAAAAGAAAAAAGTCTAAAGACCTAATTGAAAATTTGATAAAATTATAAGAACCTGTAGAATAATTAAACCATATATATATTCAGGTTCTCAAAGTAAAGCTAAATACTCTTATTTGATGTGAGCCTTTGGTGTAGGAGAAAGAACAAATATGTGGTGTGTAAAAATTAAAAAGAAAAAATATGAAGAATTAAAATTCAAATGAGATAGAACATAATATGAATAGAACTCTGAAACAAAACAAACAATAGCATTGTATCACCAAGTCATATAGTTATTTTTTTCTCATTTTTTATTATGAATAAAAAATAAAAAAAACAAACAGAAAAGAGAGCATATAATACTATAATAGTAGCATATATATGTCAGATGAGAGAGGCATTCTATTATATATGTATATAAGAGTGTATCATGTGGTGGTTACCACATTTATCCAAATCTTCTAAACAAAAATTTAACAAATAGAAAAAGGTGTATTATTACCAAATACTTTTGACCTTTTTTTTTTTGAGAAATAAGATATCAGCCCAAATGCTTGAAATATGACGAACAACACAAAATAGAGTAAAAACTTTACTAAAATTACCGATCAATTTACACAATTAGATATGAGAAACAAATTGAAGCCAAAAAGCTGACAGAGCTGGCATTGAACGCCAGTCAAAGCACACTCTTTGGGTGCCTGAATCCCACTCAAGAACCCTCTAGCCCAGAACCAAAGGAAATCACAAAGACTATAGAGGTTCCTTTGAATGCACTTCTGCAGTGCATAAGTTCTGATGACTACTCATCCTCAAGTGAGGATGAAGACAATAGGGAAGAGCAAGTTGTTCATTTTCTAGGAGCTCTAATGAAGCTGAATGCTAAGCTATTTGGTACAAAGCCCCTGGAGAAAGAACCTCCACTGCTTACCAAAGAACTCCATGCTTTGGTTCAGCAAGAGCTACCTCAGAAGCTTCTAGACCCTGGATGCTTTCTGATTCCTTGCACCATAGGCACTATGACCTTTGAAAAGGCTCTATGTGACCTAGGGTCAAGCATCAACCTCATGCTGCTCTCTGTAATGGAAAAGCTGGGAATTTTTGAGGTACAAGTTGCACACATCTCTTTAGAGATGGCAGACAAGACCATGAAGAAGCCATATGGCTTAGTGGAGGATGTCTTGGCTAAAGTTGAAAACCACTACATCCCTGCAAACTTCATTATCTTGGACATAGGAGAGGATGAGGATGACTGTGTCATCCTTGAAAGACCATTCCTAGCCACAGCTAATGCTATCATTGATGTGGCTAAGGGAGAACTAACCCTAAAGTTAGGGGAGGATCACATCTTATTCAAGATGCCTCATCCTAATTCTCCCTCTAAAAAAGAGATAACAGTGCAATACCTGGTGTGCCAACCCTCTCTTTTGGTGCAGAGCTCTGCAGAGCCCCCAGACATCAATTCTAAGTTTGGTGTTGGGTAGCCCTCAACAAGCTCTAAGCACAAAGGTACTAAGAAGAAAGTACCTAAAGCTGGAGGAACAAGAAAGTTCCTACTGAAGGCCTCTCACCTGGCATGAGAGTTGTCTTCACTAAGAATCCAGTCCTGCCACATACAGTGAGACGTGTCCTATCTCTAGAGCATGTAGAGCTCATTCATGAGAGGACAGGAAGAAAATTCACTGTCAGGGGCAAAAATCTGAGCCCATACTCACCTTTGTAAGGAGCTAAAGGTCAAGCTAGTGACTTTAAAAGAGCGCTTATTGGGAGGCAACCCAACTTTACTCAACCATTTATTTTCTTTTTGTTTTTCCTTTCAGTTGTCAAAGTCATGATCATATGCATCAGCCATGAGACAGAATTCATAGCAATGAAAACAGAACACTCCGGAAAGAGTGTTAAAGTTGAACGCCAGTGAGGAAGCCCTCCTGGGCGTTCAACGCCCCAAGAGGGGAGCATTGCTGGCATTGAACGCCAGCTAGGGAGCAGCTCTTGGGCGTTCAAATGCCAGTGCAGAAAAGCAAGGAATTTGGAATTCCGTAGCCTCTCAGGTCCAAGAGGTCCCACAAAAGCTCCACCTACCCCACCTTCTTCCCCATTAATCATATTTTCTCGAGGATGAGCAAAACTCTTAAGTTTGGTGTTGCAAAAGCCTTGCTTTGTGACTTCTACCACTCTTAAGTATAGAAGAAGAGGATGGAGCAAACTAGAGAGCATGCACATAAACTTGTGCAGCCGCCTCAACAGAGACAAAGGAGTGACATAGAAGAGATCAAGCATTAGATCGGATCCTCAAGGAGGAGTAGTAGCCATCATCATCATCCAAGTGAATTCGTTCTCTTTTTCTCCTTGTCTGTTATTTTTCTATTTTCTATCTATTTTATTTTCTATTTTCTTGCTCTAGTTGCATGATCATTTGCATTAATGTCTTAAAGTTGTAAAAATGTTCCATATATCTCTCACCTTGCTTAAATAAAATTTTTTTTTTGAAAAGAATTGAGAGATGCATGAATTTCAAGTTTAAAATAAGATTAGTTTGATTAGTTTGATGTGGTGTCATTTGCTTTTGTTTTCTGAATGTATGATTAAACAGTGCATATTTGAAGTTAAAATTTATGAATGTTGGCTCTTGAAAGAATAAGGAAAAAAGGAAAAGTATTATTGGTGATCTGAAAAATCCATAAATTGATTCTTAAAGCAAGAAAAAGCAGCAAAAAACATAAGAAAAAGCATGTTGCAAAAGAAAAAAAATTATTATGCATGCGAAAAAGAAAGAAAAAAATGGCGAAAAGAAAAAAAATAAAAAGCAAAAAAATCCATTACTGCCCAAAAATGCAGGAAAAGAAGGGCAGATTGAAAAAGCCAGTAACCCTTTAAACCAAAAGGCAAGGGTAAAAGGACCCAAGGCTTTGAGCATTAATGGATAGGAGGGCCTACAGGAATAAAATCTTGGCCTAAGCGGCTAAACCAAGCTGTCCCTAACCATGTGCTTGTGGCGTGAAGGTGTCAAGTGAAAAGCTTGAGATTGAGCGGTTAAAGTCGTGGTCCAAAGTAAAAAGAGTGTGCTTAAGAACTCTGGACACCTCTATCTGGGGACTCTAGCAAAGTTGAGTCACAATCTGAAAAGATTCACCCAGTTAAAGTGTCTGTGGCATTATTGTATCCGGTGGTAATACTGGAAAACAATGTGCTTAGGGTCACGGCCAAGACTCTGAAAGCTGTGTACAAGAATCAAAATAAGCTTAACTAAGAGAGTCAATAATATCATCTGGATTCTAAGTTCCTAAAGAGACCAACCATTCTAAGTTTCAATGGATAGTGAGATGCCAAAACTATTCAGAAGCAAAAAGCTACTAAGTCCCGCTCATCTGATTTTTAACTAAGCTTCATTTGAAACTTAGAAATTTATTGTATCTTAATTTTCTTTTTATTAGTGTATTTTTAGTTTTTTGAGGACAAGCAACAGTTTAAGTTTGGTGTTGTGATAAGCAGATATTTTATACGCTTTTTGACATCACTTTCATATAGTTTTTAGTAGTTTTTATTTAGTTTTTATTAAGTTTTTATAGGTTTTAGTGTTAAATTCATATTTTTGGATTCTACTATGAGTTTTTGTATTTTTGGACAATTTCAGGTATTTTCTGGCTGAAATTGAGGAGCTGGAGCAGAAGTCTGATTCAGAGACAGAGAAAGCACTGCAGATGCTGTCCAGATCTGACCTGCCTGCATTCGGAAGAGTTTTTCTGGAGCTACAGAATTCCAAATGAAGCGCTCTCAACGGCTATGGAAAGCTGACTTTCAGAGCTTTCTAGCAATATATAATAATCCATATTTTTCTTCGGATTAAAAGTCCCAAAACTGGCGTCCAACGCCAGCCTCCTACCCCTTCCAGGTGTCCAGCACCCAAAGAGCAGAGCCCAGCATCCAAAGTCACAAAGAGGACCCCCTAGCTGGTGTTCCACACCCAAGAGATCTCATAGCACGTGGATCTCATCAAAGCTTAACTCGAACACTCACCAAGTGGGCCTCAAAAGTGGATTTTAGAACTAAATAGACTGTTTTACCCTTACTAGTCATCTGTTTAGTATTTAAAGTGTATTTTACATGATTTTCAAAAGACATCATCAGACACCATTCAGCCCTATTTTCATTTTTACTTTGTTTTTACTTTCAATATGAGTTTCTAAACCTCCTAGGTTGAGGGGAGGAGCCCTGCTGAGTCCCATGAATTAATAAAAGTACTATTATTTCTTCTTCAATCCGTGTTTGATCTATCTCTAAGATGTATATTCCGATCTTCATCGTGGTGAGTAGGATGATTTGAAAAATTAGCTATGTTCATCACATTAAGACGAACGTGCCTGACAAACACCCGCGTCTACTAGGGTTCGTGTGAGTACCTGGAAGAAAAGCACGAGCCAACAGCTATGTTTATACATCTCTCAGACGGTTAATCCACGATTTCATTGGGGACTTCTCGAGACACCAGTTCAGCCGATCTCCGGGGAGATTAGGATCTTCGTGGTATAGGCTAGAATCCAACAAAACAGCGTTCTCTGATCCGGATGATTCGACCTTGTCTGTGGCAATTTGAGTAGGATCGCCAAGAGAATGGACTGCTATGCGCTTCACTCTTCGTCAGATTGAGTAACCATGGCCAATGGCCATGGCCGTGTTCAACCTGTAGCAGAGGAAATCAATGACCACGGGTAATGGCTTTGATCACTTACAGCCTGCCATAGAAGAAGATCATTCACAAGCAAAGAAGACATTAGTACCAGAGTTACTTTAGAAAGACAAAGCAACTCCAACTCTTAACTCTATTCCCAGCATATAATTCCTATTAGTTAACTTCTTATGATTCCACCTGACTAAGACCTGCAAGACAACCATAGCTTGCTTCAAGCCACAATCCTCGTGGGATCGACCCTGACTCGCTCAGGTATTACTTGGACGACCCAATGCATTTGCTGGTACTGCTGCTGTACGAAATAGTGTGGGTTTTGCGTACACGCGCACCAATACACAAGATAAGATTTGAAAATTCAAAAGAAAATCAATTAAACCAAAAAGAAAATCACTAACGGGACACCAAACTTAAAATTTGAGTTTAAATAAAAAGAAGATAACCAAAAAAATCAAAAATAAAAGGAAAAGATAAACAAGATAGATGTAAAAAATTTTAAGAAACCAAACAAGATAAAAAGAAACACCAAACATAAAATTTAAAATCAAATAAAAATAAGATAGCCAAAACAAAAGGGAAAAAAATTCGAATTTAAGGGAAACATAAATAGGATAACAATCGAAAATTAAGAAAAATAAACAAGAAAGATTTCAAAAATCAAAAGAAAGATAATTAAACAAAAACTAATAAAAAAACCAAATCTAAGCAACAAGACAACCAGTAGTTGTCAATCACGAACAATCCCTAGCAACGACACCAAAAACTTGGTTCACGAAATTAGAACTCGCACAACTTCACCGACAAGTGCACTGGGTCGTCCAAGTAATACCTTAGGTGAGTGAAGGTCGATCCCACGAGGATTGTTGGATTGAGCAAGTAATAGCTATCCTGTTGGACTTAGTCAGGCAACTAGTAAAAGGTGGTTGTTGATGTAAATGCATAAACAGTAAATTAGCAAGTAAAGAAAGAAAATAAACAGATTCGGAATAAAACAATGATGAGAAAATAGTAAGGTCTCGAAGATGTTTATCTTTTCGGATTAAGACTTCTTACCAACTATATTCAACAATAAGTGATTCATTCTATGGCAAACCATAAGTGATTAAAACCTAATCTCTTAGCGATTTAATCTCCTCTAATCCTCTACTAAAACGCCATAGACAAGGTCAATTAGTTCAGATCAAAGGGTGAAGTTCAGAAAACTAGTTTAGCGCCACAAAAACCTCAATTACCCAAAGCTAACCGGATTTTATGTCACATATCTAATTAGCTTAGGTAAATTGCAGTTTAGGAGGAGTGTTTTCAAGCTGTAGCTCAAGCGAGATAGCTCTCTCAAGAATCACAAGAGCTCATGTAGAAAAAAAGGGTCATACTCTCGTTCTACCCCAGATTCATAAGATTAAGAACGAAAACAACACCTTAGAATTGAATCGGACATTATTTAAAATAGAAGAATAACAATCTTAATCCATAGAAATAAACAGAACTCCTAACCTTAACCAGAAGGTTTAGTTGCTCATAACTTTACAAAGGAAATAGGTTTCTGAAAAGATGTGGAAGAAGAAGATCTGATTAATGATATTTAAACCTAACTTATCTCCTCCTTAAATACTAAATGCTAAACCTAAAAGATATTATTTTAAAATAAAAATTACAAAGATAAAATAAAATAAGCCTAAGAAGTGCTAAAATCCACTTGAAGACCCAATTGATGTGAAACAGACAGCAAGTTAGTGTTCAATGCCAGGATTGGGCGTTGAACGCCCAAAAGGGAGTAGCGCTTCTGCCTTCCTGCCCCCTTGATGGCGTTGAATACCAGGTTGGGCGTTTAGTGCCCATGGGGGGAGCTGGTAGCTTTTTTGTTTCTTGCTCTGTCTTCTCCAAACTACTCCAAATTTTACCTAAAATCATAAAAACACAAGAAAAACTCAAAGTAGCATCTAAAGGTAAATTTTGCACTAAAACATACTAAAACTTAACAAAATCTAACTAAAAACAATGCAAAAATAACTAGAAAAATGGTATAAGATGCTCACGCATCATAAATTTTCTTTTGGTGTTTGATGAGCCACAGAAATGTGAACGAAAGTTGGATATGTAACTCATGGGTATTTTCATGGGATTTAAACAAAAAGCATAGAACCAGGTTTAGTTGGTCTAGTGGTTAGCTGACTAGTCCGCTTAAGTAAGTGTCCAGGGTTTGAATTCCGTCTTATGCATGTAGCAACCCATTGGCCAGCGACAAACCCTTAAATGGAGCTCAGTACTACAATGAATTAGTTCTTGACTTGTTGATGAATCCATATTTTACGATATAATTTGGTTTGATTTGAGTGGATTCCATCACATAAACTCACATTTATTCACCTAAATAGCATGCTTTTGAGATTTCTTCCTAAATTGTGCTTGAAAATGAAAACATGCTCTTTTGTGCTTAATTTAGTCAATTTTATTCACTTTAATCCCATTTGGTGCCTTGATATATTTGTTAAGTGATTTTTAGGTTTCCAAGGCAAGTATGGGTTGAAGAAGTAAGGAAAAGAGCATGCAAAAGGGAAGAATTCAAGAAATGAAGGATTTGGAAAGCTGCCAGCCCTGACCTCTCTGTACTAAATTGGTCATAACATGAGCTACAGAGGTCCAAATGAGGCAGTTCTAGCGGCATTGAAAAGCTAACGTCCGGAGCTTCAAAAAGATATGCAATTTGCTATAGTGGACATAAGTCTAAGTGTGCGTACGCACAGGTACTTATGCGTACGCACAAGTCAAGATTCAACATGTGTGCGGACGCACACATCTGTGCATCTGCACAGGTCCCTACACGTGATTGCATTAATTGCAACTCGCTGGCAGCGATTTTTTGGCCCCAAAACCTAATCTAACTCATTTTTTGAAGCTATTTTAGGCCAAATTGAAGAAGGATGAAAGAGGGGGCAATTAGGTTTAGTTTTTATTATGTTTTCTCTTAGTTTATAGAGAGAGAAGCTCCCCCCTCTCTCTAGAATTAGGGTTTTATTAGTTAATTTCCTTTTAATTTCAGCATTTAATTCTTATTCTAGCGTAGTTTCATTTATGTTTCCATGTTCTTCTATCTTGTTCTTCTTCATTTCTCTTATTATTTCCTTTATTTTATTATTTTTATGCTTATGGATACTCTTTGTTACTTTAATTTTAAGAGAAAAGGACAAATAGGTCCCTGACCTTTCGCCCCGCGGACATTTTCGTCCCTGACCATTGAAAAATACTTTTAAGTCCCTGACCTTCACAAAATTTGGACGGATCAGTCCCTGGTCAACGGAAAATGCTTGTCACGTGTACGCGTCGCCTGGAAAACTTCCCTCTCACGCGTACACGTTGTGTGAAAAACTTCCCTCTCACGCGTACGCGTGGGTCACACATACGCATCGTCTTGAATTTAACAATACCTTATTTCTTCATGAATTCTTCACTTTGTATTTTTTTTTCATTTCTTTCAAGCCATTCTTACCTTTAAAACTTTAAATCACTCAGACAAACATATCAAGGTATCGAATGATAAAAAAAAAATTAAATTTAGCAATTTAGGGTGTGTTTAGCCTAGCGTTTGAAGCATCAAACGTAGGTTTATTTTTTTTGTTTATATACATTTTTTACCTATTATTTTTTTGTATAGAATAATAATAGTAAAATTATAGCGTACTAAAAAAGAATATTAAGAGTATTAAAAATATCTATATAAAAATATCATAAAAAAATTTTAGATTTATTTCCATCATTGTCAAGAGAAATATTTAATTTTTATTATTTTTAGTACTCTCTTTTATAATTGTAATTCTCGTGTACTATATTTTAGTGTAATTTTTTATAATATAAATTATGATCTCATTAAAAAAGACAAATTAAATAAAAAATTAATCACAGGTAATAATATAATCATAAACGTTGAATTCCAAAATAATATTAAGAATAAAATTATTGAGAGTACTGGAATAAGAGTACGATGTAAAAGAATACTAAATTAACATTTTGATGTACAATGCAAGGCTATGATGATACAAAAAATAAAAAAGAAAACGAAAAAAAAAAAACCGACGAAAAATGTTACTAACAGTTTCATCATTGTAACTTTCTTTAATCATGTAGAGGCTGTATCATTCTTACTTTTCTCCCATTCGATGCCTTGATATGTTTGTTTGAGTGATTTAAAGTTTTGAAGGCAAGAATGGCTTGAAAGAAATGGAAAAAAAAAACATGTAAAGTGGATAATTCATGAAAAAATGAGGTATTGTTAAATTCATGGCGACGCGTACGCATGGTTTTCCAGGCGACGCGTACGTGTGACACACGCGTACGCGTGAGAGGGAAGTTTTCCAGGCGACGCGTACGCGTGACACACGTGTATGCGTGACAAGCATTTTCCGTTGACCGAGGGACCGATCCGTCCGAGTTTTGTAAAGGTCAGGGACTTAAAAGTATTTTTCAATGGTCAGGGATGAAAATGTCCGCGAAGCAAAAGATTATGGACCTATTTATCCTTTTCTCTAATTTTAATTAATGCAAATTTATGTTTCCATGTCATTTATTGCTTTCTCTAGTTGTTATTGTCACTTTCTTGCTTTGGTAGTTTTAGAATTTATTTTATTACAATTTAATATTATTTTATTCTCATGCACACCAAGTGTTTGATAAAATTCTTGGCTTAGTTTTCACTTAGTTTTTCTCCACTCTTGGCTTGAAATTGTTGACTTTGGTGATCCTTGAGTCATTGATGTCCATTCTTGTTTGATATATTAGAGTAGTTAGTTGATTTGGTTTCTCTTGACTCTATGTGACCCCTTAGTGTTGACATAGGACTTAGGGATTGAAATTAACTATGCCTATTTGACTTATCTTCGATGTAAAGTTGACTAAGTAGGATTAACTCTTCATAATCATCATATGTTTGTGGTCAATGACTAGGATAGGTAGCCTTAGCCTTCAATTACTTGCCAAGTGGTTTCTTGCATTTTAAGTTTCCTTTACTTGCATTTGATTGCTTTGACTTTTATTGCGTTGACTTTTATTTTCTTTGATGTTTACTTTCTTGCATGTTTAATTTTCACACTCTTGGTTGAGAAATTCGATGTTTGGGTGGAATTGAGTTGTGGATGTCCATTCCGCATTGTGTGAGAATGGTTAATTGATTTGGTTTCCATTGACGCTAGTCTTTCACTAAGTAATTGGTGAGTTGACTAGGACTTATGGGTTGAGATCAATTATGTCTTTTGACTAATTCTCAAGGAGGATTGATTGATTTGGATTGAGTCCATACAATTGTCATGTTTGTGGTCCACAACTAGGATAGAAAACCTAGATTATCCACTTCTTGCCAAGAGTCCTTTAATTGTTTTCTTTTCAATTCCTTGCATGCTTGTTTCAATTCCTTGCTATTTACATCTCTTGCTCTCTCTTGCATTCACAATCCCCATGCTCTCATGCTCTCTCATAGCCAATAATTGTACATTTTAGTGTAACTCCTAGGGAAGACGACCCGGGAGCTAAATACTCTCGGTTTATATTTTGTATTGGATTTAATATTTGATAGTGAGAATTCATTGTTGGTTTGGACTATGCTACCAACGAATTGATTCTTGTTTTGATTGATTCCAAGCTATACAAGAATTCTCTTTATCAAATTTGGCGCCGTTGCCGGGGAGTTGCAATGGTGTATATTTTTTGCTATTATGCATATTGTGAATATTGTTAATAGCTTATTTTTGGTTGTTTGTACATATGTTGCTTGCTTGTTTTTTGCTATTGTAAATATGTTAATATGTAAATAGCTTGATTTTTTGTTGTCTTTGTTAATGGTTAGGATTGGGATTCCGGAGGACATTAGAGATTCAAGCATTGGTTGGAAAGTCAAGCACAAGCCACCATAGCAAGGGCTCTCCCAATTGTCTAACTTAAAGACATTAAATAAAAGTGCTTGGTAACATTGTTCTAACTCTTCTATTTTGTACATATTTTGACTTATTTGCTTTTTGTTACGCTTGGTTAGCTTAGAATTAGTTTAATTTTGAGTTTTGATAGGTTAATTTTGGTTTGAATCATGAATTTATGGGTTCTTGCATGTTTTGGTGTTGACTTTTGGTTGAAATAAGGTTTGGTACTTTAGAATTTTGAAGAGAAATTTTTGCAAAACAGGGCATCTGTGCGTACGCACGTACTTGTGCATGCGCATAAAACAGCTATTTTCTGCTTTCTGTGTGTGCGCACCGACCTGTGCGCACGCACACGCATGATTTTGCCCTCTGTTCGCAGCGCCAGTACGCCTTGTGCACACGCGTTCACCTGCTTCATTCGACCTGTGCGTGCGCACCCACTCGTGCGTACGCACACATATCCTTTTTTTGCACTCTTTGTGCGGACGCACAGACGTGTGCGTCTGCACGCCAACTTGCAACCACTCTAGTGGGAGCATTGGCATAGCCTGTGTGTGTGAACCCCTGCCCTTACGCTCTTGTTCGTGCGCACAGACATGTGTGCGCGCGCACACGTGATCCTTTTCAAAAAAAAAAGTGTTCTGTGCGTGCACACACGCTTGTGCATATGCACACCTTCTAATCCCCTCTCTATTCAGAGCGCTCGCACACACTTGTGCATCCGCTCACCCTCTATTTCTTTACCTTTTGTGCGTGCGCACACCTAGGTGCGTACGCACGCATCTTGATTCCCTCTCTACTGATAGCGTTCGCACACCTGGTGCGGACGCACACCTTTCCTTTTCAGCCTTGTGTGCATACGCACACTACCCTGTACGTGCGCACACCCCTATTTTCTCACATTATACTTCTTTTCTCCTCTTCTCTCTACTTCTTCTCTCCTTCTCTTCTTCCACCCCTCTCTTCTCTTGCTTTTACCCTCCTTTCTACTTGTTTTACTTTATTTTGTTTGTATTCTATTTTTATTTTGGTAATTATATTAGCTTTAGTTTAGTTGTTTGACAATTAAATAAGTTGCCAGTATTTGTTTAACATTGATTGGGTTGCTTCTTGCTTGAATTTGGTTTCAAGTTTGATAAATATGTGCACTGAGCATAAAAGACTTGTTTAAATGCCTAGATGAATTGTGAGTTTGATTCATATGTTGTAGCTACCATATGCATTAGACTTTATCCTTGTTTGGCATCTTGAATTATGCACTTTCACTTTGGTGAATTGAGTTGAAATTACTTGTTCATCTTGATTTTGATATCATATGGATCACATGTCTGGTACTTGTTTCTTTTTAATGCTTTGCATTTGTTTGAGTGACCTAACTTGATAGCTATCAAGTGTATCACTTTTTGTAACAAGTACCTATACCATGTGACTTTTTCCTTGTTTTTCATGATGAATACGTAGTTTTCTTTTCATTAATGGATTGGTTGTTGTTTATTGTGCTATTTTGTATCACTCTTGAGCTTTCACTTGCACAACTTCAATATCCAATAATTTCTACATTCAATTCACTCTTGTTGTAGTTACCTAAGTTGCATGTGCTTGAATGACACTCATCTCTTAGTTGCATCTTAGGCCATTTAGTTGAGAAACTCATGCTTACTTTTTCATTGTGTGGATGCCACGTTAGCCAGCCGTCGTGTGTATTCCATGCCACTATGCGAAATTCCTCAATTAGATGCTTATTTACTCTCCCCTTTACCCTTTTGTGCTACTTGCCCGATGAGTTCTAACTATACTTTGCTCTTCTTTTTTAGGATGAGACATAAAGGCAAGGAGCCGGGAAAGGAGGAGGACACCGAGGAGGGAGATGCCAAGCATACATGGACTTGGCAATCTCCACACAACCCAAGCCCCCGCATCCGCCAACCGAAGGTAGAGCTCTTGAGAGACATTCTCCCCGGATTTTGTTTGTATGTGGAGGACCGTGCAACGCTTAAGTGTGGGGGAGGATTCACCATTTTGGGGTGTAAACTTTCTTTTTCTAAACACCTTGCACTTTATTTTTACTTCTTTTAGCAGGTTTCTTGTATATATTTGGAGTGATTTTGATTATTGCATTGCATTTCCTTCTAGTATATATGTCTTAGACTATTCATAGTTTATATCTATTGCGTTTTGCATCTTTTTCTTAGTATATATTTTATAGATAGAAATTGTGATTGGATGACATGAATAGTATAGCACCTAGTTCAATTTTATCCTAATTGTTCATGTTAATTTTTGCTTGTTGAAAATTAGGAATAGAACTAGGAAAGATTTTGAAATTGCATCCATCACAACATACATACATGCATACATATAGTAAATAGGTTTTGGTAAAACAATAAAGAATTTTCAAGAAACCCCTTTTTAGGGCATTCCATTGATTAGATTTGAAACTTGTTTTTGAACTTGCTTGAAGTATCTTTTTATGGAATATAGAAAAGAGCTTGAACAAATACCAAGTGAGATTTGAGCTTTAATTGTGTGGTTGAACATTTTCAACCACAAATTTTTGTTCTTGTGTGATAAACTCCTTTTATGATTGTGATCTTAGATTTGCTTTAGTCTATATATCCTATATTTGTTGTCTTGAAATGTATTTAATATGATTGAGGCCATTTTTGATTGAACTCACTTAACCCATATGGCCAACCCTTATATCTACCTTTGAAAACTACTTTTGAGCCTTTTAATTTCTCTTTTGTTCTAATTTTAAGCACATCTTTTGCCCTAAGCAAAAAACCATTATGTCCATGCATTGTATCTTTGATTAGCTTGGGTTTGAGTGTGTGTGTGTGTGTGTGTTAATCGAGTGTGGAGGGAATTTGTGGGAAACTTTGGTAGTAAGTGTTTTGGGTTCTCATATTGAAATTTTGAAAAAAATGGGTAATCACTCATGCATTCATCATTTAAAACATATGCATCTTCTTTGTGATAATAATAATAATAATAATAAAAAAGAAGAGAAAGAAAGAAAAGCAAAGAAAAAGAAATGATAATAAGAATGTTAAATAAAGGATGCATATGTGTGTGAATTGAAAAGAAGGATGCATGAGTGAATTTGAAAAAGAGGATAAATGGGTAGTTAGGTTATTTTGTTATTTATATAGGTTGATATAGGATTAGGTGGGATACTTGAGCTAATCAAAGATCCAATCTATTAGCCCACTTAACCATATTAATCCTATCCTTACCTAAGTCTCATTACAACCCTCAAAAGTCCTCATGATATTTGTATTCATTCATCAAATATTAGTTGATTGTTAGATGACTTGTAAATCTTTGAAAACATGATTAAAGGAGGATTGAGTGATTAAGCCCTAAACACTGAGCGACTAGAGTGTAAACACATCCTGTGAGGGGTTCAATCGCTCAATTCTATGTTTCCATTGCTTATCTTGTATCTTCTTACAAGTTGTTGAAATTAATTTGAAAATTTTAAATCAAATCCTTGGACATTGATTATATTGCTATATTTTCTTGTCTTGGCCCTAAGTTTCTATTTTGGATTGATTGAGATTCTTTTGTTTGTTTTTACCAAACTCAATAGGAACCATAGTGTAGATATAGATATATAGCATTTAGTATAGTTACATGCATGTAGGTAGTTGCATTATTAATTACCCCTTCATTCATCTCCTATTGTTGGTTTAACATGAGGACATGCTTGGTTTAAGTGTAGGAAAATTGATGAATCCATATTTTACGATATATTTTGGTTTGATTTGAGTGGATTCCATCACATAAACCCACATTTATTCACCTAAATAGCATGCTTTTGAGATTTCTTCCTAAATTGTGCTTGAAAGTGAAAACATGCTCTTTTGTGCTTAATTTAGTCAATTTTATTCACTTTAATCCCATTTGGTGCCTTGATGTATTTGTTAAGTGATTTTCAGGTTTTCAAGGCAAGTATGGGTTAAAGAAGTGAGGAAAAGAGCATGCAAAAGGGAAGAATTCAAGAAATGAAGAATTTGGAAAGCTGCCAGCCCTAACCTCTCTGTACTAAATTAGTCATAACTTGAGCTACAAAGGTCCAAATGAAGCGGTTCTAGCGGTATTGGAAAGCTAACGTCTGGGACTTCAAAATGATATGCAATTTGCTACAGTGGACATAAGTCTAAGTGTGCGTATGCACAGGTACTTGTGCATATGCACAAGTCAGGATTCAGCATGTGTGCGGACGCACACATCTGTGCGTCCGCACAGGTCCCTGCACGTGATTGCATTAATTGCAACTTGCTGGCAGCGATTTTGGGCCCCCAAAACCCAATCCAACTCATTTTTGGAAGCTATTTAAGGCCAAATTGAAGAAGGATGAAAGGGGGGCAATTAGGTTTAGTTTTTATTAGGTTTTCTCTTAGTTTCTAGAGAGAGAAGCTCCCCCCTCTCTCTAGAATTAGGGTTTTATTAGTTAATTTCCTTTTAATTTCAGTTTTTAATTCTTATTCTAGTGTAGTTTCATTTATGTTTCCATGTTCTTCTATCTTGTCCTTCTTCATTTCTCTTGTTATTTCCTTTATTTTGTCATTTTTATGCTTATGGATACTCTTTGTTACTTTAATTTTAATTAATGCAAATTTATGTTTCCATGTCATTTATTGCTTTCTCTAGTTGTTATTGTCACTTTCTTGCTTTGGTAGTTTTAGAATTTATTTTATTGTAATTTAATATTATTTTATTCTCATGCACACCAAGTGTTTGATAAAATGCTTGGCTTAGTTTTCACTTAGTTTTTCTCCACTCTTGGCTTAAAATTGTTGACTTTGGTGATCCTTGATTCATTGATGTCTATTCTTGTTTGATATATAAGAGTAGTTAGTTGATTTGGTTTCCCTTGACTCTATGTGACCCCGTAGTGTTGACATAGGACATAGGGATTGAAATTAACTATGCTTATTTGACTTATCTTCGATGTAAGGTTGACTAAGTAGGATTAATTCTTCATAATCATCATATGTTTGTGGTCAATGACTAGAATAGGTAGCCTTAGCCTTCAATTACTTGCCAAGAGGTTTCTTGCATTTTAAGTTTTCTTTACTTGCATTTGATTGCTTTGACTTTTATTGCGTTGACTTTTATTTGCTTTGATGTTTACTTTCTTGCATATTTAATTTTCACACTCTTGGTTGAGAAATTGGATGTTTGGGTGGAATTGAGTTGTGGATGTTCATTTCGCATTGTGTGAGAATGGTTAATTGATTTGGTTTCCATTGACGCTAGTCTTTCACTAAGTAAATAGTGAGTTGACTAGGACTTATGGATTGATGAGATCAATTATGTCTTTTGACTAATTCTCAAGGAGGATTGATTGATTTGGATTTAGTCCACACAATTGCCATGTTTGTGGTCCACAACTAGGATAGGAAACCTAGATTACCCACTTCTTGCCAAGAGTCCTTTAATTGCTTTCTTTTCAATTCCTTGCATGCTTATTTCAATTCCTTGCTATTTACATCTCTTGCTCTCTCTTGCATTCACAATCTCCATGCTCTCATGCTCTCTCATAGCCAATAATTTTACATTTTATTGCAACTCCTAGGAAAGACGACCCGGGAGCTAAATACTCGGTTTATATTTTGTATTGGATTTAATATTTGATAGTGAGAATTCATTATTGGTTTGAACTATGCTACCAATGAATTGATTCTTGTTTTGATTGATTCTAAGCTATACAAGAATTCTCTTTATCAGTTGTCGGATTGGAGAATATTGTGAAAAAAAAAAAACAAAAAGCATGGAAAAGAAAAATAAAAAAATTTGGAATGCCTCCTAACTTGCACCTTAATCTATTATATATTTATTAAAATATATAAAAAGAACTAAAATAGTGTTATAATACGTAAACACACATAAATTGTTAAGTTTTCAATAAAATTATAATATCATTTATAAACTTAGTTTATAATAATATAAAAAAATATTTATCTATATATAAAATTACATTTATACTACCACACTGAATAATATTTATACAATTAATCTAGTATTAATTTCACAATTTTATATATTAAAATATCTAATTCTAATAAACAAATTATAATATAAAAATATTAATTTATATTAATGATTTAAATTCTAATATTACATGTCATGTTTGACAGTTATTTTTTTTATAAAAAAATATTTATTTATTTATCTATCTATTTATTTATAATATACAAAAAAAATTCCATAATGAGCTCTTGACATATTAAATAGCTTTTAATATTGTCACATATAACACAACTAGAAAATGGATTAATACAAACAGATTTAGAGACATATTTAGTCTTTATTATAGACAGATTTTTGGTTACCGACGGATTTTGTCCCTCTGTAAAAGTCTCGTCGAAAATTATTTACCGATAGATTTTTTTCGTGAAAAAATTACTGACGGATTTTTACCAGTTACCGACGGATTTTTCCTCGGTAAATTCTCCATTCATTTCCTTGAAACGTCGAACTTTTCGATGGATTTTCCATCGGTAATTACAGACGAATTTTTCGATGGATTTTCCGTCGGTAATTACAGACGAATTTTTCGACGAATTTTTCGTTTGTAATTATAGACAAATTTTCTGGCGGAATTTTCGTTTGTAATTGGAACCTTGGAAAACCATCCCAAACTCTGAATATAGACAGAAAATTCGTCTGTAAATTTGTCAGTAAGGTAAAATAATTTTTTTAAAATTTTTCTATTGCAAAATAAACCTGTTTTCATACAAAATAAATATAAAAAAACTCAACTCAACTCATATAAATTATATATTATTTTTTTTTGAGATATATAAAAAATAGATTATCTATATAATATTTCTTTGCATATAACTCTACTTATTCAATAATATACAGTTATACATCCATATGGAGTGAAAATTACATCCATGTCTCAGAAACATTAGTAGAGTAGCATCCTTAGAATTTTCTAAAATTTCTTGAACAATGCAAGCTAAGCTAGAGACCACTCATATGGTAAGTGTAGAACTTTATGGCAGCTATGTACACTCTATTGATTCTACAATGTACACTCTATTAAAGCTGCAATAGCCGCAACGGCAGCAGCTACGCCTGCCACGGATACTACAGCATGCAACTGAGCATTATGAATCCTAATTTCCTGCTTTTTCCTCTCTTTTTGATCCTTCAGCCATCTTCCCATTGTCCTTCCTCTCAGCAAACTCCTGTAAAGCTAGTATGTAAAAGTTTTCAAGAAGAATAACAGAAAAATAGTAATGAATGATTGAGCTTTTATTTTTAGTATATAATCATGAGGTTGAGTGTAATGTACTCCATTTCTAAGCAAGTTTTGACTGGAAAGGAATAAGTCCTGCACATAGTGATTGACTGTTCCAAATGACATGTGAAGTCAAAAGAATCAATTACCGTATAACTTGATCTTTTGTCAAGAATATATTTGAGCACTGCAACATATGTGGAGAAAAAGATCAACACAGTTTCTCAATGATTTATATGATTTGTATGACATCACGGTGCAGATTTGAAATTAGCTACCTATATGCACTGATCAGAACTCAACAATTTCTGTGTCCCCGTGAGAGCAATATAATGCAACAACAACAACTGCTCCTAATAAAAAACTAAATTTGTGATGAAACAAATTTGTAGAAACAACTTGCTTTGTTTATTTCTCTATCTACTAATCTGGATCCCTTAATTTCTATATACTAAGTAAAAATAAGAGACCTGAGTCATCAACTCCATTAGTTTATTTTTTTCAACTTTGAAGTGAAAAATTGAATCTAACTTCAGTATTTATATGAAAAGCATACTAGTATTATACTAGCTAGCCTCTTTTTTCTTTGTTTATTTATTTATATTTTCCCTGGTATAATACATTCCCAAATGCCTATTATTTAATATGCAATTCCTGACATACTTTGTTCAAGTAGCAATAACTTGTTTTTATTGTAAAAGTATGTACCTTTTCATTGTTCCTATCTAATCTAATATCTATATATATAACCTTCTCTTCAACAAACACAAAGCACTACTACATGGTATCTGGAGGTACATTAATCTTTATTCTCTCATCACATCACATAAGAAAAAGTCTTCAACAAGAATAAATAATTGTTTTTACACTCTTCCATTATATTATCTACCAAAAAATGTTTTCATTATATATTAATTGTATCTTTTGCCTTTTCAGTACACACAAAAGCCAATTAACTTATGCGATCCCAATTTTTTTTTTCTAAACTATACTCTAAAGAACAATGAAACAGGGAATTGTACCCAAAAATAAATAAATATATAAATAAAATACACACCTTTGGATTGTGCTAAGTCCCCTGCTTCCCAGTACAATTGAGTTCAATTTCAGATCTTCAATAGTCTAGAAGTTTCTCTCTTGCATCACCCCAATAACTTTTTACAACAATATTTACCTGAATCAAAACATAACTTCACTCATAAAGGTACTTCTAGAACAATCTATGCCAAAGAATCAAAACAGAGAAAACAGAGAGAACTGCAAATCAAGAACCTCAATATCAGTTTGAACTGCATACTTGTTCATAATCTCTTGCTCTCTAAACTCCGTCAAACAAATCAGAGCTACAAATATAACCAAACGAATTTAGATCAGATCAATAACACAGGATTAGAACAAAATCATCTTGGTAACCCTTCATGAAGAAGAAGAAGAATAAGAGCCTGATGATGAAACAAATGAAAAGAATAATAGAGATAGAAGCATGCATACCAGCATTCTTAGGCAAAGCCCTCCAAGAACCTTTTTCATTGACTTGAATGTAGTTGGTCAAGATTTGATCCTCCTCTTTTTTTCAGCAGCCTTTCTTGAGTCCCACCTTGTCACAACAGGAGCCCTTCCCATCTTTTTATGCCTCCTGCAACTACAATAATAATATAATGAAATTGGAATTATACCAATTGAGGACAGGAAATATGGCTAAGTGAGAAACAAGTAACAACAAATAATGTGGGAAACAAAGATAGTGCAGTGAAAGGAAACACCAAAAATTGAAAAATCATGAGGAAAAAAGTTTCAATAACAAATTTTAAATCAAACTAATTACTAAAATCATAAAAAAAAACAAATCTAACTAAACCTAATCTAATCAAGTTGTTAATAGTAACTATACTTAAAGAAATTGTTAAAATAGCAATATGAAGTTGGATAAGCTCTAAAATAACTGCAATTTATTGAGTTATTCCATGCACCACGCATCTGAAACGAACTTTTTTCTTTATATATATAGAAATAGAATTTATAAATTAGTATAAAATAAAATCTCATGTTTCATTACCAAGAAAAACTTAGCAAGGGATGCGTAAAGTTAATGCTAACCTTCTCAATAAACGAAGCAGGGTAACATTGGTAAGTCTGATAAAATGATGTCTCATGATATTCATATCCATCAAAAAACTGTGACAAGTGTGGGGTCCAGTAGATAGATAAATTAAAATTATACCACAAGATAATATCATCATCAACAATATCAATATCAATAAAATGTTGTTTCACCAGTAATGCTGTGAGCTTATAGAGCCTAAAAGGAACAGGGCAGCTGACTTCTATGTGCTAATAATATTAAAACTTAAATCCAAGAATCTGTGAAGCATGAGACTGCAAAAAAATAAAATAAAATAAAACCAGAGTATTAAAACTTGTTTAATTAATATCAAATATTGAAATAAGAAAAACTTAGAACAATAACCTTCGGGAATATAAGAATTAGCTCTAGAAACACACTGTTATCGGGTTGAAGTTCAAAACACTCAAGAACCTAATCAACAAATATCAATAGCGAGGTAAAACATAAAATAAGAACATAAATAGGCAAGTAAGTTAACTATAAAACGAGAAAGAAAGAAAAAAATCAATGTTAAAAGGAACATGTAATGAAGAGAAGAATGGAAATACAAGGAGGAAAGTATAATGTTTAGCACCAAAACTCTAAAAGCCAAAGCCTAAATGAAGAGAAGAATGCCTTCCTCCACACACAACAAAAAAAATCACACGATTACAAATTTTTTAACTATATGGACATATTTGAAAATTGGTTACTATCCAAACCAAATATTATTCTATCGTATATATGCAGGAGGATTCAAGTAGAGACAAGTTTGCCTTGGTTAGCTTTATCATCAGTAACAAAATTTGCCTTTCTTCTGATGGCTTTATCACCAATAAAAAAATTGCAGGTGATTCATTAGTAAGACATATGGAATAGAAGAATTGTAGCTAACAGAGCTCGATAGGGTGTACGGATGTACCAGATCGGGTGGTCCACCACAGGACCGTGCTCCTCATCAATGAAGAAATCATCACGCGTATTATCCTGTGTTCGAAGACTCAACGGTGGCGATAAGGATCTTCTCCTCCTTCTGAAGATCCTCGTGAAGATTGCACAGCAAATAACAACGAAGAAAGCAACTCCGATAACGGAGAGAGCAAGGACCAAGTAGGGCAAGAGCGCGTGGCTTTTTCCATGGTCTGATATATCGTCTAAGGGGAGAGGAGGAATCAGTGGCAGTGGCGGTGGCGGTGGTTGGGAATAATAGTAGTATTGGGGGTTGGTGATGCAGATTTTGAGGCAATCATCACAGTTTGAAGAACAATTCTACTCCACGTGGCAGAGGGACTCGCAGATTTCTGGCATGAGCTTTCTGCGATGGTGAAACACCATTTCTGTGAGAAATTGTGGTTAGTTAGGGTTTTAGGGTGTGAAAGAAGAGAGAGAAAGAGAGAAGGAAGGAAGAAAAAGAAGAAATCTCGATAGGGTGGGGATGAAGTTAGGTTTAAATTAAAATTTTCTTATGAAAAATTTTAAATTACAGACGGAATTTTCTATCTATAATAATTTAATAAAACGCAGAATTTTTGTCCATTTAATTATAGACGAATTTTTCGTCTGTAACTATTTTTCACGAAAAAAATTAATTTTTTTGACAGAATTATCGACGGATTCTCTTTTCCATCTGTAATTTATGCTAATCCATTTTTTTGTTTTCCAACAAAAAATCCCTCTTAAATTTTGTCTATATTTCCGTGGGATAAAATTCGTCGAAAATATCTGTAATAACTAATTTTCTAGTAGTGTATAAATATTTAAGTAGAATTGTCATTTTATAGTTTTTCTATTATCGCATTATTTGTTATTCTTCATATGTAGTGTTTAACCTTATCTTTTCACCTCTTCTTATTTTTTATTTCTATGTATGTTACTCTATGTCTTTAATGTTATGTTTAGTGACGGTTCCAACAAATTTTGGTAGTGGAGACAAAATTTATATAACATGACAATAATTTTTAGAATAAAAATATTATGTGTATATAAAAAATTAGCTATCAAATCATCTATTAATTATTGTGCATTGTTTAACTTATTTTCAACATGTATTTTATATTTTAATATGTATTTTATACAGGTAGTGATTTTTTATGTACATATAATATAATTATTGTTATAATTATATTTTGTTATTGTAAAATGTGATTAGTTTTCAAAATATCTAATTTATAAATTCAAACACTAAAATAATAATTTAAATAGTAATATATAATTTAAAATTCTATTTTTTTAGATTTTATATTTTAAAAAAATAAATAATTTTTTTACGGTACAATTAAAATTTCTCTCTTTTAATATATATCACTAAACAATTATGTAGAGATTTACTTTCTAATACAATCAGAAACCGACTCTTATCGATATTTATAGTTAGAAAAATTCTTTCAATTAATACAGATGCTACGAAAAACTAAAGCTAATTTCAAAAGAAGATAAATAATATTCTTTCGAGTCGATTTTTAAGAAAGAACACCAATCTTATTTAAATTTAAAAATTGATTCTTCTGACAAACATCTAATATGAAGTTTTTAAAATTGAATGTTAAGTATCGAAAATTAAATAAAAAATTATTGTAGGATCAAATTTAATAATTTAATGGGACAAATAAATATTATTATCATATACTACTTAAAAAAATTTCAAATTATAGTGAGGGTGCTTGTCCCCTACAATACTATGTTTAGAACCGTCCTTATATTATTTCTTTTTATAAACTAGTTAATAAAAATTTAATTTATTTTATCTTTTTATTCTCATTTTTATTTATATTTATTATATAAATCAGTATTCACTTCACACATTTGTTTTATCTTCTTTTACATAATTTCATACCTTTTACTATTTTTCTTTCATCGTAACTAATGTTTTATACAATTATTTAAAAAATTTAATTGATAATGATATATAGTTTTGACTCACTGGATGTTGGATTGACAAATTTTTAAAATTTATAGTATATGATGCCGTTACAATTTTTTTTACGCTTTTTTCCACCTAATTGTGTTCATCATATATGTATTATCTTTGTCATTTATATATCATATTTTTTTCAATGATTTGCATCTTTTAATATTACTTAGTTGTAAGAATAATATTAAAAACCATACATAATATCATGATTCATAAAAATGAATGTTACTTTCAGTTGACGACACATTATGTACATATTTATATTGTATTTAGTAACTTCATTCTTATACTATAGTATTTAAATATAACAAAAAGTAAAAACAAAAACTAATATAAAAAAATGACTACTTAAAAAATGGAGATAATAACACATTATGTTCATATATATATTTTTATAATTTTATTAACAGCAAAATTTATTTATAAATTTTTACTTGAATAATAATTAAATTTTATATTAATTTATATATTTTATCCAAATACATAGTATTTTACTTTCGCATAATGTACCAATCTAAACCTTGTTTAAAAATACTTGGGATTTTATACTGCAATTCACCTCAATAAACGATAATAGTAGGAGGAAAAAGAATCGATAGTTTAAATAATATATAAATTTTTTATTTTTTTTTTATTCTTGGTTGACTTGCTTTTTCGTAAAAATTGAAGGCTTTTTCTTCAATTCAATTAGATATTCTTTAAATTATTTTTCAGTCAATTTTTTATTATATTAATTTAAGAAAAAACTATCAAAAGTATCCATGAAGTTTACGAACGCTGACAAAAGTACCCATAAAATAAGGAAATTAACGATGTACCTATGACAAAAGTATTCAAACTCTAATTTTTTGGTTGATTTTTTAATAAAATTTTCAAACTACCCCCACTCTCAACCTCAATTCACTTTTTCAACTTTCCATAACCCAACCTGTACCTTTAAAACCTTTGTCATGGTCTCATGGAGTCCACAACTACTCCTATAATAGACCAGGCCAAAATCAATGATAGTGGTGGTGATGATAGTGGTGGTGGTAGAGGACTTCGACCGATTCCTGGCAAATAAATTTAGTATGGTGAGCTCTTTCCCATTTTTTCACCAATCCTTTCACACAAAGAAAGCCCTCAAATTAAGAAAAAAAAGGAGAAAACAACTGAAACTATTAAAAACTGTTCCTTTATGATTCTTTCTCTGATTCTTCATCGGTATTTATTGATTCTTTTGTTAATCTCGGCGCTGCAATCTTCTGTTGCGTTACTATCCAAAATTTCCACCATAAAAGGTTCATTTCGTCTGTTGTAAGAGTAGTTTTGGACTCCATGACAATGATTTTAAAGGTGCATGTTGAATTATGGAAAGTTGAAAAAGTGAATTGAGGTTGAGGATGGGGATAGTTTAGTAATTTTATTAAAAAAT
Source organism: Arachis ipaensis (assembly GCF_059453495.1). Classification (NCBI taxonomy): domain Eukaryota; kingdom Viridiplantae; phylum Streptophyta; class Magnoliopsida; order Fabales; family Fabaceae; genus Arachis; species Arachis ipaensis. Next base: position 118,051,199 of record NC_142436.1, read on the forward strand.
CAACAAAAAATTAGGGCTTGGATACTTTTGTCATACGGATCTCATCTTCCATGGGTATATCGTTAATTTCCTTAATTTATGGGTACTTTTGTCAGCGTTCATAAACTTCATGGGTACTTTTGGTAATTTTTCCTTAATTTAAAAAAATTAAAATAAACACATCTAAATAAATTTAGTATCTTTTCTTTTTCAAATTTAAAATACAAATTAAAAAAACAGTTTAAATAAGATTAAAATCTAGAAATCTAATTTCAAATATCCAAATCTATTTTAAACCCTTAAACACTAACACAAAAAAATAATCCCTAAAATCTCAAAACACACCTCCCTCCTAAAACGACAAAATCTAGGCACTGTAATCCTCGTCGTCATTACCGCTTCCACACAACGCGCTCCTCCTCCGCGCCGTGCTCATCTTCGTCATTGCTTCCTCCTCTGCAACACGTTCCTCCTCGTCTCTGCGCTTCTCCTACACGCCACTGCCTTTTTTGCGACACGTTCTTCTGCGTCGGAAATATAGGTATTTGGATGTGTTTGTATTGACAAAATTTTTTTTGCACTATTCTGTTTGATTTGGAACTTGTTACCTCCTTCACATTTTCTGGGTTATTAGAGTTCTTGGTCTCCCCTTTTTTTGTTTAATAAAAAGTTCTATCTTCTTAATATATACATAATATTGGATGTGTCTGTGATTTTTTCTTTTTTTTAATGTGATTGTGATGATATTTTTTTGCGCTCATCTATTTGATTTGGAGTTTGTAATATTAAGTAATTTGAATGAGTCAATACTGAATTTTGATGTGTTTATATTATTCATTTAATTTTGGACGTGTTTATGTTATTCTTTATGGCTCTATTTTGTTGATGTATAGAATGAAACACAGGCACAAAGATACAAATATTAAAAACATAGACATAAAATATTTGTGTCTATGTATTGTGTTTGACAAAAATAATGAATAAGACACACAATTATTTGAAAATGAAAAGATTGAATTACTCTTTATTCAAGTACAAGTTCTATCACCACCACTCACCACTACACACCCATCACCCCAAACATTGCACGTCATCACCATTGAATTTTTATTTGTTCAAGTATTTTTTTCCTTCCAATATCATCTCAAATTATCATTCAAATATTAAATATACATTTTTTTAAAAAAATAGAAAACCAAAGTCCAAAATTTATCAAAGATTAGTCAAAATTTAAATAAATAAAAAATTAAATGTACAATTTTTTCTTGAAAAAAACAAAAAATCAGTGCCCAGAAAAAGAGAGGAAGAAGAAGATGATTGCAAGGAAGAAGCAGAAAACCAGAAAAAGAAGAAGGTAGTAGAAAAAAGAACGACGAAGACAACTACATGGAGGAAAATAGGCGGAGATAGAACCAAAAGAGACAAATCGAGAGAAAGAGCAGATCTGAAAGGTGGAGCTTGGATATGGAAGGTATAAAGGAGAGACAGAATAGATCTGAAAGAGGGAGAGTGTAGTGAGGCAGTCTCACCAGCAGAGATGAAGTAGAACACAGAGGAATGTGCGTCCATGAATAGGCGGAGTAATATGGCAGCAAATGGTAAATCGGATGACAGCATTAGAGGGAGAGGAAGAGATGACAATCGAATTTCCATTGGTGAGGGTTCAAGAAGGCAGAAGGAGGAGAATTGTGACCAATGAAAAAGGAAGAGATGGTTGTAGAATCTAAAAGAGGAAAAAAAAAGAAAGGTTTAGGGAGATAGGAGGACAAATTTTGGAGATTTAAAAATTCAATAAGGTAGAAGAGTAAAAAATTAGTATCTCACAAGTTGTGTCTCAGTGTCTCACCAAATTGGAAGTACACAAATTTAGTGTCTTTGTGTTTATCCATGTCCTCCTGTGTCCTTCAAAAATTTGCGTCTCTCCAAACTAAATAGCAGACATGTGTCATGGTCATGTCTCACTGAAACATGTATATGAACCAAACACCATCTGTCCACCTATATTCCCAAGTTCGTATATTTAATTTGTGAAGTGAGTTTAATTTATTTTGAAAACTTTTGTGATTTCATCGAAAGTGATTACAAATTTTACCGTGACAAGTATAATAATAAATTAAATAAAAATGATAATGGTTCTTTAAAATATTAAACTTAAATGCCAAATAAATGACAATATTTAAATGATGAGTAGAATTTTTTTTGTCACCCACAGTGTTTCTGAGTTTGGAATTTGAATTCTAACTTGTTTAAGCGGACAAGTGAACTAACTACTCGACTAACTCAAATCGGTTAAAATAAACAATTTTTTTATAAATAATAAATAGTTAAACAGCACTACATAACTCACCAAAACCCCACTTAGCCCAAACTCAAGGGTCCATTGTTGAATGCGCAGCCCATCCTCCACAGCCCCAAACCAGTGCCACTCAACTACTTTAAGCCGTCCACAAGCAAGCTTGGCTCAATTTTCGTAAAACTCATTTCATGGCTTAATATTAGGCTTATTAGACTATCTCTAGTAGAAAACTCATCCCAATCCCTATTTATGGCCCACCTGTCATAAAAAGTAACTCCACATCAGCTTTTGTATCATAAGCCATAAATAGGAACTCAAAGAATTTTTCTCTTCACCATTAGGAGGAACTAATTTTAATTCCTATTGTGGTCCTACTTAATTAATTAATTAAAATAATTAAAATTAATGTTGTTACTATTTTTTTAATAATATTATTTAAATTTATAAATTCAAAAATAATTCACTATTAAAAGATATTAATATTAAAAAATTCATATATAACAATAATACACAATATATAATCTGGAATTACACTAATTCGTAAAATTACTTCATACAAAGAAAAATATAGTTAAGCTCTATAGTTGACGAAAAACATTGTGAAATTACCATATGTGTTCAATCAAATCCTCTTTCAACTATTTAATATAATTATTTAATAAATTAAGACTTCATATAATTATTTATTTTTATAATAACTTGTCATATAGCAAGTTATTATTGGACAATACAAGTTCCCATTTAAAGAAATTTTCTTCTTTTAAAAACTGTGTAGGAATTCTTTTTCTGTTCTCTCCAACGATTGGTTTCTCCTCATATCAGAAAAAGTATAATAAGAACTGGACCATTAGACTCTCTCTTAGCCTTTTTGTCTTTTCGGCAATCATTTTTGGGATCCTTTAGTAATTGCAGCAGTTGCCAGCAAATAAATGGTTAACTTAAAAACTGTTCGTTCTTGGAATAGTGATAAACCATTATTTTATGATTTATATTGTGTTTAATTGAGTGGTTTTATCAAGCCTTTACCCACTTATTCATATGATTAGCATGATTTTGTAATTTCTTTCTAGTATTGTTTATGGTTGAAAACTTGCTTCCCAGAAACCTTTAATTAGTACATTTTAATTCTCCTTTATCACATTCGATGCCGTGACCCGTGTGTTAAGTGTTTCAGGCCTCATAAGGCGGGAATGGCTTAGAGAATAGGGAGGAAGCTTGCAAAAATGGAAGAAACACAAGAAACTAAGGAGATGACCAGCGAACACTAACGCGAGCGCGTGCCCCACACGAACGCGCGGAATGAAGAAAATCACAATGACGCGAACGCGTGCCTGACGCGTACGCGTGGATTGGAGTCTGCACGAATGACGCGAACGCGTGGACAACGCGAACACGTGACAATGAAAATCACTGAATGACACGAACGCGTGGACAATGCGTACGTGTGACCTGCGCAATCTGCAAAAATAACAGAATAAGCTGGGGGCGATTTCGGGTTGTGTTTTAACCCAGTTTTCGGCCCAGAAACACAGATTAAAGTGAAGGAACATGAAGAGACTCAACATGTAACACCCTACCATACAAAGTCTTATGCTTAACTCATAATTCAGAGATGGCAAGGTATTACGACCTCTAAAACAAAAATTTAGTACGTATAGTAGTATGAATAATTGATTATAACTAGGAGCCTTTGTAGAAAAAGGGGGCAAACAAAAACCGTAACTCGAACGTGCAACACTCCGATCGATAACGTAACGAACCGGGATAAGCTAACGCGAGGTCATATATATAAAGAGTGTCAAAAACAAGAATATCAAGACTCAAAATCCGGCTGCGAAGAGAACCGGTCCGAGCATAGCAATATATACATATGATAAAATAAGGAAACCCCAAAGGAAACCCAAAGGGACACAAATACAGAAAACCTATTCTCCAAAAATCCCCTCTAGAAGGAGTCATCACAGTTTGTATTATTTAATGGAGATAAAAGTATCTAAACAAGATATATAACCCAAAACAGAGTCCCGAGAACAAAGGATCTTCGCTAATCCAGAAGTCTCCAGCATGCCTCAACGAGAAGCCTCGCGTCCTGCATCTGAAAACCACAAAATCCGCATGGGTGAGAACCAGAGGTCCCCAGCACGGTAACAGCTTCCACATATATAATACATAATAATAGAGGAAAGCCGAAGGCAATCCTAGAACTTTTTCCAGGTAATATCAAAGCTTATAAACAAGCTAAACCGTAAGTGGCAACTGACTAAAGATCCTTCATTCTAACTAATACTTCCCTTTCCAATTCCTTCAGACCTCCCAACCACCAGCAGGAGTATAATATAACAAACACAGTTATATCAGACAAGAGATTTACAAATAGGAACAGATAAGGCATTTAGGCAATTAGCAAGTAATATGCAGTCAATAGGCAATCTCAAACAATTCATGTAGTATGCTTATGATGCATGCCTGTCCCTAGTGGCTGATGATATCATCTGTCGGTTATAGAGCCAACCCGACAAGTCCTGGTAGCTAACCATTGGACTGTCCCTCTGTCGTGCATCCCCAACTCGAGTTATACTCATCATAAACTTGATCATAACCATGATCCATATCCATCACCCTCACTAGTGAATATTTATCCATCACCATCACTGGTGAATATTTATGGGGGCGAGCTCATCCGGGCCTTTCACAGTGCCCGGCCACACTTACGACATAGGGTCAAAAGAGCTTCGAGTCTCAACCTGGAGCACGTGGTGGCTAGCCACTGCTACTACCCAGGGAAACCCTCATCTCCGATGGTAGAAGTGCAAACATTCACAATTCATTCAATAGCATATATGCATTTATACTTAGCCATAAATATGGCTCCGCCGTCACACGACATAATCCAGCCATCCGGCTCACAGTTAAATCCATAACCAGCCAATTCATTAACAATTATGGCCCTTCGGCCCATGGCATAACAAGCACTTCCACCGCCATCCTCCGCATCTCACATAATCATCTATGATCCTCAATGATCATTCATTTTTCTCTTGCTTCACTCGCAAGTTACCACATTCACTAGCCCTTTTTCCAATGCTAGGCATATCATAATGATTTAAGACATAAGGGATGAGATCGGAGGCTTAGAAGTATGAAATTTGGCTTTTAAAACTCAAAAATCAACTTTGGGATGAACACAGGGCCACGCGTACGCGCACTCCACGCGCATGCGTGGATGATGCTTTCTCGAAGAACGGCGCATACGCGCCAAGTGCGCCTACACGCGAGGGATCATTCTGCTAAAAATTTTCTAAGTTAAAAGCTGCAGAATTCACAGATTCAACCCCCAATCTTCCGACGGTCATAACTCTCTCATTTTAAATCATTTTTCACCCGTTCTTCGAATGGCATGGACATCCCGGATCCAATTTCATTTCTAAACAGATTTGGCACAAATCAAAGATCCGTAGTCCAAGTTATGTCCCGTCAAGGTATGCCCAAAAACCATATTTTCATTCAAAACCACAAAGTACCATTTTCAAAACAAGCCACTTTTAACTCTTTTCAAAATCAATTAAAACATGCCAATTTCATCCCTTTTCTTTGAAATCAATCAAAGTGTACCAAATTCAACAACAAGCCATCCTCAACTCATGCATTGACATTTTACCAAAATTCTCAAAACTACCTCCAACCATTTTAACACTTCTCAATCAAAAGGCCAAAGGATAAACACAATATTATGTCATACATCCTTCTCATCCCAATTTCTAACAATATCAATTTCCAATCAACCATCATTATACATAATCATCATACTCACCAACAATATGGCACCACCCATCAATTCAACCTCAATCATTCATCAAGCATATATCACAACATGCATTTTCTCACATATCACACAATCAAGGCATCAATATTCATAATCACACATATGATCACATCATATATCTCAACCATTCCACAACATCATCAATTCAATGCCTATCTTAGGGCCTCTAGCCTAAGTATTTCCTACCACATTACATATTAGATACGGGAAACCGAAACCATACCTTAGCCAATTTCCCAAGCTCAACCGGAGCACTTCCAAACCACTTGTCCACAAGCTCTCAAGGTATCAACACCTCCAAGAACAGATTTTATCACACAAAACCCTCTTCCAAGCTTTCCAAAATCACCAATCAAGCTCCAATATTCACATATACACAACCTAAGCCACAATCATCATGCCCATACACAACATCTCAATGCCCAAACCTCATAGAACAACAAATTACACTAGGTTTGAGAATCTTACCACACCCAAGGTCCAAGGAGACAAGATTAACCTTCTCCTTCAAGAGAGTTGGGTCCTATAACATCAAAGAACCCAAAATCTCAACATTTTTACTCATGAAACTCGAAATCAAGGGCTGGAATTTCGAACAGTAAAACGTGGCTTACCTCAAGATTAATTGTATGGGTTTTTTAGAGCTCTCTGCGGTGAACGCGTGGCCGCAAACGGAGCGGCAATCGGAGCTCTAGATCAAAAGTTATGGTGGTTTGAAGATCAAGTGAGAGAAAGAACTTGAGAGAGTGTTCTTCCCTCCATAGCCTCCATTTTCAGCGTGTTTAGTGTGTTGTGAGGAGAGAGAGTGCTGAAAACTAGGATTTTGGTTTAGTTATGTTGGGCCAAGGGCCCACTTTGGGTCCGGTTGGACCGGTTTGGCCCGTTCGGTCCAATCTTGGTCCGATTTCCATAAAATTGGTACCGAAATTCTCGTCTCAATTTCCTCTATCATATTAAGCCATAAAAATATCATTTTTGGCTTTCTAGAATAAATTCTCATATATGGGTTAATTAGCCGTTAATTAACTGGGTCTTACATTCTACCCACCTAATTGGAAATTTTGCCCACAAAATTCAAATTCAAATTCAATTACCTGAGAATAAGTGCGGATAATCCGTTCGCATCTCCGACTCAAGTTCCCAAGTGTGTTCCTCAACACCGCCTCGACTCCAAGCCACTTTGACTAATGAAACCTCTTTTCCACGCAACCGTTTGATACTAGTATCATCAATTCTGACTGGAGCCACTGGAAGCGTCAAATCTTCTCTTAACTGAACCGATTCAGGTTCTAACACATGGCTAGCATCAGGAGTGTACTTTCGAAGCTGCGACACGTGAAATACGTCGTGCAGGTTTGAAAGATGGGGTGGTAGAGCCACCCGATACGCCACCGGCCCAATTCTCTCCAGGATCTGAAATGGACCAATGTATCAAGGATTCAACTTCTTTGCTTTAATCGCTCTACCTACTCCTGTGGTCGGAGTAACTTTCAGGAAAACATGATCTCCTGCCTCAAATTCTAAGGGCTTCCGCCTTTGATCGGCGTAACTCTTTTGACGACTCTGCGCTGTAAGCATCCTATCTCGGATTTTCTTGACTTGTTCAGTGGTCTCAGCTATCATTTCCGGCCCCAACAAGCCTTTCTCTCCAGCTTCATACCAACATAGTGGAGATTGACATTTTCTCCCATACAAAGCCTCATACGGAGCCATTCCGATGCTCGCATGGTAACTATTATTGTATGCAAACTCTACTAACGGCATATACCGATCCCAACTCGCCAGTTGGTCCAAAACACAAGCTCTCAACATATCCTCTAGTGTTTGGATCGTCCTCTCGGATTGACCGTCTGTTTGAGGATGGTACGCTGTACTCAAGCTTAATCGAGTTCCAAAAGCTTTCTGAAATGCACCCCAGAACCTCGAAGTGAAACGAGGATCTCTATCAGAGATTATAGTAGCAGGTACACCATGGAGTCTCACAATCTCCTTTATGTATAACCGAGCTAGCTCCTCAAGGGTGTAAGTCATCCGAACGGGTAAAAAGTGAGCTGACTTCGTCAGTCGGTCCACGATCACCCAGATAGCATCAAAACCAGTCCTAGTCCTTGGCAATCCCGACACAAAGTCCATTGCAATACTTTCCCACTTCCATTGCGGAACCTCTAAGGGTTGCAACATCCCGGAAGGTCTTTGATGTTCAATCTTTACCTTTTGACAAGTTAAGCACTTTGAAACATATTCCGCCACATCATTCTTCATACCCGGCCACCAAAACATCGCCTTTAAATCATGGTACATCTTAGTACTCCCCGGGTGAATGGAGAATCCGCTTTTGTGTGCCTCCTTTAAGATATCTTGCCTCAAAGTGCCAACATCCGGCACAATGATCCTACCCTTGAATCTCCATAACCCATCTTTTTCTTCCGACACTCTCCACTGTTTTCCTTGCTCGATAGCCGGTAACACCTTCCATAACGCTTCATCATTTTCATGAGCCTTTAGGAGTTCGGACTTAAAGTCACTCGAGATTTCTAATCGGCTCAAACACAAGGTTCCAGATACTTCTCGAGCACCAATTTTTAGACTCTCGAATCCCTTGAGCAACTTCTCCTCTTGAAGCATCATCCAAGACGCATATAACGACTTTCGACTTAACGCATCCGCCACTATATTTGCCTTTCCAGGATGGTAATTTAACTCAAAGTCATAGTCTTTCAACAATTCCATCCACCTCCTTTGCCTCATATTAAGCTCTTTCTGATCAAAGAGGTATTTCAAGCTCTTGTGATCGGAGAAGACTTGGAACTTAACCCCATAGAGATAATGCCTCCACACCTTCAAGGCAAACACAACCGCAGCGAGTTCCAAATCGTGCGTAGGATAACTAACTTCGTGAGGTCTCAACTGTCGTGAGGCATACGCCACCACATTATGATGCTGCATCATCACGCACCCTAGGCCCTTTAACGATGCATCACAGTACACCTCAAAAGGCTCGTTCGGCTCAGGTAACACTAACACAGGTGCAGTGGTCAACTTTTTCTTCAATGTCTGAAAGCTCTCCTCGCACTCAGGAGTCCAAACAAACGGAGTGTCTTTGCGAGTTAACTTTGTCAACGGCAAAGCTAATTGCGAAAAGCCTTTGATGAACTTTCGGTAATAGCCAGCTAAACCCAGAAAACTCCTTATCTCAGTTACTGTGGTTGGTTGCTTCCAATCCATCACAGCTTCTACCTTGGTTGGATCTACGGCTATTCCTTTCTTACTCACCACGTGACCCAAAAACTTCACCTCACTCTTCCAGAACTCACACTTAGACAGTTTCGCATAGAGTTTCTTCTCCTTTAAAATCTGCAACACGGTCCGCAAGTGTTCCGCATGCTCTTCTTCAGTCTTGGAGTAAATTAGTATATCGTCAATGAAGACAACCACGAATTTATCCAGAAACGGACGGAACACTCTATTCATGTAATCCATGAATATTGCAGGAGCGTTCGTCAACCCAAAGGACATTACAGTGTACTCGTAATGACCATAACGAGTCCTGAAAGCGGTCTTAGGGATATCCTCACCCCTCACCCTTATCTGGTGATAACCGGATCGCAAATCGATCTTAGAGAAAACCCCAGCTCCTTGTAACTGATCCATGAGATCATCAATCCTCGGCAATGGGTACTTATTCTTTATGGTGACCTTGTTCAGCTGCCTGTAATCCACACAGAGTCGCATACTTCCATCTTTCTTCTTTACCAGTAACACTGGAGCACCCCACGGGGAAACACTTGGTCGGATAAAGTTCTTACCCAACAATTCTTCTAACTGAGACTTTAGCTCGGCCATCTCTAACGGTGACATCCTATAAGGAGCACTTGAGATTGGTCCCGCCCCAGGCACCAATTCAATAGCAAACTCGACCTCTCGGTTAGGTGGAAATTCCTCAATATCATCGGGAAACACTTCCAGAAACTCACACACTACCGGAATCTGATCCAACCTTTGATCATCACCCGAAACACCCGCGGTTAACAACAGGATACTCTGACATTCGGTTCCAGAACAGTTCACCATCATTGAATTCAAGTAATAATTATTCACCACAACCGGCCCTTCTGTATCCTCCGGCATAAAGTACACCGACTTGGTAGAACAATCAAGCAGGACATGGTTTTCGGATAACCAGTCCAATCCCAAGATAAGATCAAGACCGATCATCGGTAAGCAGATTAGATTATGGACAAAATCACGCTGCTTGAACCTAAACGAAACTTTCGGGCATCCTAGTCTAGTTACCATGGCTTCATGGGTAGCATTATACACTTTTAAGTCATAACCTAAGGTTACGATCTTCAACCCTAACTCATGGGCTTTCTCAAATGCAATGAATGAATGCGATGCTCCCGAATCAAATAAAGCATTTAAAGTTTGACCAGCCATTTCACAGTTACCTCGAATGAGTGTCTCGGATCCCTCTGCACCCACAGCTGAGGTGGTGAACACCCGACCAGTCTGTTGTGCTTTCCCAGCACCTTGCTTTTGCTTCTCCGGACAACTTGCGGCTTTATGCCCCGCCTTTCCACAATTGTAGCACAAACCCCATCCGGCCTTGCATGGTACTCCCGGATGGTGACTCCCACACCTAGTACAAGCTTGATTATTCTGAGGCTGCTTCCCAAACCTTTTCCCTTGGGAGTAGTTGTTGTTGGGCCTCCTAAAAGAACCTCCCCTCTTGAAAGACGGACCTCTAGGTGCAAAGCTCTTCCCTCGGTTCTGTGGAAATGATCCTTTGTGACTTCCTTTCTCAGCGGCTGCCCTCTTCACACACTCTTCAGCAACCCTACACTTGTTCACCAATTCGGAGAAAGTCCTAATCTCCATTGGCCCCACCGAACCGAAAATATCACTCCGGAGTCCTCCTTCGTACTTAACACACTTCCACTCCTCATATTCCACCGGAGTCCCTTGACACATACGAGAGAATCTGAACAGCTCCTCAAACTTGTCAGTATACTCAGATACGGACATAGTACCCTGCTTCAGCTGCAACAATTCAAGCTCCTTGGCCGTCCTAGCAGAAGTCGGAAAGTACTTCTTATAGAACTCCTCTTGGAAGACATCCCAGGTGATATAATCATCACCCTGCTGCAGAAGGCGTCAGATTCCTTGCCACCAATGCGACGCTTCCCCAGTGAGCAAATAGGTAGCGAACTCTACACGCTGCCTTTCAGGCACCACCTGTGCTTGCAGTGCTCGTTCCATGGCCTGAAACCATGTATCGGCTTCAGTCGGACTAGTAGTTCCCTTGAACTTCGGTGGATTAACCTTCAAAAAGTTTGCCAGTGTCATCGGGCCCTGAACTCCACCTCCATCATTACCATGGTTGTTCATCTGTTGGCCAAGAGCCTCAGCAGTGGCTTGCATAGCAGCAGCCATGTTCTCCAACACATTCATAAAGTTCACCGGGTCATTAGGGTTAGCCTCCGGTGCACGAGCATTCGTATGTCCTCTCCCACGGCCTCTACCGCGTCCACGAGGCGCCATCTAGTTCCTATACACACCAAACAATCGATATTAAGTTGATCAGTCTCAATATCGGAAGTCTAGTGTTTCAAAGTCCCAAATGCATGCTCATGAACGTTTATGCCAATTATATCAAGCAGATATACTAGTAGCACATAACACACACACAGAGAATGCACAGAAGCATAGTCAGTCCATTCCTCAGGCTCTACAGGAACGAACTGCTCTGATACCATAATGTAACACCCTACCATACAAAGTCTTATGCTTAAGTCATAATTCAGAGATGGCAAGGTATTACGACCTCTAAAACAAAAATTTAGTACGTATAGTAGTATGAATAATTGATTATAACTAGGAGCCTTTGTAGAAAAAAGGGGCAAACAAAAACCGTAACTCGAACGTGCAACACTCCGATCGATAACGTAACGAACCGGGATAAGCTAACGCGAGGTCATATATATAAAGAGTGTCAAAAACAAGAATATCAAGACTCAAAATCCGGCTGCGAAGAGAACCGGTCCGAGCATAGCAATATATACATATGATAAAATAAGGAAACCCCAAAGGAAACCCAAAGGGACACAAATACAGAAAACCTATTCTCCAAAAATCCCCTCTAGAAGGAGTCATCACAGTTTGTATTATTTAATGGAGATAAAAGTATCTAAACAAGATATATAACCCAAAACAGAGTCCCGAGAACAAAGGATCTTCGCTAATCCAGAAGTCTCCAGCATGCCTCAACGAGAAGCCTCGCGTCCTGCATCTGAAAACCACAAAATCCGCATGGGTGAGAACCAGAGGTCCCCAGCACGGTAACAGCTTCCACATATATAATACATAATAATAGAGGAAAGCCGAAGGCAATCCTAGAACTTTTTCCAGGTAATATCAAAGCTTATAAACAAGCTAAACCGTAAGTGGCAACTGACTAAAGATCCTTCATTCTAACTAATACTTCCCTTTCCAATTCCTTCAGACCTCCCAACCACCAGCAGGAGTATAATATAACAAACACAGTTATATCAGACAAGAGATTTACAAATAGGAACAGATAAGGCATTTAGGCAATTAGCAAGTAATATGCAGTCAATAGGCAATCTCAAACAATTCATGTAGTATGCTTATGATGCATGCCTGTCCCTAGTGGCTGATGATATCATCTGTCGGTTATAGAGCCAACCCGACAAGTCCTGGTAGCTAACCATTGGACTGTCCCTCTGTCGTGCATCCCCAACTCGAGTTATACTCATCATAAACTTGATCATAACCATGATCCATATCCATCACCCTCACTGGTGAATATTTATCCATCACCATCACTGGTGAATATTTATGGGGGCGAGCTCATCCGGGCCTTTCACAGTGCCCGGCCACACTTACGACATAGGGTCAAAAGAGCTTCGAGTCTCAACCTGGAGCACGTGGTGGCTAGCCACTGCTACTACCCAGGGAAACCCTCATCTCCGATGGTAGAAGTGCAAACATTCACAATTCATTCAATAGCATATATGCATTTATACTTAGCCATAAATATGGCTCCGCCGTCACACGACATAATCCAGCCATCCGGCTCACAGTTAAATCCATAACCAGCCAATTCATTAACAATTATGGCCCTTCGGCCCATGGCATAACAAGCACTTCCACCGCCATCCTCCGCATCTCACATAATCATCTATGATCCTCAATGATCATTCATTTTTCTCTTGCTTCACTCGCAAGTTACCACATTCACTAGCCCTTTTTCTCATGCTAGGCATATCATAATGATTTAAGACATAAGGGATGAGATCGGAGGCTTAGAAGTATGAAATTTGGCTTTTAAAACTCAAAAATCAACTTTGGGATGAACACAGGGCCACGCGTACGCGCACTCCACGCGCACGCGTGGATGATGCTTTCTCGAAGAACGGCGCATACGCGCCAAGTGCGCCTACGCGCGAGGGATCATTCTGCTAAAAATTTTCTAAGTTAAAAGCTGCAGAATTCACAGATTCAACCCCCAATCTTCCGACGGTCATAACTCTCTCATTTTAAATCATTTTTCACCCGTTCTTCGAACGGCTTGGACATCCCGGATCCAATTTCATTTCTAAACAGATTTGGCACAAATCAAAGATCCGTAGTCCAAGTTATGTCCCGTCAAGGTATGCCCAAAAACCATATTTTCATTCAAAACCACAAAGTACCATTTTCAAAACAAGCCACTTTCAACTCTTTTCAAAATCAATTAAAACATGCCAATTTCATCCCTTTTCTTTGAAATCAATCAAAGTGTACCAAATTCAACAACAAGCCATCCTCAACTCACGCATTGGCATTTTACCAAAATTCTCAAAACTACCTCCAACCATTTTAACACTTCTCAATCAAAAGGCCAAAGGATAAACACAATATTATGTCATACATCCTTCTCATCCTAATTTCTAACAATATCAATTTCCAATCAACCATCATTATACATAATCATCATACTCACCAACAATATGGCACCACCCATCAATTCAACCTCAATCATTCATCAAGCATATATCACAACATGCATTTTCTCACATATCACACAATCAAGGCATCAATATTCATAATCACACATATGATCACATCATATATCTCAACCATTCCACAACATCATCAATTCAATGCCTATCTTAGGGCCTCTAGCCTAAGTATTTCCTACCACATTACATATTAGATACGGGAAACCGAAACCATACCTTAGCCAATTTCCCAAGCTCAACCGGAGCACTTCCAAACCACTTGTCCACAAGCTCTCAAGGTATCAACACCTCCAAGAACAGATTTTATCACACAAAACCCTCTTCCAAGCTTTCCAAAATCACCAATCAAGCTCCAATATTCACATATACACAACCTAAGCCACAATCATCATGCCCATACACAACATCTCAATGCCCAAACCTCATAGAACAACAAATTACACTAGGTTTGAGAATTTTACCACACCCAAGGTCCAAGGAGACAAGATTAACCTTCTCCTTCAAGAGAGTTGGGTCCTATAATATCAAAGAACCCAAAATCTCAACATTTTTACTCATGAAACTCGAAATCAAGGGCTGGAATTTCGAACAGTAAAATGTGGCTTACCTCAAGATTAATTGTATGGGTTTTGTAGAGCTCTCCACAGTGAACGCGTGGCCGCAAACGGAGCGGCAATCGGAGCTCTAGATCAAAAGTTATGGTGGTTTGAAGATCAAGTGAGAGAAAGAACTTGAGAGAGTGTTCTTCCCTCCATAGCCTCCATTTTCAGCGTGTTTAGTGTGTTGTGAGGAGAGAGAGTGCTGAAAACTAGGGTTTTGGTTTAGTTATGTTGGGCCAAGGGTCCACTTTGGGTCCGGTTGGACCGGTTTGGCCCGTTCGGTCCAATCTTGGTCCAATTTCCATAAAATTGGTACCGAAATTCTCGTCTCAATTTCCTCTATCATATTAAGCCATAAAAATATCATTTTTGGCTTTCTAGAATAAATTCTCATATATGGGTTAATTAGCCGTTAATTAACTGGGTCTTACACAACACGCTTTGACACACACCCATAAGCATCCACACACATTGAGATACATTGATATTAGGATTACTTTTAGCTTTACATTGATAGTTTATACTTTGGACTTTGGATGTTGAAGAATCATCATCTCGGTCGAAATTACAACTTTAGTTTGTTTCCTTATTCCTTTACTGTTTTCAGTTGATCATTGACCCTATTCAAATAAGTATGTTACATTTTGGATTTATTAATACATAGAATTGCCTTTACTTTTAATTAATTTTAAATCTCTATTTTATTTTATTTTATTCAATTATGTCTTCTTATATTTCTATGAATATTAATTCCATGTCAATGGAGTAGATTTTCTACTTGACATGGGGGTTGATTAAGAGGAGACACTTGAGTTGGAATGCTCAAGTGCTTAGTTAAATTGGACATTGTTGGCTAATTCTGTATCTACTAACGCTAGACCTTTCCAAGGGAAAGAACTAGGAATTGTGGATAAGAGTCAGTTCAATCACTTGATTTGCCTTTATTTAATAAGGGTTAACTAAGTGAAAACAACAACCTCTTTATATTACACTTAAGAAGATTCCAACAAGGATAGAACTTCCAATTAATCAATTCCCCAGTCAAGGATTTTTATATTAATAATCATTCTTAGTTTTATTGCTTTAATTTATAATTATTTTAATTATTCATTATCCAACCCAAACCTTTTGGAAAATTTCTGATTAATAAATTAGCACTCTTTCCTGCAACTCGTTGGGAGATGACCTGGGACTCATACTCCCAGTATTTTTAATTCTAATTTTTGTGACAACCCTTTTTAAATTGAGAAGGCGGGTATTAGCTGGTTGAGAACTGTACTTGCAACACATTTCGTTTATTAATTTCTTAACTGGTCAATTTTCGTAACCATCAATTTTTGGCGCCATTGCCGGGGAGTTGCAATAATGCGCTAGATTATTAATTAGTGTACATATTTTTATTTATTTGCATATTTTATTTTTTATTTTATTACCATGAGCTATATGTCTTTCTCATTGAATGACTGAAAGAACTAGAAGATTGATGGTTTAGAGGTCATAATAAACTCTCGTTGTAAGTATAGTTACTAAACCAAGAAATCAACCTGTCTTACAAACATTTTGATTGTCACAAGTAACAAACCCTTAAATAAATTGATAACCGAAGTATTCAAACCTCGGGTCGTCTTCTCAAGGAACTGCAGGGAAGTATGTTCTTATTATTGGTTATGGAGGTTGTAAATTGGGGTTTTGAGAATGAGGAGCGAATGGTTTAATTAGCAATTAAAGTAAATGAAGAACAAGTAATTTAAATGGCAAGTAAAATAAATAGATGACTGTAAATAAACTTTTGGCAAGGTATGAGAAATTAGAGGTCCTATCCTAGCTATCCTTATCAATAATGATGAGAATTGAATCTTAATTCCACTTTGTTAACCTTTACTAAGATAAAGGAAGGTCAAGGGATTAATTGGTTTGATCTTCGGATCCTATTTATTTCCTAAGAAAAGATTGGGATTATTGAAGTTCAATTTAATTAACAAAGATAACAATTATCATTCATGTTTGAGTTTGATAACTCCTGAGTTACTGATTTTTTAACCAAGACCAAAAGGAGAAAAATAAATCTACTGGAATAAAAATGTCTTCAGATTTGGGAATAATAGCAACATCAATAAAAGAAAGCAATGTTAAACTGAAATACCTCAAATAACATTAATTCAAAAGAGTAATCTGTAACATGGAAGAATTCACAAATTAAATTGCAGAAGTAAATAAAAAAGGAATATTGAACCTGATAAAGAGATAATCCGGAAAGCGAATAAAATCCTAATTCTAAATCCTAATCCTAAAGAGAGAAGAGAGAGGGGAGAGAACCTCTCTCTAAACTAAATCTAAATCATGAAAACTAACTAAAGTGGAGACTCTCTTTGAATGGATGCATTCCTCCACTTCATAACCTCTGGTCTATGCCTTCCGGACTTGGATTTGGGCCAAAAAGGGCTTCAGAATTCGCTGGGAGCGTTTTCTGCAATTTCTGGTGCGTGGCCTCTGTCACGCGTCCGTGTGGGTCACGCGGTCGCGTCATTCGGAGTTTTCCTTGTCACGCGGTCGCGTCAGTCATGCGGCCGCGTCGCTGCTTCTTCGCGCTTGGCATGCGGCCGCGTTGTCCATGCGATCGCGTGGATGCCAATCTCTCCAAAAACTCCGTTTTGTGTTTTTCTTCCATTTTTGTATGTTTCCTTTCCATCCTTTAAGTCATTCCTGCCTTAGAAGATCTGAAACTACTCAACACACGAATCATGGCATCGAATGGGAATAAAGGGTAATCAAAATAATTATTTTTAAGCATAGGAAACATGTTTTTCACATACATCACATAATAAGGAAGGGAAAGTAAAACCATGCAATTAATATGAATAAGTGGGTGAAGGATTAAATAAATCACTCAGATTAAGCACAAAATATATCATAAAATATGGGTTTATCAACCTCCCCACACTTAAACAATAGCATGTCCTCATGCTAAGTCCAAGATAAAGAGTAAGGTAAGGTTAAAGTGGTGGAATGTCATGCAATGCAATCTAATCTAAATGCAACTACCTAAATGAATGATGCATCATGCAATTCTAATATTTATTCACTTGAATATAAAGCTTGCATGTAGTTGAATTAATTCACATTCTCAAGGAGTCATATTTATATATAGCCAAACCTTAGATAGTGATAAAGTGCCTTTACAGTTGAGATGGGAGAGAAAAAAACATTTTATAAACTTGCAAGACAATTAATAATTTTATCAGAGATATATGTTAATGAGCTATTGAACCCTCACTGGATTTTGTGTTTACTCTCTAATCACTCAGTGTTTATTGGATTAATCACTCTATTCTTCTTTTTATTCTTACTTTCTATAACTTTGTTCTTCATCTAACCAATCAACAATTATAGAATATAGACATACCAAAAATCATGAGGTCTTTAGTTAAGGTTGTAATGGGGCCAAGGTAAAGGTAAGTGTATATGTATAAGGCTAAGTGAGCTAATAAGTGAATCCTTAATTAGTCTAAGATCTCACCTAACATACATACTTTCTAAAGCAAAGCTTCTTTACCTATTTTCCCATATTTTCTCACTTTTGATGTTACATGCTCATGTTTCAATGTTTATTTTTATTTTTATCCCATGTGCATTGCTTTATTTCACATTTGGGGAATTCTTTTGTGTCCCCTTTATTTAAATACTGAAAATTTAAATTTTTTTTAATGCACATGGTAATTCAATTATTTTGATTTCACATGAGCATGCTTCCCAAAACTTTTATTTTGAATTATTTTATTCTTTTCAACTTTTCTACCCTTTTGTTTTTATCATCCATGTTCCCAATAGGTTTTTCCACATTTAAACTATACATACTTCCTATCTTAAGCTAACCAAGGATTCAACTTGGGATTTTTATTTTATTTTTCTGCTTAAGGCTAGTAATGTGGTTTATAAAAAAAAAGGATTTAAAGGCTCAAGGGGGCTAACAAGGGTGATGTAAAAGGGTAGGCTATTTTGGGATAAGTGAGCTAAAGATCAAACAATGGCCTCAATCACTCTCTTGGTATGTATTTCTATTCTATAATTGGACATATAGATTAAAACAAAGTAAAGAACACCAGAATACAAAAGAAGGGTGGAACACACAGGAATAAAAATTATGGTTTGAATATAACCATACAATTAAGCTCAAAACTCACAAGCTGTGTGTTCTCTAGCTCAAAAATCATTTATCACTTATGTATGTCATGCAGGTTTAGTTAAAAATTCCCATTGTTCTCAATGTAAAACTTATATTGAATGGCTTTAAAGTTTGTGTTTCTCCCTGATGAAATGTTGTTAACTAACTAACATGTAATGCTATATATACAAGGGGTGTGGATTGTTTCTATTATGTTCAAGTTCCTAGTTTACTTCCTTTTTATATTTTTTCAATTTAAACTAAGTTATCTTATGCTAAAAAGGGTAAACTATACTAATTAATCCACAATTTCTATAACTAATAAGTTAGAATTGCAACTAAACTAAATGGCTAAAATATGAACTAAAGTGCAACATAGAATAAATACATAAAAATAGCAATATATATAAGTACTGAGAAAATAAAAATAAAAATAAAAATAAAAATACAGAAAAGTAGCAAAATAAATAAAAAGAGTATGTAGTGGTTCACCAAAAAGAACGCCAGAGATGGCGACCTCCCCACACTTAAAATGTAGCATCATCCCCGATGCTCACTCAAGTAGGGTGTGAAGGGGTGTCATCACTGGAAGGGCGGGTAGCTGGAGTTTCTGTGGTGGCGGTCTGAGGATCTGCCTGCTGCAGAGGAGGTGCTAACTGGATAGGGATCTCGAGGTCTACAGCCAAAATCTGATGCGTGATCTCCTGCTGGTGTGCTGCCTGCTGGGTGCCTGCCTGCTCTGCCTCCTGCTGTGGATGAGTCGCAGCCTCGAAAGTGACAAGTATTCACAGTTAGAAGCTATAAGTAACTCATATCCAAATAAGGAAAACAGGTTGATGATGATTCAAATAGATATAGAAATAGCAAAAATTGGAATCAAACATCAAAAATGCAAATTATGAACCAGGAAATCAAAAAGAATAAGAAAGCTTGCCCTGGCATTCATGAATTGTTTTGGTTAAATCTAAGAAAAGCACAGTTGAAAATGCCAAAATCAAGACATGAATGGAAACATTTTACAGAGATTTGGGAAGTATTTCGGCTAAAATTGGATTGTCCCGGAAAATAAACAACAACAGAATAGTTCAGATGAATCAAAAATATAGCTGCAATTACATATAAGGAATAAGAACATGAAAAATCAGAATAAAGAGCAGCATGAAACAAGAAATTACAGCATATGAACAAAACTAACATCCAAGGTTCTGAAAACCGGACCGGACCGGCCGGTTCGACCGCTTTAACCGTGAACTGGCGATGCAAACGGTCCGGTCCTCCTTTAAAAACCGTAATAAGAAAAACTGCTCGAAAACCAGTGAACCGGTCAAAAACCGGCCGGTTGGGCCGGACCGGTAACCGGCCGGTTCTGCTAAACCACGCTATTTTTATTGGTTTTTAAAAAAATAAAAAATGTCACCCGACCCGACCCGCCAGTGGAGCACCCCAACCCCCCCTTCTTCCCCCGACCCCATTCATCTCACTCTCTTAGTGAGTGAATCAGTGAACCCTAGCCGCCCTCTGAAGTCTGAACCCTAGCCGCCCAGCCGCCCTCCATCGTCGCCGCGGTCTCAGGTTGTTAGCGCCACTGCCGTCGCCTGGTCCTCAGCCCCAATAGCCCTCCATCGTCGCCTGGTTCCCTGCCCAGTAGCCCTCCATCTCCATCGTCTTCATCTTCTCAACACTAGTAGCCCTCTCATCGTCTTCATCGTCGCGTGGTCCTCAACACCAGTAGCCCTCCATCGACCCTAGGTGAGTGACTCGTCCTCTGCTCATCTTCTTTGTTCTTCGCCTCTGCTCATCTTCTTTAGTATAAGAAACACTGTTTCATTTTTATAATGTTCAAAATGTTATAAAAAATTAATTTTAATTAGCCATCTATGTGTCTAAAAAAATTGGTTAAATATGTATTTATCCTTTTTCCTAGTTAGCTATCTGGAGTGCTATAGCTTCCTTTGCTTTATTTGCTACCTACTGCGTTTTATAAGAAACATGAAGAAACATGAACTTGATCCTCTGTGAACTTAGATTTCTGTTCTTTTTTCTGTGAACTTCCTCTGTGAACTTTGATTTCTGTTCAATTTCTGTGAACTTCCTCTGTGAACTTCTTCTGCTCATCTTCCTCTGTTTGTTGGTTAGTATAAGAAATAAATAATCTAAAAATTAAATTAATTCTGGTCTTCTATTTTATTGTATTCCAATTGCAATTTCTGTTTGTTGGTTAGTAAGTTTTTTTATTGTATTCAAAATTCACCCTCTGATACAGAAACATGAAGACTATGAAGAGGGCTATTGGTGTTTTAGTGTTTTGCACTTTTGCTGTTTTGTAATTGTTGATTGGCTGAATGCTGTAGCAAATTGTTAACTGGCTGAATGCTGTTTTGCACTTTTGCAATTTTACACCTACTATGTTTTGCAATATTGTTGACTGGCTGAATGCTGTAGCAAATTGTTAATTTGTTACTCTGTTTTGTTACCGTACAGGCATATGTAGATGATGATGTCTGCTGTGCTGCCACATCATTTCTCAAGTGTTTCCTTGAATATTTGCGTGATGAATGTTGGGAGACTGATGGCATTGAAGGTGGGTATGCTACCTATAGAGGTCTTTGCCTTCACCCAATTCTTTATGGACTAGCTTCTGGATTCTCAAAACTTCGATCCAATCTAAATACTTATGCACTTCCAGTTTTACTAGAAGTGGATGTGGATAGTATATTTCCTATGCTTTCATTCATCTCAGTTGGGCCAAGTGGGGATGAAAGTGGACTGCAATGTCCCGAGCATGTTTGTGGAAATATGGAATTGAATCTTGAACAGAGAATTGCAATTCTAGTTTCATTGCTCAAGGTATCTAGGTCTCTTGCTTTGGTTGAAGGAGATATTGATTAGTGTGAGAATCCTGACGAAAAGGAACAGATGGGAGTAGAAAAACATGCTTTTGTTTGCATAAAGGGTATACATGTTAAGATCCTTGTTCAGTGGCTAGTAAATGCATTGACACATGTTGATGAGTCACTACGGTGGTAGTAGTGGGAATGAAGGTGAAGATCATCCACCGAAGCAGATTTGCAACAAGTTCTTGCGGATTTTGATGATTGATAAACCATGATGTTGGGATTTAATATTTAGATATACTTTTATTACTATTTAACTTTTGAGTTTGGATTTTGATAAGATCATATGTATTTGGTTGATGATATTTTATGTAGTGTTTTAAATTTCGAAGATATTTTAAGATTTATATTAGACTATAATTATATTTTAGGATGTGTATTTGTAATTTATTTTATTTCTATTCTAAAACGGTTTTTCCGGTTGAACCATTGGTTGGACCGGTTAGACCAGTGAACCAATGAACCAGTAACTAGAGCGGTTTGATGACCGGTCCGGTTTTCTGAACCTTGCTAACATCACAGCAACAGCAGAATTGTGAAAATAATGAAACAAGAAACACGAACAGCACAATTAAACAGACCTAAATCCACTAACCACATCCTAGGCTACCTAACAACCTAAAATCCACTACAACATGCATATCTAACTAGCCTAATGACGAACATAAACAGAAAAATATAAATTAACTACGAAGGATAGAAGGGTGGCGTTCGTCGGAACCTGGTAGGTGTAAGAAAGAGAGTGGGGCAGAGAGGTGGCTAGGGATGACGGCAGTGGCGTCTGGCGCGGCGGCGGTGGCTGCTGTTCGGAGGAAGGGAGGGAAAGGTAGGGGTAATGGGGGTAGGGGGTAATAGGAGAAGGGAGGGGGGCGTGTGGGTGGCGCTGGGTAGTGGTGATGGGGCGGCGGCGGTGGGTGGTGGTCGTGGAGGGGGGGCAGTGGCGTTGGAGGGGAAAGAAGGAGGAAGAAGAAGAAAGAAGGGGGAAGGAGGAAGGGGGTGGTGGCGGCAGCGTGATGGTGGTTCGGTGGTGGTGGTGGTGGTGGTGGTGGTGGTGGTGGTGTGATTGGAGAAGAAGAGAGGGAAGAGAGGGGTTTGGGAGGGGGGTGACTGGTAGGGTTCGCGTGACTGGGGGGTTATAAATTTGAATCCACGCGATCGGGTGGGGCACGCGGTCGGATGGTTGGGCTGAAATGGTGGTTGACGCGATCGCATGAATGGCGCAATCGTGTGGAAGGCAAAAAGAGTGAATGACGCGATCGCCTGGGGCATGCGATCGCTGGTGCACGAAATTGTGATCCCTGATAATGGCTCCAAAGACTTGGTGCTCTAATCTTAATTCATAATTTGTCACAACTTCGATACAACTAACCAGCAAGTGCACTGGGTCGTCCAAGTAATAAAACCTTACGTGAGTAAGGGTCGATCCCACGGAGATTGTTGGTATGAATCAAGCTATGGTCATCTTGTAAATCTCAGTCAGGCGGATATCAAATGGTTATGGAGTTTTCGAATAATAATAATAAATAAACAGAAAATAAAGATAGAAATAATTATGTAAATCATTGGTGAGAATTTCAGATAAGCGAATAGAGATGCTTTCGTTCCTCTAAACCTCTGCTTTCCTGCTGTCTTCATCCAATCAATCTTACTCCTTTCCATGGCAAGCTGTATGTTAGGCATCACCGTTGTCAATGGCTACATCCTATCCTCTCAGTGAAAATGGTCCAATGCGCTGTCACTGCATGGCTAATCATCTGTTGGTTCTCGATCATACTGGAATAGGATCCATTGATCCTTTTGCGTCTGTCACTACGCCCAGCACTCGCGAGTTTGAAGCTCGTCACAGCCATCCCTTCTCAGATCCTACTCGGAATACCACAGACAAGATTTAGACTTTCCGGATCTCAGGAATGGCCATTCATGGGTTCTAACTTATACCACGAAGATTCTGATTAAGGAATCCAAGAGATACTCATTCAATCTAAGGTAGAACAGAAGTGGTTGTCAGGCACGTGTTCATAGGGAATGATGATGACTGTCACGATCATCACATTCATGTTGAAGTGCGAATGGATATCTTAGAAGCGGAATAAGTTGAATAGAATAGAAAAACAGTAGTACTTTGTATTAATTCATGAGGAACAGCAGAGCTCCACACCTTAATCTATGGTGTGTAGAAACTCTACCATTGAAATTACATAAGTGATAAAGTCCAGGCATGGCCGAATGGCCAGCCCCCGTGATCTAAGAACTAGACATCCCAAGATGTCTAATACAATAGTGAAAAGTCCTATTTATACTAAACTAGTTACTAGGGTTTACAGAATTGAGTAAATGATGTCGAAATCCACTTCCGGGGCCCACTTGGTGTGTGCTTGGGCTGAGCTTGAAGTTACACATGGAGAGGTCTTTCTTGGAGTTGAACGCCAGTTTGTAACGTGTTTCTGGCGTTCAACTCTGGTTTGTGACGTGTTTCTGGCGTTTAACTCCAGACTGCAACGTAGAACTGGCGTTCAATGCCTTTTTGTGTCATCTAAACTCGGGCAAAGTATGGACTATTATATATTGCTAGAAAGCCCTGGATGTCTAATTTCCAACGCCATTGAAAGCGCACCATTCGAAGTTCTGTAGCT
Organism: Arachis ipaensis; assembly: GCF_059453495.1. Lineage (NCBI taxonomy): Eukaryota > Viridiplantae > Streptophyta > Magnoliopsida > Fabales > Fabaceae > Arachis > Arachis ipaensis. The sequence continues at coordinate 118,075,609 of NC_142436.1, forward strand.
CCAGAAAATCTACTTTGAGTGCAGGGAGGTCAGAATCCAACAGCATCAGCAGTCCTTCTTCAACCTCTGAATCTGATTTTTGCTCAAGTCCCTCAATTTCAGCCAGAAAAACACACAAACTCATAGTAAAGTCCAGAAATGTGAATTTATCATAAAAACTAATAAAAACATTCCTAAAAGTAACTAGATCCTACTAAAAACATACTAAAAACAATGCCAAAAAGCGTATAAATTATCCGCTCATCACAACACCAAACTTAAATTGTTGCTTATCCCCAAGCAACTGAAAATCAAATAGGATAAAAAGAAGATAATATACTATAAATTCCAAACTATCAATGAAACATAGCTCCAATCAGATGAGCAGGACTTGTAGCTTTTTGCCTCTTGAATAGTTTTGGCATCTCACTTTATCCATTGAAGTTCAGAATGATTGGCATCTATAGGAACTCAGAGTTCAGATAGTGTTACTGATTCTCCTAGTTCAGTATGTTGATTCTTGAACACAGCTACTTTATGAGTCTTGGCCGTGGCCCTAAGTACTTTGTTTTCCAGTATTACCACCGGATACATAAATGCCACAGACACATAATTGGGTGAACCTTTTCAGATTGTGACTCAGCTTTGCTAAAGTCCCCAAGTAGAGGTGTCCAGGGTTCTTAAGCACACTCTTCTTTTGCTTTGGACCTTGACTTTAACCGCTCAGTCTCAAGTTTTCACTTGACACTTTCACGCCACAAGCATATGATTAGGGACAGCTTGGTTTAGCCGCTTAGGCCAGGATTTTATTCCTTTAGGCCCTCCTATCCACTGATGCTCAAAGCCTTGGGATCCTTTTTATTACCCTTGCCTTTTGGTTTTAAGGGCTATTGGATTTTTGCTATTGCCTTTTGGTTTTAAGAGCTTTTGGCTTTTTCTGCTTGCTTTTTCTTTTTCTATTTTTTTTTTGCCATTTTTTTTCTGCAAGCTTTTGTATTCACTGCTTTTTCTTGCTTCAAGAATCATGTTTATGATTTTTCAGATTATCAAATAACATGTCTCCTTTTCATCATTCTTTCAAGAGCCAACATATTTAACATTCATAAACATCAACTTCAAAAGACATATGTACTGTTCAAGCATTCATTCAGAAAATAAAAAGTATTGTCACCACATCAAAATAATTAAACTAGTTTCAAGGATGAATTCGAAACCATGTACTTCTTGTTCTTTTGTTTTTAAAACATTTTTCATTTAAGAGAGGTGATGGATTCATATTCACTACTTTAAGGCATAGACACTTAGACACTAGTGATCATGTAATAAAGACACAAACATAGATAAACATTTAACATAAGAAAATGAAAAACAGAAAATTTAAGAACAAGGAATGAGTCCACCTTAGTGATGGTGGCGTTTCCTTCTTGAGGAACCAATGATGTCCTTGAGCTCTTCTATGTCTCTTCCTTGTCTTTGTTGCTCCTCCTTCATAGCTCTTTGATCTTCTCTAATTTCATGGAGGATGATGGAGTGCTCTTGATGTTCCACCCTTAGTTTCTCCCAATAATTGTGTGGAGGAAAATGTATCCCCTGAGGTATCTCAGGGATCTCTTGATTTGTAGTCAAATGTTCTACCACTGAGCTATAGACCCTTGAGATGAATCTCTCCATCTCCTATAGACGTTTCTCTGGCCTTAAGTGCCATAAATAGTTATGGAAAAACAAAAAAAGCTATGCTTTTACCACACCAAACTTAGAATGTTGCTCGCCCTCGAGAAAAAGAAGAAAGAATAGAAGAAGAAGAAGAAGATATGGAGGAGATAGAGGGATGTGTGTAGTAGGCTATATGGGTGGGCTTGGGTGGGAAAGAGATTTTGAATTTTGAAGGTAGGTGGGTGGTGCACGAAATTGTGATGTCCAGGCTCAAACAATCCCTGGCAACGTGAGCAACTTGGTATGCGCAATCGTGATTACACTTTGATTATGTAAAATTCATGGCTCTTTCTTTCCCTGGAAATGGCGCCAAGAACATGGTGCCAATACCATGGTTCACAACTTCGATACAACTAACCAGCAAGTGCACTGGGTCGTCCAAGTAATACCTTACGTGAGTAAGGGTCGAATCCCACGGAGATTGTCGGTATGAAGCAAGCTATGGTCACCTTGCAAATCTCAGTTAGGCAGATATAAAAAGATAATGGTGTTTTCGAATAATAAATAATAGAATAGGAATAGAGGTACTTATGTAAATCATTGGTAGGAATTTCAGATAAGCAAATGGAGATGCTTTTCGTTCTTCTGAACCTCTGCTTTCCTGCTATCTTCATCCAATCAGTCTTACTCCTTTCCATGGCTGGCTTTATGTGATACATCACCATTGTCAACGGCTACTTTCGGTCATCTCTCGGGAAAATGATCCAATGCCCTGTCACGGCACGGCTAATCGTTTGGAGGCATCACCCTCGTCAATGGCTTCATCTTATCCTCTCAGTGAAAATGATCAACGCACCCTGTCACGGCACGGCTATTCATCTGTCGGTTCTCGATCATGCTGGAATAGGATTTACTATCCTTTTGCGTCTGTCACTAACGCCCTGCAATCGCGAGTTTGGAGCTCGTCACAGTCATTCATTCATTGAATCCTACTTGGAATACCACAGACAAGGTTTAGACCTTCCGGATTCTCTTGAATGCCGCCATCATTCTAGCTTACGCCACGAAGATTCTGGTTAGGAGATCTAAGAGATACTCATTCAATCTAATGTAGAACGGAAGTGGTTGTCAGGCACACATTCATGGGGAATGATGATGATTATCACGTTCATCATATTCAGGTTGAAGAGCGAATGAATATCTTAGAAGCGAAATAAGATGAATTGAATAGAAAACAGTAGTACTTTGCATTAATCTTTGAGGAACAGTAGAGCTCCACACCTTAATCTATGGAGTGTAGAAACTCTACCGTTGAAAATACATAAGTGAAAGGTCCAGGTATGGCCAAGATGGCCAGCCCCCATGATCTAAGAACCAGGCGTCCAAAGATGGTCAAAAAGACGTCTAATACAATAGTGAAAGGTCCTATTTATAATAAACTAGCTACTAGGGTTTACAAAAGTAAGTAATTGATGCATAAATCCACTTCCGGGGCCCACTTGGTGTGTGTTTGGGCTGAGCTTGAGTGTTGCATGTGTAGAGGTCCTTCTTGGAGTTGAACGCCAGCTTTTGTGCCAGTTTGGGCGATCAACTCTGGTTTTGGCTCCTTTTCTGGCGATGGACGCCAGATTTGGGCAGAAAGCTGGCATTGAACGCCAGTTGACGTCATCTATTCTTGGCCAAAGTATAGATTATTATATATTTCTGGAAAGCCCTGGATGTCTACTTTCCAACGCAATTGGAAGCGTGCCATTTCGAGTTCTGTAGCTCCAGAAAATCCACTTTGAGTGCAGGGAGATCAGAATCCAACAGCATCAGCAGTCCTTCTTCAACCTCTGAATCTGATTTCTGCTCAAGTCCCTCAATTTCAGCCAGAAAATACCTGAAATCACAGAAAAATACACAAACTCATAGTAAAGTCCAGAAATGTGAATTTAACATAAAAACTAATGAAAACATCCCTAAAAGTAACTAGATCCTACTAAAAATATACTAAAAACAATGTCAAAAAGCGTATAAATTATCCGCTCATCAGTGGGGTGTATGGATGTGAGTGATGAATGGAAAATAGAAGAGACGACTGTGAATGGAGAGAGAGGGTGATATAGGATTATGAGGAGGGAAGGTGAGTGGAGGTATGTGGGGATCCTGTGGGGTCCACAGATCCTGAGGTGTCAAGGATTTACATCCCTGCACCAATTAGGCATGTAAAATGCCTTTGCATGCATTTTTGGCATTGAACGCCAGCTTCATGCTTGTTTCTGACGTTCAGCGCCAGCTCCATGCTCTGTTCTGGCATTGAACGCCAGCCAGATGCTCTTTACTGGCGTTTAAACGCCAGTGAGTCCTTCCTCCAGGGTGTGATTTTTCTTCTGCTGTTTTTTATTCTATATTTAATTTTTGGATTTATTTTGTGACTCCACATGATCATGAACCTAATAAAACATGAAGGAACAATAAAAATAAAAATAAAAATAGATAAATAAAAATTGGGTTGCCTCCCAACAAGCGCTTCTTTAATGTCAATAGCTTGACAGTGGGCTCTCATGGAGCCACACAGGTGATCAGGTCAATTTTATAGACTCTCAACACCAAACTTAGAGTTTGGATACGGGAGTTCAACACCAAACTTAGAGTTTGACTGTGGGGGCTCTGGTTGACTCTGTTTTGAGAGAAGCTTACTGTGCCTCTTTTCCATGTTTACAGAAAGGTGACCTTAAGTTTTAAACACAAGGGAGTCCTCATTCAATTGAAGGACTAATTCACCTCTGTCTACATCAATCACAGCTCTTGCTGTGGCTAGGAAAGGTCTTCCAAGGATGATGGATTCATCCTCCTCCTTCCCAGTATCCAGGATTATGAAATCAGCAGGGATGTAAAGGCCTTCAACCTTTACTAGCACGTCCTCTACTTGTCCATAAGCTTGTTTTCTGGAGTTGTCTGCCATTTCTAATGAGATTCTGGCAGCTTGCACCTCAAAGATTCCTAGTTTTTCCATTACAGAGAGTGGCATGAGGTTTATCCCTGACCCAAGGTCACATAGAGCCTTCTCAAAGGTCATGGTGCCTATGGTACAAGGTATTAAGAACTTTCCAGGATCCTATTTCTTCTGAGGCAATCTCAGTTGATCCAAATCACTCAGTTCATTGGTGAGCAAGGGAGGTTCATCTTCCCAAGTTTCATTACCAAATAATTTGGCATTTAGCTTCATGATTGCACCAAGGTACTTGGCAACTTGCTCTTCAGTAACATCCTCATTCTCTTCAGAAGAAGAATACTCATCAGAGCTCATGAAGGGCATAAGGAGGTTCAATGGAATCTCTATGGTCTCTAGATGAGCCTCAGATTCCTTTGGTCCCTCAAAGGGAAACTCCTTGTTGATCACTGGACGTCCCAGGAGGTCTTCCTCCTTGGGATTCACATCCTCCCCTTCCTCCTTGGATTCGGCCATGATTGTTATATCAACGGCCTTGCACTCTCTCTTTGGATTCTCTTCTGTATTGCTTGGGAGAGTACTAGGAGGAGTTTCAGTGATCTTCTTACTCAGCTGGCCCACTTGTGCCTCCAAATTTCTAATGGAGGACCTTGTTTCATTCATGAAACTCATGGTAGCCTTAGATAGATCAGAGACTAAATTTGCTAAGCTAGATGAATTCTGCTCAGAATTCTCTGTCTGTTGCTGAGTGGATGATGGAAAAGGTTTACTATTGTTAAACCTGTTTCTTCCACCATTATTAAAGCCTTGTTGAGGCTTTTGTTGATCCTTCCATGAAAAATTTGGGTGGTTTCTCCTTGAGGGGTTATAGGTGTTTCCATAAGGTTCACCCATGTAATTTACCTCTGCTATTGCAGGGTTCTCAGGATCATAAGCCTCTTCTTCAGAAGATGCCTCTTGAGTACTGTTGGATGCAGCTTGCATTCCATTCAGACTCTGAGAAATCATATTGACTTGCTGAGTCAATATTTTATTATGAGCTAATATAGCATTCAGAGTATCAATTTCAAGGACTCCCTTCTTCTGAGGCGTCCCATTACTCACAGGATTCCTCTCAGAAGTGTACATGAACTAGTTATTAGCAACCATGTCAATGAGTTCTTGAGCTTCTGCATGCGTTTTCTTTAGGTGAATGGATCCACCTGCAGAAGTATCTAATGACATCTTAGCTAATTCAGACAGACCATCATAGAATATATCCAGGATGGTCCATTCTGAAAGCATGTCAAAAGGACACTTTTTGGTCAGTTGCTTGTATCTCTCCCAAGCTTCATAGAGGGATTCACCTTCCTTCTGTATGAAGGTTTGACCATCCACTCTAAGCTTACTAAGCTTTTGAGGAGGAAAGAACTTGGCTAAGAAAGCCGTGACCAGCTTATCCCAAGAGTTCAGGTTATCTTTAGGTTGAGAATCCAACCATATTCTAGCTCTGTCTCTCACAACAAACGGGAAAAGCATGAGCCTGTAGACTTCAGGATCTACTCCATTAGTCTTAACAGTATCACATATCTGCAAGAATTCAGTTAAGAACTGAAAAGGATCTTCAGATGGAAGTCCATGAAACTTGCAGTTCTGTTGCATCAGAGAAACTAATTGAGGTTTAAGCTCAAAATTGTTTGCTCCAATGGTAAGGATGGAGATGCTTCTTCCATGAAAATTGGAATTTGGTGCAGTAAAGTCACCAAGCATCTTCCTTGCATTATTATTATTTTCGGCTGCCATCTCCTCTTCCTGTTCGAAAATTCCTGTAAGGTTGTCTCTGGATTGTTGTATTTTAACTTCTCTTAGTTTCCTTTTCAGAGTCCTTTCAGGTTCAGGATCTGCTTCAACAAGAATGTTCTTGTCCTTGCTCCTGCTCATATGACAAAGAAGGGAATAACACAGAAAATATGGAATCCTCTATGTCACAGTATAGAGATTCCTTTGTGTGAGTAGAAAAAGAAAAGAATGTAATGTAAGGAAAGAGAAGGGAGGAGAATCCAAACACAAGGGTGAGGAGAGCAGAGATATGAGATGAAGAGAAGTGTTAGTAAGTAATTAAATAAATAGAAGAAGATGAGAGAGAGTGATTTTTGAAAATAATTTTTGAAAAGGAGTTAATAATTTTCAAAAATTAAGATAAAATTAAAATTAAAATTGAAAATTGAGACAATTAATTAATTAAAAAGAATTTTTGAAAAAGAGGGGGTATTTTCGAAAATTAGAGAGGAAAGAGTAGTTAGGTGGTTTTGAAAGAGATAAGAAACAAACAAAAAGTTAATTAGTTAGTTGAAACAAATTTTGAAAATCAATTTTTAAAAGATAAGAAGATAAGAAGTTAGAAAAGATATTTGAAAAAGATATGATATGAAAAGGTATGATTAAAAAGATATGATTTTGAAAATGATAAGATAAAAAGATATTTTTGAAAAGATATGATTGAAATTAGTTTTGAAAAAGATTTGATTTTTAAAATCACAATTAATGACTTGATTCACAAGAAATCACAAGATATGATTCTAGAACTTAAAGTTTGAATCTTTCTTAACAAGTAAGTAACAAACTTGAAATTTTTGAATCAAAACATTAATTGTTGATAATATTTTCGAAAATTATGAGATAAAATAAAAAAAGATTTTTGAAAAATATTTTTATATTTTTTGAAAATAAATAAGAGAAATGAAAAAGATTTGATTTTTGAAAAAGATTTTGAAAAAGATAGGATTTTTAAATTGAAAATTTGATTTGACTCATAAGAAACAACTAAATTTTAAAAAGTTTTGAAAAAGTCAACTCAAATTTTCGAAAATTTATGAGTGAAAAAGAGAAAGATATTTTTTTTATTTTTGAATTTTTAATGAAGAAAGAGAAAAACATGAAAAAGACTCAATGCATGAGAATTTTTAGATCAAAACATGTGATGCATGCAAGAACACTTTGAATGTTAAGATAAACACCAAGAACACTTTGAAGATCAAGATGAACATCAAGAATTATTTTTTTAAAAATTTCTAATGAAAGAAAAACATGCAAGACACCAAACTTAGAAATTTTTAATATTTAGACACTAAGAATTCAAGAATGCATATGAAAAACACCATACAACACAAAACAATATAATATGAAGATCAATCAAGAAGGTTTATTGGTGCACGAAATTGTGATCTCAGGCAATGGCACCAGAAACTCTGTACGCACGTCTTAATAAATCATTTTTCATTCACAACTTCGATACAACTAACCAGCAAGTGCACTGGGTCGTCCAAGTAATAATCCTTACGTGAGTAAGGGTCGATCCCACGGAGATTGTTGGTATGAAGCAAGCTATGGTCACCTTGTAAATCTCAGTCAGGCGGATATAAAATAGTTATGGAGTTTTCGAACATAAATAATAAATAGATAGAAAATAAGGATAGAAACACTTATGTATATCATTGGTGAGAATTTCAGATAAGTGTATAGAGATGCTTTCGTTCCTCTGAACCTCTACTTTCCTGCTGTCTTCATCCAATCAGTCTTACTCCTTTCCATGGCTGGCTTTATGTAAGGACATCACCGTTGTCAATGGCTAATTCTTATCCTCTCTGGAAAATGGTCCGACGTGCTGTCACTGCATGGCTAATCGTTTGGAGGCATCACCGTGGTCAATGGCTGCATCCCATCCTCTTGTGAAAATGGTCCAAATGCTCTGTCACAGCACGGCTAATCATCTGAGGTTCTCGATCATATTGGAATAGGATTCACCCTCCTTTTGCGTCTGTCACTACGCCCAGCACTCGCGAGTTTGAAGCTCGTCACAGTCATTCAATCCTTGAGTCCTACTCGGAATACCACAGACAAGGTTTAGACTTTCTGGACTCTCATGAATGCCACCATCAATCTAGCTTATTCCACGAAGATTCTGATTAAGAGATCCAAGAGATATTCATTCAATCTAAGGTAGAACGTAAGTGGTTGTCAGGCACGCGTTCATAGGGAATGATGATGATTGTCACGTTCATCACATTCAGGTTGAAGTGCAAATGAATATCTTAGAAGCGGAATAAGTTGAATTGAATAGAAAAACAGTAGTACTTTGCATTAATCTTTGAGGAACAGCAGAGCTCCACACCTTAATCTATGGAGTGTAGAAACTCTACCGTTAAAAATACATAAGTGAAAGGTCCAGGCATGGCCGAATGGCCAGCCCCCATGATCTAAGAACCAGACGTCCCAAGATGTTCCAAGATGTCTAATACAATAGTAAAAAGTCCTATTTATACTAAACTAGTTACTAGGGTTTACAGAAGTAAGTAATTGATGCATAAATTCACTTCCGAGGCCCACTTGGTGTGTGCTTGGGCTGAGCTTGAATGTTACACGTGCAGAGGTCATTCTTGGAGTTGAACACCAGTTTATAACGTATTTCTGGCGTTCAACTCTGGCTTGTGATGTGTTTCTGGCGTTTAACTCCAGACTACAGCACAGAACTGGTGTTCAACGCCCTTTTGCGTCGTCTAAACGCGGCCAAAGTATGGACTATTATATATTGCTGGAAAGCCCTGGATGTCTACTTTCCAATGCAATTCAAAGCGCACCATGTTGAGTTCTGTAGCTCCAGAAAATCCACTTTGAGGGCAGGGAGGTCAGAATCCAACAGCATCAGCAGTCCTTCTTCAATCTCTGAATCTGATTTTTGCTCAAGTCCCTCAATTTCAGCCAGAAAATACCTGAAATCACAGAAAAACACACAAACTCATAGTAAAGTCCAGAAATGTGAATTTAACATAAAACTAATGAAAACATCCCTAAAAGTAACTAGATTCTACTAAAAACATACTAAAAATAATGGCAAAAAGCGTATAAATTATCCGCTCATCACAACACCAAACTTAAATTGTTGCTTGTCCCCAAGCAACCAAAAATCAAATAGGATAAAAAGAAGAGAATATACTATAAATTCCAAACTATCAATGAAACATAGCTCCAATCAGATGAGCGGGACTTGTAGCTTTTTGCCTCTTGAATAGTTTTGGCATCTCACTTTATCCATTGAGGTTCAGAATGATTGGCATCTATAAGAACTCAGAGTTCAGATAGTGTTATTGATTCTCCTAGTTCAGTATGTTGATTCTTGAACACAGCTACTTTATGAGTCTTGGCCGTGGCCCTAAGCACTTTGTTTTCCAGTATTACCACCGGATACATAATACCACAGACACATAATTGGGTGAACCTTTTTAGATTGTGACTCAGCTTTGCTAAAGTCCCCAATTAGAGGTGTCCAGGGTTCTTAAGCACACTCTTTTTTTGCTTTGGACCTTGACTTTAACCGCTCAGTCTCAAGTTTTCACTTGACACCTTCACGCCACAAGCACATGGTTAGGGACAACTTGGTTTAGCCGCTTAGGCCAGGATTTTATTCCTTTAGGCCCTCCTATCCACTGATGCTCAAAGCCTTGGGATCCTTTTTATTACCCTTGCCTTTTGGTTTTAAGGGTTATTGGCTTTTTGCTCTTGCCTTTTGGTTTTAAGAGCTTTTGGCTTTTTCTGCTTGCTTTTTCTCTTTTTTTTTCTTTCTATTTTTTTGCTATTTTTTTTTCTATTTTTTTTTCTGCAAGCTTTGTTCTTTGCTGCTTTTTCTTACTTCAAGAATCATTTTTATGATTTTTCAGATTATCAAATAACATGTCTCCTTGTCATCATTCTTTCAAGAGTCAACATATTTAACATTCTTAAACAACAACTTCAAAAGACATATGTACTGTTCAAGCATTCATTCAGAAAACAAAAAGTATTGTCACCACATCAATATAATTAAACTAAGTTCAAGGATAAATTCGAAACTCATGTACTTCTTGTTCTTTTGAATTAAAACAGTTTTCATTTAAGAGAGGTGATGGATTCATAGGACATTCATAACTTTAAGACAAAGTTACTAAATACTAATGATCATGTAATGAAGACACAAACATGGATAAGCACTTAACATAGAGAAAACGAAAAATAGAAAATAAGAACAAGGAATGAGTCACCTTAGTGATGGTGGCGTTTCCTTCTTGAGGAACCAATGATGTCCTTGAGTTCTTCTATGTCTCTTCCTTGTCTTTATTGCTCCTCCCTCATTACTTTTTGATCTTCTCTTATTTCATGAAGGATGATGGAGTGCTCTTGATGTTCCACCCTTAATTGTCCCATGTTGGAACTTAATTCTCCTAGGGAGGTGTTGATTTGCTCCCAATAGTTTTGTAGAGGAAAATGCATTTGAGGCATCTCCGGGATCTCATGGTGATGAGCTTCATGCGTCTCTTGAGATCCATGAATGGGCTCTCTTGCCTGCTCCATCCTTTTCTTAGTGATGGGCTTCTCTTCCTCAATGGGAATGTCTCCTTCTATGAAAGCTCCAGCTGAGTAACATAGATGGCAAATAAGACGAGGAAAAGCTAGCCTTGCCCCAGGAGAGGGCTTTTCGGCTATTTTGTAGAATTCAAGGGAGATGACTTCATGAACTTCTACTTCCTCTCCAATCATGATGCTATGAATCATGATGGCCCGATCCACAGTAACTTCAGATCGGTTGCTAGTAGGGATGATGGAGCGTTGGATGAACTCCAACCATCCTCTAGCCACAGGCTTGAGGTCCAGTCTTCTTAATTGAACCGGCTTGCCTTTGGAGTCAATCTTCCATTGAGATCCTTCCACACATATGTCCATGAGGACTTGGTCTAACCTTTGATTAAAGTTGACCCTTCTAGTGTAGGGGCATGCATCTCCTTGCATCATAGGCAAGTTAAACGCCAACCTCACATTTTCCGGACTAAAATCTAAGTATTTCCCCCGAACCATTGTAATATAATTCTTTGGGTTTGGGTTCTTACTTTGATCATGGTTCCTAGTGATCCATGCATTGGCATAGAACTCTTGAACCATTAGGATGCCGACTTGTTGGATGGGTTTTGTTAGAACTTCCCAACCTCTTCTTTGGATTTCATGTCGGATCTCCGGATACTCATTCTTCTTGAGCTTGAAAGGGACCTCGGGGATCACCTTCTTCTTGACCACAACATCATAGAGTTGGTCTTGATGAGCTTTGGAGATGAACCTTTCCATCTCCTATGACTCGGAGGTGGAAGCTTTTGTCTTCCCTTTCCCTTTTCTAGAGGATTCTCCGGTCTTGGGTGCCATCAATGGTAATGGAAAAACAAAAAGCTTATGCTTTTACCACACCAAACTTAGAATTTTTGCTCGCCCTCGAGCAAGAGAAGAAAGAATAGATGAATAAGAAGAAGAAATAGAGGAGAGGAGGGAGTGGTGTATTCGGCCAAGAAGAGAAGAGAGGGTTGTGTTGTGTGAAAATGAAGAAGAATGGAGGGCTTTATATAGGGAAGGGAGGGGGGTAAAGGTTCGGCCATATGGGTGGGTTTGGGTGGGAAATTGATTTTGAATTTTGAAGGTAGGTAGAGTTTATGAGGTAGGTTTATGGGGAAGAGTGGATGGATGTGAGTGGTAAAGTGGTGATAGGGAAGAGAGATTGAGGTGATTGGTGAAGAGTTTTGGGGAAGAGTGTTTATGGGATTGTGTGAAAGAGGAGTGAGAAGAAGTGAGTGGAGGTAGGTGGGGATCCTGTGGGGTCCACAGATCCTGAGGTGATCCTGTGGGGTCCACAGATCCTGAGGTGTTCAAGGATTTACAACCTTGCACCAAATTAGGCATGCAAAATGCCCTTGCACACAACTCTGGGCGTTCAGCGCCAGATTGGTGCTTGTTCTGGGCGTTGAACGCCCATTTGTTGCCCATTTCTGGCGTTGAACGCCAGAACCATGCTTGTTCTGGGCGTTCAGCGCCAGCTCTTCTCCAGGGTGCAATTCTGGCATTCAAACGCCCAGATGCTGCCCATTTTGGGCGTTCAGTGCCAGAACCATGCTCTGTTCTGGCGTTGAACGCCAGCCAGATGCTTCTTACTGGCGTTTAAACGCCAGTAAGGTCTTCCTCCAGGGTGTGATTTTTCTTCTGCTGTTTTTGATTCTGTTTTCAATTTTTATATTTATTTTGTGACTCCACATGATCATGAACCTAATAAAACATGAAAGAACAAGAAAAATAAAATTAGGTAAATAAAAATTGGGTTGCCTCCCAACAAGCGCTTCTTTAATGTCAATAGCTTGACAGTGGGCTCTCATGGAGCCTCATAGATGTTCAGAGCATTGTTGAGACTTCCCAACACCAAACTTAGAGTTTGGATATGGGAGTTCAACACCAAACTTAGAGTTTGGTTGTGGCCTCCCAACACCAAACTTAGAGTTTGACTGTGGGGGACTTTGGTTGACTCTGTTTTGAGAGAAGCTTATTGTGCCTCTTTTCCATGTTTACAGAAGGGTAACCTTGAGTTGTAAACACAAGGGAGTCCTCATTCATTTAAAGGACTAATTCACCTCTGTCAACATCAATCACAGCTCTTGCTGTGGCTAGGAAAGGTCTTCCAAGGATGATGGATTCATCCTCATCCTTCCCAGTATCAAGGATTATAAAATCAGCAGGGATGTAAAGGCCTTCAACCTTTACTAACACGTCTTCTACTTGTCCATAAGCCTATTTTCTTGAATTGTCTGCCATCTCTAATGAGATTTTAGCAGCTTGCACCCCAAAGATTCCCAGTTTCTCTATTACAGAGAGGGGCATGAGGTTTATCCCTGAACCAAGGTCACACAGAGCCTTTTCAAAGATCATGTTGCCTATGGTACAAGGTATTATGAACTTTCCAGGATCCTGTTTCTTCTGAGGCAATGTCAGTTGATCCAGATCACTTAGTTCATTGGTGAACAAGGGATGTTCATCTTCCCAAGTCTCAATACCAAATAATTTGGCATTCAGCTTCATGATTGCACCAAGGTACTTGGTAACTTGCTCTTCAGTAACATCCTCATTCTCTTCAGAAGAGGAATACTCATCAGAGCTCATGAATGGCATAAGGAGGTTTAATGGAATCTCTATGGTCTCTAAGTGAGCCTCAGATTCCTTTGGTTCCTCAGAGGGAAGCTCCTTATTGATCACTGGACGTCCCAGGAGGTCTTCCTCACTGGGATTCACATCCTCTCCTTCCCTTACAGGTTCGGCCATGGTGATTAATTCAATGGCCTTGCACTCTCCTTTTGGATTTTCTTCTGTATTGCTTGGGAGAGTACTAGGAGGGATTTCAGTGATCCTTTTACTCAGCTGGCCCACTTGTGCCTCCAAATTTCTAATGGAGGACCTTGTTTCATTCATGAAAATTACAGTGGCCTTAGATAGATCAGAGACTAAGTTTGCTAAATTAGAGGTATTTTGTTCAGAGTTCTCTGTCTGTTGCTGAGTGGATGATGGAAAAGGTTTACTATTGTTAAACCTATTTCTTCCACCATTATTAAAGCCTTGTTGAGGCCTTTGTTGATCCTTCCATGAGAGATTTGGGTGATTTCTCCATGAGGGGTTATAGGTGTTTCCATAAGGTTCACCCATATAATTCACTTCTGCTATTGCAGGGTTTTCAGGATCATAGGCTTCTTCTTCAGAAGATGCCTCTTGAGTACTGTTGGATGCAGCTTGCATTCCATTCAGACTCTGAGAAATCATATTGACTTGCTGAGTCAATATTTTATTCTGAGCCAGTATGGCATTCAGAGTATCAATTTCAAGAACTCCCTTCTTCTGAGGCGTCCCATTGCTCACAGGATTCCTCTCAGAAGTGTACATGAACTGGTTATTAGCAACCATGTTAATGAGTTCTTGAACTTCTGCAGGCGTTTTCTTTAGGTGAATGGATCCACCTGCAGAGGTATCCAATGACATTTTAGCTAATTCAGACAGACCATCATAGAATATGTCCAGGATGGTCCATTCTGAGAGCATGTCAGAAGGACACTTTTTGGTCAGTTCTTTGTATCTCTCCCAAGCTTCATAGAGGGATTCACTTTCTTTTTGTTTGAAGGTCTGAACATCCACTCTAAGCTTACTCAGCTTTTGAGGAGGAAAGAACTTGGGTAAGAAAGCCTTGACCAACTTATCCCAATAGTTCAGGCTATCCTTAGGTTGAGAGTCCAACCATATTCTAGCTCTGTCTCTCACAGCAAAAGACAAAAGCATGAGCCTGTAGACTTCAGGATCTACTCCATTAGTCTTAACGGTATCACAGATCTGCAAGAATTCAGTTAAGAACTGAAAAGGATCTTCAGATGGAAGTCCATGAAACTTGCAGTTCTGCTGCATCAGAGAAACTAATTGAGGTTTTAGCTCAAAATTGTTTGCTCCAATGGCAGGAATGGAGATGCTTCTTCCATGTAAATTGGAATTGGGTGCAGTAAAGTCACCAAGCATCCTCCTTGCATTATTATTATTTTCGACTGCCATCTCCTCTTCTTGTTCGAAAATTTCTGAAAAGTTGTCTCTGGATTGTTGTATTTTAGCTTCTCTTAATTTTTTCTTCAGTGTCCTTTCAGGTTCTGGATCTGCTTCAACAAGAATGTTCTTGTCCTTGCTCCTGCTCATATGAAAAAGAGGGACAGAAAAATAATAATAATAGGGGTCCTTTTTACCACAGTATAGAGGTCCCTGTATGAGTAGAAGAAAAGAAGAAGAAAAAATTCGAACACAGATGGAAGAGGGGGTTCGAATTTGGGTGAGATGAAGTGTTAGTAGATGAATAAATAAATAGAAGGAGATAAAAGAGAGAGAGAATTTTCGAAAACAATTTTTGAAAAAGAGTTAGTGATTTTCGAAAATAGTTTTTGAAAAAGGTTAGTAATTTTCGAGAATTAAAATAAAAAATTAAAATAATTAGTTAATTAAAAAGAAATTTTGAAAAAGAGGGAAGATATTTTCAAAAATTAGAGAGAGAGAATTAGTTGGGTAGTTTTGAAAAAGATAAGAAACAAACAAAAAGTTAGTTAGTTAGTTGAAACAAATTTGAAAATCAATTTTGAAAAGATAAGAAGATAAGAAGTTAGAAAAGATATTTTAAAATCAAATTTTTGAAAAAGAAAAGATAGAAAGATATTTTTGAAAAGATATGATTGAAATTAGTTTTGAAAAAGATTTGATTTTTAAAATCACAATTAATGACTTGATTCACAAGAAATCACAAGATATGATTCTAGAACTCAAAGTTTGAATCTTTCTTAACAAGCAAGTAACAAACTTGAAATTTTTGAATCAAAACATTAATTGATGCTGTTATTTTTGAAAATTATGAGATAAAAATAAGAAAAAGATTTTTGAAAAATATTTTTAAAATTTTCGAAAATAAATAAGAAAAATGAAAAAGATTTGATTTTTGAAAAAGATTTTGAAAAAGATAAGATTTTTAAATTGAAAATTTGATTTGACTCATAAAAACAACTAGATTTTAAAAAGTTTTGAAAAAGTCAACTCAAATTTTTGAAATTTATGAGTAAAAAAGGGAAATATTTTTTTTTTTGATTTTTGAATTTTTTATGATGAGAGGGAAAAACATGAAAATGATGCGATGCATGAAAATTTTTAGATCAACCTATGTGATGAATGCAAGAACACTACGAATGTCAAGATGAACACCAAGAACACTTTGAAGATCATGATGAACATCAAGAACATATTTTTGAAAAATTTTTAATGCAAAGAAAACATGCAAGACACCAAACTTAGAAATCTTTCATGTTTAGACTCTATGGATGCAAAAATGCACATGTAAAACAAGAAAAGATGCAAAACATGAAAACATCAAGATCAAACAAGAAGACATACCAAGAACAACTTGAAGATCATGAAGAACACTATGAATGCATGAATTTTTCGAAAAATGCAAGATGAATATGCAATTGACACCAAACTTTCAACTTGACTCAAGACTCAAATAAGAAACACGAAATATTTTTTATTTTTATGAATTTTATGATTTTTTTTATTTTCTTTTAATTTTTTCAAAAATCATTTTGAAAAAGAAAAATAAGGATTCCAAAATTTTTAATATGAATTCCAGGAATCTTATGCTCTTTAGTCTAAAGCTCCAATCAAAGGGTCAGGCATGGCTTAATAGCCAGCCAAGTTTTAGTATGTAACTCAGACATGACACGCCTGACATACCCATTCCAGAAGAATTAGACATGGCTTTACAGCCAGCCAGGCTTCAACATGCTTCATGAAATGCTAGAATTCATTCTTAAAAATTCTGAAGAAAAATATATTTTTGAAAACATTTTTATTTTAATTTTTTTTTCGAAAACAAAGGAGAAATTTTTGAAAGATTTTTGAAAACTTTTTGAAAATAAAACAAAAAGAAAATTACCTAATCTGAGCAACAAGATGAACCGTCAGTTGTTCAAACTCGAACAATCCCCGGCAACGGCGCCAAAAACTTGGTGCACGAAATTGTGATCTCAGGCAACGGCGCCAGAAACTCTGTACGCACGTCTTAATAAATCGTTTTTCATTCACAACTTCGATACAACTAACCAGCAAGTGCACTGGGTCGTCCAAGTAATAAACCTTATGTGAGTAAGGGTCGATCCTACGGAGATTGTTGGTATGAAGCAAGCTATGGTCACCTTGTAAATCTCAGTCAGACGGATATAAAATTGTTATGGAGTTTTTGAACATAAATAATAAATAGATAGAAAATAAGGATAGAAACACTTATGTATATCATTGGTGAGAATTTCAGATAAGTGTATAGAGATGCTTTCGTTCCTCTGAACCTCTGCTTTCCCGCTGTCTTCATCCAATCAGTCTTACTCATTTCCATGGCTGGCTTTATGTAAGGACATCACCGTTGTCAATGGCTACTTTTAATTCTCTCTGGAAAATGGTCCGATGCGCTGTCACTGCATGGCTAATCGTCTGGAGGCATCACCCTTGCCAATGGCTGCATCCTATCCTCTCTGTGAAAATGGTCCGATGCACTGTCACTGCATGGCTAATCATCTGGAGGGTCTCGATCATACTGGAATAGGATTTACTATCCTTTTGCGTCTGTCACTACGCCCAGTACTCGCGAGTTTGAAGCTCGTCACAGTCATTCAATCCTTGAGTCCTACTCGGAATACCACAGACAAGGTTTAGACTTTCCGGACTCTCATGAATGCCGCCATCAATCTAGCTTATACCACGAAGATTCTGATTAAGAGATCCAAGAGATATTCATTCAATCTAAGGTAGAACGTAAGTGGTTGTCAGGCACACGTTCATAGGGAATGATGATGATTGTCACGTTCATCACATTCAGGTTGAAGTGCGAATGAATATCTTAGAAGCGGAATAAGTTGAATTGAATAGAAAAACAGTAGTACTTTGCATTAATCTTTGAGGAACAGCAGAGCTCCACACCTTAATCTATGGAGTGTAGAAACTCTACCGTTAAAAATACATAAGTGAAAGGTCCAGGCATGGCGGAATGGCCAGCCCCCATAATCTAAGAACCAGACGTCCCAAGATGTTCCAAGATGTCTAATACAATAGTAAAAAGTCCTATTTATACTAAACTAGTTACTAGGGTTTACAGAAGTAAGTAATTGATGCATAAATCTACTTCCGGGGCCCACTTGGTGTGTGCTTGGGCTGAGCTTGAATATTACACGTGCAGAGGTCATTTTTGGAGTTGAACGCCAGTTTGTAACGTATTTCTGGCGTTCAACTCTGGCTTGTGACGTGTTTCTAGCGTTTAACTCCAGACAGCAGCATAGAACTGGCGTTCAAAGTCTTTTTACGTCGTCTAAACGCGGCCAAAGTATAGACTATTATATATTGCTGGAAAGCCCTGGATGTCTACTTTCCAACGCAATTGGAAGGGCGCCATTTTAAGTTCTGTAGCTCTAGAAAATCTACTTTGAGTGCAGGGAGGTCAGAATCCAACAGCATCAGCAGTCCTTCTTCAACCTCTGAATCTGATTTTTGCTCAAGTCCCTCAATTTCAGTCAGAAAATACCTGAAATCACAGAAAAATACACAAACTCATAGTAAAGTCCAGAAATGTGAATTTAACATAAAAACTAATGAAAATATCCCTAAAAGTAACTAGATTCTACTAAAAACATACTAAAAACAATGCCAAAAAGCGTATAAATTATCCGCTCATCATTTATCATGATGAATGCAATGCATGAATGTAATTTTCGAAAAAAAATGCAAGATGAGTATGCAATTGACACCAAACTTAAAATTTGACACAAGACTCAAACAAGAAACACAAAATATTTTTGATTTTATGATTTTATTAATTTTTTTTTTGGAGTTTTGTATATTTTTTTGAAAAACATATAGGAAAAAGAAAATAAGAAATTCAAAAATTTTTAATAAGAATTCCAGGAATCTTTCAATGTTAGCCTAAAGCTCCAATCCAAGGGTTAGACATGGCTTAATAGCCAGCCAAGCTTTAGAAGATACAAATCAGTCATACAATAACAAATTTGATTAGCAACAACTAGCTTGCTCTTGTAATGATGACTTGGAAGCCTCAGTCTAAATGAATTTAGACATGGCTTTACAGCCAGACAGGCTTCAACATGCTTCATGAAACTCTAGAATTCATTCTTAAAAATTCTGAAATAATTTTCGAAAACAGATGAGAAATTTTTGAAAGATTTTTGAAAACAAAATATTTTTTTTGAAAATAAAACAAAAAGAAAATTACCTAATCTGAGCAACAAGATGAACCGTCGGTTGTCCAAACTCGAACAATCCCCGGCAACGGCGCCAAAAACTTGGTGTTGTTGCCGGACCAACTTGGCACTGATCTTACCGGACCCAAACTTGCCCAAAACTCGAACAATCCCCGGCAACGGCACCAAAAACTTGGTGCACGAAATTGTGATCCCTGATAATGGCTCCAAAGACTTGGTGCTCTAATCTTAATTCATAATTTGTCACAACTTCGATACAACTAACTAGCAAGTGCACTGGGTCGTCCAAGTAATAAAACCTTACGTGAGTAAGGGTCGATCTCACGGAGATTGTTGGTATGAAGCAAGCTATGGTCATCTTGAAAATCTCAGTCAGGCGGATATCAAATGGTTATGGAGTTTTTGAATAATAATAATAAATAAACAGAAAATAAAGATAGAAATACTTATGTAATTCATTGGTAAAAATTTCAGATAAGCGTATAGAGATGCTTTCGTTCCTCTGAACCTCTGCTTTCCTGCTGTCTTCATCCAATCAATTTTACTCCTTTCCATGGCAAGCTGTATGTTAGGTATCACCGTTGTCAATGGCTACATCCTATCCTCTCAGTAAAAATGGTCCAATGTGCTGTCACTGCATGGCTAATCATCTGTCGGTTCTCGATCATACTGGAATAGGATCCATTGATCCTTTTGCGTCTGTCACTACGCCCAGCACTCACGAGTTTGAAGCTCGTCACAACCATCCCTTCCCAGATCCTACTCGGAATACCACAGACAAGGTTTAGACTTTCCGGATCTCAGGAATGGCCATCCATGGGTTCTAACTTATACCACGAAGATTCTGATTAAGGAATCCAAGAGATACTCATTCAATCTAAGGTAGAACGGAAGTGGTTGTCAGGCACGTGTTCATAGGGAATGATGATGACTGTCACGATCATCACATTCATGTTGAAGTACAAATGGATATCTTAGAAGCGGAATAAGTTGAATTGAATAGAAAAACAGTAGTACTTTGTATTAATTCATGAGGAACTGCAGAGCTCCACACCTTAATCTATGGTGTGTAGAAACTCTACCGTTGAAAATACATAAGTGATAAAGTCCAGGCATGGCCGAATGGCCAGCCCCCATGATCTAAGAACTAGACGTCCCAAGATGTCTAATACGATAGTGAAAAGTCCTATTTATACTAAACTAGTTACTAGGGTTTACAGAATTGAGTAAATGATGTAGAAATCCACTTCCAGGGCCCACTTGGTGTGTTCTTGGGCTGAGCTTGAAGTTTACACATGGAGAGGTCATTCTTGGAGTTGAACGCCAGTTTGTAACGTGTTTTTGGCGTTCAACTCTGGTTTGTGACGTGTTTCTGGCGTTTAACTCCAGACTGCAGCATAAAACTGGCGTTCAACGCCCTTTTGCATCATCTAAACTCGGACAAAGTATGAAATATTATATATTGCTGGAAAGCCCTGGATGTCTATTTTCCAACGCCATTGAGAGCGCGCCATTTGGAGTTCTGGAGCTCCAGAAAATCCACTTTGAGTGCAGGGAGGTCAGAATCCAACAGCATCAGCAGTCCTTCTTCAACCTCTGAATCTGATTTTTGCTCAAGTCCCTCAATTTCAGCCAGAAAATACCTGAAATCACAGAAAAACATACAAACTCATAGTAAAGTCCAGAAATGTGAATTTATCATAAAAACTAATAAAAACATCCCTAAAAGTAACTAGATCCTACTAAAAACATACTAAAAACAATGCCAAAAAGCGTATAAATTATCCGCTCATCAATCGCGTCGCTGGAATTTGTGCGAAACGCATAGTTCCAGCATTGTTTCAGCGTAACTCTCTGTCTCCTTTGGGGTGTTTGTGCAATCCATGTGATGCGATCGCATCGCTCACGCTGTCGCGTGGGATGTATGTTGTGCAAGTGATGCGATCGTGTGGGTCATTTGTGCAAAACGCACAATAGCCGCACGATTCCAGCCTAACTTTCTGGATGTTGGATCTTTACGCCGATCTCCAGGGCACGCGGCCGCGTGAATGACGCGTTCGCGTGGGAAGTCTTTTTCGCAACTTGATGCGATCGCATGAATGATGCGGTCACGTCGCGCACCCTTTTTTTTATGCAGTATGCAGAATGCAATGATTAATATGAATGCGATGCAAAACTTCCAGGTTCAATATAATAAAATAAAATAAAACTTGAAAACAAATAAAACTAAATAAAAAATATTGAAAAAGGAACGATCATACCATGGTGGGTTGTCTCCCACCTAGCACTTTTAGTTAAAGTCCTTAAGTTGGACGTTGGATTAGCTTCCTGTTATGGCGGCTTATGCTTAAATTCATCCATAAATCTCCACCAATGCTTAGAATGCCAATAGCCTCGAGGGTCCCAAACTAGGCATGTGAAGCTTCTGAGTAGCTTCAAACAGATTGTCAGGCTCCCGGGGTGACGAATGTCAGCATAGGTTCCAGGATCCCAAACTTTGCTTTTAAATCCGTCGTCGTCTCGATCTATACTTTTCCATCTGGGCGGTTTAGAAATTAGATTCTCACTAGGATAACCAAACGTTTTTCGAGATCCATCTGATTGATCATGATACCAATCCGTGCACTTCGAGTTGAAGCGTGGAACCTTATTGAACCTTGTGCACCAGCTCTAGGTATGAGCCATTTCCCACTTACTCTTAAAGCCGCAGAGAGCTCTAAGCTGGCCATCTGTTTCAAGCAAACCATATTCAAGTGGAAAAATACAGTTAAAGGTTAAGGATTGTACCCACTTAAAACTTGTATTGGGTGGTAATGGCCTTGGGATAGGTGGTTCCAGTGGTTCTGTGAGTTCTACTCCCTTGTGCTCTTCTGTGAAAGTCTCCACTTCCTTGCAAGATTCTTCAAGTGTATCCATGTCCTGATCAAAGCCATCTATGTCTTCCTCATCACTTAAGTCATAGACTGGAGGTTGAGAGAAATCTACCTCTGTATCATCTTCGTATTCACTTGGGAAAGATTCTTCGATCTCAGAGAATTCACTTGCAGATGCAAGTTCATTACTAGGAGAACTTGACTTGTGACTATCATCATCAAGGAAATTTGCTTCTTGGGTTATTCTGTCTAGTTCTTCATGAAAGATTTGCTCTGGGGATTGCGCACAATCCTCCTTAGCATCAATTGTAACATCCTTGACAGAATGCTCCACAACTTTGGATTCCCATGGAGGTTCAGCATCTCCTAAGTCTTCAACCAACTATTCTTCTTCAATAATGACAGCTTCCTCTACTTGTTCCAGTACGAAACCATGCTCTGTCTTGTCCACTGGAGTTTCTAGTATCTCTTTCATACTACGCTCTTCGTTAGATTATCCACATGGGACTGTGGGATGTCCTTGAATATTCGAACGTCTAGAAGATAATTGACTTACAGCTTGCTCCAGTTGATGAAGGGTTGTTTGAAGTCGATTTACTGTTTCCTTGAGGTGAACCTCTGATTCTCAGGGTGATAGATTTGGATATGGTACAGGGGGAAGTGGTGGTGTTTGGGAGTGATTAGATTGGAACTGGGGTAAATGAGGATCATACGGTTGTGAATGGTGAAAAGGAGCTTGTGAGTGTGGTGGTTCGAAGTTGTGTTGAGAGGATGGTCTATAAGCACAGGGTGGGGCTTGTTGGTAATTACAAGGTTGTCCACCACATCTATTTGCTTGCTATGCATTGTAGAATGGTCCTTGTCCATGATATCTTGGATCTTAATTCCACTTTGTTAACCTTTACTAAGATAAAGGAAGGTCAAGGGATTAATTGGTTTGATCTTCGGATCCTATTTATTTCCTAAGAAAAGATTGGGATTATTGAAGTTCAATTTAATTAACAAAGATAACAATTATCATTCATGTTTGAGTTTGATAACTCCTGAGTTACTGATTTCTTAACCAAGACCAAAAGGAGAAAAATAAATCTACTGGAATAAAAATGTCTTCAGATTTGGGAATAATAGCAACATCAATAAAAGAAAGCAATATTAAACTGAAATACCTCAAATAACATTAATTCAAAAGAGTAATCTGTAACATGGAAGAATTCACAAATTAAATTGCAGAAGTAAATAAAAAGGAATATTGAACCTGATAAAGAGATAATCCAGAAAGCGAATAAAATCCTAATTCTAAATCCTAATCCTAAAGAGAGAAGAGAGAGGGGAGAGAACCTCTCTCTAAACTAAATCTAAATCATGAAAACTAACTAAAGTGGAGACTCTCTTTGAATGGATGCATTCCTCCACTTCATAACCTCTGGCCTATGCCTTCCGGACTTGGTTTTGGGCCAAAAAGGGCTTCAGAATTCGCTGAGAGCGTTTTCTGTAATTTCTGGTGCGTGGCCTCTGTCACGCGTCCGTGTGGGTCACGCGGTCGCGTCATTCGGAGTTTTCCTTGTCACGTGGTCGCGTCAGTCATGCGACCGCGTCAGTCATGCGGCCGCGTCGCTGCTTCTTTGCGCTTGGCATGCGGCCGCGTCGTCCATGCGATCGCGTGGATGCCAATCTCTCCAAAAACTCCGTTTTGTGTTTTCCTTCCATTTTTGTATGTTTCCTTTCCATCCTTTAAGTCATTTCTGCCTTAGAAGATCTGAAACTACTCAACACACGAATCACGGCATCGAATGGGAATAAAGGGTAATCAAAATAATTATTTTTAAGCATAGAAAACATGTTTTTCACATACATCACATAATAAGGAAGGGAAAGTAAAACCATGCAATTAGTATGAATAAGTGGGTGAAGGATTAAATAAATCACTCAAATTAAGCACAAAATATATCATAAAATATGGGTTTATCAACCTCCCCACACATAAACAATAGCATGTCCTCATGCTAAGTCCAAGATAAAGAGTAAGGTAAGGTTAAAGTGGTGGAATGTCATGCAATGCAATCTAATCTAAATGCAACTACCTAAATGAATGATGCATCATGCAATTCTAATATTTATTCACTTGAATATAAAGCTTGCATGTAGTTGAATTAATTCACATTCTCAAGGAGTCATATTTATATATAGCCAAACCTTAGATAGTGATAAAGTGCCTTTACAGTTGAGATGGGAGAGAAAAAAAAATATTTTATAAACTTGCAAGACAATTAATAATTTTAGCAGAGATATATGTTAATGAGCTATTGAACCCTCACTGGATTTTGTGTTTACCCTCAAAAGCTATTGCAGAGATTTCCTCTAGCGTTGAAAATACTGCTCTTACACAGAGTATATATGAAATGACCAACCTACTGAAACAGATGCAGTTAAATCAATAACAAGCACAACAAGCTTAACTTCCCTCACCACAACAAAGCCAACAGTTGGTTCCACAAAGAGTATGCGGGATCTGTGCTGATTATAGTCATTATCCTAATGAATGTCCGCAGCTCCAATAGGAAGACAACACTGTGGCAGCCACTCATAACTTCTATGACCGCCCGAATCAAGGATACAATTAACAAGGTGGCTACTACAACCAAGGTGGCAACTATAACCATGGATGGCAGGACAACTCCAACCAAGGCTGGAGAGATAATTCTAACCATGGCTGGAGGGACAACTATAACAGAGGAGGCAGAGACAATAATGGAAACCAGAGGTGGAATAACAATAACAACAACAGACAGCAGAATCAGAACCAACCTTACAGAGCATCTTACCTAAGACAGTCCCAAGGACCCCAGCACAACCAACAACAGGTTCCTCAGATCACTTACTCCAATTCCTCTTCAAATGACAAGATGCTCCGTTCTCTTGCACAAGGACAACAAGACATGCATACACAATTGAACTCTACTTTAAATGGTCTGACTGCCACTTTACAAGCTCTCGTCTCCCGGTTAGATACTTAGATTCATCACCTAACTCCACCAATCAACCTTCAAACTCCAGTGGAATTCCTTCTCAACCCCTACCTAATCCCAAGGGTGACATCAATGCCATCACTTTGAGGCCCGGGACCACATTGCAAGAGAGGAACCATGAGGAGCCAAGCCCACCAGAACATGTCCCAGCTGAAGATGTAGTGGAAGTGGAAGATACTGAAGAGGAAGAGGACGTGCAAAACATAGTTAAAGAAGAAGTAGCTCAACCACAGAATGAAACACCAAAGGGTGTAGAAGCTGCAAGTAATGCCATCCCTATCCCATTTCCACACCTTGAAAAGAAATCTAGGAAGCAAATTGAACTTGATCCCAAAATGGTAGAAATATTCAAAAAGGTTGAGGTAACTGTTTCCCTTTTTGATGTTATTCAGCAGGTACCTAAATATGAAAACTTTCTAAAAGATTTGTGCATACATAAAGATAAAAATAATGAATTAGAAACTATTCCTTTAGGTAGTTCTATATCTGCTTTAATGGGAGGTATACCTGAAAAATGTAGTGACCCCGGTCCATGTATGGTTAACTGTACCATAAGGGGTGTAATATTTTCTGATTGCATGTGTGATTTAGGAGTGTGTGTTAGTATAATGCCATTGTCTATATATGATACTTTGAGGCTCCCTCCCTTAAAAAGGTCGGAAGCTCATTTTGTGTTAGCAGATAAAAGCATTATTACAGTAGTTGGAATTGATGAAGATGTATTAGTGAGCATTAAAGGGCTCACATTTCCTATTGACTTCTATATCCTGGAAATGCCCCCTAATAACTCAGGAAGACCATCATCAATCCTGCTTGGAAGACCATTCCTGAAGACTTCAAAGTTCAAGCTGGACGCATTCTCAGGAACTTACTCCTTTGAGATAGATGGCAAAACAGTGAGTTTCAATCTAAATGAAGCTATGAAGCACCCTCCAGAAGATCATTCTATCTTTCAGTGCGACATTATTGATGAAATTGTAGCTGAAGTTCACCAAGAAGAAATGGAAGAGAAGCACATGGAGCAAGGCCAAGTGTGGGGACACCTTCTGAACACAATAAGGACACTTTGCCATTATCACTAGCCCCGAATGATCCAGAGCCTAGCTATGAGCATAAATTATAATTAAAGCCCCTTCCTCCACACTTCAAGTATGCCTACCTTGAGGATAATCAAAAATTCCCAGTTATCATTGCAAGGGAACTTACCTTTCAACAAGAAGAGCAACTGCTCAATGTGCTGAGAAAACATAAGATAGCAATTGGATGGAGCTTGGCGGATATAGTAGGCATCAGTCCCCAAGTTTGTGAGCCCAGAATATATCTGGAAGAGGAAGCAAAGCCTATCCGTCAACCTCAAAGAAGATTGAATCCCACCATCTTAGAAGTTGTCAAGAAGGAAGTGACCAGGCTTCTTCAAGCAGATATCATTTACCCCATCTCAGACAGTGAATGGGTCAGTCCAGTACAAGTAGTACCCAAGAAGTCTGGAGTCACAACAATAAAGAATGAGCACAGAGAGCTCCTGACAACTAGAGTGTAGAATTCATGGAGAGTTTGCATTGACTATAGGCGTCTCAACCAAGCCACTCGCAAGGATCATTATCCCTTGCCATTCATCGATCAAATGCTTGATCGCCTGTCAGGTAAATCCCATTATTGTTTTTTAGATGGCTATACAGGATATTTTCAAATTCATATACCTCCTGAAGATCAGGAGAAGACCACTTTTACATGTCCCTTTGGAATGTATGCTTATAAAAGAATGCCTTTTGGCTTGTGTAATGCACCTGCTACTTTCCAAAGATGTATAATGAGTATCTTTTCAAATCTTATTGAGAACTGTATGGAAGTTTTTATGGATAATTTTAGCATATATGTTGATTCATTTAGCCTTTACTTGGATAGTTTATCTAGAGTATTAGACAGGTGTGTTAGTACAAACCTTGTGTTAAATTTTGAGAAATGTCACTTTATGGTAAAACAAGGAATTGTACTAGGACATGTTGTATCTAATACTGGTATTTCAGTAGATCCAGCAAAGGTGGATGTCATTTCTAGTTTACCTTACCCTTCCTCCACGAGGGAAGTCTGTTCGTTCCTTGGCCACGCAGGTTTTTACAGGAGATTCATTAAGGACTTCAGTAGGGTAGCATTGCCTTTATCCAGATTACTGCAGAAAGATATTGAGTTTGAGTTCAGTAAGGATTGTATGCAGGCATTTGATAAGCTGAAGATTGCCCTAACTCAAGCTCTAATTGTGAGAGGACCAGACTGGAGCCAGCCATTTGAAATTACATGTGATGCTTCTAACTATGCGGTAGGAGCGGCGCTGGCTCAGCGCGAAGGTAAGGATCCTTTTGTAATTGCCTATGCATCTAAGACTTTAGATGCTGCTCAATCTAATTACACCACTATTGAAAAAGAGCTTCTAGCTATTGTTTTTTCTCTGGATAAATTCCGAGCCTATTTACTTGGTACTAAGGTAGTAGTGTACTCAGATCATGCAACTCTAAAATATTTATTAGCTAAAAAGGAGTCCAAACCAAGGCTAATACGTTGGATACTGCTGCTGCAAGAATTTGATTTAGAAATTAAGGATAGGAGTGGTAACCAGAATTTAGTGGCAGACCACTTGAGTCGCCTTGAGCACATTAAGGATGACTCCACTCCTATAAATGATACTTTCCTATTTGACAGCTTACATGCAGTATCTGAAGTAATTCCTTGGTATGCACCTGTAGCTAATTATCTAGTTAGCCACACTTTTCCTCCAA
Organism: Arachis ipaensis; assembly: GCF_059453495.1. Classification (NCBI taxonomy): domain Eukaryota; kingdom Viridiplantae; phylum Streptophyta; class Magnoliopsida; order Fabales; family Fabaceae; genus Arachis; species Arachis ipaensis. The sequence goes on from NC_142436.1 coordinate 118,103,491, forward strand.
ATTTCACTAAGCATCAAAGAGACAAGCTGAAAAGCGAGTCTAAATATTTTATATGGGATGATCCATATTTGTGGAGGTGTGGTGCTGGCCAGATAATTAGACGGTGTGTGCCTCAATCAGAATTCCATTCCATTTTAGAGGCCTGCCACTCATCTGAGAGCGGAGGACATTTTGGCCCTCAAAGAACAGTTAGAAAAATTCCAGACTGTGGATTCTGGTGGCCTACTCTTTTTAAAGACACTGCTGAATTTTGTAAATCTTATTCCCCTTGCCAAAGGTTTGGTAATATATCCAAAAGGGATGAGATGCCTCAACAGATTATGCTTTTCTGTGAAATTTTTTATGTTTGGGGCATTGACTTCATAGGTCTATTTCCAAATTCTAATGGTTACTTTTATATACTGTTAGCTGTAGATTATGTTTCTAAATGAGTGGAAGCAATTCCTACCCGTACTGATGATGCTAACACTGTTGTTTCCTTTGTTAGAAACCATATTATTTGCTGTTTTGTATAACCACGAGCAATCGTGAGCGATCAAGGCACTCACTTTTGTAACAGGAGACTAACAGGATTACTGAAGAGGCATGGGATAATTCACAAGGTAGCAACAGCTTACCATCCCCAGACCAATGGGCAAGCAGAAGTCTCTAACAGAGAGATAAAGCATATTCTGGAAAAGATAGTAAAAACCTCATAGGAAGGACTGGAGTGCCAGGCTACAAGATGCACTCTGGGCATATAGAATAGCATACAAGACACCCATTGGGATGAGCCCCTTCCGTTTAGTATACGGAAAGGCTTGCCACCTTTCAGTAGAGGTGGAACACAAGGCTTTCTGGGCTGTGAGGGAGTGCAACATGAATCTTGAAAAAGATGGTGCTGAAAGAAAGCTGCAACTAGCAGAACTGGAGAACCTTCGCCTAGAAGCATATGACAACTCCAGGAGATACAAAGAAAAGATGAAGGCTATCCATGACAAGCACATAAAAAGGAGAGAATTCAGACCAGGAGAGTTAGTTCTTCTTTATAACTCCAGACTGAGGCTTATGCCAGGAAAACTGAGATCAAGATGGGAAGGTCCATACAGAGTAGAAAAGGCAGAGCCATACGGAGTTTTCCACCTGTGTCATCCTTCTAGCTCCAAATTCTTAAAGGTCAATGGACATCGCCTGAAACTTTATCATGGTGAGAAGATGAAGAATAACAAAGAACTAGAGGTTTTTCTCTTGGAAGACCCACCAACAGAAGCTGAATGAGCCTAACAAGCGTCCAACTTAAGGACATAAAAGCAGAGTGCTAGGTGGGAGACAACCCACCATGGTATGATCATTCAGTTTCAGTCTTAGTTTTATTCTACTTTCTTATATTTTCATTTATGATGATGACTCTTCTCATAATCTCAGCATATAGCTGCATATAGTTTACAGTTGCATTTGCATTCTGCATAAAAAAAAGAGAGAAAAACGCACGCGACGCGTAAGCGTTGCTGACGCCTCCGCGTCATAAGTGCATTAAGAAGAAAAAAGAATTGAACAGAAAGTCACGCGAAAGCATGGCTGGAGGCGTGCCTTAGGCACAAACATGCCCACGCGTCCGCGTCACCCACGCGAACGCGTGCCCCTAAAAATTCGTAAAAGAGGTGTATGCCAGCAAGTTATGATGGAGCTGGGCTGGAATGATGCTGGAAGCACCAGCCCCATCATGCGACCACGTGACCCACGCGTCCGCGTCGTTTTTCAAAATATGGCCATTCACGCGATCGCGTCACCCACGCGAACGCGTCACCCTAAACTTTGGCAAAATGAGTTTGAGACAGAGAGTCGCGCGAATGCGAGGCTGCTCTCGCGCCACTCGCACAAATCAAGTCACGTGGCCGCGTGCCCACGCGTCCGCGTCACTTGAAAAACATCGCCCACCACGCGATCGCGTGACTCACGCGTCCGCATCATACGCGGCGCACAGATTATCCAGATCAGCCAAATATCATATCTTTTCTTCCCCAAATCCTAATTTTTCTTTTCCCTTCTTATTTCTTTCTTCTCCCTTCTTCCCTCTTTACTCTTTCTCATTTTTTACTTTCTTCCTTCTTTCTCACATCCATTATTATTTTTAATTATGTTTTCTTTTCTTTTCTTCTTCCCTTTTTACTTTTCCATTATTATTTTTAATTATGTTTTCTTCCTTCTTTTTTCTTTTTACTTTCATTATCTATATTTTTCTTTTCTTTCTTTTTATTCCTTTAATTGGTGTTAGAATTTTAATTGGGTGATTATTTTCTTCTATATTTTACTTGTGAGTCTATTAAGAAATTATTTGACAATTAATATTACTTCTTAAAGGGTTGCTTGCATGTTCAAATTCATACTTTCAATAACATATTTACCATGCATGCTATGTGTTTGTGAAAAAGCCCGTATGGCATTACGCATTATTTTAAATCTTTCTATTCTACTATTCTAATGCCTATTTTTCACAAAACCTCTTTTATATTTTATTAATTAAATATAATTGTCAATACAAATAGATTATTAGTTTGAAAGACTTGGTAATCTAACTTGGACATTGAATGCTTGATCTATGCTACTCATGCCTTTGCCAGCATGCCAATAAACATCTTGCTTTTGATTGCCATCATATGCACTTGCTTTATCACCTTTGATGAACTTTTCACATGTAGTCTAGACCATGTGTTAACAACATCCTTCTTTACCGTGCATTGATTATCACCCTTAATGTTCGCTCCCTTGCTCGAACCCTTAGCTTTACATATTACTTTCTCTTTCCTTTTTCAGGATGGCCACCAAGAAAGGTAGAGAGAAAGCAACTCCCAAACCACCAGCAAGAAGAGGAACAAAAAGAACATTAATGGCAGAGCCATCTTCAACAGCGGTGAAACCCTCAACAAAATGAATTAAGAGGATCATCAAAGTCGATGAAAAAGAGAAAGCCTTTCCAGCAAAGGACACTGCACGGTTCACTAACCGCTACTGTGAGCAGATGTTCCCCATCCTGGCTGAAAGGAATTATAACAATGAGTATCTTCTTATCCTCCCAACCAACATTGCTGAATTTGTTGAGCCCCGCATTGAGCGAAGACAATGGGAATTCCTACGGAGACAGCCACGGCAGGTTAATCTATCATGGGTAGTTGAATTCTACTCCAATTTTCACATGCCAACCATGCAGTCTGTCTATGTCCGTCAGAAGCAAGTCCCTATAACAGAAGAAGCCATTCAACGAGCTTTAGATCTTTTTCCTGCTCCAGAAGGATCGGACTCATTCCAAGAAGCCTCACTCAAGTGCCAGACATACCAATTTGACTGGGACGCCGTTCTCAGAGTTATCACATAACCTGGCAGCATATGGATCTATGGATACCATCGTTCCCAACCTAAGGGCATATTGGCTTTAGCACTCACCTTTGAGGCTCGACTATGGGCCCAGATCATGTCCCATTACGTCTTTCTAAGCACTCATGAGTCCTCCTTCACTGCAGACATGGCTGTTTTACTCTGGTGTATCCTTACAGACCAGCACCTCAATTTACCAAGACACATTCGGCATGCTATGAGACACGTACAAATTGCGGGCAACCTACCTTTTCCCGCCTTGATTTCAGATCTAGTCTCAGCAGCCAGAGTCTCTAACGGCCATGATTCCACAAGATGATCAATACGTCCCTAACAGAAAGTATATCAGACCTCCAGCAGCCACTATCAACCAGAGCACAGAACCAGCAGAAGATATCCCTTCTTCTTCCACATCACAAGCACCTTCAACAAACCAACTGCTCCATCAGATACTTGAGAGGTTCAACTAAGGAAAGCAAAGAGAGCGCCGTAACAAGCGCAGATTTACATATCAAGGAGCTACTTGTTGGTAACCACCCACCTAAAGAAGACCCAGACACCCCGGACTCCACTTCATTTACCAGCACAGGGAGCCACGACGGTCTCGATGGTGGAGATACTGCAACCAACCCTCCTTTGTTCCTGATAGATGGCACCGAGGACGGTGCAAAGCCTTAAGTGTGGGGAGGTCGGTCAGTACCTGACTTCCGGAGGTAATTTCTTTTTCCTTAAACACCAATAAAATAGGATATTTTAGTTAGTTTTTCTTTTATTTAGAATAGGATAAATTGCATAGAAATATGTTATTTGCATGCATGTTCTACTCGATTGAAAAATAATAAGTTTCTTTTAAGACCCTATTTTTGGAAAATTTCACTAATTTAAATCAAAACTTTTGTGTTAAATTTGTTTGAAGTTATAATTGGAACATAGTTTAAAAAGTTAAGAACATACAACCTGTGAGACTTGAGCCTAATAACATGGTTACATTATTTAACCATAAATATTATTCTTGTGTGTTTGCTTCTCTATGATTGTAATCTTTATTTTGTTCCATCATATATGTCTAATGTTTAATGTGTTATATGCATGCATATGATTGAGGCCATTAATTGTTTTAACTCACTTACCCCAAATAGCCTACCCTTCCATTTACCTTTGTTAGTCACTTTGAGCCTTTTAATCCCAAATTGTTCTATATTTTACCACATTACTAGCCTTAAGCGGGAAAAACAAGTAATACCCCAAATTAAATCTTTGGTTAGCTTAAGATAGAAAGTGTGTATCAATTGAGTGTGGGAATTTGTGGGAACATTGGTTAATAAGAGAATGTGTCATGATAAAATAATGGGAATGTGGGTACCTACTCATGTGAAACTAGAGAAATTGAAAATCTATGTGCATTGATAATGTTATGTTTATGCTGAAAAAAAATCCAAAAATACTAGTAATAATTAAGTAATTAAATAAGGGGACAAAATTACCCCAATGCTAAGTTAAGTTAATAAAAAGATCAATGCATATGTGATACAAGTTAAAAAGAAAAGTTAATACATGAGTATGTAATGCAAAAGTGAGAATTCTGGGTAGCTAGGCATGATTCTAGAGTTATATAGAGTGTATGTATGTTAGATAAGAGCTCAGGTTAGTCAAAGATTCAATTTATAGCTCACTTAGCCATATGTATACCCTTACCCTTACCTTAACCCCATTACAACCTTAAAAAGACCTCATGATGTTTTGCATTAGTACATTAAATATTGTTGATTGGTTAGGTGAAGAACAAGGTTTAGAAAGCATGGTTAGAGAAGGAAAGAGTAATTACCCTATACACTAGAGTGACTAGAGTGCACATACACTATCAGTGAGGGTTCAATGCTTAATTCTATGTTCCCTGCTTTCATGAGCTGTCTTCTTACAATTTTACTTGTTTTCACTATATAATTTGAATTAGTAGAAATTTAATTTATGTTTGTCTTGAAGAACTTATTTACTTTTAACCAAGTAGACAAGAATCATATAGTTGCATTCATATATATAGGTTGTATTGCATTGCATGAGTCTCACATGCCCCTACTCATTTACTTTATTTTATTTCCTTAAGCTAAGCATGAGGACATGCTAATGTTTAAGTGTGGGGGGATTGATAAACCATTATTTTATGATTTATATTGTGTTTAATTGAGTGGTTTTATCAAGTCTTTACCCACTTATTCATATGATTAGCATGATTTTGTAATTTCTTCCTAGTATTATTTGTGGTTGAAAACTTGCTTCCCAGAAACCTTTAATTAGTACATTTTAATTCTCCTTTATCCCATTCGATACCGTGACCCGTGTGTTAAGTGTTTCAGGCCTCATAGGGTGCGAATGGCTTAGAGAATGGGGAGGAAGCTTGCAAAAATGAAAGGAACACAAGAAACTAAGGAGATGACTAGCGAACACTGACGCGAGCGCGTGCCCCATGCGAACGCGCGGAATGAAGAAAATCGCAATGACGCGAACGCGTGCCTGACGCGTACGCGTGGATTGGAGTATGCACGAATGACGCGAACGCGTGGACGATGCGAACGCGTGACAAGGAATATCACTCAATGACGCGAACGCGTGGACGACGCGTACGCGTGACCTGTGCGATTGGTGCACGAAATTGTGATTGTCCATTCCCAGCAACGGTGCCAAAAACTCAGTACGCACGTTCATAATCTCAAATTCTTTTTCACAATTCCGATACAACTAACTAGCAAGTGCACTGGGTCGTCCAAGTAATAAACCTTACGTGAGTAAGGGTCAATCCTACGGAGATTGTCGGCTTGAAGCAAGTTATGGTAATCTTGTAAATCTCAGTCAGGAATATTCAAATGGTTATGGGATTTGATAATTAAAATATAATTAAAACATAAAATAAGATAGAGATACTTATGTAATTCATTGGTGAGAATTTCAGATAAGCGTATGGAGATGCTTTGCTCCTTCTGAATCTCTACTTTCCTACTGCCTTCATTCAATCATTCATACTCCTTTCCATGGCAAGCTGTATGTTGGGCATCACCGTTGTCAATGGCTACTTCCTGTCCTCTTAGTGAAAATGGTTCAAATGCGCTGTCACCGCACGGCTAATCATATGTCGGTTCTCGATCATGTTGGAATAGAATCCATTGATTCTTTTACATCTTTCACTACGTCCAACACTCGCGAGTTTGAAGCTCGTCACAGTCATCCCTTCCCAGATCCTACTCGGAATACCACAGACAAGGTTTAGACTTTCCGGATCTCAAGAATGGCCACCAATAATTCTAGCTTATACCACGAAGACTCCGATCTTTCGGAATGGAGGCTAAGAGATAAACGCTCAATCCAAGGTAGAACGGAAGTGGTTGTCAGGCACACGTTCATAGGTTGAGAATAGTGATGAGTTTCACGGATCATCATATTCATCATGTTGAAGTGCAAGCGAATATCTTAGAGTAGGAATAAGCTTGAATTGAATAAGAAAACAATAGTACTTTGCATTAATTCATGAGGAACAACAGAGCTCCATACCTTAATCTATGGTGTGTAGAAACTCTACCGTTGAAAATACATAAGTGATGAAGGTCCAGGCATGGCCGAATGGCCAGCCCCCTAAACATGATCTCTGAACGTAAAATTATTCAAAGACTAACCAGAGATATAAAATAAATCACTAAAAGTAGTTTTTATACTAAACTAGTAGCTAGGGTTACATAAGATAAGTAAATGATGTAGAAATCCACTTCTGGGCCCACTTGGTGTGTGCTTGGGCTGAGCATTGAGCTTTCATATGTAGAGACTCTTTTTGGAGTTAAATGCCAGGTTGTAGCCTGTTTCTAGCGTTTAACTTTGATTTGCAACCTGTTTCTGGCGTTTAACTCCAGAATAGGGCAGGAAGTTGGCGTTTGAACACCAGTTTGCATCGTCAAAAATCGAGCAAAGTATGGACTATTATATATTTCTGGAAAGCCCTGGATGTCTAATTTCCAATGCAATTGAGAGCGCACCAATTGGGTTTCTGTAGCTCCAGAAAATCTATTTCGAGTGAAGGGAGGTCAGAATCCAACAGCATCTGCAGTCCTTCTTCAGCCTCTGAATCAGATTTTTGCTCAAGTCCCTCAATTTCAGCCAGAAAATACCTAAAATCACAGAAAAACACACAAAATCATAGTAAAGTTCATAAATGTGATTTTTTATTTAAAAACTAATAAAAATATACTAAAAAGTAACTAAATTATACTAAAATCTACTTAAAAACAATGCCAAAAGCGTATAAATTATCCACTCATCACAACACCAAACTTAAATTGTTGCTTGTCCCCAAGCAACTAAAAATCAAATAGGATAAAAAGAAGAGAATATACTATAAATTCCAAAATATCAATGAAAGTTTGCTTCAATTAGATGAGCTGGACTAGTAGCTTTTTGCCTCTGAACAGTTTTGGCATCTCACTTTATCCTTTGAAGTTCAGAATGACTGGCATCTATAGGAACTCATAATTTAGATAGTGTTATTGATTCTCTTAATTCAGTATGTTGATTCTTGAACACAGCTACTTTATGAGTCTTGGCCGTGGCCCTAAGCACTTTGTTTTCTAGTATTACCACCGGATACATAAATGCCACAGACACATAACTGGGTGAATCTTTTCACATTGTGACTCAGCTTTGCTAGAGTCCCCAATTAGAGGTGTCCAGGGTTCTTAAGTACACTCTTTTTTTTTGCTTTGGACCTCGAATTTAACCGCTCAGTCTCAAGTTTTCACTTGACACCTTCACGCCACAAGCACATGGTTAGGGACAGCTTGGTTTAGCCGCTTAGGCCAGGATTTTATTCCTTTAGGCCTGATGCGTGAGCATCTTTCCTATCTTTTCTTAATGAATTTGCATCTAAATTGTTGAGTTTAATAAAGAATTAATTATCTTTTAGCCAATATGGATGCTACTTTGAGTCTTGTGCAATTCTGTTTATTTTAGGTAGCATTCAGTTGGATTTGATGGAGTTTCTACAGAAGAAGAGATGAAGGTGAATGATGTTGTCAACCCTGATCTCTCTGCACTCAAACCTGAATAACTCGAGTTACAGAGGTCCAATGGATGTGATTTTAGTTGCGTTGGAAAGCTAACTTCCAGAGCTTTCCAATGATATATAATAGTTCATACTTCTTCTTTGAACTCGCTGCCAAGGCTGCACCTAACTTGAGATTTCTCAAGTTAGGCGCAAGACACAACAACAATATGCGAGATTGGTCCTGCCCACTTCAAGTTAGGCGCACTAAAGCCCAAGTTAGGTGCAGCTTCACTCAAATAAACTCCAATTCATGCTGCCAAGCCCAAGTTAGGCGTGGATCCTAGTGAAGCCAAGTGGTCCGTATCCATCATTTGAAGATTTGCTGATTGCTATAATTAATTCTAATTTAAATTCAAATTTTAAAAATAGGAAAAGATATTATTTTAGTTTTAAAGATAGATTTTAAATTAATTAAGATTAGATATAAATAGGGGGATACCACCTCAACATTATTCCATTCCAGACTTCCAATTCTATACAAATTTACATTCCGTAATCCTAGTTTTCTACTCTGAACCATGAGCAACTAATCCTCCATTGTTAAGGTTAGGAGCTCTGTCTATTTGTATGGATTGATTTTATTGCTTTATCTATTTTAATTCATGTATGGATTTATAATTTAAGAATTATTTTCGCTCTTTATCTTATGAATTTGGGTGGAACAGAAGTGTGACCCTCTTTCTATTTGAGTTCTTGTATAATTTGGAAAAGCTCTTTACTTGAACAACAGCTTGAAAACATATTCTCCTAAATTTTAATTATCTGGATTTAACGGGATATGTGACATATAATCCTTTTATTTTTGGGTAATTAGAGTTTTTGTGGCATATAAACTGGAATTTGATCATGTAGCTTCTAATTGGAATTAATTGACCAAGGAATTGGCAGTTAATGAATTTTAGAGGAGACTAGAAAGTTCTAAGGAATTAGGGTCTAGTCACATATAGTTTGCCATAAATTAAATCCTACATAATTAAAATAGTTAGTAAGAAAAGTAAATCCAGAGAAATAGATAATTCTGAAACCTTAACTGGCTTCTCAATATTTTATTCCCAACTTATTTATCTTCCTATCTTTAATATTCTAAACTTACTGTTAATGCTTTTAAACTTCCAAACACTATTTTCTGTTTGTCTAACTAAGCCTATTGATAAACCACTATTTTATGGTTTATCTTGTGCTCAATTGAGTGGATTTTATCAATCTTTACCCACTTATTCATACTATTTGCATGTTTTATATTTTCCTTCCCGATTTTGTGCTATGATTGAAAACATGCTCCTTTGACCTTAATTTCATTAATATTAATTCTCCCTTTATACCATTCGATGCCGTGATATGTGTATTAAGTGTTTTCAGAGATTACCTATCAAACACTATTGTTGCTTAATCCATCAATTCTCGTAGGATCGATCCTTACTCACGTAAGGTATTACTTGGTACGACCCGGTGCACTTGCCGGTTAGTCTGTGGTTAGAAAATTCGCACCAAATTTTTAGCGCCGTTGCTGGAGATTGATAGTGATTAACAACTATTCGTTGTTTGATTGCTTAGATTGGATAATTTTTACTTTAATTAGATTTTTTTTCAATTTTTAATTGTTCGTCTTTTTTTTCTTTCGTTATTTCCGTTCACCCCTCCCCTAACCCGTTTTTCTTTTTATTTCTTTTACTTTCGTGTTTTTTTTTTCTCTTTTCATTTTGTTTTCTTTTTAATTTTTTTTTCTTCTTTCTTTCGTTCTTTCACTTGTACCCCCTCCCCTTATTGTTTCGTTCACGTCCCTTGCCCCCTGTCCCCTATTTTCTTTTTTTTTTTCACTTTCTTTTAATTTTTCTTATTTAAATCTCGTCCGATCATTCTTTTATTTTTTATTTTATTTTTATTTTCGTTTTGTTTTGTTTTTTCATTATTTTTTTATTTTTTATATTTTATTAGTTTTATTTTATTTTTATCTTTAAAAACAAAAAAATATTTTAAATAAATAAATAAATAGCACTAATATTTTTTTTAATTTCTGAAATTAAGTTTGGTGTTTCTTAGTTAGTTTTATTTTAATTTTTTTTATTTTAATTTTTAGAATTCTGTTCTTTCTTTATGCTTTTCTGTTTGTCACATGGTGCGTTTAATCCTATTTGATGTTTTGTGCTAAGAAAAAATAATGGAGAGAGATCATATGGATTACTACTCACACCCAAGTAGTGATTCATATCATTATGAATAGGGGAACTATCCAAATTTTGGTTGGCAAGGTCAAAACCAAAGAAACTTCAATGCTCCATGTTCCAACTATCAAGAGCCACTACCTCCCTATTCATATCAAGAACCCCCATCTCCATATACATACCAAGAACCATCATTTTTCTACCCATATCAAGATCCACCATCTACCTATTCTTACCAAGAACCATCCTCTTTTTACTCTTATCAAGAATCATCACCTCCTTCTTATTCTTATCAAGAACCATCACCTCCTCCTTATTCATCTCAAATACCATCAGATCTTGAGCTTCTCATGAAAAAATTCTTACATGATATAAAGACGAGTGTCAAAAATGTAGAGAAACATGTGCAGTCGATTATCAAGTCACAAGAAGAGGAGCAAGCAAATTCTTTCCCAAGAGATATAATACAAGATCCTATAGAAGAAAGTGAGGAAATCAATCAAAGGAGTTCATACTCCAATGAATTAGAGAACTTTCAACCCTCACACATAGAAGAAGAAGAAGAAGATGCAAAAACAAAAGAGGTTGATGCACCAACAAAGAAGGAAGATGCACAAACAAAGAAGGTTGCAAGGGATGAAAATAATTATGGAAATCTACACTCCAATGAAGCAGAGAGTGGCATGGAGGGTGAGTTTATTGAACCACCAATTCAAGAAGTTCTTGATGAAGGGTACACTCTAACCATCACATAACACCCACATGTTGAAATCAAAGAAGTGAAGATAACCAATGGAAGCACTGAAAAGGGGATTGTGACCAAGAAACAGAAGAAAATATCCATGAAGAAGAAAAGGTCAACAAAAAGCAATCCAACCTCTACCCCAACAAGCAAGGTGAATCAAGCTAATCACAATAAAAGAAAGCTTGTTAGGAGGACTTCATATTAGGGGGCACTAATCTTCACCTCTCCCCCCTTGGAGACATTTCTTTTAACCAACTGGAAGAAGAGGAAGAAACTTCAATAATCAAGTGTCAAGCTAGTGAGGTTAAAGAAGCGCTTGTCGGGAGGCAACCCGATAATTTTGTATCCTTAGTACTTTTCGTAGTGAAATTAGCAGGGATGTAAAGGCCTTTAACCTTCACTAGCACGTCCTCTACTAGTTCATAAGCCTGTTTCATTGATTTGTCTACCATCTCTATTGAGATTCTTGCAGCTTGTACCTCAAAGATTCCCAGTTTCTCCATTACAGAGAGTGGCATGAGGTTTATCCCTAACCCCAGGTCACACAGAGCCTTCTCAAAGGTCATGGTGCCTATGGTACAAGGTATGAAGAATTTTCCGGGATCCGATTTCTTCTGAGGTAATGTCTACCTCATTAATGCATTCAGTTCATTAGTGAACAAGGGGGTTCATCCTCCCAAGTCTCAATACCAAATAACTTGGCATTCAGCTTCATAATTGCTCCTAGATATTTAGCAACATGCTCTTCAATGGTATCTTCATCCTCTTCAGAGGAAGAATATTCATCAGAGCTCATGAATGGCAGAAGGAAGTTCAATGTAATATCTATGGTCTCTATATGAGCCTTAGATTCCTTTGGTTCCTCAAAGGGAAACTCCTTTCTATCCAAAGAACGTCCCATGAGGCTTTTCTCACTGGGACTCACATCCTCCTCACTCTCTCCAGGTTTGGCCAAATTGGTTATGGTTATGGCCTTGCACTCTCTCTTGGGATTTTCTTCTGTATTGCTTGGGAGAGTACTTGGAGGAGTTTCAGTAATCTTCTTACTCAACTGACCCACCTGTGCCTCCAAATTTCTAATGGAGGACCTTGTTTCATTCATGAAACTTAGTGTGGTCTTGGATAGATCAGAGACTATGGTTTCCAGGCCAGAATGACTCTGTTCAAAATTCTCTGTCTGTTGCTGAGAAGATGATGGAAAAGGCTTACTATTGATAAACCTATTTCTTCCACCATTATTATTGAAGCCTTGTTGAGGCTTTTGTTGGTCCTTCCATGAGAAATTTGAATGATTTTTTCATGAAGGATTATAGGTGTTTCCATAGGGTTCTCCCATGTAATTCACCTCTGCTATTGCAGGGTTCTCAGGATCATAAGCTTCTTCTTCAGAAGATGCTTCTTTAGTACTGTTGGATGTGGCTTGCATTCCATTCAGACTCTGAGAGATCATATTGACTTGCTGAGTCAATATTTTATTCTGAGCCAATATGGCATTCAGAGTATCAATTTCAAGAACTCCCTTTTTCTAAGGCGTCCCATTGTTCACAGGATTTCTCTCAAAGGTGTACATGAGCTGGTTATTTGCAACCATTTCAATGAGTTCCTGAGCTTCTGTAGGGGTTTTCACATGAAGAGATCCTCCTGCAGAATGGTCCAATGACATTTTTGACAACTCAGACAGACCATCATAGAATATACTTATGATGCTCCATTCTCGAAGCATGTCAGTAGGACACCTTTTGATCAATTGCTTATATCTTTCCCAAGCTTCATAGAGGGACTCTCCTTCCTTTTGTCTGAAGGTTTGGATTTCCACTCTAAGCTTCCTCATCTTTTGAGGTGGAAAGAATTTGGCCAGGAAAGCACTGACCAGCCTATCCCAAGAGTTCAGGCTTTCCTTAGGTTGTGAATCCAACCATGTTCTAGCTCTGTCTCTTACAGCAAAAGGGAAAAGCATAAGCCTGTAGACCTCGGGATCAACTCCATTGGTCTTGACAGTGTCACAGATTTGCAAGAATTCAGCCAAAAACTGATGAAGATCTTCCATTGGAAGTCCATGAAACTTGCAATTCTGCTGCATTAGAGAAACTAATTGAGGCTTAAGCTCAAAGTTGTTTGCTCCAATGGCAGGAATTGAGATGCTTCTTTCATAGAAGTTAGCAGAGGGTGCAATGAAGTCACCAAGCATCTTTCTTGCATTGTTGGAATTGTTGTTATTTTCGGCTGCCCTGTCTTCTTTTTTTTTCAAAAATTTCTGTTAGGTCCTCTCCAGAGTGTTGTGCCTTAGCTTCTCTTAGCTTCCTCTTTAGAGTCCTTTTAGGTTCTGGATCATCTTCAACAAGAATGTTCTTATCCTTGCTCCTGCTCATATAAAAAAGAAGAGAATAGAAAATAATAGGAATCCTCTATGTCACAGTATATAGATCCCCTTTTGTGAGTAGAAGAGGAGAAGAATATAATTCGAACACAGAGAAGGGGAAGAGGGTTCGAATTTTTGAGTGGGAGAGGAGTGTTAGTAAATAAATAAATAAATAGAAGGAGACGAGAGAGAGAGGAATTCGAAAATTAAATAAAGTAAAAGGAAAAATTTTTATTTTTATTTTAAAATGTAGTTAGAATTCGAAAATCAAAAAGAGAAACAAAATAATTTGGAAAATTAAATAAATTACTAAATTAAAAATATTTTTAAAAAAATGGTTAGTGATTTTCGAAAATTAGAGAGAGAAAAGTAGTTAGATAGTTTTGAAAAAGATAAGAATTTTAAAATCAAACAAAAAGTTAAGTGGTTAATTGAAAAAGATTTTGAAAATCAAATTTGAAGAGATAAGAAGTTAGAAAAGATTTTGAAATTAAGTTTTGAAAAAGATGTGATTGGAATTTATTTTGAAAAAGATTTGAAAAAGAAATTTAGAAAGATTTGATTTTGAAAATTAGAGTTGATTACTTGACTAACAAGAAACTAAAAGATATGATTTTAAAATTTAAAGATTGAACCTTTCTTAATAGGCAAGTAACAAACTTTAAAATTTTTGAATCAATCACATTAATTGTTAGTAAAGATTTTGAAATTATGAAATGAAATTAAGAAAAAGATTTTTAAAAAAATCATTTTTAAAATTTTCAAAAATCATAAAAGACAAATGAAAAAGATTTGATTTTTGAAAAAGTTTTGAAAAGATAGGATTTTTAAATTGAAAATTTGATTTGACTCATAAGAAACAACTAGATTTTAAAAATTTTTGACTAAGTCAAACTAAATTTTCGAAAATTATGAGTGAAATAAGGGAAAGATATTTTTTTTATTTTTGAAATTTTAATGAAGAAAGAGAAAAACAACAAAAAGACTCCAAACATGAAAATTATGAATCAAAACACACAATGCATGCAAGAACACTTTGAATGTCAAGATGAACACTAAGAACACTTTGAATGTCAAGATGAACACCAAGAACTTTATTTTTGAAAATTTTTAAGAAAAGAAAAACATGCAAGACACCAAACTTAGAAATTTTCAATGTTTAGACACTAACAAATTGAAAATGCATATGAAAAACAAAAAAAGACACAACATGAAAAACTAAAGATCAAACAAAGACAATCATCAAGAACAACTTGAAGATTATGAAGAACATCATGCATGAGTTTTCGAAAATTTTCAGGAAATTAAAAGGATGCAATTTACACCAAACTTAAAAATTGACACTAGACTCAAACAAGAAACATAAAATATTTTTTGTTTTTATGATTTTATTAAATTTTTTTGGTATTTTTTGAAAATTATTTTGAAAAAGAAAATAAGGATTTCAAAATTTTTAATGAGAATTCCAAAAATCATGCAATGTTAGCCTAAAACTCCGGTCCAGGAATTAGACATGGCTTACTAGCCAGCCAAACTTTCAGTGAAAGCTCCGGTCTAAAACACTAGACATGGCCAATGGCCATCCAAGCTTCAGCAAAACATTACATACAACAGCTAAATTGCTGAGAAAGACAAAGAAGCTCTTCTAAGGATAGTTGAAACCTCGGTCCAAAAGATTAGACATGGCTTAACAGCCAGCCAGGATTCAACATATCTCATGAAACTCTACAATTCCTTCTTAAAATTCTGAAGAACATAGAATAATTTTTTTTTTTGAAAATTTTTCGAAAATAAAAAGAATAAAAAAAAAACTTAAAATTAAAATAAAATTACCTAATCTGAGCAACAAGATGAACCGTCAGTTGTCCAAACTCGAACAATCCCCGGCAACGGTGCCAAAAACTTGGTGCACGAAATCGTGATTGTTCATTCCCAGCAATGGCGCCAAAAACTCAGTACGCACGTTCATAATCTCAAATTCTTTTTCACAATTCCGATACAACTAACCAGCAGTGCATTGGGTCGTCCAAGTAATAAACCTTACGTGAGTAAGGGTCGATCCCACGGAGATTGTCGACTTGAAGCAAGCTATGGTCATCTTGTAAATCTCAGTCAGGCAGATTCAAATGGTTATGGGATTTGATAATTAAAATATAATTAAAACATAAAATAAGATAGAGATACTTATGTAATTCATTGGTGAGAATTTTAGATAAGCGTATGGAGATGCTTTACTCCTTCTGAATCTCTACTTTCCTACTGCCTTCATTCAATCATTCATACTCCTTTCCATGGCAAGTTGTATGTTGGGCATCACCGTTGTCAATGGCTACTTCCCGTCCTCTCAGTGAAAATGGTCCCAATGCGCTATCACCGCACGGCTAATCATCTGTCAGTTCTCGATCATGTTGGAATAGAATCCATTGATTTTTTGTGTCCGTCACTACGCCCAACACTCGCGAGTTTGAAGCTCGTCACAGTCATCCCTTTCCAGATCCTACTCGGAATACCACAGACAAGGTTTAGACTTTCTGGATCTCAAGAATGGCCACTAATAATTCTAGCTTATACCACGAAGACTCCGATCTTTCGGAATGGAGGCTAAGAGATAAACACTCAATCCAAGGTAGAACGGAAGTGGTTGTCAGGCACGCGTTCATAGGTTGAGAATAGTGATGAGTGTCACGGATCATCATATTCATCATGTTGAAGTGCAAGCAAATATCTTATAGTAGGAATAATCTTGAATTGAATAAGAAAACAATAGTACTTTGCATTAATTCATGAGGAACAGCAGAGCTCCACACCTTAATCTATGGTGTGTAGAAACTCTACCGTTGAAAATACATAAGTGATGAAGGTCCAAGCATGACCGAATGGTCAGCCCCCTAAACGTGATCTCTGAACGTAAAATTATTCAAAGACTAACCAGAGATATAAAATAAATCACTAAAAGTAGTTTTTATACTAAACTAGTTGCTAGGGTTACATAAGATAAGTAAATGATGTAGAAATCCACTTCCGGGCCCACTTGATGTGTGCTTGGGCTGAGTATTGAGCTTTCATGTGTAGAGACTCTTTTTGGAGTTAAACGCCAGGTTGTAGCCTGTTTCTGTCGTTTAACTCTGATTTGCAACCTGTTTCTGGCGTTTAACTCCAGAATAGGGCAAGAAGTTGGCATTTGAACGCCAGTTTGCGTCATCAAAACTCGGGTAAAGTATGGACTATTATATATTGGTGGAAAGCCCTGGATGTATACTTTTCAATGCAATTGAGAGCGCACCAATTGGATTTCTGTAGCTCCAGAAAATCTATTTCGAGTGCAGGGAGATCAGAATCCAACAGTATCTGCAGTCCTTCTTCAACCTCTGAATCAGATTTTTGCTCAAGTCCCTCAATTTCAGCCAGAAAATACCTGAAATCACAGAAAAACACACAAACTCATAGTAAAGTCCAAAAATATGATTTTTTATTTAAAAACTAATAAAAATATACTAAAAAGTAACTAAATTATACTAAAAACTACTTAAAAACAATGTCAAAAAATGTATAAATTATCCGCTCATCAGCGATCTGCAAAAATAACAGAATACACTGGGGCAATTTCGGGCCGTGTTTTAACCCAGTTTTTGGCCCAGAAATATAGATTAAAGTGAGGGAACATGAAGAGACTCAACACGCTTCGACACACACCCATAGGCATCCACACACATTGAAATACATTGATATTAGGATTACTTTTAGTTTTAGATCTGAATCTAGATTCGCTTTACATTGATAGTTTATGCTTTGGATTTTGGATGTTGAAGAATCATCACCTCCGTCGAAGTTACTACTTTAGTTTGTTTCCTTATTCCTTTACTCTTTTCAGTTGATCATTGACCCTATTTAAGTAAGTATGTTATATTTTGGATTTATTAATACATAGAATTGCCTTTACTTTTAATTAATTTTAAATATCTATTTTATTTTATTTTATTCAATTATGTCTTCTTATATTTCTATGAATATTAATTCCATGTCAATGGAGTAGATTTTCTACTTGACATGGGGGTTGATTAAGAGGAGACACTTGAGTTGGAATGCTCAAGTGCTTAGTTAAATTGGACATTGTTGGCTAATTCTGTATCTACTAATGCTAGACCTTCCCAAGGGAAAGGACTAGGAATTGCGGATAAGAGTCAGTTCAATCACTTGACTTGCCTTTATTTAATAAGGGTTAACAAAGTGAAAACAACAACCTCTTTATATTACACTTAAGAAGATTCCAATAAGGATAGAACTTCCAATTAATCAATTCCCCAGTCAAGGCTTTTTATATTAATAATCATTCTTAGTTTTATTACTTTAATTTACAATTATTTTAATTATTCATTATTCAACCCAAACCTTCTAGAAAATTTCTGATTATTAAATTAGCACTCCTTCCTACAACTCGTTGGGAGACGACCTGGGACTCATACTCCCAGTATTTTTAATTCTAATTTTTGTGACAACCCTTTTTAAATTGAGAAGGTGGGTCTTAGTTGGTTGAGAACTGAACTTGCAACGCATTTCATTTATTAATTTCTTAACTGGTCAATTTTCGCAACCATCAAATAGCAATGTGCCAATAAAATGGTCGGGTACATGTGAAACTTTTTCCATAACTGGTCAATTTTCGCAACCATCAAATAGCAATGTACCAATAAAATGGAATGGTCGGGTACATGTGAAACTGTGTGTGTGATTCTATGTTCCAAGTTTCAACTTAGATGAAAAGCTGACAAAATTTCTTTTGAGATTTCTGGACAAAGAAGCTAATAATATGACCACCTATTTCAATTTATAAGTAAACTAGGAGCAGATAGCGATAACGATGTTACCTAAATTATTTTTTTATCAATAATAGACATAGGCTTATTTGTTATAATTTTTTTTAGTGGGAGTACATAAGGAGTACATAGTATATAAAGTGTAATAACTTAACAGATATTTTTAAGGGAATTTTTCATTCTATTCAACAATGCAAGCTTCATTGGCAGCAACTACGACTACTACTCATCCCACAACACCTTCACATAATGAGCACAACAACATTTGACATTTTAGATTAGGACCGTTTCAAGGTTTACGGAAAGAGAAAACTAATAATATGACCACCTATTTCAATTTATAAGTAAACTAGGATCACATGGCGATGTTACTTAGATTATTTTTTTATCAATAGTAGACATAGACTTATTTGTTATAATTTTTTTTAGTGAAAGTACATAAAGAGTACATAGTATATAAAGTGTAATAACTACTACTCATCCCACAACATGATTAGAGGCATCACACATAATCTCAAATGATTGTGTCCAATCAGATCCTCTTACAATGGGTGTTGTAGCGGGATTCCCTCAATTTTTTAAAGGCCTCTTTCTTTTTTATGATACACATTGCACACAACTTTAGCTATTTCCTCTTCAGCAATCCATATAACTTCCTTTGCTCTCCATCAGCCCTGTGTACTTATCGTTCTACATTCATATTACTCAATTCTCTTTCTCTAGCTAATTGCATTGGAATGGTAAATATATATCCATCTATATGATTCAAGACATATATTATTATATAGAGAACTTTTATATATTTATTTCTTGTTACTTCTTTCATTCTATCAAATAAAAAGGAATTGATACAGCCCACTTCAATGTGTTTGTTGAGTTATTACGCTTTATGTACTATGTACTCCCACTAAAAAAAATTATAACAAATAAGTCTATATCTACTATTGATAAAAAAAATAATCTAAGTAACAGACAACATGCCGCCACCACATGCATGTGCCTTTGTTAAACTCAAACTTGTATTATTGTTGCTTTTTGTTGGAAAAACCCAGCAAAAGTTCAAAACAAGAACCTGTCTAACAGCGGAAGCACCAAAAATAATTTTTTCACAATTTGTTTGATTAAATAGGCAATACCAAAGATACTCCAAACAATAAATATAATGGTAGAAATTAAATAATCAGATACCAGAATTTTAATGTGGAAAAACTCCCCAAAAAAAGGACAAAAAACCTCGGGACCTAGTCTAGTAAAATCTTCCACTATCAGAATAATGGGTACACAAACAGTCTTCCTAGTAGCACTAGGGCATCTCAGCAATCAACAAAATACATCATCAAAACTGATGGAATCAACATAAACCCTCCACAAAGTGGGTATCTCAAATCAGCCAAAAGAAAAGATAATACAACAAGCAAGTTATATCCTAATGTTCATCTCTACACCAGGAATAACATACTAAAATTTCATAAGAAATGGAACAAGTTTACCAGTTCAATCAAATCAAAGTTGGCTTGCCCTTTTCCCCCAAATTTTCTCTTCTCCCTTGACGCTGTTTTTCTTTTCATTTAAAGAATGAAACTTCGTGCTTCCTCTCTCTCTATCTCGTGGCTGTTAGCCACTTCTTTCTTTCTTTATTTTTTCTTTTTTTTTATTTAAGTTGTGTGGGCCTCACTTGAGATTGGGGACCCACCAACACTTTTATATCCCACGAGAGACCCGCGATGGAAAGCAGGCGCTGACCGAATTGGTTGCTGCCGGCAACTAAAGAGGCGCGCACGAGAGGGTGAGGGGTGCAGTTGCGGTCGGAGCTGATGGGGTTCAGGTGTACTCAGCGCCGCTGCGATAGGATGCTCAAAGGTGGTCGTGCCAGGGTTGGGTGGGAGGTTGCTATCGGTACGAGGAAAAGGAATTGGGGAAAAGCTTATTTGAATTATGGATTGGATGGTTGTTCTCATAATAAGTCTGAATGAGGTTTTCAAAATTAGGATAAAATGTGGGTTGGTTTTCATTATTACCTTATATTGGCCTAAATAACCAATTCATTAAACACATTATAAAAATTTCTCATTGTCTTCCTAGCGGAGTTCAACCTACAAGCATAAAGTCTAATTTAATAATTAAATAAATAAAATAAAAATGTATCAAATTAAATTAAATATTCTAAAAATATAAATTAATAACTTTTAAATAGTATTTAAATTTTTCGTATCACGAATATTCAAAACACGTACTATCTCTTTTTTGAAATGATAGGCTTTGAATAAATTATAAAAAAAATTGCATAGGTGTACTCATGAATTATGCAGTGAATTATAGTTTATATTAATACTTTTATGAAAAAAAAAACAAGATTAACATAGGAGTAGTTTTACATGTGAAATAACAATAAGTGTAATTTAAATATTATGATTTTCGTTCTTTAAATACTAAGATGACCATGGCTAAGATAGTTAAATTTTATATGTTTATGAACCTTCAACATAATTAAAATAGTTAAATTTTTATGAGTTTTGTGTGTACTAAAATAGCTAAATCAAAAATGATACTTCATTAAAATGATCATAATTTTTTTGTATCATAAAAATAACAAATTATTTCTAATAAATAAAAAAATATTTTTATTTTAAATTCTAAAATAATTTAATATCTCAATAATTTTTTTTTATAAAAAATGAGGATTAATTTGTTAACTTATTTTATAAGATATTAATTTGTTATTTTTATTTAAATAAAAATTCTTTATTTTCAATTTGCATTAAAAAAAGGTTTACCATATTATTTGTTAATTTCACAACGCAGGCAATATAATTAAGAAAGAAATAAATATTCACAGATAGAGAATGTGAACGAATGAAAAAAAAAGAATCATCTATTTATGTAGAATTATGATAAAAAATATTTTAATCATAAATATTAATAAAAAATAATTTTATTTGTATTCAAATAAAATATCAAAAAATTTTATATCTAAAAAACTGCTAAATTTGAATTATGTGTTTCATTTAAATTCAAGAAAATTGTGCTTTAAAAAACCTATAAATTTAAACTATGAATTTTGATTTTTTAAAAAATAACCTAATATATAATCCTCAAAGGTAGCACATGAGCTTAAATTTTAGAAATTTTAGTACTTGAGGTAAGACTCCAAATTTTTTATAATTGAAATAATTAGTTATTTATGAGTCATTATATTTATTGAGATTTTGTTTTCAAGAAAATTATTTTTTACTAAAAATAATTAAATAAAATTTTATAATTATTAAAATTTAATTTAATTATGACTTTTTTTATTAGTTTAAATTATTTATTAAAAATTATTTTGATAAACAAAACATTAAATTCTTTATTGTTGTTATTATTATCATTATTATTATTATTATTATTATTATTATTATAATGAAAGGTTCTAGCCTTCAAAGGTACGAAAGAAAAGAAAAATGGAATTTGGTTTACTATTCATGTATGTATACATATATAATGGGAACCACTCAAATTAAGTTATCAAAAATAACTTTTTTTAAAGACACCTTATATCTACCAATTATTTATAGACACATAATATAGTAATTAGATTTGATTTAATATAATCAATTTTTACCAAAATCAACTATCTGGGGTGGTTTATATAAACCGGTCCGGATAATTCTTAATTTTTTTTAATTTGAAAACCCTATCCCCTTCCTCTTTTGTCCCTCTCTCACAATCTCATTAAGCTCGAGCTCGCTCATCTTTGGAATTTGGCTCATTAGCTCTAGCACTCAAGCTCTCTCCCGCTCTCGTCTCTGGCCTCTTTCACTGTCTCCGGTCTCGCACTTAAGCTCTTCAACGCTCTCTGGGTCGTAAGTCACCACCGTCTTGAACTCAATCGCATTCGTCGTCGCCGGCGACAAAAGCAGCAGATCCCAGGACTGGTCGTTGTCGTCACTCCCTATCTCATCACCAGGAAATGATGAGTTATGCTTATATTGTGCTTCATGCAGGATTGTAATTCTTAAATCTCCAGCCGAATGAGAGAATGGACCCTTGAACGGACTTAAGCAAAATTCAGCTCCGTTCCTTATTCACACAGATCAGTAAATGCGTGCGAGCGAACAAATTCTATGATCGAATATTTCCTATTGTATATATTTCATCACTGAAAAAAAAGTCGGTATCGCAATCCCTCGGAGGTCCTTCACGGTGCGGTCGAGTGCTCAGTCCATCATTCGACAAGATCATAAAGAACGCGGTGTGGCGCAAGCATTTTCACCTTGTCGCAGCCTGCAAATAAACCCTTGACAAGCTCGAATCAATGTCTGAGTCCGAATCCGAATTGACACCTCAGGCACCAACCAATCCCAATCTCCTCTTTCAGGCCTCCCCTCCACAGATGTCGAACATGTTCTTCAGCCCTCATTGTTGCGCTTGACTCCGCCTATCCCAAGGTTGTGGACTCTGCTCTTGAATGCACCTTTAAGCTGTTCTCTCTGCCTCCTCCACGGTGAGATTGATAATTCAGCTGCTTCACAGTCCGGCGTGGTCTTCAACATGAATACATTATTGATGCCATCTACAAGTCCGGTGGCCTTGGTGAGGAAGCCATTGAAATTGGGGTGCTCAGAGTCTTGCTTTCGGCCGTTCGATCCCCTTGCACTTTGATTCGGGCCGGTTGCCTGATTCAGATTGTGAAAACTTGCTATAAGCCTATAACGTGTACTTCGAGGGTGTCAACGGCACCAATCAGATCTGTGCTAAGTCAGTTCTTGTCTAGATCATCCGGTCTGGTTTATATAAACCAGTTTGAGTTGTTGATTTTGGTAAAAATTGATTATATTAAATCAAATCTAATTGTTATGTGTCTATAGATAATTGATAGATATAAGGTGTCTTTAAAAAAAGTTGTTTTTGATAACTTGATGTGAGTGGTTCCTATATATGATATCACGACACATGTTTCATTTTTCTTATTAACAATGACACCTTAGGAAGGCTTCCTTCTTGCCTCACTTCATGACCGAATTGAAGTTCAAAGAAAAGAAAGAAACAGTGACCGAGAGAGAGAGAGAGACAACCGTGACTTTCGTTAATTTTCCGGACTCGATTTTTTGTGATCCGTAACTCTAATAAAAAATCTAATCCTGTAAAAGTGTTTGTATCTCCCTCCTCTACACGTTGGCGTTACTTTTGTCCGGTAGAAGTTGACGGTGATGTAGCTCCTCTTTCCCTTGAGTTCGGCCAATTGGAGTTCTAGGAGGCACAGACGATTTCTGACATTTTCTTCTTCAGCAGCTCGGTCAGAAAGCTTCTCTGGAGCTTCCATTGTTTTAATTTTGTACAGAAGTAGGGGATTTTATTTTAAAATTAATCGTTTTAATTTATAAATGCCATTAAAATTTAGTGAATAAGTACAAATAATTTATAAATGTCTCGTGACTAGTTTTGTTGTTGTGAGTGGTTAATTGATGAAATTGAATTGCGAGTGGTTGAATTGAGGCTGTGACTGATGTTGGTTTTCTGATTTTGATGGAATTGTTTAAAGTTCTGATTTATGAGATTATGCTGAATTGGTTGGTTATGGCTGAAAATTCTGATTATTGAGTTAGAAAGTCAGTTTGATTGAATACTATGTAAAATGATTTTCTTTTCTTGATCTGGGGTTACTTTGATATTGAAAATAAATCCACATTTGAAAGGATTTGAGATAGTGGGAATGATTTTTATTGATTTATCAAAAATGATTCTGTTAGTCTTTTGAAAGAGGTTTAAATTTGAAATGGTTTTGAAGTTAGTTTGGAAAAATTATGGTTAAGTAAGAATTGATTTTTGTATGAAAGAAGAACTTCTTGTAAATAAAGTAGTTTCGGAAGTTTGGAAAAGGTTATAAAGAGTGATGTTGGTTTTAAATAAAAAATGATGAGTTCGGTTTATTAAGAAAAAAAAATCTCTGCCACGGGAGAGCAGAGAACAAAGATCAAAAGAATGTATTAATTAAAGAGATTGTCTGCCACAGGAGAGCATATGTGACATTGTTTGAGCCTTAGTGCCAAATGTAAAGTGGGGACGCCCACACACTAAGAACTGTTTTTCAGATGTACGCTTATTGATTTGGAAAGTCACACTGTATGCGGCCTAGCCGTACGACTTAAAGTCACACTGTTTGTGGCCTAGTTGTATGACTTATAAGCACACTGTATGCATCTGGAAAGCCATATCTGGGACTTGTGTCCGGGTAATGTCGGGAGCAGGTAGGCAACCGACACATGAGCTCATGGCCTGTACTAGGGATAGACATGCATCATGTTGTTTGCACATTTGTATTTGGTGGTGTTTGCTTATATTACTTCTCTGTGATTGTGCTATTTGACTTGTTTGTATGTTGGTTTGGACCTATTACTTGTGCTATTAGTTTGCGAATGTATTGAGGTGTTTAAGAATCGATGTTGTGATTGTTGAGGATTAATTATGTGACTGAGAGATGGGTAATGTGACCAGTTTTATATTTAAAATTTGATTTGAGTTTATAGATTTCAAAAGAGGTAATTTGTTAGCTAAAGTAAAACCAAAAGTATTTTCAAAAAGGTTTGATAGAAATATAGTTTTTTTAGTAAAGTTAATTATTTGTATTTTATTTCACTACTTTTACAGCATTTTCATTCCCTATTGAAAACGTGTGGTTTGTTCTCACCCCAAAGTCTCCCCTTTTCAGTGACACAGGTTCGAAGACTCAGTTTGAAACTGCGGGCAATTATTAGTCTTATTTGAGTTAAGTTTATGCGTTGAGCTGCTTTCATAGAATTCCCTCGCCTTTGTTATTAAGCTTTTATTTTATACAGAGTTAACTACCATTTGTACCCATGAAGGTTGAAAATGCTGACATATCTACCCATAAAAGAAGAAAATTACTATTTGTACCCATGAAATATGGATTCCGCACAACAAAATTATCCAAACACTAACAAATCACCTAAAATTCCTAAATTACCCTTATCTTCACCACCACTTTTCTAATCTCAAATCCCACCACTACTCAAACTCTTCTTCACCACCATTACCACCGTCACCACCACCGCCATCACCACCTCTACTACTCCTGGACTGGTTCCCAACCTTCATCTATAAGCTCAAAACTTCACCCCATCATGAACACCTAGTTCAGCCAACTTAAGCACATGCCAGAGTTTGAATAAACAAAATCCAGAGACCAGAGTTAGAATTCACAGTCTCTATTGGTGTAACAATGGTGGAGATATCCAATTTTCCATTAAGCCCAGAGCCCGCAGAAGAAGAAACTTTGCAATCTCAGATGCAGAAATCTACTCCCAACCCTAATACCGTACGAACAACCAAACCCGACTTCAAGTACCTCATCCTCAACCTCCCAATTCTCTTTTCATTCATTCTAGGATTTTCCGTTCCTATGAAAATCTATCGAAATCTACCACGCTCTACTCTCCTTCGACCGAATCGAATTCTTCTCCTTGCAACTGAGGTCCAATCCCTTACTTCCCATGCTGATTTTGAGCCATATTCATCGGCGTCAAGACTTGGTCGGATCTTGCGGCGAACATGGGAGCAAACAGCAAAGCGGCAGAGAGAACCCCATCGCGGCAGAGAGGGCAGCTTGTGTGGGAACGAAGCCAAGCATCGATGCAATCAACATGGAAGGTTTGTGAGCAAAGAGGCAAGGTTTGAACATAATCATCTTCTTTGAATTCGAAGCAGCAAATGGCACCGTCGCGGCGTGAAGATGAACGGCGAGAAATGTCGTTGAGTTCGCTGGTGTATAGGGCAGCATAAAAGGAGAAAGGGATGGTTTTGATGGTGATAACGTTAGTGGTGGTGGTGGTTGGGGATGAGAGTGGCGGTGAGGGAGGATTTGGGTGAGAATGGTATTGTGAAGTAAAAAGAGAAGTTAGAGTTAGGTTATATTAGAGGGTATTTGGTGCATGAAATTGTGTTTACACTTTTCACAACTCTGCACAACTAACCAGCAAGTGCACTGGGTCGTCCAAGTAATACCTTACGTGAGTAAGGGTCGATCCCACGGAGATTGTCGGCTTGAAGCAAGCTATGGTTATTTCGTAAATCTTAGTCAGGAGATTAATGATAAGAGTGATTTTATTTATGAAAAATAAATAACATGAAATAAACAGTACTTGTGATTTAGTAATGAGAAACAGGCTGAGGTTCCGGAGATGCTCTGTCCTCTGAATCTCTGCTTTCCTACTGCCTTCTTCTCCAAGCACGCATGGCTTCCTTCAATGGCAAGCTTTATGATCCTCTCGGATGAAAAATACCAGGTAGATCTCTGTATGGCTAATCAACTGTCGGATTTCTCGTCTCGGATGAAAAATACCATGTGCAGCTACCGCACGGGTAATCATGTGTCGGTTCCCACTAGCGTCGGAATAAGACCCTTGTCCTTTTGCACACTATCACTGTGCCCAACATTCGCAGGTTTGAAGCTCGTCACAGTCATCCCTTCCCGGATCCTACTCAGAATACCACAGACAAGGTTTAGACTTTCCGGATCCCAGGAATGCTGCCAATTGGTTCTAGCCTATACCACGAAGGTTCCAACCTTCGGACTCGGTCCGTGGATTAGAAACCTAAGAGATACGCACTCAAGCTATCGCCCAATGACTACGTTGAGCTCAGATAGAACGGGAGTGATTGTCAGGTACGCGTTCATGGGTTGAGGATAATGATGAGTGTCACGGATCATCATATTCTCTATATTGAAGTACGAGCAAGTATCTTAGAATAGAATCAAGCGTGATTGAATAGAAAACAGTAGTAATTGCATTAATCCATTGAAACACAGCAGAGCTCCTCACCCCCACCTATGGAGTTTAGAGACTCATACCGTAGAAGATACAATATGAAGTGTAAAATGTCATAAGGTACAAAATGAATCTCTAAAAGTAGTTTTTATACTAGACTAGTAACTTAGGTTTACAGAAAATGAGTAACTAAGTGCAGATAGTGCAGAAATCCACTTCCGGGACCCACTTGGTGCGTGCCTGGGCTGAGCTTTCAAGCTTTCACGATCATATGCCTAAAGTTGGCATTAAATGCCACCCTGAGTGCCAGAATGGGAGTTTAACGCTGAAAAAGGTGCCAGTTTTGGCGTTTTACGCCAGAAAGTTTTAGGCTGATTTTGGACGCCAGTTTGGGCCATCAAATCTCGAGCAAAGTATGGACTATTATAAATTTCTGGAAAGCCCAGGGTGTCTACTTTCTAACAAAATTGAGAGCGCACCAATTGGACTTCTGTAGCTCTAGAAAATTTTTTTTGAGTGCAGGAGGGTCAGAATCCAACAGCATCTGCAGTCCTTTTTCAGCCTCTGAATCAGATTTTTGGTCAGATCCCTCAATTTCAGCCAGAAAATACCTGAAATTACAGAAAAATACACAAACTCATAGTAAAGTCTAGAAATATAATTTTTGAATAAAAACTAATAAAAATATAATAAAAAGTAACTAAAACATACTAAAAACTATATAAAAACAATGCCAAAAAGGGTATAAATTATCCGCTCATCACAACACCAAACTTAAATTGTTCCTTGTCCCCAAGCAACTAAAAACAAAATAGGATAAAAAGAAGAGAATATACAATAAATTCCAAAATTATCAATGAAGATTAGTCTTAATTAGATGAGCGGGGCTAGTAGCTTTTTGTTTCTGAACAGTTTTCGCATCTCACTTTATCCTTTGAAGTTCAGAATGATTGGCTTCAATAGGAACTTAGAATTCAGATAATGTTATTGATTCTCCTAGTTCAGTGTGTTGATTCTTGAACACAGCTACTTTATGAGTCTTGGCCGTGACCCTAAGCATTTTGTTTTCCAGTATTACCACTAGATACATAAATGCTACAGACACATAACTGGGTGAACCTTTTCAGATTGTGACTCAGCTTTGCTAGAGTCCCCAGTTAGAGGTGCCCAGAGCTCTTAAGCACACTCTATTTGCTTTGGATCATGACTTTAACCGCTTAGTCTCAAGCTTTTCACTTGACACCTTCACGCCACAAGCACATGGTTAGGGACAGCTTGGTTTAGCCGCATAGGCCAGGATTTTATTCCCTTGAGCCCTCCTATCCATTAATGCTCAAAGCCTTGGATTCTTTTTACGCTTGCCTTTTAGTTTAAAGGGTTACTGGTTTTTTTCTGCTTGCTTTTTCTTTCTTTTTCTTTTATTTTTTGCCAAATTTTGTTTTTTTCACTGCTTTTTCTTGCTTCAAGAATCAATTTTATGATTTTTCATATTATCAATAACATGTCTCCTTTTTCATTATTCTTTCAAGAGCCAATAGTTTTAACATTCATAAACAACAAAATAAAAAACATGCACTATTCAAGCATTCATTCAGAAAACAAAAATTATTGCCACCATATCAAAATAATTAAACTAATTTCAAGATAAATTTTGAAACCCATGTACTTCTTTTTCTCTTGCAAATAAAAATATTATTCAATTAAGAAAGGTGAGGGATTCATGGAATCATTCATAGCTTTAAGACATAGACTCTAAACTTTACTGATCATGGGATAAAAATAAGACATAAAATAAACATAAAAGCAGACAAATAATAATAAAAAAAGGAAATTAAAGACATAAAAATAAATGACTCTAATACTAATACTTATGTAACTCTTAAAACAGGTTTCTAATAATAAAAGTTATCACAGAGTTAGGACTCAACAACCTTGATTTTGAGGGGTAGGTGCTCCTTCAATTTGTGGGACATCCAACTCTTCAAGGGACAGCTTCTGGTGCTTTAGTTGCTGTAGCTCACGCCCTTGCTTCTCTTGTTTTCTGAGCAGTTTGTAGAACATGCTGATCTGATTCTACTACCCTTCTTTGAGTTGATCCATAGATTCTTGCAGCTTGTTGACAGATGCTTCTAAGCGGGCCCAATAGTCAAATTGAGGAATTTCTGGGAGGAGCTCATGCGCCCTCCTCTTGATGAGGTTGTCTTGAACTTGAGGTCCATCCATTACCCTTGAGCTGGAGTTAAACGCCCAAACTGGCACAAAAGCTGGCGTTTAACTCCAACAAAAGTCTCTACACATGGAAACTTTAATGCTCAGCCCAAGCACACACCAAGTGGGCCTGGAAGAAGACTCCTGCATTAATTACTGATTTCTGTAATCCTAGGCTACTAGTTTTCTATAAATAGGACCTTTTGCTATTGTATTTGGACACACTTCATACAATTGATCACGTTTTGGGAGGCTGGCCTCACGGCCATGCCTGAACCTTGTTCTTATATATTTTCAACGGTGGAGTTTCTACACACCATAGATTAAGGTGTGGAGTTCTGCTGTTCTTCATGAATTAATACAAAGTACTATTGTTTTTCTATTCAACTCAAGTCTATTTCTTCTCCAAGATATTCATTCGTTCTTCAACTTGATGAATGTGATGATCCGTGACACTCATCATCATTCTCACCTATGAACATGTGCCTGACAACCACCTCTGTTCTACTAGTAATGGCTTGAATGCGTATCTCTTGGGTTTCTAATCTAAGATTGGAACCTTCGTGGTATAGGCTAGAATTATTGGCGGCCATTCCTGAGATCCGGAAAGTCTAAACCTTGTCTGTGGTATTCTGAGTAGGATCTGGGAAGGGATGACTGTGACGAGCTTCAAACTCGCGATTGTGGGGCGTGTGACAGACGCAAAAGGATCAATGGATCCTATTCCGACATGATCGAGAACTGACAACTGATTAACCGATGTTGTGACAGAGCATCAGGACCATTTTCACTGAGAGGACGGGATGTAGCCATTGACAACGGTGATGCCCAACATAAAGCTTGCCATAGAAAGGAGTATGAATGATTGGAAGAAGGCAATAGGAAAGCAGAGGTTTAAGGGGAACAAAGCATCTTCATACGCTTATCTGAAATCCACCAATGAATTACATAAGTACCTCTATCTTTATTTTATGTTTATTTTCATCACCTTAAACTCCATAACCATTTGAATCCGCCTGACTGAGATTTACAAGATGACCATAGCTTGCTTCAAGCCGACAATCTCCGTGGGATCGACCCTTACTCACGTAAGGTTTATTACTTGGACGACCCAGTGCACTTGCTGGTTAGTTGTGCGGAATTGTGACAAAGTGTGATTCACGTTTGAGAGCTCCAAGTCTTTGGCGCCATTGTTGATGATCACAATTTCGCGCACCAACCATTCGATGTCGTGATATGTGTGTTAAGTGATTTCAGGATTTATAAGGCAGGAATAGCTTAGAGGATGGAAAGGGAGCATGCAAAAGTGGAAGGAATACAAGAAATTGAAGGAACTGCTAAGCTGTCCAGCCTGACCTCTTTACACTCAAACAGTCATAACTTGAGTTACAGAGGTTCAAATGAAGCGGTTCTAGTTGTGTTGGAAAGCTAACATCTGGGGCTTCAAAATGATATATAATTTGCTATAGTGGACTGATGAGCGGATAATTTATACGCTTTTTGGCATTATTTTTAGTATGTTTTTAGTAGAATCTAGTTACTTTTAGGGATGTTTTCATTAGTTTTTATGTTAAATTCACATTTCTAGACTTTACTATGAGTTTGTGTGTTTTTCTGTGATTTCAGGTATTTTCTGGCTAAAATTGAGGGACTTGAGCAAAAATCAGATTCAGAGGTTGAAGAAGGACTGCTGATGCTATTGGATTCTGACCTCCCTGCACTCAAAGTGGATTTTCTGGAGCTACAGAACTCAAAATGGTGCGCTTCCAATTGCGTTGGAAAGTAGACATCCAGGGCTTTTCACCTATATATAATAGTCCATACTTTGGCCGAGTTTAGATGACGTAAAAGGGCGTTGAACGCCAGTTCTACGCTGCTGTCTGGAGTTAAACGCCAGAAACACTTCACAAGCCAGAGTTGGATGCCAGAAATACGTTACAAACTGGCGTTCAACTCCAAGATTGACCTCTACACGTGTAACATTCAATCTCAGCCCAAGCACATACCAAGTGGGCCCCGGAAATGGATTTATGCATCAATTACTTACTTCTGTAAACCCTAGTAACTAGTTTAGTATAAATAGGACTTTTTACTATTGTATTAGACATCTTTGATCAGTTTTATGCTATCTTAGACTTTCATGGGGGCTGGCCATTCGGCCATGCCTGAACCATTATCACTTATGTATTTTCATACGGTAGAGTTTCTGCACTCCATAGATTAATGTGTGGAGCTCTGCTGTTCCTCAAAGATTAATGCAAAGTACTACTGTTTTTCTATTCAATTCAACTTATTCTGCTTCTAAGATATTCATTTGCACTTCAACATGAATGTGATGAACGTGACAATCATCATCATTCCCTATGAACGCGTGCCTGACAACCACTTCCGTTCTACCTTAGATTGATGAGTATCTCTTGGATCTCTTAATCAGAATCTTCGTGGTGTAAGCTAGATTGATGGTGGCATTCATGAGAATCCGAAAAGTCTAAACCTTGTCTGTGGTATTCCGAGTAGGATTCTGGGATTGAATGACTGTGACAAACTTCAAACTCGCGAGTGCTGGGCGTAGTGACAGACGCAAAAGGAGGGTGAATCCTATTCCAGTATGATCGAGAACCTCAGATGATTAGCCGTGCTGTGACAGAGCATTTGGACCATTTTCACAAGAGGATGGGATGCAGCCATTGACCACGGTGATGCCTCCAAACGATTAGCCATGCAGTGACAGCGCATCAGACCATTTTTCAGAGAGGATAAAAAGTAGCCATTGACAACGGTGATGTCCTTACATAAAGCCAGCCATGGAAAGGAGTAAGACTGATTGGATGAAGTCAGCAGGAAAGTAGAGGTTCAGAGGAACGAAAGCATCTCTATACACTTATCTGAAATTCTCACCAACGATATACATAAGTGTTTCTATCCTTATTTTCTATCTATTTATTATTTATGTTCAAAAACTCCATAACTATTTTATATCCGCCTGACTGAGATTTACAAGGTGACCATAGCTTGCTTCATACCAACAATCTCCGTGGGATCGACCCTTACTCACGTAAGGTTTATTACTTGGACGACCTAGTGCACTTGCTGGTTAGTTGTATCGAAGTTGTGAATGAAAAACGATTTATTAAGACGTGCGTACAGAGTTTCTGGCGCCGTTGCCTGAGATCACAATTTCGTGCACCAAGTTTTTGGCGCCGTTGCCGGGGATTGTTCGAGTTTGAACAACTGACAGTTCATCTTGTTGCTCAGATTAAGTAATTTTCTTTTTGTTTTATTTTCAAAAAGTTTTCAAAAACCTTTCAAAAATTTCTCATCTGTTTTCGAAATAAAAAATAAATCTTTTCAAAAATATATTTTTCTTCAGAAATTTTAAGAATGAATTCTAGAGTTTCATGAAGCATGTTGAAGCCTGACTGGCTGTAAAGCCATGTCTAATTCTTTTGGATAGGGGCTTCCAACCATCAGCATAGAGGCAAGTTAATTGGAATGTCAGTCGTGGCATGTCTGAGTTACACACTAAAGCTTGGCTGGCTATTAAGCCATGCCTAACCCTCGGATTGGAGCTTTAGACTAAGAATACAAGATTCCTGGAATTCATATTTAAAAATTTTTGAAATCCTTATTTTCTTTTTCCTTTATGTTTTTTTCGAAAAAAAATAAACAAAAATCCAAAAAAATAAAAAATATCATAAAAATAAAAAATATTTCATGTTTCTTGTTTGAGTCTTGAGTCAAGTTGAAAGTTTGGTGTCAATTGCATATTCATCTTGCATTTTTCGAAAAATTCATGCATTCATAGTGTTCTTCATGATCTTCAAGTTGTTCTTGGTAAGTCTTCTTGTTTGATCTTGATGTTTTCATGTTTTGTGTCTTTTCTTGTTTTTCATATGCATTCTTGCATTCATAGTGTCTATACATGAAAAATTTTTAAGTTTGGTGTCTTGCATGTTTTCTTTGCATTAAAAATTTTTCAAAAATAAGTTCTTGATGTTCATCTTGACATTCAAAGTGTTCTTGGTGTTCATCTTGACATTCATAGCATTCTTGCATGCATTCATTGTTTTGATCCAAAATTTTCTTGAATTGAGTCTTTTTCATGTTTTTCCCTCTCATCATTAAAAATTCAGAAATAAAAAAAAATATCTTTCCCTTTTTCACTCATAAATTTCGAAAATTTGAGTTGATTTTTTCAAAACTTTTTTAAAAGCTAGTTGTTTTTATGAGTCAAATCAAATTTTCAATTTAAAAATTTTATCTTTTTCAAAATCTTTTTCAAAAATCAAATCTTTTTCATTTTTCTTATTTATTTTTGAAAATTTTAAAAATATTTTTCAAAAATCGTTTTCTTATCTTTATCTCCTAATTTTCGAAAATAACATCATCAATTAATGTTTTGATTCAAAAATTTCAAGTTTGTTACTTGCTTGTTAAGAAAGATTCAAACTTTGAGTTCTAGAATCATATCTTGTGATTTCTTGTGAATTAAGTCATTAATTGTGATTTTAAAAATCAAATCTTTTTCAAAACTAATTTCAATCATATCTTTTCAAAAATATCTCTTTATCTTATCTTTTTCAAAATTTGATTTTAAAATATCTTTTCTAACTTCTTATCTTCTTATCTTTTTAAAATTGATTTTCAAATTTGTTTCAACTAACTAACTAACTTTTTGTTTATTTCTTATCTTTTTCAAAACTACCTAACTAACTCTCTCTCTCTCTAATTTTCAAAAATATCTTCCCTCTTTTTCAAAATTTCTTTTTAATTAACTAATTATTTTAATTTTTTATTTTAATTCTCGAAAATTACTAACCTTTTTCAAAAACTATTTTCGAAAATCACTAACTCTTTTTTCAAAAATTATTTTCGAAAATTCTCTCTCTCTCTTATCTCCTTCTATTTATTTATTCATCTACTAACACTTCATCTCACCCAAATTCGAACCCCCTCTTCCATCTGTGCTCGAATTTTTTCTTCTTCTTTTCTTCTACTCACACAGGGACCTCTATACTGTGGTAAAAAGGACCCCTATTATTATTATTTTTCTGTCCCTCTTTTCCATATGAGCAGGAGCAAGGACAAGAACATTCTTGTTGAAGCAGATCCAGAACCTGAAAGGACTCTGAAGAGGAAACTAAGAGAAGCTAAATTACAACAATCCAGCAAGCACCTTTCAGAAATTTTCGAACAAGAAGAGGAGATGGCAGCCGAAAATAATAATAATGCAAGAAGGATGCTTGGTGACTTTACTGCACCTAATTCCAATTTACATGGAAGAAGCATCTCCATTCCTGCCATTGGAGCAAACAATTTTGAGCTAAAACCTCAATTAGTTTCTCTGATGCAGCAGAACTGCAAGTTTCATGGACTTCCATCTGAAGATCTTTTTCAGTTCTTAACTGAATTCTTGTAGATCTGTGATACTGTTAAGACTAATGGAGTAGATCTTGAAGTCTACAGGCTCATGCTTTTCCCTTTTACTGTGAGAGACAGAGCTAGAATATGGTTGGACTCTCAACCTAAGGATAGCCTGAACTCTTGGGATAAGCTGGTCAAGGCTTTCTTAGCCAAGTTATTTCCTCCTCAAAAGCTGAATAAGCTTAGAGTGGATGTTCAGACCTTCAGACAGAAAGAAGGTGAATCCCTCTATGAAGCTTGGGAGAGATACAAAGGACTGACCAAAAAGTGTCCTTCTGACATGCTTTCAGAATGGACCATCCTGGATATATTCTATGATGGTCTGTCTGAATTAGCTAAGATGTCATTGGATACTTCTGAAGGTGGATCCATTCACCTAAAGAAAATGCCTGCAGAAGCTCAAGAACTCATTGACATGGTTGCTAATAACCAGTTCATGTACACTTCTGAGAGGAATCCTGTGAGCAATGGGACGCCTCAGAAGAAGGGAGTTCTTGAAATTGATACTCTGAATGCCATATTGGCTCAGAATAAAATATTGACTCAGCAAGTCAATATGATTTCTCAGAGTCTGAATGGAATGCAAGCTGCATCCAACAGTACTCAAGAGGCATCTTCTGAAGAAGAAGCTTATGATCCTAAAAACCCTGCAATAGCAGAGGTGAATTACATGGGTGAACCTTATGGAAACACCTATAACCCCTCATGGAGAAATCACCCAAATCTCTCATGGAAGGATCAACAAAAGCCTCAACAAGGCTTTAATAATGGTGGAAGAAATAGGTTTAACAATAGTAAACCTTTTCCATCATCCACTCAGCAACAGACAGAGAACTCTAAACAAAATACCTCTAATTTAGCAAACTTAGTCTCTGATCTATCTAAGGCCACTGTAAGCTTCATGAATGAAACAAGGTCCTCCATTAAAAATTTGGAGGCACAAGTGGGCCAGCTGAGTAAAAGGATCACTGAAATCCCTCCTAGTACTCTCCCAAGCAATACAGAAGAAAATCCAAAAGGAGAGTGCAAGGCCATTGACATAGTCAACACGGCCGAACCTGGAGAGGAAGGGGAGGACGTAAATCCCAGTAAGGAAGACCTCCTGGGACGTCCATTGATCAATAAGGAGTTTCCCTTTGAGGAACCAAAGGAATCTGAGACTCATCTAGAGACCATAGAGATTCCATTGAACCTCCTTATGCCCTTCATGAGCTCTGACGAGTATTCATCTTCTGAAGAGAATGAGGATGTTACTGAAGAGCAAGTTACCAAGTACCTTGGTGCAATCATGAAGCTGAATGCCAAATTATTTGGTATTGAGACTTGGGAAGATGAACCTCCCTTGTTCACCAATGAACTAAGTGATTTGGATCAACTGACATTGCCTCAGAAGAAACAGGATACTGAAAAGTTCGTAATACCTTGTACCATAGGCAACATGATCTTTGAAAAGGCTCTGTGTGACCTTGGTTCAGGGATAAACCTCATGCCCCTCTCTGTAATAGAGAAACTGGGAATCTTTTGGGGTGCAAGCTACTAAAATCTCAGTAGAAATGGCAGACAATTCAAGAAAATAGGCTTATGGACAAGTAGAGGAAGTGTTAGTAAAGGTTGAAGGCCTTTACATCCTTGCTGATTTCATAATCCTTGATACTGGGAAGGATGAGGATGAATCCATCATCCTTGGAAGACCTTTCCTAGCTACAGCAAGAGCTGTGATTGATGTTGACAGAGGTGAATTAGTCCTTCAATTGAATGAGGACTCCCTTGTGTTTACAACTCAAGGTTACCCTTCTGTAAACATGGAAAAGAGGCACAGTAAGCTTCTCTCAAAACAGAGTCAACCAGAGCCCCCACAGTCAAACTCTAAGTTTGGTGCTGGGAGGCCACAACCAAACTCTAAGTATGGTGTTGAACTCCCATGTCCAAACTCTAAGTTTGGTGTTGGGAAGTCTCAACAATGCTCTGAACATCTGTGAGGCTCCATGAGAGTCCACTGTCAAGCTATTGACATTAAAGAAGCGCTTGTTGGGAGGCAACCCAATTTTTATTTATCTAATTTTATTTTTCTTGTTCTTTCATGTTTTATTAGGTTCATGATCATGTGGAGTCATAAAATAAATATAAAAATTGAAAACGGAATCAAAAACAGCAGAAGAAAAATCACACCCTGAAGGAAGACCTTACTGGCGTTTAAACGCCAGTAAGAAGTATCTGGCTGGCGTTCAACGCCAGAACAGATCATGGTTCTGGCGCTGAACGCCCAAAATGAGCAGCATCTGGGCGTTTGAACGCCAGAATTGCACCCTGGAGAAGAGCTGGCGCTGAACGCCCAGAACAAGCATGGTTCTGGCATTCAACGCCAGAAATGGGCAACAAATGGGCGTTCAACGCCCAAAACAAGCACCAATCTGGCGCTGAACGCCCAGAGTTGTGTGCAAGGGCATTTTGCATGCCTAATTTGGTGCAAGGTTGTAAATCCTTGAACACCTCAGGATCTGTGGACCCCACAGGATCACCTCAGGATCTGTGGACCCCACAGGATCCCCACCTACCTCCACTCACTTCTTCTCACCCCTCTTTCACACAATCCCATAAACACTCTTCCCCAAAACTCTTCACCAATCACCTCAGTCTCTCTTCCCTATAACCACTTCACCACTCACATCCATCCACTCTTCCCCAAAAACCTACCTCATAAACCCCACCTACCTTCAAAATTTAAAATCAATTTCCCACCCAAAACCCACCCTTACGGCCGAACCTTACCCCCCCTCCCTTCCCTATATAAAGCCCTCCATTCTTCTTCATTTTCACACAACACAACCCTCTCTTCCCCCTTCTTGGCCGAATACACCCCTCCCCCCTCTCCTCCATATTTTCTTCTTCTTCTTCATCTATTCTTTCTTCTCTTGCTCGAGGGCGAGCAATATTCTAAGTTTGGTGTGGTAAAAGCATAAGCTTTTTGTTTTTCCATTACCATTGATGGCACCCAAGACCGGAGAATCCTCTAGAAAAGGGAAAGGGAAGACAAAAGCTTCCACCTCCGAGTCATGGGAGATGGAAAGATTCAACTCCAAAGCTCATCAAGACCACTTCTATGATGTTGTGGTCAAGAAGAAGGTGATCTCCGAGGTCCCTTTCAAGCTCAAGAAGAATGAGTATCTGGAGATCCGACATGAAATCCAAAGAAGAGGTTGGGAAGTTCTAACAAACCCCATCCAACAAGTCGGCATCCTAATGGTTCAAGAGTTCTATGCCAATGCATGGATCACTAGGAACCATGATCAAAGTAAGAACCCAAACCCAAAGAATTATATTACAATGGTTCGGGGGAAATACTTAGATTTTAGTCCGGAAAATGTGAGGTTGGCGTTTAACTTGCCTATGATGCAAGGAGATGCACGCCCCTACACTAGAAGGGTCAACTTTAATCAAAGGTTGGATCAAGTCATCATGGACATATGTGTGGAAGGAGCTCAATGGAAGATTGACTCCAAAGGTAAGCCGGTTTAATTAAGAAGACTGGACCTCAAGCCTGTGGCTAGAGGATGGTTGGAGTTCATCCAACGCTCCATCATTCCCACTAGCAACCGATCTGAAGTTACTGTGGATCGGGCCATCATGATTTATAGCATCATGATTGGAGAGGAAGTAGAAGTTCATGAAGTCATCTCCCTTGAATTCTACAAAATAGCCGAAAAGCCCTCTGCTGGGGCAAGGCTAGCTTTTCCTCATCTTATTTGCCATCTATGTTACTCAGCTGGAGCTTTCATAGAAGGAGACATTCCCATTGAGGAAGAGAAGCCCATCACTAAGAAAAGGATGGAGCAAGCAAGAGAGCCCATTCATGGATCTCAAGAGACGCATGAAGCTCATCACCATGAGATCCCGGAGATGCCTCAAATGCATTTTCCTCCACAAAACTATTGGGAGCAAATCAACACCTCTCTAGGAGAATTAAGTTCCAACATGGGACAATTAAGGGTGGAACATCAAGAGCACTCCATCATCCTTCATGAAATAAGAGAAGATCAAAAAGCAATGAGGGAGGAGCAACAAAAACAAGGAAGAGACATAGAAGAGCTCAAGGACATCATTGGTTCCTCAAGAAGGAAACGCCACCATCACTAAGGTGGACTCATTCCTTGTTCTTATTTTCTGTTTTTCATTTTCTTAATGTTAAGTGCTTATCCATGTTTGTGTCTTATTACATGATCATTAGTAGTTAGTAACTATGTCTTAAAGTTATGAATGTCCTATGAATCCATCACCTCTCTTAAATGAAAACTGTTTTAATTTAAAAGAACAAGAAGTACATGAGTTTCGAATTTATCCTTGAACTTAGTTTAATTATATTGATGTGGTGACAATACTTTTTGTTTTCTGAATGAATGCCTGAACAGTGCATATGTCTTTTGAAGTTGTTGTTTAAGAATGTTAAATATGTTGGCTCTTGAAAGAATGATGATAAGGAGACATGTTATTTGATAATCTGAAAAATCATAAAAATGACTCTTGAAGCAAGAAAAAGCAGCAAAGAACAAAGCTTGCAGAAAAAAAAATATAGGCAAAAAAACATGAAAAAAGAAAAAGCAAGCAGAAAAAGTCAAAAGCTCTTAAAACCAAGAGGCAAGAGCAAAAAGCCAATAACCCTTAAAACCAAAAGGCAAGGGTAAATAAAAAGGATCCCAAGGCTTTGAGCATCAGTGGATAGGAGGGCCTAAAGGAATAAAATCCTGGCCTAAGCGACTAAACCAAGCTGTCCCTAACCATGTGCTTGTGGCGTGAAGGTGTCAAGTGAAAACTTGAGACTGAGCGGTTAAAGTCAAGGTCCAAAGCAAAAGAAGAGTGTGCTTAAGAACCCTGGACACCTCTAATTGGGGACTTTAGCAAAGCTGAGTCACAATCTGAAAAGGTTCACCCAATTATGTGTCTGTGGCATTTATGTATCCGGTGGTAATACTGGAAAACAAAGTGCTTAGGGCCACGGCCAAGACTCATAAAATAGCTGTGTTCAAGAGTCATCATACTGAACTAGGAGAATCAATAACACTATCTGAACTCTGAGTTCCTATAGATGCCAATCATTCTGAACCTCAATGGATAGAGTGAGATGCCAAAACTATTCAAGAGGCAAAAAGCTACAAGTCCCGCTCATTTAATTGGAGCTATGTTTCATTGATAGTTTAGAATTTATAGTATATTCTCTTCTTTTTATCCTATTTGATTTTCAGTTGCTTGGGGACAAGCAACAATTTAAGTTTGGTGTTGTGATGAGCGGATAATTTATACGCTTTTTGGCATTGTTTTTAGTATGTTTTTAGTAGAATCTAGTTACTTTTAGGGATATTTTCATTAGTTTTTATGTTAAATTCACATTTCTAGACTTTACTATGAGTTTGTGTGTTTTTCTGTGATTTCAGGTATTTTCTGGCTGAAATTGAGGGACTTGAGCAAAAATCAGATTCAGAGGTTGAAGAAGGACTGCTGATGCTTTTGGATTCTGACCTCCCTGCACTCAAAGTGGATTTTCTGGAGCTACAGAACTCCAAATGGCGCGCTTCCAATCGCGTTGGAAGGTAGACATCCAGGGCTTTCCAGCAATATATAATAGTCCATACTTTGGCCGAGTTTAGATGACGTAAAAGGGCTTTGAATGCCAGTTCTACGCTGCTGTCTGGAGTTAAACGCCAGAAACACGTCACAAGCCAGAGTTAAACGCCAGAAATACGTTACAAACTGGCGTTCAACTCCAAGATTGACCTCTACACGTGTAACATTCAAGCTCAGCCCAAGCACATACCAAGTGGGCCCCGGAAATGGATTTATGCATCAATTACTTACTTCTGTAAACCCTAGTAACTAGTTTAGTATAAATAGGACTTTTTACTATTGTATTAGACATCTTTGATCAGTTTTATGCTATCTTAGACTTTCATGGGGGCTGGCCATTCGGCCATGCCTGAACCATTATCACTTATGTATTTTCATACGGTAGAGTTTCTGCACTCCATAGATTAAAGTGTGGAGCTCTGCTGTTCCTCAAAGATTAATGCAAAGTACTACTGTTTTTCTATTCAATTCAACTTATTCCGCTTCTAAGATATTCATTCGTACTTCAACATGAATATGATGAACGTGACAATCATCATCATTCCCTATGAACGCGTGCCTGACAACCACTTCCGTTCTACCTTAGATTGAATGAGTATCTCTTGGATTTCTTAATCAGAATCTTCGTGGTGTAAGCTAGATTGATGGTGGCATTCATGAGAATCCGGAAAGTCTAAAACTTGTCTGTGGTATTCCGAGTAGGATTCTGGGATTGAATGACTGTGACGAACTTCAAACTCGCGAGTGCTGGGCGTAGTGATAGACGCAAAAGGAGGGTGAATCCTATTTCAGTATGATCGAGAACCTCAGATGATTAGCCGTGCTGTGACAGAGCATTTGGACCATTTTCACAAGAGGATGGGATGCAGCCATTGACCACGGTGATGCCTCCAGACGATTAGCCATGCAGTGACAGCGCATCGGACCATTTTTCAGAGAGGATAAAAAGTAGCCATTGACAACGGTGATGTCCTTACATAAAGCCAGCCATGGAAAGGAGTAAGACTGATTGGATGAAGACAGCAGGAAAGCAGAGGTTCAGAGGAACGAAAGCATCTCTATACACTTATCTGAAATTCTCACCAACGATATACATAAGTGTTTCTATCCTTATTTTCTATCTATTTATTATTTATGTTCAAAAACTCTATAACTATTTTATATCCGCCTGACTGAGATTTACAAGGTGACCATAGCTTGCTTCATACCAACAATCTCCGTGGGATCGACCCTTACTCACGTAAGGTTTATTACTTGGATGACCCAGTGCACTTGTTGGTTAGTTGTATCGAAGTTGTGAATGAAAAACGATTTATTGAGACGTGCGTACAGAGTTTCTGGCGCCGTTGCCTGTGATCACAATTTCGTACACCATGGCCGTACATAAAAATAATGCACACGCGTACATAACGTGCACGCGTCGTTCTGCAGAAAAATTAGCGACCTATACGGATCAGAATTCGCCCCTGGTGATTTCTGGGCTATTTTTGACCCAGTGTTTGGCCCAAAAAACACAGATTGGAGGCT
This sequence comes from Arachis ipaensis, assembly GCF_059453495.1. Classification (NCBI taxonomy): domain Eukaryota; kingdom Viridiplantae; phylum Streptophyta; class Magnoliopsida; order Fabales; family Fabaceae; genus Arachis; species Arachis ipaensis. The sequence continues at coordinate 118,145,545 of NC_142436.1, forward strand.
ATAAAGTGGGGGAATCGATTCATTCATTCAGACAACATTCATAATTAATAATTTGTAGGTTTTAGATGTAGTTTTTTAGAGAGAGAGGCTCTCTCCTCTCTCTTAAGTTTTAGGATTAGGATTTCTTCGTTTTCTCCAATTCCAGGTTCAATATTCCTTTAATTTAATTTCTTTTCTACTTTTATTTATTTTATGGCTTTAGTTTGTTTATTTTCCCAATTTGATTTATGAACTCTCCATGTTAGATTTGATTTCTTTATTTAATGCAATTTGAGGTCTTTCAGATTTATTATTGCTTTCTTCTATTTATGACATAAATAATTTGGATTTTTTCCTTTTTGGCTTTGGTGGAGTAATTGGTGACACTTGAGTTATCAAACTCCTTGTTGAGTGAGAATTTGAATTTGCTAATTAGTTTGGATCCCTCTAAAGCTAGTCTTTCCTTAGGAGTTGACTAGGACTTGAGGAATCAAATTGATTAGTCCACTTGACTTTCCTTTATTTAGTAAGGGTTAACTAAGTGGGAGCAATAAACAATTCTCATCACAATTGATAAGGATAACTAGGATGGGATTTCCAGTTCTCATACCTTGCCAAGAGTTTTTATAGTTAGTTTGTTTTCATTGCCATTTACTATTGTTGCTTCTTATCTTAAAAAAAACCCAAAAAGATACTTTTTCCATAACCAATAATAAACACACCTCCCTGCAATTCCTTGAGAGACGACCCGAGGTTTAATTACTTCGGTTATAAATTTTATTGGGTTTGCTTAATTGACAACCGAAATTTTTGTACGAAAGAATTCTCTGTTGGTTTAGAAACTATACTTACAACGGGAATTTATTTGTGAAAATTCTTTACTAGCAGAAAATCCTCTCGTCAAAATGGCGCCGTTGCCGGAGAATTACAAACGTGTGCCTTATTATTGGTTATTGTAAATATTTGCTTTTGCTTCTTTATTTGTTTTAGTTTTTGTTTTTAATTTTTTTTATTAGCTATTATGAATTCTCACCCCTGTCGCTATAAGTTTGGTTCAAATGTTGTTGTAAGGAATGGAAACTATAATGAAAATAGGCATCAAGGTTGGAAGAATCAAAGATGGGAGGAGCCACAAGGATTTGATCAACCCTCTTGGCAACAACCCCCTCCAAGGCACTATAACCAACAACCATTCTATGATGCATACCAAGACAATAGTTATGGTGGACCTTTTCATGACAACCAACCTCCACCAAATTACTATGGTCAAGATCCATTCCAGGGAGCGTACAAAGATGATGAATATGGTGGACCCCCTTGTAGTTACCAACAAGCCCCACCATATGCTTATGAACCCTCTCCTCAACATAACTCTGAACCACCATACTCACAAGCCCCTTTCCCCCATTCACCTCCATATGACCCTAATCCCTATCCACCACACCAACCACCATATGAACCACACCCAGAACCACCACTTCAATATTCACCATCTCCATATCCTTATCAAGAAAAACCACCTCCGTATTATGAGCCTTCTCTCCCAACAAATGAACCCTCCTATCCACCCCAACCTCCATTGGATAACAACACACTCATCTCTAACATCATTGGTCTCACCTCTACACTCCAAAATCTTATATCCCGCATGAACCAACCCTCTACCTCCAATATTCAACCCTCAAACTCTAGTGCGCTTCCTTTTCAACCACATAATGATCTTTCCATCCTATCACCATCCTCCATGGAAGAGCACTCACATCCACCAATCCAAGAGCAAGATGATCCCAATTATGCTATTGATATGGAACAAGAAAGAAGGAATCATCTTCGCGAATCCATACTTCATAAAAAGCTAGAGGAGGCCCTAAGGGTAGCGGTAGAAGAGACCCTTGAAGATGAAAGAATAGTTGAAAAGAGTTGTCATGAAGTGGAAGACATCAAGGAGGAGTTTGATTTTATACTAGAACAACTGGAGGAAGCTGTAATTATTGAAAAGGAAGAAGTGGTTGAAGACTTAAGAGATGCTGAACCTCCATGGGAAAGTCAAGTTATAGAGCCTCCTTCAAAGACGTTTGAAATTGATGTTGAGGAAGGTGTACAACCTCCAAGGCATAGCCTGGTTGAAGACTTTGAAGAGGTTGATCAAGAGATGGACTCAATCATTGATGAATCCTTATCTACAATTGAATCCTCTCCCATTGGACTTGACATGGAGATTAAAGAAGAAGAAGCACAACCTCCCATGCCCTTAGAAAGCAATGAAGAGGAGATTGAATTGGAAGAAAGCTACCAAGAGGAAGAGGTTGAAATTGAAGAAGCTTACAAGGAGGTGGAAGAATTCAAAGAAGAGCACAAGGGAGTGGAGCTTGCAAGATCATTAGAAACACCTCTCCCAAAGCCATTACCATCCAATACAACATTCAAGTGGGTAAAATTCTTATCCTTGACCTTTACTTTCCCACTTGAATATGGTTTACTTGAGACAGATGGTCAGCTTAGAGCTCTTTGTGGCTTTAAGAGTAAGAGGGAGATGGTTAGTGGTTGGCAACACAATCCTAGATTCATTATGGTAGAAAGCTCACGGCTGAATTATCATGGTTGGAAGAATACTAAATTGTATGGGTCTAGGAAGCTGTTTGGATGCCTTAGTGAGAATTTAGATTGCTTACCACCCGGATGGAATCATGATGATCAACTTGAAGACGGGTGTAGAATCAAGATTTGGGATCCGGGAATATATGAGGATCGATTTTGGGAGCTTAAAGCTTGTGAAGCACTCCATCAAAGCTTGAAGAATTTACCTGGTATTGATAGAGCTTATTGGAAGTCCAAGCATTGATGGAAGTTTCAAGACGAGTTCAAGCACAAGCCACCATGACAAGGAGCTCACCAAAGGTCCAACTTAAGGACTTCAACTAAAAGTGCTAGGTGGGAGACAACCCACCATGATATAATTATTGCTTTTTATTCTTAGTTTTATTTTATTTTATTTTCATTTTTATTAGTAGTCATTCATAAATTTTGCATAAGCATCTGCATTCTGCATTTCGCATAAAAAAAAGGGATCGACGCGCAAGCGTCTACGATGCGCACGCGTCGTTTGTGTATGCGTAACCAAACAGAGAGTTGCACGAGAGACACGCAGGAGGGGTGCGTGGCGCACAATCCACGCCACGCATACGCGTACTTCACGCGTACGCGTCCCCTGCAAAAAGTTCAACCCATGCGTAAGCATCAGCGACGCATACGCGTGGGGGTGAAAATCGGCGTAAATAGCAAATCAAACAGAGAGTTGTGCTGCCCCCACGCTGGACTTGTGCTACAGGCATAAAATTACCCACGCGTACGCGTACCTGACGCGTGCGTGTTATTTTCAATATGTGGCGATCCACGCGTGCGCGTGCCTAACGCTCACGCGTCACTTGAAATTTATGCGACCCACGCGTACGCGTGCTATACGCGTATGCGTCGCATGCGACGCACAACCCAATCAGCACACCGCCAGATTTCAAATCTCCCCTCCCCTATCCTAATTCTTTTTCATTCCTACTTCTTTTCTTCTTCTTTCTTTCTTTTCTTCTCTACTCCTCTATCCTTTTAATTTACTGTATTTATTTATTCTTCTTTCTTCACAATTTTTTCTTTTAGCTTCATTATTTATGGTTTCTTTTTCTTTCTTTTTCATGCATTCTTATGTTGGTGTTGGAACTTTATTTGGGTCTCTTATTATTATACTTGAGCTTGTGTATATCATCAAGAGTGATTTGACAATTAATATTAATTTTTGGATTGCATGCATGTTTGGAGTTCCTACCTTCCCTAACATATTTTACATGCATACCAAGTGTTTGTGAAAAGCCCGTATGGCATTGTGAATTCTTAATTATTCTATCCTTCTACTCGAATGCCTGTTTTTCACAAAACCATTCCAAAATTTTATTAATTAAATATAATTGTCAATACAAATATTATTGTTAGTTTGTTACGAGTGATAATACATTTTGGCTTTTAATGCTTGATCTATGCTACCCATGCCTTTGCCAGCATGCCAATAAACATCTTACATTTAATTGCCTCAATTTATCATGCTATATTTCCATTGATGTCCTAATTGCATGGAGTCGCGACCATGTGTTAACAACATTCTTCTTTACCTTGGCATGATTATCACTCGTACTGCCCTCTTCCTTACTCTATCCCTTTGAATTCATGTCCCTTTCTCTTCTCCCTTTTCAGGATGGCCACTAGGAAGGGTACAGAGAGAGTCTCTAACAAGTCATCGGCAAGGAAAAGAACAAAAAGCACAAGCACCTTCAACAAATCAGCTGCTCCCTCAGATACTTCAGAGGTTGGACTGGCTGGACCGGCAGGCGAAGCGAATGGAGCGCCGTAACAAGCGCCAATTTACATACCTCAAGGAGCTGATTGTTGGCAACCACCTACCTGAGGAAGACCAAAGGACACTCCGGACTCCACCTTACCTACCAGCACCGGGAGCCATGATGGCCCCGATTGTGGAGACACTGCTACCAGCCCCTCTTTGTTCCTGATTGATGGCACCGAGGACGGTGCCAAGCTTTAAGTGTGGGGAGGTCGGTCAGTACCTGACTCCCGGAGGTAACTGTTCTCTCTTAACACCAACATTTTTAGTTTTTATTTTGTTAGTTAGGATAAATTGCATGTTAATAATTGCTTGCATGTATGTTTTGCTTGGTTAAAGTAATGAGTTTCTTCTCAAGACCTTTTTTTTTAGTATTTCACTAATTTAAATCAAAACCTTTTTTGTTAAACTTGTTTGAAGACTGTAAATTGGAACATGATTTTAAAGCTAGAACACACAACCTGTGAGATTTTGAGCTTAATTAAATGGTTACACTATTTAACCATAATATTTTATTCTTGTGTGTTTTCTTCTCTATGATTGTAATTTATATTTGTTCTATCCTATATGTCCAATATTTAATGTGTTATATGCATGCATATGATTGAGATCATTGTTCTATTAGCTCACTTATCCCAAATAGCCTACCCTTTCAATTACCTTTGTTAGCCACTTTGAGCCTTTTTATCCCCCTTGTTTTATATTTTACCACATCACTAGCCTTAAGCGGAAAAATAATTAAATACCCCAAATTGAATCTTTGGTTAGCTTAAGATAGAGATTGTGTCAATTAAGTGTGAAAAAACTGTGGGAACATGGGTTAACAAGGGAATGTGTTATGTTTTTACAGTTGATAAAATATAGGAAATTTGGGTACCTACTCATGTAAGACCAGAAAAAATTAAAAATCTATGTGCATTGATAATGTTATGTTTATTTTTATGCTTCCAAAAAAAAACCAAAAATATTCAATTAAGTAAATAAATAAATGAATAAGGGGACAAAATTACCCCAATGTTAAGTTAATAAAAGATCAATGCATGTATGATACAAGTTAAGAGAAAAGTTGATGCATGAGTATGTAATGCAAAAGTGGGAAAATTATGGGTAGCTAGGCATGAATTTAAAAGTATAAAGAGTGTATGTATAGGTAAGAATTTAGGATAATCAAGGATTCAATTTATAACTCACTTAGCCATATATACCCTCACCCTTACCTTAGCCCCACTACAATCTTGAAAAGACCTCATGATGTTTGCATTGGTACATTAAATACTTGTTGATTGGTTAGGTGAAGAACAAAGTTTAGAAAGCATGACTAGAGAAGACTAGAGAGGATTACCCTATACACTTGAGTGATTAGAGTGTACATACACCACCAGTAAGGGTTCAATGCTTGATTCTATGTTCCCTGCTTTCATGAGTTGTCTTCTTACAAGTTTACTTGTCTTTTATTGTATAATTATTTGAATTAGTGGAATTTGATTTATGTTTGTCTTGAATAACCTATTTATTCTTTTAACCGAGTAGGAAAAATCATCTTAAAATATAATTGCATTCATACATAGGTTGCATTGCATTGCATTGCATGAGTCTTACTTTTCCTTACTCATTTATTTTATCTCCTTGAGCTAAGTATGAGGACATGCTAATGTCTAAGTGTGGGGAGGTTGATAAACCACTATTTTATGGTTTATCTTGTGCTCATTTGAGTGGTTTTTATCAAGTCCTTACCCACTTATTCATATGATTTGCATGATTTTACAATTCCTTCCTAGTGTTATTCTATGATTGAAAACTTGCTTCCTAGAATCTTTAATTTGTGTATTTTAATTCCCCTTTATACCATTCGATACCGTGATATGTGTGTTAAGTAATTTCAGGATTTATAAGGCAGGAATGGCTTAGAGGATGGAAAGGAAGCATGCAAAAGTGGAAGGAATACAAGAAATTGAAGGAACTACTAAGCTGTCTAGCCTGACCTCTTCGCACTCAAACAGTCATAACTTGAGCTACAAAGGTCCAAATGAGGCGGTTTCAGTTGCATTGGAAAGCTAACATCTGGGGCTTCGAAATGATATATAATTTGATATAATGGCCGTACATAAAACGACGCGCACGCGTACATCACGTGCACGTGTCATTCTGCAGAAAAATCAGCAACCTGTACGGATCAGAATTCGCCCCCGATGATTTCTGGGCTGTTTTTGACCCAATTTTTGGCCCAAAAAACACAGATTAAAGGCTATAAAGTGGGAGAATCGATTAATTCATTTAGACAACATTCATAATTCACAATTTTTAGGTTTTAGATGTAGTTTTTTAGAGAGAGAGGCTCTCTCCTCTCTCTTAAGTTTTAGGATTAGGATTTCTTCGTTTTCTCCAATTCCAGGTTCAATGTTCCTTTAATTTAATTTCTCTTCTACTTTTATTTATTCTATGGCTTTAGTTTGTTTATTTTCCCAATTTGATTTATGAACTCTCCGTGTTAGATTTGATTTCTTTATTTAATGCAATTTGAGGTCTTTCAGATTTATGATTGCTTTCTTCTATTTATGACATAAATAATTTGGATTTTTCCCCTTTTGGCTTTGGTGGAGTAATTGGTGACACTTGAGTTATCAAACTCCTTGTTGAGTGAGAATTGGAATTTGCTAATTAGTTTGGATCCCTCTAAAGCTAGTCTTTCCTTAGGAGTTGACTAGGACTTGAGGAATCAAATTGATTAGTCCACTTGACTTTCCTTTATTTAGTAAGGGTTAACTAAGTGGGAGCAATAAACAATTCTCATTACAATTGATAAGGATAACTAGGATGGGATTTCCAGTTCTCATACCTTGCCAAGAGTTTTTATAGTTAGTTTGTCTCCATTGCCATTTACTATTGTTGCTTCTTATCTTAAAAAAACCCAAAAAGATACTTTTCCATAACCAATAATAAACACACCTCCCTACAATTCCTTGAGAGACGACCGAGGTTTAAATACTTGGGTTATAAATTTTATTGGGTTTGCTTAAGTGGCAACCGAAACTTTTGTACGAAAGGATTCTCTGTTGGTTTAGAAACTATACTTACAACGGGAATTTATTTGTAAAAATTTTATACTAGCAGAAAATCCTTTCATCATGCATCAAACAAGTTCAAAGTTACATCAAAGAGTGCATGACACTAGCAGAGTCAAGACATGTAACCGAGTAACCTCGAGAAGCAACTTCTAACATTTTCCAAATCCCGCAATATGCGTTTTCTATTACTTCTATTTCGTCTACGATAACTCGTAAGTGCTCTCATATACATAAGTCATTAGTGTTAAGCTGGACAAACTTAATACCGTGAGACATGAAATGATAGACAAACGACATTAGTCAATAGACCGTCATGTGCATAAAGCTTTAACTCTTGTCATCCGAACAAGACCTACTACATGACGAACTCTCGAAGTATGCAATTCTTTAGGCTCTACAAGAAAGACTACTCTGATACCATATTGTAACATCCTTACTATTAGGAGGTCACGCTTTCGGCTGCGCCACTTTGATACTGAGGATATTACGACGACTTCTATATATTTAATAATAAAATAGGATCCTTTAACTGTAAACCGTATTACTATTTTCTTTGAACAAACTGAAAGTCCATTTTACTTCTTACACAAGTAACTTACAAATGTTATACACATACATATCATTACAATTCTGATTCCTCTTACAAAAATATAGTAATAACAAAGGTGAGGGAAAAACTATCACTAATATATCCAAACAAAAATAGCACAACTAACAACTCAATGAAAACTTCATAAACTTCCTTGTCCGTCCTGAAAAGAGAAGTCTGTAGGGGGTGAGAACATCGTCCTCGCAGGTTTTCAATACAGGATTTAAGAATTGTCATAAGACGATATATATATATATATATATATATATATATATATATATAGAAAGAAGAATGAATTTTAAAAGCAATAATCATCGTTTGTCTTATAAATCTTTCTCAAAGATCACAACAAATAATTATCCAGAATTCAAATTCACTATTCGATTTCAAAACTCAAATAATATCCTATAACATGATCAATACATACCCAACTTACCAACCACAACCTCCAGCCTAAAAAAAACAAAGCATGGCCTCTAGCCTAACAGATAATCAATTCACGATCTCCGGCCCAACCAATAAGCAAATCACGGCCTCTGGCCCAACATACAATCAAATCTCGGCCTCCGGCCTAACATATAAGCAAATCAACACTCGGTCTCAAAATATAATCAATCACAAGCACAAACAATACAAGGCAAACAGAATTAGAGAGTAGTTACAGCAAGTACCACAATTAACAGTTAGACAGAATTCATCACATACACAAACCAAAACACTTAAGCACAAGCAAATACTAGCAAACAAATGAGTATAATGCATGTCTGTCCTACTGGCCATGAGCTCATGTGTTGGTTATATTTCTAGAATCCAACACCTTCGGTAGCTAACCCGGATATCGTCTCTCTTGTGTCATCTGGAATATAGTGTCTGACACACTCTTGGGATATAGTGCTCAGCACACTTCAGGGATAAAGTACCCAACACACTTCAGGGATATAGTGCCCAACACACTCGGTACACTTCACCCCGAGAGAATACGGAACCTGGGATATAGTGTCCATCACACTCTTAGGATATAGTGTCCGACACACTTTAGGAATAGTATCCAACACACTCTTGGGATATAGTGCCCGACACACTTCACACCCCGAGAGAATACAGAACTTGGGATATAGTGCCCGTTACACTCTTGGGATATAGTGCCCGGTACATTCTTGGGATATAGTACCCGACACACTTTTCAATCGTAACCATTATCATCATTAAACTCATCTTTAACATAATCAAAATCAAGCATAATCAAGATTATAAGCAAAATCGCGACTCAATATTATCATTTCTCAATTAAAACCCCATCATAATCATAATCATAATCACCATCCATCAGGGATATAGTGTCCAGCATACTCTTGGGATATAGTACCCACCAGATTTTTCAATTACAAGGATAATCCTTGAGCTGATTTCAATCTCATTCTTAAGTTCAAAACATTTTCACTTTCCTTACAACACACCATTCAACATATTTTCCTCAAATCATTTTCCTTTAAAACCAATACCACTTCTTTGTGACATTTTCCTAAACCTTCAAAACAATCTCGCTTAAAACTAGTTCTTCTTCCATAAAACTCATTTCTCACTTAACAAAAATCCTCGAACTAACTTCAAAATATTTTCAAATTTAAACTCCTTTCAAAAGATTCAAAAATCATTTAACAGACTTCAATAATTCGTCTCTTCAGGTCCATTTGAAATTCTCGAGAACATAAATCTTAAATTAGGTTTAATTGAATAAAACTCACTTTCGTTATAAAACGAGTTCCCAAAACCGATTTTCCAAAACAAACTTCAACTTCACTTTAAGTTTTAAAAACTCTTCCCAAAGTTTTAAAATCATTTTAAACTCCCAATTATAAATCCTAATTGAAACATAGTTGCTTATTTTTCAATAATACTTAAAAAATCATTAAAACACCTCAAAACATACTCCTTCCTTTATTAAAATCAAAATCAAATAAAATAGTTCTTTAATCATTTTAACCAAAACAAAATTTTCAATTTCTCATAAAATTTTGGCAGCATCTCTTCTAAAACTCATACTTTTGCTACTCTTTTAGAATCCCAACTAAACCATTTCTTAACCCTTTTCAATGAATTCAAAACTAAATCATTTTCTAGTAAAACACATTTCGATTTCCAAAAATCAAATCATTTTTCAATGTCAAACCATTTCGACATATCAAATCATTTTAAAAATTAACCCATTTTCAATATCAACTCATTTTCAAATCTCAAATTATTTTCAAATATTACTTCACTTCCAATAAATCAAGAAAACTAATTTCATTTAGGATGTTCAGCATTTCACACTTTTCAATCAACTTACAAAAATACACTTTATCAAACCAATTTCAATCCAACACCAAATCAAAAAATCAACATAACAAAAATACAACAACTAATCAATTTTCTGTAAATCAAGAGATCAATTCAATAATCACTAACTCAACAAAATCAATCAATTAATCAAATTATCTAACCTTCTCAAATAATTAATAAATCCATCAAGCAAACAACTCAAATCATCCAGAATACATTAGCTTAATCCATAAGACTTACGAAATCATAAAAATACATTTCTCGCATTAATATGAACTTGTCACAATTCTTAGAAATAAAATGAGTTTTAAGAAAAATCCCCTACCTCGATTGTCGAAACTCGAAAACTCTAAAACGCATCAAAACTGATTTTTCTCCCGGCTCGCAACAGTGGAAGCCATAACCACAGCTCCATACAGATTCTGCAACAACAATCACAACTACAACTGCAACTCCAACCGCGACATGCAACAACCAAAACTCGACCCCATGTTACTAAAACCTCAGAATCTTTAACAAACCATGATAGAATACCGATTTCAAGGGTTCCGAAACGAAAACGCTTACCGTAACTAAGGAAGAACAACTGAAACAGACAGCAGCAGCTCCGGTGGTGACTCTGGCGGCCATAATGCCGTTCTCGGTGGCCAAAGTGCCGTTCCCGGCGGCCACAAACACAGCGTCCACCTTCGAGCAACTCCGGTGAGCTCCGTCAGCAACGGTGGTTGATCTGACGGCAACGGGAGCATCTCAACGGCGGTAGGAACAAGCTCCTCCTCTCTCCCTCCCGTTGTGACTCCCGGCGGCAATGGTGGACGGTGACAAACTCAATGGCGGCGGCGACTAGCACGACTTCTTCCTCTCTTACCCGCGAACTCTCTCTCATCTGCGAGCTCCTTCTCTCTCCTCCTTGTCAGCGATGACGACGATCAGTTTGGTGACGATGGCAATTACGATAGCGGTGGCAGCGTCCCTCCTCGCCGGCGCCGTCTCCCCCTCCTTCCTCCTCTTCTCCCTCGATTCCCCTTATTTCTTTCCCTTTCTTTCTTTCTTCCTTTCCTTCCTTTTTTTTTTTACCGTTGAGTGTGCGTGTGTAAGGAAAGGGTAGCGGCGGGAACAAATGGGTGAAGTGAGTATGAGTGTGAGTTGTATTAGGGATTTAGGGTTAGTGTTTTGATTTGGAGAAAAAGGGTGTGGGTAAGTTGGTAATTTCTAATAAAATAGAAATAATGTAGTAATTGAAAACCAATTTTAATCCAACCAATTATCTTTAATGAAAATACTATTTATTCATCAAATTATAATTTATTCTCAAATAAATACTCTAATTCAAGAATTAGAGATAATGAAATTAATTTTATTTTATTCATAAAATAAAGTTCAAAATCTAAATATTCAAAATATAGTATATAAAATCTCATTATTTTTCAATTACTAAAACTTCAAATTGTAAATTAAAAATTGTCCAGTTTATATGTAAAAATCTCTGAAAATATTATCTTGAGTAAATATAATAAATCGTAAAATAACTTATCATTTAATTTTTGAAAATCCGGGGTCTTACACTCTCGATTCTAAATCTCTGACTCTCTCTGACTCTATCCCTCTAAATTAGTATTTCGCATAATTGAAATTCCTAATTTGGAGCGTCACTGTGAGGTGCTGTTGAATTGAATTGGTGGTGGCTAGACAACGTGAACTTTGCGAGTACGACTGTGTGAGACTCTCTGCCTACAAGTTCTCTGGCTCTCTGGTCTGCGATTACAAGTTTCTGTACCTCTAACTATCTGCGATCATATGACTAGCTGACTATATCTGTGTCTCTGGTCTCTGGCTCGCTGCTGCTATTCTCCTCCCTTTTACTATCAGTTCGGGTAAGATAAGACCTCCCTTTTATCCCCTTTATACTTGTTCTGTATTGAATTTTTGTTCTGAGTTATTAATTTGTATGATTGAATCTTTTCTGCTGGATTGAATTGGATTTATTTATTGAATTTTTAGTTAAATTTTGCTAAATTGTATCTTGTTTTAAATTGATTAAAATAAGTGATAGAGTTTTAGTTGTGGTTGAATTTTTGTTGTTAAATCTTGTTTCGACTAAAAAGAGAAAAAAGAATTAAAAAAAAAAAGAAAGTTAGTATATTTGACCAACACATTTTGGAAGTTGAAACTTGAGATGCCTCGGTTGCTACCGTAGCTGCTGCATTCGGCTCGTGCGTAGACGAAAATGAAGGAGCACACATTGCATGCCTCCTCTTCAACCAAGCAGTCCAGTAAGAGCAAAATTAGTTTTCACTTTAAAAGTATTAGTTGATTCATTCCCTTGAAGAAATATGCATGGTTAGCATTCTTTGTAATATACACAAATTCTGCTTTTTAGCTAAGCGAAATCTTAATGTCTCTTTCTAAAAGTTACTTTAATTTTATATAACATTATTGACACTAGTTTCTGTATCCCACATTTTCTTGTAACATTTCTAGTGTTAACAATTTGTGGTTGCTGCTGTGTATCTTTACATTATTTTATTGTTTATATAAATACTGCTTTGGTGATGATTTTTATTAACTGTTATGTTTTATTAATCCTGGGTAAATTTTTGCTATTGCATTGAGTTTAATTCTTGAATTTTTGTTCTTATATTTTTTTTTTAATAAAAATAGCATCAAGTGAATCTAATTTGGCTAACAAACTAATTTTTCAATCGAGGAGTACTATATTAGTTATATTACTATAGGTAATTTGGTTTATTTGAGATTTATTTTATTATTTATAAAATTAATTTTTATTCTCAAATTTATCATATTTTTTTATTTTATGAATTATGTTTACGTTTTATCTGATTTAATAAATTATGATTCTGAACTAACTTAGTGAGTCGAGATAAAAACTACAAATTCTAAGTAATAGCCAAAAACAATAAATTCTAATGATCTCTTAATATTTCTCAATTTAAAAAAGTACATACCACACCTCAAATTTTTCTTATAATATATATACTGTAATAGTGTGACAAATACATAAATGTCAATACTGATATCTATTATTCATTTTATCATAACCACGAGCATCATACTTTTCAGTGAAAGAATATTAAAATTTAGGATCATCATCTTTCTAATTCACGTCATTACACACCAATATTGGTACTTATGCAATTATGTATGTTAATTTTGTACGAGTTTTACTACAGTGTTTGATTTGTCAAAGAAAAAGTGAAAATAATTTTTTAATTAGTTAATATTAATTAATTTTAATGATTAAATTTATAATTTAAAATTTTAGATTAAATATTTATGATTTATAATCTAAAAATTAATACAACGAAAATTATTTTTAAAATATTAGTTAAAAAATATTAGTTATATAGTATCACTGTTGTTAAAAATATGAAGTGTTTTTTATGACTTTTTAAAAAATAATAATTATTCTAGAGAGTTTTATTCTAAAAAAAATAATATGAACTTTTAATAGTTTTTTCTGTATATTAGCAACCATAAATATTACATATATGTTACCTCTAATAAGATGGCACATAATAGTAAATATTTCACACACTGCATATTTTTGTAAAATATATACGAAAGATGGTAAATATAAAAGTACACTTGAAAATTTGATTTTAATAGAAAAAATAAAAAAGTATATCGGAGTTTCACAAATCTACTTTTTTGTTTTTGAAGTAGAAAGAGCTCAACACAACTAGGTGGAGTGTAGAAAATATATAACACAGTACAACACTAGTTGACATCACACAATATCTAACAACTCCTAGTCATCTTCGGCATTGCCATCAACAACTACAGGGTTCACCTCTAGACCAATCATCGAAAAAACTAAAGGACCTGTTCATAATTTCTACCATACTTGAGGTTTTATTTTTGAAGATTTTGTCATTCCTTTCCTGCCAAATTCTCCAAATAACAGTAAAGAATCTAATGAACCACTGCTTTTTCTCAACCTTTCTCACTGAAGCATACGTCTAACTTTCAAAGTGTTGCTTTAGTGAACCTGGCATCGTCCAACTCCTCCCAAAAGCGAACAGTCAAGCACCCCACACCTGTCAAGAGAGCTCACAACAATAAAAAAATAAAAAGCAGACTCTATAGACTTATAACATAACACACACATATTATCATTTTGGTCAATAACACCTAATCTACACAGTCTATCCTTAGTATTCACCCAACTAACACAAACTAAGAAAATAACTCAATCCTTGGCGGGACGACACCTCTCCAAATAGCACTAGTGAAACTATAGCTTGTGATTTTCTCCGAGAGAACTTCTGCTTGCAACACTTGCACAAAAGAGTTAGTTGAAAAAATACCTGGTCTATCAAATTTTCAAACTACTATATCCTCTCTCTCATCTATCAGCTTAACTGATTGTAAACTCTCATGAAGTTAGTTTACTAGCTCTAACTCCCATTGGAATAACTCTCTCCTCCATTGGAAACTCCAAATCCATTCTAATCCATCCCAAAACCCACAATCCCCTATAACAGATCCTTTAAGGTTTGAGACTGAAAAAAGTCTTGGAAACACATCTTTTAACGCACCATTAGGTAACTAACTATCCTCCTAGAATCCGGTTGTTCTGCCATTCCCGACCTCCATAGACAAGCCTCTAATCATCTTCTCTCTCACATGTGGCTCCCTGATCTATAATTGGCATATATCTTTTCATGGATCCCCTCTCGTAGGTATAGGCTGGCCACTCAGCATCTCAGAATGATTCATGTTATTACAGGAGCAAATAACTTTCTTCCATAAGGGACAAGCCTCTTTTGAAAACCTCCACCACCACTTAAACAGAAGAGCTGTATTCCGAATCACTGCATTACCAACCCCCAGACAACCTGCCTTTTTTGGGGCCATAACCAAATCCCACTTCACTAGCGGCATCCCGTACCTCCCATCCTCTTTACTCCACAAGAACCGTCATTTTAGGAAAATCACCGTCTCCGCCACTGCCTTAGGCAACTTGTATAAGCTGAGATAGTAGATAGGCAGACTATTAAGAACAGACTTAATGAGCACCAGCTTACCCGCCTTATTGAGAGTCTTTGCTTTCCACAGACTCAGCTTTTCTTTCACCTTGTCAATCACGGGCTTCCATGTCTTAACCAACCTCGGATTTGCTCCCAGAAAAATGCCCAGGTATCTGACTGGTAACGACGCCTCCTTACAGCCTAGTAGTAGACACATCCTCTGCGTCCAACGCCACTCACAATTAACCGGAATAAAGCTGGACTTCTCAAAGTTAATACTCAACCCAGACATCAACTCAAAATATCGCAACAAATGTTTGTAGTTTCTGATGGTCTTTTCCTCAGTAGGATAGAACAGGATAGTATCATCCGCAAACTGCAAGTGTGACAACTCAATGTTATCTTGCCCTACCAAAAGCAGAGAGATACGTCCATTCCTCACCGCCTCTCCAATCATTCTATGGAGAACATCAACAACTAATACAAACAGAAAGGGAGACAGCGGGTCGCCTTGTCTAAGACCCCTTTCCTTGTTGAAGGACTTAAAGGGGGACCCATTTATAAGAACTGACATAGAAGTAGAGCAAACACACTTCTTGATCCAGTTCCTCCACCTGAAGCCAAACCCCATCTTGTGTAACACAATATCTACAAAGATCCACTTCACCCTGTCATAAGCCTTTTAAAAGTCTAGTTTAATAATCACTAAGCTTTTCCTTCTTGACTTCAGCTAATGCATGGTTTCTGATGAGCGGATAATTTATACGCTCTTTGGCATTGTTTTTAGTATGTTTTTAGTAGGATCTAGTTACTTTTAGGGATGTTTTCATTAGTTTTTATGTTAAATTCACATTTCTGGAATTTACTATGAGTTTGTGTGTTTTTCTGTGATTTCAGGTATTTTCTAGCTGAAATTGAGCTACTTGAGCAAAAATCAGATTCAGAGGTTGAAGAAGGACTGCTGATGCTATTGGATTCTGACCTCCCTGCACTAAAAGTAGATTTTATGGAGCTACAGAACTCAAAATAGTGCGCTTCCAATTGAGTTGGAAAGTAGACATCCAGGGCTTTCCAGCAATATATAATAGTTCATACTTTGGCTGAGTTTAGACGACGCAAAAGGGCGTTGAACGCCAGTTCTACGCTGCAGTCTGGAGTTAAACGCCAGAAACACGTCACGAACCAGAGTTGAACACCAAAAACACGTTACAACTTGGCGTTCAACTCCAAAAGAAGCCTCTGCACGTGGAAAGCTAAAGCTCAGCCCAAGCACACACCAAGTGGGCCCCGGAAGTGGATTTATGCATCAATTACTTACTTCTGTAAACCCTAGTAACTAGTTTAGTATAAATAGGACTTTTTACTGTTGTATTAATCATCTTTGGAATCATACTGGATTGTATTTTTGATCCTGTGATCACGTTTTGGGGGCTGGCCTCTCGGCCATGCCTGAACTTTTCACTTATGTATTTTCAACAGTAGAGTTTCTACACTCCATAGATTAAGGTGTGGAGCTCTGCTGTTCCTCATGATTTAGTGCAAAGTACTACTGTTTTCTATTCAATTCAACTTATTCCGCTTTTAAGATATCCATTCGCACCCAAGAACATGATGAATGTGATGATTATGTGACGCTCATCATCATTCTCACTTATGAACGCGTGCCTGACAAACACTTTCGTTCTACATGTAACCAAGCTAGAATGAGTATCTCTTAGATATCTAATACAGGGGACCGAGTCCGAGTTATTAGTATCTTCGTGGTATAAGTTAGAACCCATGGATGGCCATTCCTGAGATCCGGAAAGTCTAAACCTTGTCTATGGTATTCCGAGTAGGATCTGGGAAGGGATGGTTGTGACGAACTTCAAACTCGCGAGTGCTGGGCGTAGTGACAGACGCAAAAGGAGGGTGAATCCTATTCCAGTATGATCGAGAACCTCAGATAATTAGCCGTGCCGTGACAGAGCATTTGGACCTTTTTCACAAGAGGATGGGATGTAGCCATTGACAACGGTGATGCCCTTACAGAAAGCTTGCCATGGAAAGGAGTAGGAATGATTGGCTGAAGACAGCAGAAAAGCAGAGGTTCAGAGGAACGAAAGCATCTCTATACGCTTATCTGAAATTCTCACCAATGAATTACATAAGTATTTCTATCTTTATTTTCTGTTTATTTATTATTATTTTCGAAAACTCCATAACCATTTGATATCCGCCTGACTGAGATTAACAAGGTGACCATAGCTTGCTTCATACCAACAATCTCCGTGGGATCGACCCTTACTCACGTAAGGTTTTATTACTTGGACGACCCAGTGCACTTGCTGGTTAGTTGTATCGAAGTTGTGAACGAAAAACAATTTATTAAGACGTGCGTACTGAGTTTTTGGCGCCGTTGCCTGAGATCACAATTTCGTGCACCAAGTTTTTGGCGCCGTTGCCGGGGATTGTTCGAGTTTGGACAACTGACGGTTCATCATGTTGCTCAGATTAGGTAATTTTCTTCTTGTTTTGTTTTCAAAAAAAAATTTCAAAAATTTTTCAAAAATCTTTCAAAAAATTTCTCCTTTATTTTCGAAAAAAAAAATTAAAATAAAAAAATTCTTTTCAAAAATTTTTATTTTGTTCTTCAGAATTTTTAAGAATGAGTTCTAGTGTTTCATGAAGCATGTTGAAGCCTGGCTGGCTGTAAAGCCATGTCTAAATTTATTTGGATAGGGGCTTCCAACCCAACATTATCAAGAGCAAGCCAGTTGTTGCTAATCCACCTGCTGCTGTTCCTGATCCACCTGATTTATATCCTAAAGCTGACTGGCTATTAAGCCATGTCCAACCCTTTGATTGGAGCTTTGGGCTAATATTAAAAAATTCCTGGAATTCTTCTTAAAAATTTTGGAATCCTTATTTTTCTTTTTCAAATAATTTTCGAAAAATCCAAAAAAAATCATAAAATCATAAAAATCAAAAATATTTTGTGTTTCTTGTTTGAGTCTTGAGTCAATTTTTAAGTTTGGTGTCAATTGCATTTTTTTCTAAAAATTTTTATGCATTTTTCGAAAATTCATGCATTCATAGTGTTCTTCATGATCTTCAAGTTGTTCTTGGCCAGTCTTCTTGTTTGATCTTCATATTTTCTTGTTTTGTGTCTTTTCTTGTTTTTCATATGCATTCTTGCATTCATATTGTCTATACATGAAAAATTTCTAAGTTTGGTGTCTTGCATGTTTTCTTTTCTTGAAAATTTTTCAAAAATATGTTCTTGGTGTTCATCTTGACATTCAAAGTATTCTTGGTGTTCATCTTGACATTCATAGCATTCTTGCATGCATTCATTGTTTTGATCCAAAATTTTCATGCATTGCATCATTTTCATGTTTTTCTCTTTCATCATTAAAAATTCAAAAATAAAAAAAAAATATATCTTTCCCTTTTTCACTCATAAATTTTGAAAATTTGGATTGACTTTTTCAAAAATTTTTAAAATCTAGTTGTTTCTTATGAGTCAAATCAAATTTTCAATTTAAAAATCTTATCTTTTTCAAAATCTTTTTCAAAAATCATATCTTTTTCATTTTTCTTATTTATTTTCAAAAATTCTAAAAATATTTTTCAAAAATATTTTTCTTAATTTTATATCATATTTTCGAAAATATCATCAACAATTAATGTTTTGATTCAAAAATTTCAAATTTGTTACTTACTTGTTAAGAAAGATTCAAACTTTAAGTTCTAGAATCATATCTTGTAATTTCTTGTGAATCAAGTCATTAATTGTGATTTTAAAAATCAAATCTTTTTCAAAACTAATCTCAATCATATCTTTTCAAAAATATCTTTTTATCTTATCCTTTTTCAAAATCATATCTTTTTAATCATATCTTTTTAAAACATATCTTTTTCAAAAATATTTGATTTTAAAATATATTTCTAACTTCTTATCTTCTTATCTTTTCAAAAATTGATTTTCAAAATTTGTTTCAACTAATTAACTAACTTTTTGTTTGTTTCTTATCTCTTTCAAAACTACCTAACTAACTAACCCTCTCTAATTTTCGAAAATACCTCCCTCTTTTTCAAAAATTCTTTTTAATTAACTAATTATTTCAAATTTTAATTTTAATTTATTTCTTCTTTTAATTTTCGAAAATCACTAACCATTTTTCAAAAATAATTTTCGAAAATCCTTCTCTCTCATCTCCTTCTATTTATTTATTCATCTACTAACACTTCTCTCCCATCCAAAAATTCGAACACTACCTCCCTCTCTGTGTTCGAGTTTTTCCTCTTCTCTTCTTTACATTACATTCTTTTCTTCTTCTACTCACACAGGGGAACCTCTATACCTGGGTAAAAAGGATCCCTATTATTATTATTTTTCTGTTCCCTCTTTTTCATATGAGCAGGAGCAAGGACAAGAATATTCTTGTTGAAGCAGACCCTGAACCTGAAAGGACTCTGAAGAGGAAACTAAGAGAAGCTAAAATACAACAATCCAGAGATAACCTTACAGAAATTTTCAATCAGGAAAAGGAGATGGCAGCCGAAAATAATAATAATGTAAGAAGGATGCTTGGTGACTTTACTGCACCTAATTCCAATTTACATGGAAAAAGTATCTCAATTCCTACCATTGGAGCAAACAATTTTGAGCTTAAACCTCAATTAGTTTCTCTGATGCAGCAGAACTGCAAGTTTCATGGACTTCCATCTGAAGATCCTTTTCAGTTCTTAACTGAATTTTTGCAGATCTGTGATACTGTTAAGACTAATGGAGTAGATCCTGAAGTCTACAGGCTCATGCTTTTCCCTTTTGCTGTAAGAGACAGAGCTAGAGTGTGGTTGGACTCTCAACCCAAAGATAGCCTGAACTCTTGGGAAAAGCTGGTCACGGCTTTCTTAGCCAAGTTCTTTCCTCCTCAAAAGCTGAGCAAGCTTAGAGTGGATGTTCAAACCTTCAGACAGAAAGAAGGTGAATCCCTCTATGAAGCTTGGGAGAGATACAAGCAACTGACCAAAAAGTGTCCTTCTGACATGCTTTCAGAATGGACCATCCTGGATATGTTCTATGATGGTCTGTCTGAATTAGCTAAGATGTCATTGGATACTTCTGCAGGTGGATCCATTCACCTAAAGAAAATGCCTGTAGAAGCTCAAGAACTCATTGACATGGTTGCTAATAACCAGTTTATGTACACTTCTGAGAGGAATCCTGTGAGTAATGGGACGCCTCAGAAGAAGGGAGTTCTTGAAATTGATACTCTGAATGCCATATTGGCCCAAAATAAAATATTGACTCAGCAAGTCAATATGATTTCTCAGAGTCTGAATGGAATGCAAGTTGCATCCAACAGTACTCAAGAGGCGCCTTCTGAAGAAAAGGCCTATGATCCTGAGAACCCTGCAATAGCAGAGGTAAATTACTTAGGTGAACCTTATGGAAACACCTATAACTCATCATGGAGAAATCATCCAAATTTCTCATGGAAGGATCAACAAAAGCCTCAACAAGGCTTTAATAATGGTGGAAGAAACAGGTTTAACAATAATAAACCTTTTCCATCATCTACTCAGCAACAGACAGAGAATTTTGAATAAAATACTTCTAATTTAGCAAACTTAGTCTCTGATTTGTCCAAGGCCACTTTAGGTTTCATGAATGAAACAAGGTCTTCCATAAGAAATTTGGAGGCACAAGTGGGCCAGCTGAGTAAGAAGATCACTGAAACTCCTCCTAATACTCTCCCAAGCAATACAGAAGAGAATCCAAAGAGAGAGTGCAAGGCCATTGATATAACCATCATGGCCGAATCCAAGGAGGAAAGGAAGGACGTGAATCCCAAGGAGGAAGACCTCCTGGGACGTCCAGTGATCAACAAGGAGTTTCCCTTTGAGGAACCAAAGGAATCTAAGGCTCATCTAGATACCATAGAGATTCCATTGAACCTCCTTACACCCTTCATGAGCTCTGATGAGTATTCTTCTTCTGAAGAGAATGAGGATGTCACTGAAGAGCAAGTTGCCAAGTTCCTTGGTGCAATCATGAAGCTGAATGCCAATTTATTTGGCAATGATACTTGGGGAGATGAACCTCCCCTGTTCACCAATGAACTAAAAGTATTGGATCAACTGAGATTGCCTCAGAAGAAACAGGATCCTGGAAAGTTCCTAATACCTTGTACCATAGGCACCATAACCTTTGAGAAGGCTCTATGTAACCTTGGGTCAGGAATAAACCTCATGCCACTCTCTGTAATGGAAAAACTGGGAATCTTTGAGGTGCAAGCTACCAGAATCTCATTAGAGATGGCAGACAATTCCAGAAAATAGGCTTATGGACAAGTAGAGGACATATTAGTAAAGGTTGAAGGCCTTTACATCCCTGCTGATTTCATAATCCTAGATACTGGGAAGGATGAGGATGAATCCATCATCCTTGGAAGACCATTCCTAGCCACAGTAAGAGCTGTGATTGATGTTGACAGAGGTGAACTAGTCCTTCAATTGAATGAGGACTCCCTTGTGTTTAAAACTCAAGGACATCCTTCTGTAAACATGGAAAAGAGGCACAGTAAGCTTCTCTCAGTACAGAGTCAACTAAAGCCCACACAGTCAACTCTAAGTTTGGTGTTGAACTCCCATATCCAAACTCTAAGTTTGGTGTTGGGGAATCTCAACAATGCTCTGAACATCTGTGAGGCTCCATGAGAGCCCACTGTCAAGCTACTGACATTAAAGAAGTGCTTGTTGGGAGGCAACCCAATTTTTATTTATCAAATTTTATTTTTATTTTTGTTGTTCTTTCATGTTTTATTAGGTTCATGATCATGTAGAGACACAAAATAAATAGAAAAATCAAAAACAGAATCAAAAATAGCAGAAGAAAAATCACACCCTGGAGGAAGGACTTACTGGCGTTTAAATGCCAGTAAGGAGCATCTGGCTGGCGTTCAACGCCAGAACAGAGCATGGAGCTGGCGCTGAACGCCAGAAACAAGCATGGAGCTGGCGTTCAACGCCAGAAACATGCTACATCTGGGCGTTGAACGCCCAGAACAAGCATCAGTTCGGCGTTTAAACGCCAGAATTGCATGCAAAGGTGTAGGGATGCAAATCCTTGACACCTCAGGATCTGTGGACCCCACAGGATCCCCACATACCTCCACTAAACTTACCTCCTCATAATCCTATATCACCCTCTCTCTTTCCATTCACCACTCACATCCATAAACCCCACCTACCTTCAAAATTCAAAATCTCTTTCCCACCCAATCCCACCCATATGGCCGAATACACACATCCCTCCATCTCCTCCATATCTTCTTCTTCTTCATCTATTCTTTCTTCTCTTGCTCGAGGGCGAGCAATATTCTAAGTTTGGTGTGGTAAAAGCATAAGCTTTTTGTTTTTCCATTACCATTAATGGCACCTAAGGCCAGAGAAACCTCAAGAAAGAGAAAAGGGAAGGCAATTGCTTCCACCTCTGAGCCATGGGAAATGGAAAGATTCATCTCACAAGCCCATCACTTAGAAAAGGATGGAGCAAACAAGAGAGCCTATTCATGGAGCTCAAGAAACACATAAGGAAGCTCACCATCAAGAAATCCCTGATATACCTCAAGGGATGCACTTTCCTCCACAGAATTTTTGGGAGCAAATCAACACCTCCCTAGGAGAATTAAGTTCCAACATGGGACAATTAAGGGTGGAACATCAAGAGCACTCCATCATCCTTTATGAAATTAGAGAAGATCAAAAAGCAATGAGGGAGGAGCAACAAAGACAAAGAAGAGACATAGAAGAGCTCAAGGACATCATTGGTTCCTCAAGGAGAAAATGCCACCATCACTAAGGTGGACTCATTCCTTGTTCTTACATTCTCTGTTTTTCGTTTTCTCTATGTTAAGTGCTTATCTATGTTAGTGTCTTATTACATGATCATTAGTATTTAGTAACTTTGTCTTAAAGTTATGAATGTCCTATGAATCCATCACCTCTCTTAAATGAAAACTGTTTTAATTCAAAAGAACAAGAAGTACATGAGTTTCGAATTTATCCTTGAACTTAGTTTAATTATATTGATGTGGTGACAATGCTTCTTGTTTTCTGAATGAATGCCTGAACAGTGCATATGTCTTTTGAAGTTGTTGTTTAAGAATGTTAAATATGTTGGCTCTTGAAAGAATGATGACAAGGAGACATGTTATTTGATAATCTGAAAAATCATAAAAATGATTCTTGAAGCAAGAAAAAGCAGTGAATACAGGAAGCGTGCAAAAAAAAATAGCGAAAAAAAATATAGAAAGAAAAAGAAAAAGCAAGCAGAAAAAGCCAAAAGCTCTTAAAACCAAAAGGCAAGAGAAAAAAGCCAATAGCCCTTAAAACCAAAAGGCAAGGGTAATAAAAAGGATCCCAAGGCTTTGAGCATCAGTGGATAGGAGGGCCTAAAGGAATAAAATCCTGGCCTGAGCGGATAAACCAAGCTGTCCCTAACCATGCGCTTGTGGCGTGAAGGTGTCAAGTGAAAACTTGAGACTGAGCGGTTAAAGTCAAGGTCCAAAGAAAAAGAAGAGTGTGCTTAAGAACCCTGGACACCTCTAATTGGGGACTTTAGCAAAGCTGAGTCACAATCTGAAAAGGTTCACCCAATTATGTGTCTGTGGCATTATGTATCCGGTGGTAATACTGGAAAACAAAGTGCTTAGGGCCACGGCCAAGACTCATAAAGTAGCTGTGTTCAAGAATCAACATACTGAACTAGGAGAATCAATAACACTATCTGAACTCTGAGTTCCTATAGATGCCAATCATTCTGAACTTCAATGGATAAAGTGAGATGCCAAAACTATTCAAGAAGCAAAAAGCTACAAGTCCCGCTCATCTGATTGGAGCTATGTTTCATTGATAGTTTGGAATTTATAGTATATTTTCTTCTTTTTATCTCATTTGATTTTTAGTTGCTTGGGGACAAGCAATAATTTAAGTTTGATGTTGTGATGAGCAGATAATTTATACGCTTTTTGGCATTTTTTTAGTATGTTTTTAGTAGGATCTAGTTACTTTTAGGGATGTTTTCATTAGTTTTTATGTTAAATTCACATTTTTGGACTTTACTATGAGTTTGTGTGTTTTTCTATGATTTCAGGTATTTTCTGGCTGAAATTGAGGGACTTGAGCAAAAATCAGATTCAGAGGTTGAAGAAGGACTGCTGATGCTGTTGGATTCTGACCTCCCTGCACTAAAAATGGATTTTCTGAAGCTACAGAACTCAAAATGGCGCGCTTCCAATTGCGTTGGAAAGTAGACATCCCGGGCTTTCCAGAAATATATAATAGTCTATACTTTGACTGAGTTTAGATGACGCAAAAGGGCATTGAACGCCAGTTCTACGCTGCAGTCTGGAGTTAAACGCTAGAAACACGTCACGAACCAGAGTTGAACGCCAAAAACACGTTACAACTTGGCGTTCAACTCCAAAAGAAGCCTCTGCACGTGGAAAGCTAAAGCTCAGCCCAAGCACACACCAAGTGGGCCCTGGAAGTGGATTTATGCCTCAATTACTTACTTCTGTAAACCCTAGTAACTAGTTTTGTATAAATAGGACTTTTACTATTGTATTAATCATCTTTGGAATCATCCTGGATTGTATTTTTGATCATGTGATCACGTTTTGGGGGCTGGCCTCTCGGCCATGCCTGAACCTTTCACTTATGTATTTTCAACGGTAGAGTTTCTACACTCCATAGATTAAGGTGTGGAGCTCTGCTGTTCCTCATGATTTAATGCAAAGTACTACTGTTTTCTATTCAATTCAACTTATTCCGCTTCTAAGATATCCATTCGCACCCAAGAACATGATGAATGTGATGATTATGTGACGCTTGGTGCACGAAATTGTGATCTCCAGGTTCGAAGAATCCCTGGTAAAGGCTCCAAAAACTTGGTGCTCTGATCTCAATACATAATTGTCACAACTTCGATACAACTAACCAGCAAGTGTACTGGGTCGTCCAAGTAATACCTTACGTGAGTAAGGGTCGAATCCCACGGAGATTGTTGGTATGAAGCAAGCTATGGTCACCTTGTAAATCTCAGTCAGGCGGATATAAAGTGATAATGTTGTTTTCGAATAATAAATAATAGAATAGGGATAGAGATACTTATGTAAATCATTGGTAGGAATTTCAGATAAGCGAATGGAGATGCTTTTCGTTCCTCTGAACCTCTGCTTTCCTGCTATCTTCATCCAATCAGTCTTACTCCTTTCCATGGCTGGCTTTATACAAGGGCATCACCGTTGTCAGTGGCTACATCCCCTCCTCTCAGTGAATAATATGCTCACGCACCCTGTCACGGCACGGCTATTCATCTGTCGGTTCTCGATCATGCTGGAATAGGATTCACCCTCCTTTTGCGTCTGTCACTAACGCCCAACAATCGCGAGTTTGAAGCTCGTCACAGTCATTCAATCATTGAATCCTACTCAGAATACCACAGACAAGGTTTAGACCTTCCGGATTCTCTTGAATGCCGCCATCATTCTAGCTTACGCCACGAAGATTCTGGTTAGGAGATCTAAGAGATATTCATTCTAGCTTAATTCATGTAGAACAGAAGTGTTTGTCAGGCACGCGTTCATAAGGGAGAAGGATGATGAGCGTCACACATAATCATCACCTTCATCACGTTCTTGGGTGCGAATGGATATCTTAGAAGCGAAATAAGAAGAATTGAATAGAAAACAGTAGTACTTTGCATTAATCTTTGAGGAACAGCAGAGCTCCACACCTTAATCTATGGAGCTTCAAACTCGCGATTGTTGGGCGTTAGTGACAGACGCAAAAGGAGGGTGAATCCTATTCCAGCATGATCGAGAACCGACAGATGAATAGCCGTGCCGTGACAGGGTGCGTGAGCATATTATTCACTGAGAGGAGGGGATGTAGCCACTAACAATGGTGATGCCCTTGCATACAGCCAGCCATGGAAAGGAGTAAGACTGATTGGATGAAGATAGCAGGAAAGCAGAGGTTCAGAGGAACGAAAAGCATCTCCATTCGCTTATCTGAAATTCCTACCAATGATTTACATAAGTATCTCTATCCCTATTTTATTAATTAATATTCGAAAACACCATTATCACTTTATATCCGCCTGACTGAGATTTACAAGGTGACCATAGCTTGCTTCATACCAACAATCTCCGTGGGATTCGACCCTTACTCACGTAAGGTATTACTTGGACGACCCAGTGCACTTGCTGGTTAGTTGTATCGAAGTTGTGACAATTATGAATTAAGATCAGAGCACCAAGCTTTGGAGCCATTACCAGGGATTGTTTGAGCCTGGACATCACAAATGTGAATTTAAAAGTCCAGAAATGTGAATTTAACATAAAAACTAATGAAAACATCCCTAAAAGTGACTAGATCCTACTAAAAACATACTAAAAACAATGCCAAAAAGCGTATAAATTATCCGCTCATCACAACACCAAACTTAAATTGTTGCTTGTCCCCAAGCAACTGAAAATCAAATAGGATAAAAAGAAGAGAATATACTATAAATTCCAAACTATCAATGAAACATAGCTCCAATCATATGAGCGGGACTTATAGCTTTTTGCCTCTTGAATAGTTTTGGCATCTCACTTTATCCATTGAGGTTCAGAATGATTGGCATCTATAGGAACTTCAGATTTCGAATAGTGTTATTGACTCTCCTAGTTCAGTATGATGATTCTTGAACACAGCTTCTTTATGAGTCTTGGCCGTGGCCCTAAGCACTTTGTTTTCCAGTATTACCACCGGATACATAAATGCCACAGACACATAATTGGGTGAACCTTTTCAGATTGTGACTCAGCTTTGCTAAAGTCCCCAATTAGAGGTGTCCAGGGTTCTTAAGCACACTCTTTTTTTTTTTTTTGCTTTGGACCTTGACTTTAACCGCTCAGTCTCAAGTTTTCACTTGACACCTACACGCCACAAGCACATGGTTAGGGACAGCTTGGTTTAGCCGCTTAGACCAGGATTTTATTCCTTTAGGCCCTCCTATCCACTGATGCTCAAAGCCTTGTGATCCTTTTTATTTCCCTTGCCTTTCGGTTTTAAGGGTTATTGGCTTTTTCTGCTTGCTTTTTCTTTTTTTTTTTTTTTCGCCTCTTTTTTTTTCTTTTTTTTTTCTTTTTTTTTTCTGCAAGCTTTGTTCTTTGCTGCTTTTTCTTGCTTCAAGAATCATTTTTATGATTTTTCAGATTATCAAATAACATGTCTCCTAGTCATCATTCTTTCAAGAGCCAACATATTTAACATTCTTAAACAACAACTTCAAAAGACATATGCACTGTTCAAGCATACATTCAGAAAACAAGAAGCATTGTCACCACATCAATATAATTAAGCTAAGTTCAAGGATAAATTCGAAACTCATGTACTTCTTGTTCTTTTGAATTAAAACAAATTTTTTATTTAAGAGAGGTGATGGATTCATAGGACATTCATATCTTTAAGACAAAGTTACTAACTACTAATGATCATGTAATGAAGGCACAAACATAGATAAGCACATAATATAGAAAACGACAAACAAAGAAAGCAAGAACAAGGAATGAATCCACCTTAGTGATGGTGGCGTTTCCTTCTTGAGGAACCAATGATGTCCTTGAGCTCTTCTATGTCTCTTCCTTGTCTTTGTTGCTCCTCCCTCATTGCTTTTTGATCTTCTCTTATTTCATGAAGCATGATGGAGTGCTCTTGATGTTCCACCCTTAGTTGTCCCATATTGGAACTCAATTCTCCTAGGGAGGTGTTGATTTGCTCCCAATAGTTTTGTGGAGGAAAGTGCAATTGAGGCATTTCCGGAATCTCATGGTGATGAGCTTCATACGCCTCTTGGGCTCCATGACTGGGCTCTCTTGCTTGCTCCATCTTTTTCTTAGTGATGGGCTTTTCCTCTTTAATGAGGATATCTCCCTCTATGTCAATCCCAGCTGAATTGCATAGGTGGCAGATGAGGTGAGGAAAGGCTAACCTTGCCGTGGTGGAGGACTTGTCAGCCACCTTGTAGAGTTCTTGAGGTATAATCTCATGAACTTCCACCTCTTCTCCAATCATGATGCTATGGATCATGATGGCCCGGTCTATAGTAACTTCAGACCGGTTGCTAGTGGGAATGATTGAGCATTGAATAAACTCCAACCATCCTCTAGCTATAGGCTTGAGGTCCAATCTTCTTAGTTGAACCGGCTTGCCTTTGGAGTCAATCTTCCATTGAGCTCCTTCTACACATATGTCCATAAGGACTTGGTCCAACCTTTGATCAAAGTTGACTCTCCTTGTGTAGGGGCGTGCGTTCTCTTCCATGTATGGCAAGTTGAACGCCAACCTCACATTCTCCGGACTAAAATCTAAGTATTTCCCCCGAACCATTGTAACATAGTTCTTTGGATCCGGGTTCTTACTTTGATCATGGTTCTTGGTGATCCATGAATTGGCATAGAACTCTTGAACCATTAGGATGCCGACTTGTTGGATGGGATTTGTTAGAACTTCCCAACCTCTTCTTTGAATTTCATGTCGGATCTCCGGATACTCATTTCTTTTGAGTTTAAAAGGGACCTCAGGGATCACCTTCTTCTTGGCCACAACATCATAGAAGTGGTCTTCATGGGCTTTGGAGATGAATCTTTCCATCTCCCATGACTCGGATGTGGAAGCTTTTGTCTTCCCTTTCCCTCTTCTAGAGGATTCTCCGGTCTTGGGTGCCATCAATGGTAATGGAAAAACAAAAAAAGCTATGCTTTTACCACACCAAACTTAGAATATTGCTCGCCCTCGAGCAATAAACAAAAGAATAGAAGAAGAAGAAGAAGAAATATGGAAAGGGAGAGGGAGATGTGGTTTCGGCTAAGGAGAGTGTAGAGGGGTGTGTTGTGTGAAGTTGGTGAAGAATGGAGGTCTTTATATAGGGAATGGAGGGGGGGTTAAGGTTCGGCCATATGGGTGGGTTTGGGTGGGAAATTGGTTTTGAATTTTGAAGGTAGGTGGAGTTTATGAGGTAGGTTTATTGGGAGGAGTGGGTGGATGTGAGTGGTGAAGAGGTGATGGGGAAGAGAGTTTGAGGTGATTGGTGAAGGGTTTTTGGGTAAGAGTGTTTATGGGGTTGTGTGAAAGAGAGTGGCGAGAAGAAGTGAGTGGAGGTAGGTGGGGATCCTGTGGGGTCCACAGATCCTAAGTGGATCCTGTGGGGTCCACAGATCCTGAGGTGTTCAAGGATTTACATCCCTGCACCCATTAGGCATGTAAAAATGCCTTTGTATCCAACTCTGGGCGTTCAGCGCCAGGTTGGTGGCCATTTTGGGCGTTCAATGCCCATCTGTGTGCCATTTCTGGCGTTGAACGCCAGAACCATGCCTGTTCTGGCGTTCAGCGCCCAGAAGCTGCCCATTTTGGGCGTTCAGCGCCAGAACCATGCTCTGTTCTGGCGCTGAACGCCAGACAGATGCTCCTCCAGGGTGTGATTTTTCTTCTGCTGTTTTTGATTCCGTTTTCAATTTTTATATTTATTTTGTGACTCCACATGATCATGAACCTAAGAAAACATAAAAATAAGAATTAGATAAACATTGGGTTGCCTCCCAACAAGCGCTTCTTTAATGTCAATAGCTTGACAGTGGGCTCTCATGGAGCCTCACAGATGTGCAGAGCTTTGTTGAGACTCTCCAACACCAAACTTAGAGTTTGACTGTGGGGGCTCTGGTTGACTCTGCTTTGAGAGAAGCTTTTCAAGCTTCCTTTCCATAGTTGCAGAGGGAGATCCTTGAGTTTTGAATACAAGGGAGTTCTCATTCCATTGAAGGACTATTTCACCTTTGTCAACATCAATCACAGCTCTTGCTGTGGCCAGGAAAGGTCTTCCTAGGATGATGGATTCATCCTCTTCCTTTCCAGTATCCAGGACTATGAAATCAGTAAGTATGTAAAGGCCCTCAACCTTTACTAATACATCTTCTACTTGTCCATAAGCCTGTCTTCTTGAGCTGTCTGCCATCTCTAGTGAGATTTTA
Organism: Arachis ipaensis; assembly: GCF_059453495.1. Classification (NCBI taxonomy): domain Eukaryota; kingdom Viridiplantae; phylum Streptophyta; class Magnoliopsida; order Fabales; family Fabaceae; genus Arachis; species Arachis ipaensis. Next base: position 118,175,943 of record NC_142436.1, read on the forward strand.
GCAGCTTGCACCCCATAGATTCCCAGATTTTCTATTACAGAGAGGGGCATGAGGTTTATCCCTGAACCAAGGTCACACAGAGCTTTAAAGATCATGGTGCCTATGGTGCAGGGTATTATGAACTTTCCAGGATCCTGTCTCTTCTGAGGCAATGTCAGTTGATCCAGATCACTTAGTTCATTGATGAACAAGGGAGGATCAACTTCCCAAGTATCAATGCCAAACAATTTGGCATTCAGCTTCATGATTGCACCAAGAAACTTGGCAGTTTGCTCTTCAGTAACATCCTCATTCTCTTCAGAAGAGGAATACTCATCAGAGCTCATGAAGGGCATAAGGAGGTTCAATGGAATCTCTATGGTCTCTAGATAAGCCTCAGAGTCCTTTGGCTCCTCAGAGGGAAGCTCCTTATTGATCACTGGACGTCCCAGGAGGTCCTCCTCCTTGGGATTCACGTCCTCTCCTCTCCTCAGAGGTTCGGCCATGGCGCTTATGTCAATGGCCTTGCACTCTCCTTTTGGGTTCTCTTCTGTATTGCTTGGGAGAGTACTAGGAGGGATTTCAGTGATCCTTTTACTCAGCTGGCCCACTTGTGCTTCCAGATTTCTAATGGAAGACCTTGTTTCATTCATGAAACTTACAGTGGCCTTAGATAGATCAGAGACTAGATTTGCTAAATTAGAAGCATTTTGTTCAGAGTTCTCTGTCTGTTGCTGAGTTGATGATGAAAAAGGCTTGCTATTGCTAAACCTGTTTCTTCCACCATTATTAAAGCCTTGTTGGGGCTTTTGATCCTTCCATGAGAAATTTGGATGATTTCTCCATGTTGAGTTATAGGTGTTTCCATAAGGTTCACCTAAGTAATTTACCTCTGCTATTGCAGGGTTCTCAGGATCATAGGCTTCTTCTTCAGAAGATGCCTCTTGAGTACTGTTGGATGCAGCTTGCATTCCATGCAGACTCTGAGAAATCATATTGACTTGCTGAGTCAATATTTTGTTCTGAGCCAATATGGCATTCAGAGTATCAACTTCAAGAACTCCCTTCTTCATAGGCGTCCCATTACTCACAGGATTCCTTTCAGAAGTGTACATGAACTGGTTATTAGCAACCATGTCAATGAGTTCTTGAGCTTCTGCAGGCGTTTTCTTTAGGTGAATGGATCCACCTGCAGAAGTGTCCAGTGACATTTTTGATAGCTCAGATAAACCATCATAGAATATATCCAGGATGGTCCATTCTGAAAGCATGTCAGAAGGACACTTTTTGGTCAACTGTTTGTATCTTTCCCAAGCTTCATAGAGAGATTCACCTTCTTTCTGTCTGAAGGTTTGAACATCAGCTCTAAGCTTGCTCAGCTTTTGAGGAGGAAAGTACTTGGCTAAGAAAGCCGTGACCAGCTTATCCTAAGAGTTCAGGCTGTCTTTGGGTTGAGAATCCAACCATAATCTAGCTCTGTCTCTTACAGCAAAAGGGAAAAGCATGAGCCTGTAGACTTCAGGATCTACTCCATTAGTCTTAACAGTATCACATATCTGCAAGAATTCAGTTAAGAACTGAAAAGGATCTTCAGATGGAAGTCCATGAAACTTGCAGTTCTGCTGCATCAGAGAAACTAATTGAGGTTTCAGTTCAAAGTTGTTTGCTCCAATGGCAGGAATGGAGATGCTTCTTCCATGTAGATTGGAATTAGGTGCAGTAAAGTCACCAAGCATCTTCCTTACATTATTATTATTTTCGGCTGCCATCTTCTCTTCCTGTTCGAAAATTTCTGAAAGGTTATCTCTGGATTGTTGTATTTTAGCTTCTCTTAATTTTCTCTTCAGAGTCCTTTCAGGTTCTGGATCTGCTTCCACAAGAATGTTCTTATCCTTGCTCCTGCTCATATGACAAAGAAGAAGGCACAGAAAAATAATAATAATAATAATAGAGATCCTTTATACCACAGTATAGGGATCCCTTTGTGAGTGGAAGAAAAGAAGGGGAGACAAAGAATGTGATGTAAAGGAAGAAACACAACTGTACGGATGGAAGAGATGTGAGATGAGATGTTAGGATATGAATGAATAAATAGAATAGGATGGGGGAGGGATAATTTTCGAAAATTATTTTGAAAAAGAGTTAGTGATTTTTGAAAATAGTTTTTGAAAAATGTTTAGTATTTTTTTCGAAATTTTTTTTTTTGAAATAAAAATTAAAAATAATTAGTAATTCATTCATAATTTAAAGAACATTCATACAAAAACTTGGTGCACGAATTGTGAATCACACTTTTCACAACGCGTACCACTAACCAACAAGTGCACTGGGTCGTCCAAGTAATACCTCACGTGAGTAAGGGTCGAATCCCACGGAGATTGTTGGTTTGAAGCAATCTATGGTTATCTTGTAAATCTTAGTCAGGAAGTCAATTATGTTTATCAGTTGAATTGCGAATAAACAATAGAGCATGGATTAAAGGTTACTTGTTATACAGTAATGGAGAATATGTTGGAGTTTTGGAGATGCTTTGTCCTCTGAATCTCTGCTTTCCTCTGTCTTCTGATTCACGCACGCACGTCCCCCTATGGCAAGCTATGTGTTGGTGGATCACCGTTGTCAATGGCTACCTTCCATCCTTCCAGTGAAAACTACGCTCACGCGCTCTGTCACAGCACGGCTAATCACCGGTTGGTTCTCGATCCGGTTGGAATAGGATTTACTATCCTTTTGCGTCTGTCACTAACGCCCAGCCTTCAGGAGTTTGAAGCTCGTCACAGTCATTCAATCCTTGAATCCTACTCGGAATACCACAGACAAGGTTTAGACTTTCCGGATTCTCATGAATGCTGCCATCAGTTCTAGCTTATACCACGGAGATTCTGATTAAGGAATCTAAGAGATACTCATTCAATCGTATATAGAACGGAGGTGGTTGTCAGGCACGCGTTCATGGTTTGAGGAAGGTGATGAATGTCACGGATCATCACCTTCATCACAGTTAAGCGCGAATGAACATCTTAGATAGGAACAAGCGTGTTTGAATGGAAAACAGAAATACTTGCATTAATTCATTGAGACACAGCAGAGCTCCTCACCCCCAACAATGGGGTTTAGAGACTCATGCCGTCAGAGAATACAAAGTTTAGATCTGAAATCTCATGAGGTACAAAATAAGTCTCTAAAAGTTGTTTAAATACTAAACTAGTAGCCTAGGGTTACAAAATATGAGTGGACTATGATGGATGATGCAGAGGTCCACTTCTGGGGCCCACTTGGTGTGTGCTGGGGCTGAGATTTGAGTGAGTCACGTGCAGAGGCCATTTGTGGAGTTGAACGCCAGTTTTTATGCCAGTTTGGGCGTTCAACTCCAGTTTTTGATCCTATTCTGGCGCTGGACGCCAGAATTGGGCAGAGAACTGGCGTTGAACGCCAGTTTACGTCATCTATCCTTGTGCAAAGTATGGACTATTATATATTGCTGGAAAGCCCTGGATGTCTACTTTCCAATGCAATTGGAAGCATGCCATTTCGAGTTCTGTAGCTCCAGAAAATCCAATTTGAGTGCAGGGAGGTCAGAATCCAACAGCATTAGCAGTCCTTTTTCAGCCTGAATCAGAATTTTGCTCAGCTCCTTCAATTTCAGCCAGAAAAATACCTGAAATTACAGAAAAACACACAACTCATAGTAAAGTCCAGAAATATGAATTTTTCCTAAAAACTACTAGAAATAGACTAAAAACTAACTAAAACATACTCTAAACTATATGAAATTATCCCCAAAAAGCGTATAAAATATCCGCTCATCACAACACCAAACTTAAACTGTTGCTTGTCCTCAAGCAACTAGACAAATAAAATAGAAGACTAATAGGTTGAGAAGCAATAATATCTCAGAGTTTTTGATTGAAGCTCAGATTCTGATTAGATGAGCGGGACTAGTAGCTTTTTGCTTCTGAACAGTTTTGGCATCTCACTTTATCCATTGAAGCTCAGAGTGATTGGCATCTATAGGAACTCAGAATTCAGATAGTGTTATTGATTCTCTTAGTTCAGTGTGATGATTCTTGAACACAGCTTCTTTATGAGTCTTGGCCGTGGCCCTAAGCACTTTGTTTTCCAGTATTACTACCGGATACATAAATGCCACAGACACATAACTGGGTGAACCTTTTCAGATTGTGACTCAGCTTTGCTGAAGTCCCCAATTAGAGGTGTCCAGAGTTCTTAAGCACACTCTTTTTTTTGCTTTGGACCTTGACTTTAACCGCTCAGTCTCAAGTTTTCACTTGACACCTGCACGCCACAAGCACATGGTTAGGGACAGCTTGGTTTAGCCGCTTAGACCAGGATTTCAGTCCTTTAGGCCCTCCTATCCACTGATGCTCAAAGCCTTGGGATCCTTTTTAATTGCCCTTGCCTTTTGGTTTTAAGGGTTATTGGCTTTTTCTGCTTGCTTTTTTTTTTTTTTTCTGCAAGCTTTGTTCTTTGCTGCTTTTTCTTGCTTCAAGAATCATTTTTATGATTTTTCAGATTATCAATAACATGTCTCATGTTCATTATTCTTTCAAGAGCCAACATATTTAACAGTCTTAAACAACAAATTCAAAAGACATATGCACTGTTCAAGCATTCATTCAGAAGACAGAAAGCATTGCCACCACATTTAACCAATTAGAATTTGTTTTATTTAAACTCGAAATTTTATTGCTTCTTATTCAAAAGATCTACTATTTTATTCATGTTTAATGATGATGAGAAAAATAAACTATAGCTTAATTGGAGATAAAATCAAATAGATACTAATTACTATTATATGACTTCTAAGGTAAACTTTTTATAAGGACACTGTCACAGAGTTAAGGCAGAAATTGGAAATTAACAACCTTTATTCTGGGGGTATGGGAGTTCCTCTGATCCTTGGGAGGCTTGGTATCACAGAAGACTTTTGGCGCTTCAGTTCCCTTAAGTCACGTCCCTACTCCTCTTGTTCTTTAAGCATATGGGTCAGCATTTGACTGTGTTCCTTCTGTTGTTTTATTATTTGCTCCATAGCTTCCTGTATCTTGGTGACAGACGTCTCAAGATATTCCCAATATTCCGCTTGAGGAATCTCTGGGAGGAATTCCTGTGCTCTCTTCTTGATATGTTCCTCCTGTGCTTGTTGTCTCTCCATTGATGCTTTGGTGATTGACTTTTCAATTAGGATATATTCAGTTATTCCCATCTTGACTCCAGCGTCCTTGCAGAGCAGAGAAATCACGCTTGGATAAGCCAACCTGGCCTCTCTTGAATTTTTGTTAGCAATCTTATAGAGCTCTGTTGAAATCAGCTGATGAACCTCCACTTCTTTTCCCATCATGATGCAATGAATCATCACTGCTCTTTTAACTGTGACTTCAGAACGGTTGCTGGTGGGCAACAGAGAACGCCCAATGAAGTCCAGCCATCCTCTGGCAACTGGTTTGAGATCCTCCCTCTTGAGTTGATTTGGGATGCCCTTTGTGTTGGTGGTCCATCTGGCTTTAGGGATACAGATGTCCTCTAGAATCTTATCCAGGCCAATGTCTGCTCTCATCATCCTCCTGTTGAAGGAGTTTGGATCATCCTTTAGCTGCGGTAGCTTTAATATCTCTCTGATCTTGTCAGGGGTGGTATGAACAATCTTTCCCCTGACCATGGTCCGAAATTCGTAGCAGGCTGTTCCAGATAGTCTTTGCTTGTCAGTCTGCCACATATTAGCATAGAACTCCTGGACCATGTTCCTTCCTACTTTCATTTCAGGATTAGCTAGGACTTCCCAGTTCCTGATTCGAATTTGCTCCTGGATCTCCGGATATTCATCTTCTTTCAGATCAAATCTCACTTCCGGGATCACTGATCTCAGACCCATTACTTTAAGATAATGGTCTGAATGTTCTTTAGATAAGAACTTCCCTTGATTCCAAAGTGGTTTTGGAACGCTCTCTTTCTTGCCTCTTGGAGTGGATTGTTTTCCTTTGGGAGCCATGATCTTAGTGATCTCGGATAAACACACCAAACTTAGAGGTTTGCTTGTCCTCAAGCAAAAGAAAAGAAAGGAGAGGGATAGAAGGAGATCGAGGTGCACTTGTTGATGGAGGAGGGGGGAGGCCGAACCCAATTTAAAGGGGTGGGGGGTGGATTTTCGAAAAATTGGAAGAGATAAGATAAAAAGATTGAGTTGAAAAAGATAAGATAGAAGATATAGTTTGATTTTGAAAAGATAGGATAGATTTTTGAAAAAGATAAATATGGGTTTTTGAAAAAGATAATATGAAAAAGATATTGAAAAGATTTTAGGGTGAAAAAGATAGATTTGTTTTTGGAAAAGATTTGAAAAGAGTTGGATTGATTTTGCAAAGAGGGTGTGTGCTTATGAATTAAGATACATTTGATATTCTGAGGGTAGGATTTTTAGAAATCAGGGTTCTTGACATGTTTATGTAAATAAAATCATGTATTGAATCATAAAATTATAAATTAGAATGGAAATACGTGTGGGATTACTGGATTTGGCTCCTCCCTGTCCTCCTGGCATTTGAACGCCCAAACACTGCCTGTTTTGGGCGTTCAGCGCCCAAATGCTGATCTCCTGGGCGTTCAGCACCCAGTTGCTGCCATTCCTGGCGTTCAACGCCCAGTGGGTGGCCATTTCTGGCGTTGAACGCCCAAATGCTACCATTAATGGCGTTCAGCGCCCAGTGGATGCCCATTTTGGGCGCTGAACGCCCAAAATGCCCCTTTACTGGCGTTTTCTTGCCATTGAGCTCTTTTACTCTGTTTTGTGTGCCGAGGTCTTCTGTAAATGATTATTTACCTTGTTGTCAATGAACTCTATATAAAAAATAAAGATAGAAATAGGGCAAAATGCTTAGAGGATTGTTGCCCCATGGCTGGGTTGCCTCCCAGCAAGCGCTTCTTTATTGTCTTTAGCTGGACCTTGCTGAGCTTTTAATCTAGCTTCAGCCTTGAGCATTCTTGCTCAGTGTTTCCTTCAAGATAATGCTTGATTCTCTGTCCATTGACAATGAACTTCTTATCAGAATCAATATCTTGAAGCTCCACATAACCATATGGTGACACACTTGTAATCACGTATGGTCCCCTCCACCGGGATTTCAGTTTCCCGGGGAATAGCCTGAGTCTAGAGTTAAACAACAGGACCTTCTGTCCTGATTCAAAGATTCTAGATGACAGCTTTCTGTCATGCCATTTTTTTTTATTTTTCTTTATAAAGCTTGGCATTTTCGAAAGCTGTGAATCTGAATTCCTCTAGCTCATTTAGCTGGAGCAATCGTTTTTCTCCTGCTAATTTGGCATCTAAGTTTAGGAATCTGGTTGCCCAGTAGGCCTTATGTTCCAGTTCCACGGGCAAGTGGCATGCCTTACCATACACGAGCTGGTATGGAGAGGTCCCTATAGGGGTCTTGAATGCTGTTCTGTAAGCCCACAGAGCATCATCCAAGCTCCTTGCCCAATCCTTTCTACGGGTATTTACTGTCCGTTCCAGGATTCTCTTTAATTCTCTGTTAGAGACTTCAGCCTGCCCATTGGTTTGTGGATGATATGGAGTGGCCACCTTGTGGCGAATTCCATACCGAACCATGGCAGAGTAAAAAAAAAGCCAAGATGAAGCAAAATAGGATACAAACGGCGCCAAAAACCCTAAACCCTAAACCCCGGCAACGGCGCCAAAAACTTGGTGCACGAAATTGTGATGTCCAGGCTCGAACAATCCCTGGTAATGGCTCCAAAGCTTGGTGCTTTGATCTTAATTCATAATTGTCACAACTTCGATACAACTAACCAGCAAGTGCACTGGGTCGTCCAAGTAATACCTTACGTGAGTAAGGGTCGAATCCCACGGAGATTGTTGGTATGAAGCAAGCTATGGTCACCTTGCAAATCTCAGTCAGGTGGATTTAAACATGATACTTTATTAGATTAAAATAAACAATAAAAGGGATAGAGATACTTATGTAGATTCATTGGCAGGAATTTCAGATAAGCGAATGGAGATGCTTTTCGTTCCTCTGAACCTCTGCTTTCCTGCTATCTTCATCCAATCAGTCTTACTCCTTTCCATGGCTGGCTTTATGTGATACATCACCACTGTCAATGGCTACTTTCGGTCATCTCTCGGGAAAATGATCCAATGCCCTGTCACGGCACGGCTAATCGTCTGGAGGCATCACCCTTGTCAATGGCTTCATCTTATCCTCTCAGTGAATAATATGCTCACGCACCCTATCACGGCACGGCTATTCATCTGTCGGTTCTCGATCATGCTGGAATAGGATTTACTATCCTTTTGCGTTTGTCACAAACGCCCTGCAATCGCGAGTTAGGAGCTCGTCACAGTCATTCAATCATTGAATCCTACTCGGAATACCACGGACAAGGTTTAGACTTTCCGGATTCTCTTGAATGCCGCCATCATTCTAGCTTACGCCACGAAGATTCTGGTTAGGAGATCTAAGAGATACTCATTCTAGCTTAATTCATGTAGAACAGAAGTGTTTGTCAGGCACGCGTTCATAAGGGAGAAGGATGATGAGCGTCACACATAATCATCACGTTCATCACGTTCTTGGGTGCGAATGGATATCTTAGAAGAGAAATAAGAAGAATTGAATAGAAAATAGTAGTACTTTGCATTAATCTTTGAGGAACAGCAGAGCTCCACACCTTAATCTATGGAGTGTAGAAACTCTACCGTTGAAAATACATAAGTGAAGGTCCAGGCATGGCCGAGATGGCCAGCCCCCTAAAACGTGATCAAAGGATCATAAGGTAATCCAAAGATAATCCAAAAGATTAGTAAAAGGTCCTATTTATAATAAACTAGTCACTAGGGTTTACATGAGTAAGTAATTGATGCATAAATCCACTTCCTGGGCCCACTTGGTGTGTGTTTGGGCTGAGCCTGAGTGTTTCACGTGCAGAGGCCATTTGTGGAGTTGAACGCCAGTTTCTGTGCCAGTTTGGGCGTTCAACTCTGGTTTTGGATCCTTTTCTGGCGCTGGACGCCAGATTTGGGCAGAAGGCTGGCGTTGAACGCCAGTTTACGTCGTCAATTCTTGGCCAAAGTATGGACTATTATATATTGCTGGAAAGCCCTGGATGTCTACTTTCCAACGCAATTGGAAGCGCGCCATTTCGAGTTCTGTAGCTCCAGAAAATCCACTTTGAGTGCAGGGAGGTCAGAATCCAACAGCATCAGCAGTCCTTTTTCAACCTCTGAATCTGATTTCTGCTCAAGTCCCTCAATTTCAGCCAGAAAATACCTGAAATCACAAAAAAACACACAAACTCATAGTAAAGTCCAGAAATGTGAATTTAACATAAAAACTAATGAGGACATCCCTAAAAGTGACTAGATCCTACTAAAAACATACTAAAAACAATGCCAAAAAGCGTATAAATTATCCGCTCATCACAACACCAAACTTAAATTGTTGCTTGTCCCCAAGCAACTGAAAATCAAATAGGATAAAAAGAAGAGAATATACTATAAATTCCAAACTATCAATGAAACAGAGCTCCAATCATATGAGCGGGACTTATAGCTTTTTGCCTCTTGAATAGTTTTGGCATCTCACTTTATCCATTGAAGTTTAGAATGATTGGCATCTATAGGAACTCAGAGTTCAGATAGTATTATTGATTCTCCTAGTTCAGTATGATGATTCTTGAACACAGCTTCTTTATGAGTCTTGGCCGTGGCCCTAAGCACTTTGTTTTCCAGTATTACCACCGGATACATAAATGCCACAGACACATAATTGGGTGAACCTTTTCAGATTGTGACTCAGCTTTGCTAGAGTCCCCAATTAGAGGTGTCCAGGGTTCTTAAGCACACTCTTTGTTTTTGCTTTGGACCTTGACTTTAACCACTCAGTCTCAAGTTTTCACTTGACACCTACATGCCACAAGCACATGGTTAGGGACAGCTTGGTTTAGCCGCTTAGACCAGGATTTTATTCCTTTAGGCCCTCCTATCCACTGATGCTCAAAGCCTTGGGATCCTTTTTATTTGCCCTTGCCTTTTAGTTTTAAGGGTTATTGGCTTTTTCTGCTTGCTTTTTCTTTTTCTCTCTCTTTTTTTTTTTTTCTGCAAGCTTTGTTCTTTGCTGCTTTTTCTTGCTTCAAGAATCATTTTTATGATTTTTCAGATTATCAAATAACATGTCTCCTAGTCATCATTCTTTCAAGAGCCAACATATTTAACATTCTTAAACAACAACTTCAAAAGACATATGCAATGTTCAAGCATACATTCAGAAAACAAGAAGCATTGTCACCACTTCAATATAATTAAGCTAAGTTCAAGGATAAATTCGAAACTCATGTACTTCTTGTTCTTTTGAATTAAAACATTTTTCTTTTAAGAGAGGTGATGGATTCATAGGACATTCATATCTTTAAGACAAAGTTACTAACTACTAATGATCATGTAATGAAGGCACAAACATAGATAAGCACATAATATAGAAAACGAAAAACAGAGAAAGCAAGAACAAGGAATGAATCCACCTTAGTGATGGTGGCGTTTCCTTCTTGAGGAACCAATGATGTCCTTGAGCTCTTCTATGTCTCTTGCTTGTCTTTGTTGCTCCTCCCTCATTGCTTTTTGATCTTATCTTATTTCATGAAGCATGATGGAGTGCTCTTGATGTTCCACCCTTAGTTGTCCCATATTGGAACTCAATTCTCCTAGGGAGGTGTTGATTTGCTCCCAATAGTTATGTGGAGGGAAGTGCATTTGAGGCATCTCAGGGATCTCATGGAAGTGAGCTTCTTGCGCCTCTTGAGCTCCATGAATGGGCTCTCTTGCTTGCTCCATCTTTTTCTTAGTGATGGGCTTGTCCTCTTTGATGAGGATATCTCCCTCTATGTCAATCCCAGCTGAATTGCATAGGTGGCAAATGAGGTGAGGAAAGGCTAACCTTGCCATGGTGGAGGACTTGTCAGCCACCTTGTAGAGTTCTTGAGGTATAATCTCATGAACTTCCACCTCTTCTCCAATCATGATGCTATGGATCATGATGGCCCGGTCTATAGTAACTTCAGACCGGTTGCTAGTGGGAATGATTGAGCATTGAATAAACTCCAACCATCCTCTAGCCACAGGCTTGAGGTCCAATCTTCTTTGTTGAACCGGCTTGCCTTTGGAGTCAATCTTCCATTGAGCTCCTTCTACACATATGTCCATAAGGACTTGGTCCAACCTTTGATCAAAGTTGACCCTTCTTGTGTAGGGGCGTGCGTTCTCTTCCATGTATGGCAAGTTGAACGCCGACCTCACATTTTCCGGACTAAAATCTAAGTATTTCCCCCGAACCATTGTAACATAGTTCTTTGGATCCGGGTTCTTACTTTGATCATGGTTCTTGGTGATCCATGCATTGGCATAGAACTCTTGAACCATTAGGATGCCGACTTGTTGGATGGGATTTGTTAGAACTTCCCAACCTCTTCTTTGAATTTCATGTCGGATCTCCGGATACTCATTTCTTTTGAGTTTAAAAGGGACCTCAGGGATCACCTTCTTCTTGGCCACAACATCATAGAAGTGGTCTTGATGGGCTTTGGAGATGAATCTTTCCATCTCCCATGACTCGGATGTGGAAGCTTTTGTCTTCCCTTTCCCTCTTCTAGAGGATTCTCCGGTCTTAGGTGCCATCAATGGTAATGGAAAAACAAAAAGCTTATGCTTTTACCACACCAAACTTAGAATATTGCTCGCCCTCGAGCAATAAACAAAAGAATAGATGAAGAAGAAGAAGAAGAAATATGGAGAGGGAAAGGGTGATGTGGTTCGGCCAAGAAGGGTATAGAGGTGTTGTGTTGTGTGAATTTGGTGAAGAATGGAGGGCTTTATATAGGGAAGGGAAGGGGGTATTGGTTCGGCCATATGGGTGGGTTTGGGTGGGAAATTGGTTTTGAATTTTGAAGGTAGGTGGAGTTTATGAGGTAGGTTTATGGGGAAGAGTGTTTATGGGGTTGTGTGAAAGAGAGTGGTGAGAAGAAGTGAGTGGAGGTAGGTGGGGATCCTGTGGGGTCCACAGATCCTGAGTGGATCCTGTGGGGTCCACAGATCCTGAGGTGTCAAGGTATTTACATCCCTGCACCCATTAGGCATGTAAAAATGCCTTTGTATCCAACTCTGGGCGTTCAGCGCCAGGTTGGTGGCCATTTTGGGCGTTCAACGCCCATCTGTGTGCCATTTCTGGCGTTGAACGCCAGAACCATGCCTGTTCTGGCGTTCAGCGCTCAGAAGCTGCCCATTTTGGGCGTTCAGCGCCAGAACCATGCTCTGTTCTGGCGCTGAACGCCAGACAGATGCTCCTCCAGGGTGTGATTTTTCTTCTGCTGTTTTTGATTCCGTTTTCAATTTTTCTCCTTATTTTGTGACTCCACATGATCATGAACCTAAGAAAACATGAAAAACAATAAAAATAAGAATTAGATAAACATTGGGTTGCCTCCCAACAAGCGCTTCTTTAATGTCAATAGCTTGACAGTGGGCTCTCATGGAGCCTCACAGATGTGCAGAGCTTTGTTGAAACTTTCCAACACCAAACTTAGAGTTTGGATATGGGAGTTCAACACCAAACTTAGAGTTTGGTTGTGGCCTCCCAACACCAAACTTAGAGTTTGACTGTGGGGGCGCTGGTTGACTCTGCTTGGAGAGAAGCTTTTTCTGCTTCCTCTCCATGGTTGCAGAGGGAGATCCTTGAGTTTTGAATACAAGGGAGTTCTCATTCCATTGATGGAATATTTCACCTCTGTCAACATCAATCACAGCTCTTGCTGTGGCCAGGAAAGGTCTTCCTAGGATGATGGATTCATCCTCTTCCTTTCCAGTATCCAGGACTATGAAATCAGCAGGGATGTAAAGGCCCTCAACCTTTACTAATACATCTTCTACTTGTCCATAAACCTGTTTTCTTGAGCTGTCTGCCATCTCTAGTGAGATTTTAGCAGCTTGCACTCCATAGATTCCCAGTTTCTCTATTACAGAGAGGGGCATGAGATTTATCCCTGAACCAAGGTCACACAGAGCCTTAAAGATCATGGTGCCTATGGTACAAGGGATTATGAACTTTCCAGGATCCTGTCTCTTCTGAGGCAATGTCAGTTGATCCAGATCACTTAGTTCATTGATGAACAAGGGAGGTTCAACTTCCCATGTATCAATGCCAAATAATTTGGCATTCAGCTTCATGATTGCACCAAGAAACTTGGCAGTTTGCTCTTCAGTGACATCCTCATTATCTTCAGAAGAGGAATACTCATCAGAGCTCATGAAGGGCATAAGGAGGTTCAATGGAATCTCTATGGTCTCTAGATGAGCCTCAGAGTCCTTTGGTTCCTCAGAGGGAAGCTCCTTATTGATCACTGGACGTCCCAGGAGGTCTTCCTCCTTGGGATTCACGTCCTCTCCTCTCCTCAGAGGTTCGGCCATGGCGCTTATGTCAATGGCCTTGCACTCTCCTTTTGGATTCTCTTCTGTATTACTTGGGAGAGTACTAGGAGGGATTTCAGTGATCCTTTTACTCAGCTGGCCCACTTGTGCTTCCAGATTTCTAATGGAAGACCTTGTTTCATTCATGAAACTTACAGTGGCCTTAGATAGATCAGAGACTAGATTTGCTAAATTAGAAGCATTTTGTTCAGAGTTCTCTGTCTGTTGCTGAGTTGATGATGGAAAAGGCTTGCTATTGCTAAACCTGTTTCTTCCACCATTATTAAAGCCTTGTTGAGGCTTTTGATCCTTCCATGAGAAATTTGGATGATTTCTCCATGTTGAGTTATAGGTGTTTCCATAAGGTTCACCTAAGTAATTTACCTCTGCTATTGCAGGGTTCTCAGGATCATAGGCTTCTTCTTCAGAAGATGCCTCTTGAGTACTGTTGGATGCAGCTTGCATTCCATGCAGACTCTGAGAGATCATATTGACTTGCTGAGTCAATATTTTGTTCTGAGCCAATATGGCATTCAGAGTATCAACTTCAAGAACTCCCTTCTTCATAGGCGTCCCATTATTCACAGGATTCCTTTTAGAAGTGTACATGAACTGGTTATTAGCAACCATGTCAATGAGTTCTTGAGCTTCTGCAGGCATTTTCTTTAGGTGAATGAATCCACCTGCAGAAGTGTCCAGTGACATCTTTGATAGCTCAGATAAACCATCATAGAATATATCCAGGATGGTCCATTCTGAAAGCATGTCAGAAGGACACTTTTTGGTCAACTGTTTGTATCTTTCCCAAGCTTCATAGAGGGATTCACCTTCTTTCTGTCTGAAGGTTTGAACATCAGCTCTAAGCTTGCTCAGCTTTTGAGGAGGAAAGTACTTGGCTAAGAAAGCCGTGACCAGCTTATCCCAAGAGTTCAGGCTGTCTTTAGGTTGAGAATCCAACCATAATCTAGCTCTGTCTCTTACAGCAAAAGGGGAAAAGCATGAGCCTGTAGACTTCAGGATCTACTCCATTAGTCTTAACAGTATCACATATCTACAAGAATTCAGTTAAGAACTGAAAAGGATCTTCAGATGGAAGTCCATGAAACTTGCAGTTCTGCTGCATCAGAGAAACTAATTGAGGTTTCATTTCAAAGTTGTTTGCTCCAATGGCAGGAATGGAGATGCTTCTTCCATGTAAATTGGAATTAGGTGCAGTAAAGTCACCAAGCATCTTCCTTACATTATTATTATTTTCGGCTGCCATCTCCTCAGCGTGTTCGAAAATTTCTGAAAGGTTATCTCTGGATTGTTGTATTTTAGCTTCTCTTAATTTTCTCTTCAGAGTCCTTTCAGGTTCTGGATCTGCTTCCACAAGAATGCTCTTATCCTTGCTCCTGCTCATATGACAAAGAAGAAGGCACAGAAAAATAATAATAATAATGGAGATCCTTTATACCACAGTATAGGGATCCCTTATGTGAGTAGAAGAAAAGAGGAAGAAATTCGAACACAGATAGAAGAGGGGGTTCGAATTTGGTGATGATGTGAGGAAGAGATGTTAGTTAATGAATGAATAAATAGAATAGGATGAGAGAGAGGGAGGGAATAATTTTCGAAAATTATTTTGAAAAAGAGTTAGTGATTTTCGAAAATGGTTTTTGAAAAATGTTAGTAATTTTCGAAAATTTTTGAAAAAAATAGAAAATAAAAATAATTAGTTAATTAAAAAGAAATTTTGAAAAAGAGGGAAGATATTTTCGAAAATTAGAGAGAGAGAGTTAGTTAGGTAGTTTTGAAAAAGTTAAGAAACAAACAAAAAGTTAGTTAGTTAGTTGAAACAAATTTTTAAGAAGATAAGAAGTTAGGAAGTTAGAAAAGATATTTTGAAAAGATATTTTTGAAAAAGATAAGATAAGAAGATATTTTTGAAAAGATATGATTGAAATTAGTTTTGAAAAAGATTTGATTTTTAAAATCACAATTAATGACTTGATTCATAAGAAATCACAAGATATGATTCTAGAACTTAAAGTTTGAATCTTTCTTAACAAGCAAGTAACAAACTTCAAATATTTGAATCAAAACATTAATTGATTATGTTATTTTCGAAAATTTAGTATAAAAATAAGAAAAAGATTTTTGAAAAATATTTTTGAAATTTTCGAAAATAACTAAGAATTTTGAAAAAGATTTGATTTTTGAAAAAGATTTTGAAAAAGATAAGATTTTCAAATTGAAAATTTGATTTGACTCATAAGAAACAATTTGATTTTAAAATTTTTGAAAAAGTCAATCCAAATTTTCGAATTTGATGAGAGAAAAAGGGAAAGATATTTTTTTTTATTTTTGAAATTTTTATGAAAAACATGAAAATTATGCCATGCATGAAATTTTAGATCAAAACAATGAATGCATGCAAGAATGCTATGAATGTCAAGATGAACACCAAGAACACTTTGAATGTCATGATGAACATCAAGAACATATTTTTGAAAAATTTTTAATGCAAAGAAAACATGCAAGACACCAAACTTAGAATTCTTTAATGCTTAGGCACTAAGAATTCAAGAATGCATATGATAAACATGAAAAGACACAAAACAAAAAATCATCAAGATCAAACAAGAAGACTTACCAAGAACAACTTGAAGATCATGAAGAACACTATGAATGCATGATATTTTCGAAAAAATGCAAGATGCATATGCAATTGACACCAAACTTATAATATGACTCAAGACTCAAATAAGAAACACAAAATATTTTTTATTTTTATGATTTTCTAATTTTTTTGGATTTTTTTTTTCGAAAATAGTATTGAAAAAGAAAAATAAGGATTCCAAAATTTTTAATATGAATTCCAGGAATCTTGCCATGTTAGTCTAAAGCTTCAGTCCAGGAATTAGACATGGCTCACTAGCCAGCCAAGCTTTCAATGAAAGCTCCAGTCCAAAACACTAGACATGGCCAATGGCCAGCCAAGCTTCAGCAGATATGGATACTTTTCAAGTATAGAACAACTAAGTGTGTGAGAATCTCTTCTTTTGTGATGGTAAGTTGAAACCCCAGTCCAAAAGATTAGACATGGCTTACAGCCAGCCAGGATTCAACAAATCATCATGAAACACTAGAATTCATTCTTAAAAATTTTGAATAAAATTTTTTTGAAAACATTTTTATTTTTTTTGAAAACAAATGAGAAAATTTTTGAAATATTTTTGAAAAAATTTTTGAAAGTAAAATAAAAAGAAAATTACCTAATCTGAGCAACAAGATGAACCGTCAGTTGTCCAAACACGAACAATCCCCGGCAACGGCGCCAAAAACTTGGTGCACGAAATTGTGATCTCCATGTTCGAAAACTTGGTGCTCTGATCTTAATTCATAATTGTCACAACTTCGATACAACTAACCAGCAAGTGCACTGGGTCGTCCAAGTAATACCTTACGTGAGTAAGGGTCGAATCCCACGGAGATTGTTGGTATGAAGCAAGCTATGGTCACCTTGTAAATCTCAGTCAGGCAGATATAAAGTGATGAAGATATTTTCGAATAATAATAGAATAGGGATAGAGATACTTATGTAAATCATTGGTAGAAATTTCAGATAAGCGAATGGAGATGCTTTTCGTTCCTCTGAACCTCTGCTTTCCTGCTATCTTCATCCAATCAGTCTCACTCCTTTCCATGGCTGGCTTTATGTGATACATCACCACTGTCAATGGCTACTTTCGGTCATCTCTCGGGAAAATGATCCAATGCCCTGTCACGGCACGGCTAATCGTCTGGAGGCATCACCCTTGCCAATGGCTTCATCTTATCCTCTCAGTGAATAATATGCTCACGCACCCTGTCACGGCACGGCTATTCATCTGTCGGTTCTCGATCATGCTGGAATAGGATTTACTATCCTTTTGCGTCTGTCACTAACGCCCTGCAATCGCGAGTTAGGAGCTCGTCACAGTCATTCAATCATTGAATCCTACTCGGAATACCACAGACAAGGTTTAGACCTTCCGGATTCTCTTGAATGCCGCCATCATTCTAGCTTACGCCACGAAGATTCTGGTTAGGAGATCTAAGAGATATTCATTCTAGCTTAATTCATGTAGAACAGAAGTGTTTGTCAGGCACGCATTCTTAAGGGAGAAGGATGATGAGTGTCACACATAATCATCACCTTCATCACGTTCTTGGGTGCGAATGGATATCTTAGAAGCGAAATAAGAAGAATTGAATAGAGAACAATAGTACTTTGCATTAATCTTTGAGGAACAGCAGAGCTCCACACCTTAATCTATGGAGTGTAGAAACTCTACCGTTAAAAATACATAAGTGAAAGGTCCAAGCATGGCCGAGATGGCCAGCCCCCTAAACGAGATCACAGGATCAAAATACAATCCAGGATCCAAAGATGGTCCAAAAGACGTCTAATACAATAGTGAAAGGTCCTATTTATAATAAACTAGTCACTAGGGTTTACATGAGTAAGTAATTGATGCATAAATCCACTTTCTGGGCCCACTTGGTGTGTGTTTGGGCTGAGCCTGAGTGTTGCACGTGCAGAGGCCATTTGTGGAGTTGAACGCCAGTTTCTATGCCAGTTTGGGCGTTCAACTCTGGTTTTGGATCCTTTTCTGGCGCTGGACGCCAGATTTGGGTAGAAGGCTGGCGTTGAACGCCAGTTTACGTCGTCAATTCTTGGCCAAAGTATGGACTATTAAACATTGCTGGAAATCCCTGGATGTCTACTTTCCAACGCAATTGGAAGCGCGCCATTTCGAGTTCTGTAGCTCCAGAAAATCCACTTTGAGTGCAGGGAGGTCAGAATCCAACAGCATCAGCAGTCCTTTTTCAACCTCTGAATCTGATTTCTGCTCAAGTCCCTCAATTTCAGCCAGAAAATACCTGAAATCACAGAAAAACACACAAACTCATAGTAAAGTCCAGAAATGTGAATTTAACATAAAAACTAATGAAAACATCCCTAAAAGTAACTAGATCCTACTAAAAACATACTAAAAACAATGTCAAAAAGCGTATAAATTATCACTGTGATGAGCGGATAATTTATACGCTTTTTGACATTGTTTTTAGTATGTTTTTAGTAGGATCTAGTTACTTTTAGGGATGTTTTCATTAGTTTTTATGTTAAATTCACATTTCTGGACTTTACTATGAGTTTGTGTGTTTTTCTGTGATTTCAGGTATTTTCTGGCTGAAATTGAGGGACTTGAGCAGAAATCAGATTCAGAGGTTGAAAAAGGACTGCTGATGCTGTTGGATTCTGACCTCCCTGCACTCAAAGTGGATTTTCTGGAGCTACAGAACTCGAAATGGCGCGCTTCCAATTGCGTTGGAAAGTAGACATCCAGGGCTTTCCAGCAATATATAATAGTCCATACTTTGGCCAAGAATTGACGACGTAAACTGGCGTTCAACACCAGCCTTCTGCCCAAATCTGGCGTCCAGCGCCAGAAAAGGATCCAAAACCAGAGTTGAACGCCCAAACTGGCACAGAAACTGGCGTTCAACTCCACAAATGGCCTCTGCACGTGCAACACTTAAGCTCAGCCCAAACACACACCAAGTGGGCCCCGGAAGTGGATTTATACATCAAATACTTACTCATGTAAACCCTAGTAGCTAGTTTATTATAAATAGGACCTCTTACTATTGTATTAGGCATCTTTGGTCTCAGTTTTATTCCATAGTTCATCTTAGGAGACTATTGATCACGTTTTAGGGGGCTGGCCATCTCGGCCATGCCTGGACCTTTCACTTATGTATTTTCAACGGTAGAGTTTCTACACTCCATAGATTAAGGTGTGGAGCTCTGCTGTTCCTCAAAGATTAATGCAAGTACTACTGTTTTCTATTCAATTCATCTTATTTCGCTTCTAAGATATCCATTCGCACCCAAGAACGTGATGAAGGTGATGATTAAGTGTGACGCTCATCACCATTCTCCCTTATGAACGCGTGCCTGACAAACACTTCTGTTCTACATGAATTAAGCTAGAATGAGTATCTCTTAGATCTCCTAACCAGAATCTTCGTGGCGTAAGCTAGAATGATGGCGGCATTCAAGAGAATCCGGAAAGTCTAAACCTTGTCTGTGGTATTCCGAGTAGGATTCAATGATTGAATGACTGTGACGAGCTTCAAACTCGCGATTGTTGGGCGTTAGTGACAGACGCAAAAGGAGGGTGAATCCTATTCCAGCATGATCGAGAACCGACAGATGAATAGCCGTGCCGTGACAGGGTGCGTGAGCATATTATTCACTGAGAGGAGGGGATGTAGCCACTGACAACGGTGATGCCCTTACATAAAGCCAGCCATGGAAAGGAGTAAGACTGATTGGATGAAGATAGCAGGAAAGCAGAGGTTTAGAGGAATGAAAAGCATCTCCATTCGCTTATCTGAAATTCCTATCAATGATTTACATAAGTATCTCTATCCCTATTTTATTATATAATATTCGAAAACACCATTATCACTTTATATCTGCCTGACTGAGATTTACAAGGTGACCATAGCTTGCTTCATACCAACAATCTCCGTGGGATTCGACCCTTACTCACGTAAGGTATTACTTGGACGACCCAGTGCACTTGCTGGTTAGTTGTATCGAAGTTGTGACAATTATGTATTGAGATCAGAGCACCAAGTTGCTCACGTTGCCGGGGATTGTTCGAGCCTGGAGATCACAATTTCGTGCACCAAGTTTTTGGCGCCGTTGCCGGGGATTGTTTGAGTTTGGACAACTGACGGTTCATCTTGTTGCTCAGATTATGTAATTTTCTTTTTATTTTTCAAAACTTTTTCAAAAATTTTTCAAAAATATTTTCAAAATCTTTTCACCTGTTTTCGAAAAATAAAAATAAAAATGTTTTCAAAAATTTTATTCAAGATTTTTAAGAATGAATTCTAGTGTTTCATGAAGCATGTGAAGCCTGGCTGGCTGTAAAGCCATGTCTAAATTCTTTTGGACTGAGGCTTGCAATTTGTTATCAAGAGCAAGCTAGTTGGAGCTAATCCACCTGCTACTGTTCCTGATCTACCTGCTGAAGCTTGGCTGGCCATTGGCCATGTCTAGTGTTTTGGACTGGAGCTTTCTTTGAAAGCTTGGCTGGCTAGTGAGCCATGTCTAATTCCTGGACTGAAGCTTTAGACTAAGAATGCAAGATTCCTGGAATTCATATTAAAAATTTTGGAATCTTTATTTTCTTTTTCATATAATTTTTCGAAAAATATAAAATAAAAATCCAAAAAAATTAGAAAATCATAAAAATCAAAAATATTTTCTGTTTCTTGTTTGAGTCTTGAGTCATATCATAAGTTTGGTGTCACTTGCATATGCATCTTGCATTTTTTTCGAAAATATCATGCATTCATAGTGTTCTTCATGATCTTCAAGTTGTTCTTGGTAAGTCTTCTTGTTTGATCTTGATGATTTTTTGTTTTGTGTCTTTTCATGTTTATCATATGCATTCTTGAATTCTTAGTGTCTAAGCATTAAAGAATTCTAAGTTTGGTGTCTTGCATGTTTTCTTTGCATTTAAAAATTTTTCAAAAATATGTTCTTGATGTTCATCATGACATTCATAGTGTTCTTGGTGTTCATCTTGACATTCATAGCATTCTTGCATGCATTCATTGTTTTGATCTAAAAATTTCATGCATTGCATATTTTTCATGTTTTTCATAAAAAATTCAAAAATAAAAAAAAAATATTTTTTCCCTTTTTCTCTCATCAAATTCGAAAATTTGAGTTGACTTTTTCAAAAATTTTTAAAAATTAAGTTGTTGCCAATGAGTCAAATCAAATTTTCAATTTGAAAATCTTATCTTTTTCAAAATCTTTTTCAAAAATCAAATCTTTTTCAAATTTCTTAGTTATTTTCGAAAATTTCAAAAATATTTTTCAAAAATCTTTTTCTTATTTTTAATCAAATTTTCGAAAATAACATAATCAATTAATGTTTTGATTCAAAAATTTGAAGTTTGTTACTTGCTTGTTAAGAAAGATTCAAACTTTAAGTTCTAGAATCATATCTTGTGATTTCTTATGAATCAAGTCATTAATTGAGATTTTAAAAATCAAATCTTTTTCAAAACTAATTTCAATCATATCTTTTCAAAAATATCTTCTTATCTTATCTTTTTCAAAAATATCTTTTCAAAATATCTTCTCTAACTTCCTAACTTCCTATCTTTTCAAAATTTGTTTCAACTAACTAACAAACTTTTTGTTTGTTTCTTAACTTTTTCAAAACCACCTAACTAACTCTCTCTCTCATTTTCGAAAATATCTCTCCCCTTTTTCAAAATTTCTTTTTAATTTATTAATTATTTTAATTTTTAAAACTTAATTTTCGAAAATTACTAACAATTTTTCAAAAACCATTTTCAAAAATCACTAACTCCTTTTCAAAAATAATTTTCGAAAATTCCCTCTTTCTCTCTCATTCTATTCTATTTATCCATTCATATCCTAACATCTCATCTCACATCTCTTCCATTCGTACAGTTGCATTTCTTCCTTTACATCACATTCTTTGTCTCCCCCTTCTC
The DNA here is from genome assembly GCF_059453495.1 of Arachis ipaensis. Classification (NCBI taxonomy): domain Eukaryota; kingdom Viridiplantae; phylum Streptophyta; class Magnoliopsida; order Fabales; family Fabaceae; genus Arachis; species Arachis ipaensis. Next base: position 118,197,994 of record NC_142436.1, read on the forward strand.
TTCCACTCACAAAGGGATCCCTATACTGTGGTATAGAGGATCTCTATTATTATTATCATTTTTCTGGCCATTCTTCCTTGTCATATGAGCAGGAGCAAGGATAAGAACATTCTTGTGGAAGCAGATCCAGAACCTGAAAGGACTCTGAAGAAAAAATTAAGAGAAGCTAAAATACGACAATCCAGAGATAACCTTTCAGAAATTATCAAACAGGAAAAGGAGATGGCAGCCGAAAATAATAATAATATAAGGAAGATGCTTGGTGACTTCACTGCACCTAATTCCAATTTACATGGAAGAAGCATCTCCATTCCTGCCATTGGAGCAAACAATTTTGAGCTTAAACCTCAATTAGTTTCTCTAATGCAGCAGAACTGCAAGTTTCATGGACTTCCATCTGAAGATCCTTTTCAGTTCTTAACTGAATTCTTGCAGATATGTGATACTGTTAAGACTAATGGAGTAGATCCTGAAGTCTACAGGCTCATGCTTTTCCCTTTTGCTGTAAGAGACAGAGTTAGATTATGGTTGGATTCTCAACCTAAAGACAGCCTGAACTCTTGGGATAAGCTGGTCACGGCTTTCTTAGCCAAGTACTTTCCTCCTCAAAAGCTGAGCAAGCTTAGAGCTGATGTTCAAACCTTCAGACAGAAAGAAGGTGAATCTCTCTATGAAGCTTGGGAAAGATACAAACAGTTGACCAAAAAGTGTCCTTCTGACATGCTTTCAGAATGGACCATCCTGGATATATTCTATGATGGTTTATCTGAGCTATCAAAGATGTCACTGGACACTTCTGCAGGTGGATCCATTCACCTAAAGAAAACGCCTGTAGAAGCTCAAGAACTCATTGACATGGTTGCTAATAACCAGTTCATGTACACTTCTGAAAGGAATCCCGTAATCAATGGGACGCCTATGAAGAAGGGAGTTCTTGAGGTTGATACTCTGAATGCCATATTGGCTCAGAACAAAATATTGACTCAGCAAGTCAATATGATCTCTCAGAGTCTGCATGGAATGCAAGCTGCATCCAACAGTACTCAAGAGGCATCTTCTGAAGAAGAAGCCTATGATCCTGAGAACCCTGCAATAGCAGAGGTAAATTACTTAGGTGAACCTTATGGAAACACCTATAACTCAACATGGAGAAATCATCCAAATTTCTCATGGAAGGATCAGAAGCCTCAACAAGGCTTTAATAATGGTGGAAGAAACAGGTTTAGCAATAGCAAGCCTTTTCCATCATCAACTCAGCAACAGACAGAGAACTCTGAACAAAATGCTTCTAATTTAGCAAATCTAGTCTCTGATCTATCTAAGGCCACTGTAAGTTTCATGAATGAAACAAGGTCTTCCATTAGAAATCTGGAAGCACAAGTGGGCCAGCTGAGTAAAAGGATCACTGAAATCCCTCCTAGTACTCTCCCAAGCAATACAGAAGAGAACCCAAAAGGAGAGTGCAAGGCCATTGACATAAGCGCCATGGCCGAACCTGTGAGGAGAGGAGAGGATGTGAATCCCAAGGAGGAAGACCTCCTGGGACGTCCAGTGATCAATAAGGAGCTTCCCTCTGGGGAATCAAAGGACTCTGAGGCTCATCTAGAGACCATAGAGATCCCATTGAACCTCCTTATGCCCTTCATGAGCTCTGATGAGTATTCCTCTTCTGAAGAGAATGAGGATGTTACTGAAGAGCAAACTGCCAAGTTTCTTGGTGCAATCATGAAGCTGAATGCCAAATTGTTTGGCATTGATGCTTGGGAAGTTGAACCTCCCTTGTTCATCAATGAACTAAGTGATCTGGATCAACTGACATTGCCTCAGAAGAGACAGGATCCTGGAAAGTTCATAATACCCTGTACCATAGGCACCATGATCTTTAAGGCTCTGTGTGATCTTGGTTCAGGAATAAACCTCATGACCCTCTCTATAATAGAGAAACTGGGAATCTATGGGGTGCAAGCTGCTAAAATCTCACTAGAGATGGCAAACAGCTCAAGAAAACAGGCTTATGGACAAGTAGAAGATGTATTAGTAAAGGTTGAGGACCTTTACATACCTACTGATTTCATAGTCCTGGATACTGGAAAGGAAGAGGATGAATCCATCATCCTAGGAAGACCTTTCCTGGCCACAGCAAGAGCTGTGATTGATGTTGACAGAGGTGAAATAGTCCTTCAATGGAATGAGAACTCCCTTGTATTCAAAACTCAAGGATCTCCCTCTGCAACCAGGGAGAGGAAGCTTGAAAAGCTTCTCTCAAAGCAGAGTCAACCAGAGCCCCCACAGTCAAACTCTAAGTTTGGTGTTGGGAGGCCACAACCAAACTCTAAGTTTGGTGTTGAACTCCCATATCCAAACTCTAAGTTTGGTGTTGGAGAGTCTCAACAAAGCTCTGCACATCTGTGAGGCTCCATGAGAGCCCACTGTCAAGCTATTGACATTAAAGAAGCGCTTGTTGGGAGGCAACCCAATGTTTATCTAATTCTTATTTTTATTGTTTTTCATGTTTTCTTAGGTTAATGATCATGTGGAGTCACAAAATAAATAGAAAAATCGAAAACGGAATCAAAAACAGCAGAAGAAAAATCACACCCTGGAGGAGCATATGCCTGGCGTTCAAACGCCAGAACAGAGCATGGTTCTGGCGCTGAACGCCCAAATGGACAGCTTCTGAGCGCTGAACGCCAGAACAGGCATGGTTCTGGCGTTCAACGCCAGAAATGGCACACATATGGGCGTTGAACGCCCAAAATGGCCACCAACCTGGCGCTGAACGCCCAGAGTTGGGTACAAAGGCATTTTTACATGCCTAATGGGTGCAGGGATGTAAATCCTTGAACACCTCAGGATCTGTGGACCCCACAGGATCCACTCAGGATCTGTGGACCCCACAGGATCCACTCAGGATCTGTGGACCCCACAGGATCCCCACCTACCTCCACTCACTTCTTCTCACCACTCTCTTTCACACAACCCCATAAACACTCTTCCCTAAAAACCCCTCACCAATCACATCAATCTCTCTTCCCCACTAAACCTTCACCACTCACATCCACCCACTCTTCCCAACAAACCTACCTCATAAACTCCACCTAACTTCAAAATTCAAAACCAATTTCCCACCCAAACCCACCCATATGGCCGAAACCTCCCCCCTTCCCTTCCCTATATAATGCCCCCCATTCTTCATAAAATTCACACAACACAACCCCTCTATACCCTTCTTGGCCGAACCACATCACCCTCTCCCTCTCCTCCATTTCTTCTTCTTCTTCATCTATCCTTTTGTTTATTGCTCGAGGGCGAGCAATATTCTAAATTTGGTGTGGTAAAAGCATAGCTTTTTTGTTTTTCCATTACCATTGATGGCATCTAAGACCGGAGAATCCTCTAGAAGAGGGAAAGGGAAGATAAAAGCTTCCACATCCGAGTCATGGGAGATGGAAAGGTTCATCTCCAAAGCCCATCAAGACCACTTCTATGATGTTGTGGCCAAGAAGAAGGTGATCCCTGAGGTCCCTTTTAAACTCAAAAGAAATGAGTATCCGGAGATCCGACATGAAATTCAAAGAAGAGGTTGGGGAGTTCTAACAAATCCCATCCAACAAGTCGGCATCCTAATGGTTCAAGAGTTCTATGCCAATGCATGGATCACCAAGAACCATGATCAAAGTAAGAACCCGGATCCAAAGAACTATGTTACAATGGTTCGGGGGAAATACTTAGATTTTAGTCCGGAAAATGTGAGGTTGGCGTTCAACTTGCCATACATGGAAGAGAACGCACGCCCCTACACAAGAAGAGTCAACTTTGATCAAAGGTTGGACCAAGTCCTTACGAACATATGTGTAGAAGGAGCTCAATGGAAGATTGACTCCAAAGGCAAGCCGGTTCAACTAAGAAGATTGGACCTCAAGCCTATAGCTAGAGGATGGTTGGAGTTTATTCAATGCTCAATCATTCCCACTAGCAACCGGTCTGAAGTTACTATAGACCGGGCCATCATGATCCATAGCATCATGATTGGAGAAGAGGTGGAAGTTCATGAGATTATACCTCAAGAACTCTACAAGGTGGCTGACAAGTCCTCCACCATGGCAAGGTTAGCCTTTCCTCACCTCATTTGCCACCTATGCAATTCAGCTGGAATTGACATAGAGGGAGATATCCTCATTAAAGAGGACAAGCCCATCACTAAGAAAAAGATGGAGCAAGCAAGAGAGCCCAGTCATGGAGCTCAAGAGGCGCAAGAAGCTCATCACCATGAGATTCTGGAAATGCCTCAAATGCACTTTCCTCCACAAAACTATTGGGAGCACATCAACACCTCCCTAGAAGAATTGAGTTCCAATATGGGACAACTAAGGGTGGAACATCAAGAGCACTCCATCATGCTTCATGAAATAAGAGAAGATCAAAAAGCAATGAGGGAGGAGCAACAAAGACAAGGAAGAGACATAGAAGAGCTCAAGGACATCATTGGTTCCTCAAGAAGGAAACGCCACCATCACTAAGGTGGATTCATTCCTTGTTCTTCTTTCTTCTGTTTTTCGTTTTCTATGTTTTGTGCCTATCTATGTTTGTGTCTTCACTACATAATCATTAGTAGTAGTAACTTTGTCTTAAAGTTATAAATGTCCTATGAATCCATCACCTCTCTTAAATGAAAAATGTTTTAATTCAAAAGAACAAGAAGTACATGAGTTTCGAATTTATCCTTGAACTTAGTTTAATTATATTGATGTGGTGATAATGCTTCTTGTTTTCTGAATGAATGCTTGAACAGTGCATATGTCTTTTGAAGTTGTTGTTTAAGAATGTTAAATATGTTGGCTCTTGAAAGAATGATGACTAGGAGACATGTTATTTGATAATCTGAAAAATCATAAAAATGATTCTTGAAGCAAGAAAAAGCAGCAAAAAACAAAGCTTGCAGAAAAAAAAAAGGAGAAGAAAAAAAATTAGGCGAAAAAAAAAATAGAAGGAAAAAGAAAAAGCAAGCAGAAAAAGCCAATAACCCTTAAAACCAAAAGGCAAGGGCAAATAAAAAGGATCCCAAGGCTTTAGGCATCAGTGGATAGGAGGGCCTAAAGGAATAAAATCCTGGTCTAAGCGGCTAAACCAAGATGTCCCTAACCATGTGCTTGTGGCGTGTAGGTGTCAAGTGAAAACTTGAGACTGAGCGGTTAAAGTCAAGTTCCAAAGCAAAAAAAGAGTGTGCTTAAGAACCCTGGACACCTCTAATTGGGGACTTTAGCAAAGCTGAGTCACAATCTGAAAGGGTTCACCCAATTATGTGTCTGTGGCATTTATGTATCTGGTGGTAACACTGGAAAACAAAGTGCTTAGGGCCACGGCCAAGACTCATAAAGAAGCTGTGTTCAAGAATCATCATACTGAACTAGGAGAGTCAATAACACTATTCGAAATCTGAAATTCCTATAGATGCCAATCATTCTGAACCTCAATGGATAAAGTGAGATGCCAAAACTATTCAAGAGGCAAAAAGCTATAAGTCCCGCTCATATGATTGAAGCTCTGTTTCATTGATGGTTTGGAATTCATAGTATATTCTCTTCTTTTTATCCTATTTGATTTTCAGTTGCTTGGGGACAAGCAACAATTTAAGTTTGGTGTTGTGATGAGCGGATAATTTATACGCTTTTTGACATTGTTTTTAGTATGTTTTTAGTAGGATCTAGTTACTTTTAGGGATGTTTTCATTAGTTTTTATGTTAAATTCACATTTCTGGACTTTACTATGAGTTTGTGTGTTTTTCTGTGATTTCAGGTATTTTCTGGCTGAAATTGAGGGACTTGAGCAGAAATCAGATTCAGAGGTTGAAAAAGGACTACTGATGCTGTTGGATTCTGACCTCCCTGCACTCAAAGTGGATTTTCTGGAGCTACAGAACTCGAAATGGCGCGCTTCCAATTGTGTTGGAAATAGACATCCAGGGCTTTCCAGCAATATATAATAGTCCATACTTTGGCCAAGAATTGACGACGTAAACTGGCGTTCAACGCCAGCCTTCTGCCCAAATCTGGCGTCCAGCGCCAGAAAAGGATCCAAAACCAGAGTTGAACGCCCAAACTGGCACAGAAACTGGCGTTCAACTCCACAAATGGCCTCTGCACGTGCAACACTTAAGCTCAGCCCAAACACACACCAAGTGGGCCCCGAAAGTGGATTTATACATCAAATACTTACTCATGTAAACCCTAGTAGCTAGTTTATTATAAATAGGACCTCTTACTATTGTATTAGGCATCTTTGGTCTCAGTTTTATTCCATAGTTCATCTTAGGAGACTATTGATCACGTTTTAGGGGGCTGGCCATCTCGGCCATGCCTGGACCTTTCACTTATGTATTTTCAACGGTAGAGTTTCTACACTCCATAGATTAAGGTGTGGAGCTCTGCTGTTCCTCAAAGATTAATGCAAGTACTACTGTTTTCTATTCAATTCATCTTATTTCGCTTCTAAGATATCCATTCGCACCCAAGAACGTGATGAAGGTGATGATTAAGTGTGACGCTCATCACCATTCTCCCTTATGAATGCGTGCCTGACAAACACTTCTGTTATACATGAATTAAGCTAGAATGAGTATCTCTTAGATTTCCTAACCAGAATCTTCGTGGCGTAAGCTAGAATGATGGCGGCATTCAAGAGAATCCGGAAAGTCTAAACCTTGTCTGTGGTATTCCGAGTAGGATTCAATGATTGAATGACTGTGATGAGCTTCAAACTCGCGATTGTTGGGCGTTAGTGACAGACGCAAAAGGAGGGTGAATCCTATTCCAGCATGATCGAGAACCGACAGATGAATAGCCATGCCGTGACAGGGTGCGTGAGCATATTATTCACTGAGAGGAGGGGATGTAGCCACTGACAACGGTGATGCCCTTGCATACAGCCAGCCATGGAAAGGAGTAAGACTGATTGGATGAAGATAGCAGGAAAGCAGAGGTTCAGAGGAACGAAAAGCATCTCCATTCGCTTATCTGAAATTCCTACCAATGAATTACATAAGTATCTCTATCCCTATTTTATTATATTAAATTCGAAAACACCATTATCACTTTATATCTGCCTGACTGAGATTTACAAGGTGACCATAGCTTGCTTCATACCAACAATCTCCGTGGGATTCGACCCTTACTCACGTAAGGTATTACTTGGACGACCCAGTGCACTTGCTGGTTAGTTGTATCGAAGTTGTGACAATTATGAATTAAGATCAGAGCACCAAGCTTTGGAGCCATTACCAGGATTGTTCGAGCCTGGAGATCACAATTTCGTGCACCAAGTTTTTGGCGCCGTTGCCGGGGATTGTTCGTGTTTGAACAACTGACAGATTATTTTGTTGCTTAGATTAGGAAAAATCTTTCTTTTTTTTTGGTTTAGAGTCTTTTATTATTTATCCCTTGTTAAAATACTTTAAACTTATAGCTCAGTTATTTAGAACGTGGTGTTTATGTTCATGATAATTGGCTATCATATTTTTTTTAAAAACCTTTTTCAAAAATAATTTTTCTATTAAATCCTGTGCCAAACTTTAAGTTTGGTGTTTTCAAAAATAATCTTTCTTAAAATGCCAGAAACAAGGCAGGATTGGCGTTCAACGCCAGAAATGGGCAAGAATCTGGCGTTGAACGCCCAAAGGGGGCCTAATCCAGCGTTGAACGCCCAAAATGGGCACATTTCTGGCGTTCAGGCGCCAGGAACAGACAGTGAGTTGGCGTCTAACGTCACTCCAGCTTCTGACTCTGGTACTCAATTGCCAGTGAGGGATCAGACACACACAAGTGCTGATAACAACCCCTCTAAAAAGTCTTCTTTAACCACTAAGGTTGAGGAATATAAAGCCAAGATACCTTATCCTCAAAAACTCCGGAAAGAGGAGCAGGATAAGCAATTTGCTTGCTTTGCAGATTATCTAAGGACTCTTGAAATAAAGATTCCTTTTGCAGAGGCACTTGAGCAAATACCTTCTTATGCCAAGTTCATGAAAGAGATCTTGAGTCATAAAAAGGAGTGGAGAGAAACAGAAAGAGTTCTCCTCACTGAAGAATGCAGTGCAGTCATTCTGAAAAGCTTTCCTGAAAAGCTTAAAGACCCTGGGAGTTTTCTGATACCATGCATATTGGAAGGTGATTGCACCAAGACAGCCTTATGCGATCTTGGGGCAAGCATCAACCTAATACCTGCATCCACTATCAGGAAGCTTGGCTTAACTGAAGAAGTTAAACCAACCCGGATATGTCTCCAACTTGCTGATGGTTCCACTAAATACCCATCAGGCGTGATTGAGGACATGATTGTCAGAGTTGGGCCATTCGCCTTTCCCATTGACTTTGTTGTGCTGGAAATGGAGGAGCACAAGAGTGCCACTCTCATTCTAGGAAGACCCTTCCTAGCAACTGGACGATCCCGCATTGACGTCCAACAGGGGGAAATAACCCTGAGAGTCAATGATGACGAGTTCAAGTTGAACGCTGTCAAAGCCATGCAGCATCCAGACACATCAACAGACTGCATGAAAGTTGACCTTATTGACTCTTTGGTAGAAGAGATCAACATGGCTGAGAGTCTCGAATCAGAGTTGGAAGACATCTTTAAAGATGTTCAGCCTGATTTGGAGGATTCAGGGGACATGAAAGAGCCTCTGAACTTTCTTCTGAAAGAGGAAAAACCTCCTAAACCAGAGCTCAAGCCACTGCCACCATCCTTGAAATATGCATTTCTAGGAGAAGGTGACACCTTTCCAGTGATCATAAGCTCTGCTTTAAATTCACAGGAAGAGGAAGCACTTATTCAAGTGCTAAGGACACACAAGACAGCTCTTGGGTGGTCCATAGGTGACCTTAAGGGCATAAGCCCAGCTAGATACATGCACAAAATCCTACTGGAGGATAATGCCAAACCAGTGGTTCAACCACAGAGGCGGCTAAATCCAGCCATGAAGGAAGTGGTGCAGAAAGAGGTCACCAAATTACTAGAGGTTGGGATTATTTATCCCATTTCTGATAGCCCCTGGGTGAGCCCTGTTCAAGTCGTCCCAAAAAAGGGAGGCATGACAGTGATTCATAATGAAAAAAATGAACTGGTTCCTACAAGAACAGTTACAGGGTGGCGCATGTGTATTGACTACAGAAGGCTCAATACAGCCACCAGAAAGGATCATTTTCCTTTACCATTCATAGACCAGATGCTAGAGAGACTAGCAGGTCATGATTATTACTGCTTTTTGGATGGCTACTCAGGCTATAACCAGATTACAGTAGATCCCCAGGATCAAGAGAAAACAGCATTCACATGTCCATCCGGAGTGTTTGCTTATAGAAGGATGCCCTTTGGGCTATGCAATGCACCTGCAACCTTCCAGAGATGCATGCTCTCTATTTTCTCTGATATGGTGGAAAAATTTTTGGAAGTCTTCATGGATGACTTCTCAGTATATGGAGACTCATTCAGCTCCTGTCTTGATCACCTGAAACTTGTTCTGAAAAGATGCCAAGAAACCAACCTAGTTTTAAACTGGGAAAAGTGTCACTTCATGGTGACTGAAGGAATTGTTCTTGGGCATAAAATCTCAAACAAGGGAATAGAGGTGGATCAAGCAAAAATAGAGGTAATTGAAAAATTACCACCACCTGCCAATGTTAAGGCAATCAGAAGCTTTCTGGGGCATGCAGGATTCTATAGGAGGTTTATAAAGGATTTTTCAAAAATCGCAAAACCTCTAAGCAATCTGCTAGCTGCTGACACGCCATTTGTGTTTGACACAGCATGCCTGCAGGCGTTTGAAATGCTGAAAGCTAAGCTGGTCACAGCACTAGTCATTTCTGCACCGGACTGGACATTGCCATTTGAGTTAATGTGTGATGCCAGTGATCATGCCATTGGTGCAGTATTGGGACAGAGGCATGACAAGCTTCTGCATGTCATTTATTATGCCAGTCGCGTTCTAAATGATGCCCAGAAAAATTACACAACCACAGAAAAAGAACTACTTGCAGTGGTTTACGCCATTGACAAGTTCAGATCATACTTAGTAGGATCAAAAGTGATTGTGTATACTGACCATGCTGCTCTTAAATATCTACTCACAAAGCAGGATTCAAAACCCAGGCTCATCAGATGGGTATTGCTTCTGCAAGAGTTTGATATAGAAATAAGAGACAGAAAAGGGACAGAGAACCAAGTGGCTGATCATCTGTCCCGGATAGAGCCAGTGAAAGGGACGTCCCTCCCCTTTCTTGAGATCTCTGAGACGTTCCCTGATGAGCATCTATTTGCCATTCAGGAAGCACCATGGTTTGCCGATATTACAAACTATAAAGCTGCAAGGTTCATACCCAAGGAGTACAATAGAATACAAAAGAAGAAATTAGTTACTAATGCAAAGTACTACTTGTGGGATGAACCCTATCTCTTTAAGAGATGTGCAGACGGAATTATCCGTAGGTGTGTCCCCAGAGAGGAAGCACAGAGAATCCTATGGCATTGCCACAGATCTCAATATGGAGGCCATTTCGGAGGTGAGCGAACAGCCACCAAGGTCCTCCAATGCGGCTTCTATTGGCCCACACTCTATAAAGATTCCCGAGAGTTTGTACGTAATTGTGACAGTTGCCAAAGAGCTGGTAATCTACCTCATGGTTACGCCATGCCTCAACAAGGAATCTTGGAAATAGAGTTGTTTGATGTATGGGGAATTGACTTCATGGGACCTTTCCCACCATCATACTCAAACACTTATATTCTTGTGGCAGTTGACTATGTATCAAAATGGGTTGAGGCTATTGCCACACCCACCAATGATACTAAAACAGTGCTGAAGTTCCTCCAGAAACATATCTTTAGCAGGTTTGGTGTCCCTAGAGTGTTAATCAGTGATGGGGGCACTCACTTCTGCAATAAACAGCTTTACTCTGCCATGGTTCGGTATGGAATTCGCCACAAGGTGGCCACTCCATATCATCCACAAACCAATGGGCAGGCTGAAGTCTCTAACAGAGAATTAAAGAGAATCCTGGAACGGACAGTAAATACCCGTAGAAAGGATTGGGCAAGGAGCTTGGATGATGCTCTGTGGGCTTACAGAACAGCATTCAAGACCCCTATAGGGACCTCTCCATACCAGCTCGTGTATGGTAAGGCATGCCACTTGCCCGTGGAACTGGAACATAAGGCCTACTGGGCAACCAGATTCCTAAACTTAGATGCCAAATTAGCAGGAGAAAAACGATTGCTCCAGCTAAATGAGCTAGAGGAATTCAGATTCACAGCTTTCGAAAATGCCAAGCTTTATAAAGAAAAATCAAAAAAATGGCATGACAGAAAGCTGTCATCTAGAATCTTTGAACCAGGACAGAAGGTCCTGTTGTTTAACTCTAGACTTAGGCTATTCCCCGGGAAACTGAAATCCCGGTGGAGGGGACCATACGTGATTACAAGTGTGTCACCATATGGTTATGTGGAGCTTCAAGATATTGATTCTGATAAGAAGTTCATTGTCAATGGACAGAGAATCAAGCATTATCTTGAAGGCAACACTGAGCAAGAATGCTCAAGGCTGAAGCTAGAAAGCTCAGCAAGGTCCAGCTAAAGACAATAAAGAAGCGCTTGCTGGGAGGCAACCCAGCCATGGGGCAACAATCCTCTAAGCATTTTGCCCTATTTCTATCTTTATTTTTTATATAGAGTTCATTGACAACAAGGTAAATAATCATTTACAGAAGACCTCGGCACACAAAACAGAGTAAAAGAGCTCAATGGCAAGAAAACGCCAGTAAAGGGGCATTTTGGGCGTTCAGCGCCCAAAATGGGTATTCACTGGGCGCTGAACGCCAGAAATGGCCACCCACTGGGCGTTGAACGCCAGGAATGGCAGCAACTGGGCGCTGAACGCCCAGGAGATCAGCATTTGGGCGCTGAACGCCCAAAACAGGCAGTATTTGGGCGTTCAAACGCCAGGAGGACAGGGAGGAGCCAAATCCAGTAATCCCACACGTATTTCCATTCTAATTTATAATTTTATGATTCAATACATGATTTTATTTACATAAACATGTCAAGAACCCTGATTTCTAAAAATCCTACCCTCAGAATATCAAATGTATCTTAATTCATAAGCACACACTCTCTTTGCAAAATCAATCCAACTCTTTTCAAATATTTTCCAAAAACAAATCTATCTTTTTCACCCTAAAATCTTTTCAATATCTTTTTCATATTATCTTTTTCAAAAACCCAGATTTATCTTTTTCAAAAATCTATCCTATCTTTTCAAAATCAAACTATATCTTCTATCTTATCTTTTTCACTCTAAAATCTTTTCAATATCTTTTTCATATTATCTTTTTCAAAAACCCATATTTATCTTTTTCAAAAATCTATCCTATCTTTTCAAAATCAAACTATATCTTCTATCTTATCTTTTTCAACTCAATCTTTTTATCTTATCTCTTCCAATTTTTCGAAAATCCACCCCCCACCCCTTTAAATTGGGTTCGGCCTCCCCCCTCCTCCATCAACAAGTGCACCTCGATCTCCTTCTATCCCTCTCCTTTCTTTTCTTTTGCTTGAGGACAAGCAAACCTCTAAGTTTGGTGTGTTTATCCGAGATCACTAAGATCATGGCTCCCAAAGGAAAACAATCCACTCCAAGAGGCAAGAAAGAGAGCGTTCCAAAACCACTTTGGAATCAAGGGAAGTTCTTATCTAAAGAACATTCAGACCATTATCTTAAAGTAATGGGTCTGAGATCAGTGATCCCGGAAGTGAGATTCGATCTGAAAGAAGATGAATATCCGGAGATCCAGGAGCAAATTCGAATCAGGAACTGGGAAGTCCTAGCTAATCCTGAAACGAAAGTAGGAAGGAACATGGTCCAGGAGTTCTATGCTAATATGTGGCAGACTGACAAGCAAAGACTATCTGGAACAGCCTGCTACGAATTTCGGACCATGGTCAGGGGAAAGATTGTTCATACCACCCCTGACAAGATCAGAGAGATATTAAAGCTACCGCAGCTAAAGGATGATCCAGACTCCTTCAACAGGAGGATGATGAGAGCAGACATTGGCCTGGATAAGATTCTAGAGGACATCTGTATCCCTGGAGCTAGGTGGACCACCAACACAAAGGGCATCCCAAATCAACTCAAGAGGGAGGATCTCAAACCAGTTGCCAGAGGATGGCTGGACTTCATTGGGCGTTCTCTGTTGCCCACCAGCAACCGTTCTAAAGTCACAGTTAAAAGAGCAGTGATGATTCATTGCATCATGATGGGAAAAGAAGTGGAGGTTCATCAGCTGATTTCAACAGAGCTCTATAAGATTGCTAACAAAAATTCAAGAGAGGCCAGGTTGGCTTATCCAAGCGTGATTTCTCTGCTCTGCAAGGACGCTGGAGTCAAGATGGGAATAACTGAATATATCCTAATTGAAAAGTCAATCACCAAAGCATCAATGGAGAGACAACAAGCACAGGAGGAACATATCAAGAAGAGAGTACAGGAATTCCTCCCAGAGATTCCTCAAGCGGAATATTGGGAATATCTTGAGACGTCTGTCACCAAGATACAGGAAGCTATGGAGCAAATAATAAAACAACAGAAGGAACACAGTCAAATGCTGACCCATATGCTTAAAGAACAAGAGGAGCAGGGACGTGACTTAAGGGAACTGAAGCGCCAAAAGTCTTCTGTGATACCAAGCCTCCCAAGGATCAGAGGAACTCCCATACCCCCAGAATAAAGGTTGTTAATTTCCAATTTCTGCCTTAACTCTGTGACAGTGTCCTTATAAAAAGTTTACCTTAGAAGTCATATAATAGTAATTAGTATCTATTTGATTTTATCTCCAATTAAGCTATAGTTTATTTTTTTCATCATCATTAAACATGAATAAAATAGTAGATCTTTTGAATAAGAAGCAATAAAATTTCGAGTTTAAATAAAACAAATTCTAATTGGTTAAATGTGGTGGCAATGCTTTCTGTCTTCTGAATGAATGCTTGAACAGTGCATATGTCTTTTGAATTTGTTGTTTAAGACTGTTAAATATGTTGGCTCTTGAAAGAATAATGAACATGAGACATGTTATTGATAATCTGAAAAATCATAAAAATGATTCTTGAAGCAAGAAAAAGCAGCAAAGAACAAAGCTTGCAGAAAAAAAAAAGCAAGCAGAAAAAGCCAATAACCCTTAAAACCAAAAGGCAAGGGCAATTAAAAAGGATCCCAAGGCTTTGAGCATCAGTGGATAGGAGGGCCTAAAGGACTGAAATCCTGGTCTAAGCGGCTAAACCAAGCTGTCCCTAACCATGTGCTTGTGGCGTGCAGGTGTCAAGTGAAAACTTGAGACTGAGCGGTTAAAGTCAAGGTCCAAAGCAAAAAAAAGAGTGTGCTTAAGAACTCTGGACACCTCTAATTGGGGACTTTAGCAAAGCTGAGTCACAATCTGATAAGGTTCACCCAGTTATGTGTCTGTGGCATTTATGTATCCGGTAGTAATACTGGAAAACAAAGTGCTTAGGGCCACAGCCAAGACTCATAAAGAAGCTGTGTTCAAGAATCATCACACTGAACTAAGAGAATCAATAACACTATCTGAATTCTGAGTTCCTATAGATGCCAATCACTCTGAGCTTCAATGGATAAAGTGAGATGCCAAAACTGTTCAGAAGCAAAAAGCTACTAGTCCCGCTCATCTAATTAGAATCTGAGCTTCATTCAAAAACTCTGAGATATTATTGCTTCTCAACCTATTAGTCTTCTATTTTATTTGTCTAGTTGCTTGAGGACAAGCAACAGTTTAAGTTTGGTGTTGTGATGAGCGGATATTTTATACGCTTTTTGGGGATAATTTCATATAGTTTAGAGTATGTTTTAGTTAGTTTTTAGTCTATTTCTAGTAGTTTTTAGGAAAAATTCATATTTCTGGACTTTACTATGAGTTGTGTGTTTTTCTGTAATTTCAGGTATTTTTCTGGCTGAAATTGAAGGAGCTGAGAAAAAATCTGATTCAGGCTGAAAAAGGACTGCTAATGCTGTTGGATTCTGACCTCCCTGCACTCAAATTGGATTTTCTGGAGCTACAGAACTCGAAATGGCATGCTTCCAATTGCATTGGAAAGTAGACATCCAGGGCTTTCCAGCAATATATAATAGTCCATACTTTGCACAAGGATAGACGACGTAAACTGGCGTTCAACGCCAGTTCTCTGCCCAATTCTGGCGTCCAGCGCCAGAATAGGATAAAAAACTGGAGTTGAACGCCCAAACTGGCATAAAAACTGGCGTTCAACTCCACAAATGGCCTCTGCACGTGACTCACTCAAATCTCAGCCCCAGCACACACCAAGTGAGCCCCAGAAGTGGACCTCTGCATCATCCATCATAGTCCACTCATATTTTGTAACCCTAGGCTACTAGTTTAGTATTTAAACAACTTTTAGAGACTTATTTTGTACCTCATGAGATTTCAGATCTAAACTTTGTATTCTCTAATGGCATGAGTCTCTAAACCCCATTGTTGGGGGTGAGGAGCTCTGCTGTGTCTCAATGAATTAATGCAAGTATTTCTGTTTTCCATTCAAACACGCTTGTTCCTATCTAAGATGTTCATTCGCGCTTAACTGTGATGAAGGTGATGATCCGTGACATTCATCACCTTCCTCAAACCATGAACGCGTGCCTGACAACCACCTCCGTTCTATATACGATTGAATGAGTATCTCTTAGATTCCTTAATCAGAATCTCCGTGGTATAAGCTAGAACTGATGGCAGCATTCATGAGAATCCGGAAAGTCTAAACCTTTTCTGTGGTATTCCGAGTAGGATTCAAGGATTGAATGACTGTGACGAGCTTCAAACTCGCGATTTCAGGGCGTTAGTGACAGACGCAAAAGGATAGTAAATCCTATTCCGGCATGATCGAGAACCGACAGATGAATAGCCGCGCCGTGACAGGGTGCGTGAGCATATTATTCACTGAGAGGATAAGATGAAGCCATTGACAAGGGTGATGCCTCCAGACGATTAGCCGTGCCGTGACAGGGCATTGGATCATTTTCCCGTGAGATGACCGAAAGTAGCCATTGATAGTGGTGATGTATCACATAAAGCCAGCCATGGAAAGGAGTAAGACTGATTGGATGAAGATAGCAGGAAAGCAGAGGTTCAGAGGAACGAAAAGCATCTCCATTCGCTTATCTGAAATTCCTACCAATGAATTACATAAGTATCTCTATCCCTATTTTATTATATTAAATTCGAAAACACCATTATCACTTTATATCTGCCTGACTGAGATTTACAAGGTGACCATAGCTTGCTTCATACCAACAATCTCCGTGGGATTCGACCCTTACTCACGTAAGGTATTACTTGGACGACCCAGTGCACTTGCTGGTTAGTTGTATCGAAGTTGTGACAATTATGAATTAAGATCAGAGCACCAAGCTTTGGAGCCATTACCAGGATTGTTCGAGCCTGGAGATCACAATTTCGTGCACCAAGTTTTTGGCGCCGTTGCCGGGGATTGTTCGTGTTTGAACAACTGACAGATTATTTTGTTGCTTAGATTAGGAAAAATCTTTCTTTTTTTTTGGTTTAGAGTCTTTTATTATTTATCCCTTGTTAAAATACTTTAAACTTATAGCTCAGTTATTTAGAACGTGGTGTTTATGTTCATGATAATTGGCTATCATATTTTTTTTAAAAACCTTTTTCAAAAATAATTTTTCTATTAAATCCTGTGCCAAACTTTAAGTTTGGTGTTTTCAAAAATAATCTTTCTTAAAATGCCAGAAACAAGGCAGGATTGGCGTTCAACGCCAGAAATGGGCAAGAATCTGGCGTTGAACGCCCAAAGGGGGCCTAATCCAGCGTTGAACGCCCAAAATGGGCACATTTCTGGCGTTCAGGCGCCAGGAACAGACAGTGAGTTGGCGTCTAACGTCACTCCAGCTTCTGACTCTGGTACTCAATTGCCAGTGAGGGATCAGACACACACAAGTGCTGATAACAACCCCTCTAAAAAGTCTTCTTTAACCACTAAGGTTGAGGAATATAAAGCCAAGATACCTTATCCTCAAAAACTCCGGAAAGAGGAGCAGGATAAGCAATTTGCTTGCTTTGCAGATTATCTAAGGACTCTTGAAATAAAGATTCCTTTTGCAGAGGCACTTGAGCAAATACCTTCTTATGCCAAGTTCATGAAAGAGATCTTGAGTCATAAAAAGGAGTGGAGAGAAACAGAAAGAGTTCTCCTCACTGAAGAATGCAGTGCAGTCATTCTGAAAAGCTTTCCTGAAAAGCTTAAAGACCCTGGGAGTTTTCTGATACCATGCATATTGGAAGGTGATTGCACCAAGACAGCCTTATGCGATCTTGGGGCAAGCATCAACCTAATACCTGCATCCACTATCAGGAAGCTTGGCTTAACTGAAGAAGTTAAACCAACCCGGATATGTCTCCAACTTGCTGATGGTTCCACTAAATACCCATCAGGCGTGATTGAGGACATGATTGTCAGAGTTGGGCCATTCGCCTTTCCCATTGACTTTGTTGTGCTGGAAATGGAGGAGCACAAGAGTGCCACTCTCATTCTAGGAAGACCCTTCCTAGCAACTGGACGATCCCTCATTGACGTCCAACAGGGGGAAATAACCTTGAGAGTCAATGATGACGAGTTCAAGTTGAACGCTGTCAAAGCCATGCAGCATCCAGACACATCAACAGACTGCATGAAAGTTGACCTTATTGACTCTTTGGTAGAAGAGATCAACATGGCTGAGAGTCTCGAATCAGAGTTGGAAGACATCTTTAAAGATGTTCAGCCTGATTTGGAGGATTCAGGGGACATGAAAGAGCCTCTGAACTTTCTTCTGAAAGAGGAAAAACCTCCTAAACCAGAGCTCAAGCCACTGCCACCATCCTTGAAATATGCATTTCTAGGAGAAGGTGACACCTTTCCAGTGATCATAAGCTCTGCTTTAAATTCACAGGAAGAGGAAGCACTTATTCAAGTGCTAAGGACACACAAGACAGCTCTTGGGTGGTCCATAGGTGACCTTAAGGGCATAAGCCCAGCTAGATGCATGCACAAAATCCTACTGGAGGATAATGCCAAACCAGTGGTTCAACCACAGAGGCGGCTAAATCCAGCCATGAAGGAAGTGGTGCAGAAAGAGGTCACCAAATTACTAGAGGTTGGGATTATTTATCCCATTTCTGATAGCCCCTGGGTGAGCCCTGTTCAAGTCGTCCCAAAAAAGGGAGGCATGACAGTGATTCATAATGAAAAAAATGAACTGGTTCCTACAAGAACAGTTACAGGGTGGCGCATGTGTATTGACTACAGAAGGCTCAATACAGCCACCAGAAAGGATCATTTTTCTTTACCATTCATAGACCAGATGCTAGAGAGACTAGCAGGTCATGATTATTACTGCTTTTTGGATGGCTACTCAGGCTATAACCAGATTACAGTAGATCCCCAGGATCAAGAGAAAACAGCATTCACATGTCCATCCGGAGTGTTTGCTTATAGAAGGATGCCCTTTGGGCTATGCAATGCACCTGCAACCTTCCAGAGATGCATGCTCTCTATTTTCTCTGATATGGTGGAAAAATTTCTGGAAGTCTTCATGGATGACTTCTCAGTATATGGAGACTCATTCAGCTCCTGTCTTGATCACCTGAAACTTGTTCTGAAAAGATGCCAAGAAACCAACCTAGTTTTAAACTGGGAAAAGTGTCACTTCATGGTGACTGAAGGAATTGTTCTTGGGCATAAAATCTCAAACAAGGGAATAGAGGTGGATCAAGCAAAAATAGACGTAATTGAAAAATTACCACCACCTGCCAATGTTAAGGCAATCAGAAGCTTTCTGGGGCATGCAGGATTCTATAGGAGGTTTATAAAGGATTTTTCAAAAATCGCAAAACCTCTAAGCAATCTGCTAGCTGCTGACACGCCATTTGTGTTTGACACAGCATGCCTGCAGGCGTTTGAAATGCTGAAAGCTAAGCTGGTCACAGCACCAGTCATTTCTGCACCGGACTGGACATTGCCATTTGAGTTAATGTGTGATGCCAGTGATCATGCCATTGGTGCAGTATTGGGACAGAGGCATGACAAGCTTCTGCATGTCATTTATTATGCCAGTCGCGTTCTAAATGATGCCCAGAAAAATTACACAACCACAGAAAAAGAACTACTTGCAGTGGTTTACGCCATTGACAAGTTCAGATCATACTTAGTAGGATCAAAAGTGATTGTGTATACTGACCATGCTGCTCTTAAATATCTACTCACAAAGCAGGATTCAAAACCCAGGCTCATCAGATGGGTATTGCTTCTGCAAGAGTTTGATATAGAAATAAGAGACAGAAAAGGGACAGAGAACCAAGTGGCTGATCATCTGTCCCGGATAGAGCCAGTGAAAGGGACGTCCCTCCCCTTTCTTGAGATCTCTGAGACGTTCCCTGATGAGCATCTATTTGCCATTCAGGAAGCACCATGGTTTGCCGATATTGCAAACTATAAAGCTGCAAGGTTCATACCCAAGGAGTACAATAGAATACAAAAGAAGAAATTAGTTACTAATGCAAAGTACTACTTGTGGGATGAACCCTATCTCTTTAAGAGATGTGCAGACGGAATTATCCGTAGGTGTGTCCCCAGAGAGGAAGTACAGAGAATCCTATGGCATTGCCACAGATCTCAATATGGAGGCCATTTCGGAGGTGAGCGAACAGCCACCAAGGTCCTCCAATGCGGCTTCTATTAGCCCACACTCTATAAAGATTCCCGAGAGTTTGTACGTAATTGTGACAGTTGCCAAAGAGCTGGTAATCTACCTCATGGTTACGCCATGCCTCAACAAGGAATCTTGGAAATAGAGTTGTTTGATGTATGGGGAATTGACTTCATGGGACCTTTCCCACCATCATACTCAAACACTTATATTCTGGTGGCAGTTGACTATGTATCAAAATGGGTTGAGGCTATTGCCACACCCACCAATGATACTAAAACAGTGCTGAAGTTCCTCCAGAAACATATCTTTAGCAGGTTTGGTGTCCCTAGAGTGTTAATCAGTGATGGGGGCACTCACTTCTGCAATAAACAGCTTTACTCTGCCATGGTTCGGTATGGAATTCGCCACAAGGTGGCCACTCCATATCATCCACAAACCAATGGGCAGGCTGAAGTCTCTAACAGAGAATTAAAGAGAATCCTGGAACGGACAGTAAATACCCGTAGAAAGGATTGGGCAAGGAGCTTGGATGATGCTCTGTGGGCTTACAGAACAGCATTCAAGACCCCTATAGGGACCTCTCCATACCAGCTCGTGTATGGTAAGGCATGCCACTTGCCCGTGGAACTGGAACATAAGGCCTACTGGGCAACCAGATTCCTAAACTTAGATGCCAAATTAGCAGGAGAAAAACGATTGCTCCAGCTAAATGAGCTAGAGGAATTCAGATTCACAGCTTTCGAAAATGCCAAGCTTTATAAAGAAAAATCAAAAAAATGGCATGACAGAAAGCTGTCATCTAGAATCTTTGAACCAGGACAGAAGGTCCTGTTGTTTAACTCTAGACTCAGGCTATTCCCCGGGAAACTGAAATCCCGGTGGAGGGGACCATACGTGATTACAAGTGTGTCACCATATGGTTATGTGGAGCTTCAAGATATTGATTCTGATAAGAAGTTCATTGTCAATGGACAGAGAATCAAGCATTATCTTGAAGGCAACACTGAGCAAGAATGCTCAAGGCTGAAGCTAGATTAAAAGCTCAGCAAGGTCCAGCTAAAGACAATAAAGAAGCGCTTGTTGGGAGGCAACCCAGCCATGGGGCAACAATCCTCTAAGCATTTTGCCCTATTTCTATCTTTATTTTTTATATAGAGTTCATTGACAACAAGGTAAATAATCATTTACAGAAGACCTCGGCACACAAAACAGAGTAAAAGAGCTCAATGGCAAGAAAACGCCAGTAAAGGGGCATTTTGGGCGTTCAGCGCCCAAAATGGGCATTCACTGGGCGCTGAACGCCAGAAATGGCCACCCACTGGGCGTTGAACGCCAGGAATGGCAGCAACTGGGCGCTGAACGCCCAGGAGATCAGCATTTGGGCGCTGAACGCCCAAAACAGGCAGTATTTGGGCGTTCAAACGCCAGGAGGACAGGGAGGAGCCAAATCCAGTAATCCCACACGTATTTCCATTCTAATTTATAATTTTATGATTCAATACATGATTTTATTTACATAAACATGTCAAGAACCCTGATTTCTAAAAATCCTACCCTCAGAATATCAAATGTATCTTAATTCATAAGCACACACTCTCTTTGCAAAATCAATCCAACTCTTTTCAAATATTTTCCAAAAACAAATCTATCTTTTTCACCCTAAAATCTTTTCAATATCTTTTTCATATTATCTTTTTCAAAAACCCAGATTTATCTTTTTCAAAAATCTATCCTATCTTTTCAAAATCAAACTATATCTTCTATCTTATCTTTTTCACTCTAAAATCTTTTCAATATCTTTTTCATATTATCTTTTTCAAAAACCCATATTTATCTTTTTCAAAAATCTATCCTATCTTTTCAAAATCAAACTATATCTTCTATCTTATCTTTTTCAACTCAATCTTTTTATCTTATCTCTTCCAATTTTTCGAAAATCCACCCCCCACCCCTTTAAATTGGGTTCGGCCTCCCCCCTCCTCCATCAACAAGTGCACCTCGATCTCCTTCTATCCCTCTCCTTTCTTTTCTTTTGCTTGAGGACAAGCAAACCTCTAAGTTTGGTGTGTTTATCCGAGATCACTAAGATCATGGCTCCCAAAGGAAAACAATCCACTCCAAGAGGCAAGAAAGAGAGCGTTCCAAAACCACTTTGGAATCAAGGGAAGTTCTTATCTAAAGAACATTCAGACCATTATCTTAAAGTAATGGGTCTGAGATCAGTGATCCCGGAAGTGAGATTCGATCTGAAAGAAGATGAATATCCGGAGATCCAGGAGCAAATTCGAATCAGGAACTGGGAAGTCCTAGCTAATCCTGAAACGAAAGTAGGAAGGAACATGGTCCAGGAGTTCTATGCTAATATGTGGCAGATTGACAAGCAAAGACTATCTGGAACAGCCTGCTACGAATTTCGGACCATGGTCAGGGGAAAGATTGTTCATACCACCCCTGACAAGATCAGAGAGATATTAAAGCTACCGCAGCTAAAGGATGATCCAGACTCCTTCAACAGGAGGATGATGAGAGCAGACATTGGCCTGGATAAGATTCTAGAGGACATCTGTATCCCTGGAGCTAGGTGGACCACCAACACAAAGGGCATCCCAAATCAACTCAAGAGGGAGGATCTCAAACCAGTTGCCAGAGGATGGCTGGACTTCATTGGGCGTTCTCTGTTGCCCACCAGCAACCGTTCTAAAGTCACAGTTAAAAGAGCAGTGATGATTCATTGCATCATGATGGGAAAAGAAGTGGAGGTTCATCAGCTGATTTCAACAGAGCTCTATAAGATTGCTAACAAAAATTCAAGAGAGGCCAGGTTGGCTTATCCAAGCGTGATTTCTCTGCTCTGCAAGGACGCTGGAGTCAAGATGGGAATAACTGAATATATCCTAATTGAAAAGTCAATCACCAAAGCATCAATGGAGAGACAACAAGCACAGGAGGAACATATCAAGAAGAGAGTACAGGAATTCCTCCCAGAGATTCCTCAAGCGGAATATTGGGAATATCTTGAGACGTCTGTCACCAAGATACAGGAAGCTATGGAGCAAATAATAAAACAACAGAAGGAACACAGTCAAATGCTGACCCATATGCTTAAAGAACAAGAGGAGCAGGGACGTGACTTAAGGGAACTGAAGCGCCAAAAGTCTTCTGTGATACCAAGCCTCCCAAGGATCAGAGGAACTCCCATACCCCCAGAATAAAGGTTGTTAATTTCCAATTTCTGCCTTAACTCTGTGACAGTGTCCTTATAAAAAGTTTACCTTAGAAGTCATATAATAGTAATTAGTATCTATTTGATTTTATCTCCAATTAAGCTATAGTTTATTTTTTTCATCATCATTAAACATGAATAAAATAGTAGATCTTTTGAATAAGAAGCAATAAAATTTCGAGTTTAAATAAAACAAATTCTAATTGGTTAAATGTGGTGGCAATGCTTTCTGTCTTCTGAATGAATGCTTGAACAGTGCATATGTCTTTTGAATTTGTTGTTTAAGACTGTTAAATATGTTGGCTCTTGAAAGAATAATGAACATGAGACATGTTATTGATAATCTAAAAAATCATAAAAATGATTCTTGAAGCAAGAAAAAGCAGCAAAGAACAAAGCTTGCAGAAAAAAAAAAGCAAGCAGAAAAAGCCAATAACCCTTAAAACCAAAAGGCAAGGGCAATTAAAAAGGATCCCAAGGCTTTGAGCATCAGTGGATAGGAGGGCCTAAAGGACTGAAATCCTGGTCTAAGCGGCTAAACCAAGCTGTCCCTAACCATGTGCTTGTGGCGTGCAGGTGTCAAGTGAAAACTTGAGACTGAGCGGTTAAAGTCAAGGTCCAAAGCAAAAAAAAGAGTGTGCTTAAGAACTCTGGACACCTCTAATTGGGAACTTTAGCAAAGCTGAGTCACAATCTGATAAGGTTCACCCAGTTATGTGTCTGTGGCATTTATGTATCCGGTAGTAATACTGGAAAACAAAGTGCTTAGGGCCACAGCCAAGACTCATAAAGAAGCTGTGTTCAAGAATCATCACACTGAACTAAGAGAATCAATAACACTATCTGAATTCTGAGTTCCTATAGATGCCAATCACTCTGAGCTTCAATGGATAAAGTGAGATGCCAAAACTGTTCAGAAGCAAAAAGCTACTAGTCCCGCTCATCTAATTAGAATCTGAGCTTCATTCAAAAACCCTGAGATATTATTGCTTCTCAACCTATTAGTCTTCTATTTTATTTGTCTAGTTGCTTGAGGACAAGCAACAGTTTAAGTTTGGTGTTGTGATGAGTGGATATTTTATACGCTTTTTGGGGATAATTTCATATAGTTTAGAGTATGTTTTAGTTAGTTTTTAGTCTATTTCTAGTAGTTTTTAGGAAAAATTCATATTTCTGGACTTTACTATGAGTTGTGTGTTTTTCTGTAATTTCAGGTATTTTTCTGGCTAAAATTGAAGGAGCTGAAAAAAAATCTGATTCAGGCTGAAAAAGGACTGCTAATGCTGTTGGATTCTGACCTCCCTGCACTCAAATTGGATTTTCTGGAGCTACAGAACTCGAAATGGCATGCTTCCAATTGCATTGGAAAGTATACATCCAGGGATTTCCAGCAATATATAATAGTCTATACTTTGCACAAGGATAGACGACGTAAACTGGCGTTCAACGCCAGTTCTCTGCCCAATTCTGGCGTCCAGCGCCAGAATAGGATCAAAAACTGGAGTTGAACGCCCAAACTGGCATAAAAACTGGCGTTCAACTCCACAAATGGCCTCTGCACGTGACTCACTCAAATCTCAGCCCCAGCACACACCAAGTGGGCCCCAGAAGTGGACCTCTGCATCATCCATCATAGTCCACTCATATTTTGTAACCCTAGGCTACTAGTTTAGTATTTAAACAACTTTTAGAGACTTATTTTGTACCTCATGAGATTTCAGATCTAAACTTTGTATTCTCTAATGGCATGAGTCTCTAAACCCCATTGTTGGGGGTGAGGAGCTCTGCTGTGTCTCAATGAATTAATGCAAGTATTTCTGTTTTCCATTCAAACACGCTTGTTCCTATCTAAGATGTTCATTCGCGCTTAACTGTGATGAAGGTGATGATCCGTGACATTCATCACCTTCCTCAAACCATGAACGCGTGCCTGACAACCACCTCCGTTCTATATACGATTGAATGAGTATCTCTTAGATTCCTTAATCAGAATCTCCTTGGTATAAGCTAGAACTGATGGCAGCATTCATGAGAATCCGGAAAGTCTAAACCTTGTCTGTGGTATTCCGAGTAGGATTCAAGGATTGAATGACTGTGACGAGCTTCAAACTCCTAAAGGCTGGGCGTTAGTGACAGACGCAAAAGGATAGTAAATCCTATTCCAACCGGATCGAGAACCAACCGGTGATTAGCCGTGCTGTGACAGAGCGCGTGAGCGTAGTTTTCACTGGAAGGATGGAAGGTAGCCATTGACAACGGTGATCCACCAACACATAGCTTGCCATAGGGGGACGTGCGTGCGTGAATCAGAAGACAGAGGAAAGCAGAGATTCAGAGGACAAAGCATCTCCAAAACTCCAACATATTCTCCATTACTGCATAACAAGTAACCTTTAATCCATGCTCTATTGTTTATTCTCAATTCAACTGATAAACATAATTGACTTCCAGACTAAGATTTACAAGATAACCATAGATTGCTTCAAACCAACAATCTCCGTGGGATTCGACCCTTACTCACGTGAGGTATTACTTGGACGACCCAGTGCACTTGCTGGTTAGTGGTACGCGTTGTGAAAAGTGTGATTCACAATTCGTGCACCAAGCTTTTGGCGCCGTTGCCGGGGATTGTTCGAGTTTGGACAACTGACGGTTCATCTTGTTGCTCAGATTAGGTAATTTT
This sequence comes from Arachis ipaensis, assembly GCF_059453495.1. Taxonomy (NCBI): domain Eukaryota; kingdom Viridiplantae; phylum Streptophyta; class Magnoliopsida; order Fabales; family Fabaceae; genus Arachis; species Arachis ipaensis. The sequence continues at coordinate 118,223,690 of NC_142436.1, forward strand.
CTTTTTATTTTATTTTCAAAAAAAAAATCTTTCAAAAATATTTTCAAAAATCTCTCATCTGTTTTCGAAAAAAAAAAATTTTTTTAAAAATATATTTCTTTTCAGAATTTTTAAGAATGAATTCTAGTGTTTCATGAAGCATGTTGAAGCCTGGCTGGCTGTAAAGCCATGTCTATTCCTTTGGTAATGAGTATGTCAGGCATGTCATATCTGAATTACATGCTAAAGCTTGGCTGGCCATTGGCCATGTCTAGTGTTTTGGACCGGAGCTTTCATTGAAAGCTTGGCTGGCTAGTGAGCCATGTCTAATTCCTGGACTGAAGCTTTAGACTAAGAATGCAAGATTCCTGGAATTCATATTAAAAATTTTGGAATCCTTATTTTTCTTTTTCATATAATTTTCGAAAAATATAAAATAAAAATCCAAAAAATTTAGAAAATCATAAAAATCAAAAATATTTTGTGTTTCTTGTTTGAGTCTTGAGTCATATCATAAGTTTGGTGTCACTTGCATGTGCATCTTGCATTTTTCGAAAATTTCATGCATTCATAGTGTTCTTCATGATCTTCAAGTTGTTCTTGGTAAGTCTTCTTGTTTGATCTTGATGAATTTTTGTTTTGTGTCTTTTCATGTTTATCATATGCATTCTTGAATTCTTAGTGCGTAAGCATTAAAGAATTCTAAGTTTGGTGTCTTGCATGTTTTCTTTGCATTAAATTTTTTTCAAAAATATGTTCTTGATGTTCATCATGACATTCATAGTGTTCTTGGTGTTCATCTTGACATTCATAGCATTCTTGCATGCATTCATTGTTTTGATCTAAAAATTTCATGCATTGCATCCTTTTTGTGTTTTTCTCTTGCATCATAAAATCTCAAAAATCAAAAAAAATATCTTTCCCTTTTTCTCCCCTCAAATTCGAAAACTTGGATTGACTTTTTCAAAAATTTTTAAAATCAAGTTGTTTCTTATGAGTCAAATCAAATTTTCAATTTGAAAATCTTATCTTTTTCAAAATCTTTTTCAAAAATCAAATCTTTTTCAAAATTCTTAGTTATTTTCGAAAATTCCAAAAAATATTTTTCAAAAACCTTTTTCTTATTTTTATACCAAATTTTCGAAAATAACATAATCAATTAATGTTTTGATTCAAAAATTTGAAGTTTGTTACTTGCTTGTTAAGAAAGATTCAAACTTTAAGTTCTAGAATCATATCTTGTGATTTCTTATGAATCAAGTCATTAATTGAGATTTTAAAAATCAAATCTTTTTCAAAAACTAATTTCTATCATATCTTTTTAAAAATATCTTCTTATCTTATCTTTTTCAAAAATATCTTTTTCAAAATATCTTCTCTAACCTCCTAACTTCTTATCTTCTTAAAAATTTGTTTCAACTAACTAACTAACTTTTTGTTTGTTTCTTAACTTTTTCAAAACTATCTAACTAACTCTCTCTCTCTCTCTAATTTTCGAAAAAAATCTCCCCTCTTTTTCAAAAATTTCTTTTTTATTAACTAATTATTTTTATTTTTAAATTTTAAAAATTTTTCGAAAATTTCTAACATTTTTCAAAAACCATTTTTCAAAAATCACTAACTCTTTTTCAAAATAATTTTCGAAAATTATACCTCCCCCATCCTATTCTATTTATTCATTCATATCCTAATATCTCATCTCACATCTCTTCCATTCGTACAGTTGTGTTTCTTCCTTTACATCACATTCTTTGTCTCCCCCTCTTTTCTTCCACTCACAAAGGGATCCCTATACTGTGGTATAAAGGATCTCTATTATTATTATTATTATTTTTCTGTGCCCTCTTCTTTGTCATATGAGCAGGAGCAAGGATAAGAACATTCTTGTGGAAGCAGAACCAGAACCTGAAAGGACTCTGAAGAGAAAATTAAGAGAAGCTAAAATACAACAATCCAGAGATAACCTTTCAGAAATTTTCGAACAGGAAAAGGAGATGGCAGCTGAAAATAATAATAATGTAAGGAAGATGCTTGGTGACTTCACTGCACCTAATTCCAATTTACATGGAAGAAGCATCTCCATTCCTGCCATTGGAGCAAACAACTTTGAGCTGAAACCTCAATTAGTTTCTCTGATGCAGCAGAACTGCAAGTTTCATGGACTTCCATCTGAAGATCCTTTTCAGTTCTTAACTGAATTCTTGCAGATATGTGATACTGTTAAGACTAATGGAGTAGATCCTGATGTCTACAGGCTCATGCTTTTCCCTTTTGCTGTAAGAGACAGAGCTAGATTATGGTTGGATTCTCAACCCAAAGACAGCCTGAACTCTTGGGATAAGCTGGTCACGGCTTTCTTAGCCAAGTACTTTCCTCCTCAAAAGCTGAGCAAGCTTAGAGCTGATGTTCAAACCTTCAGACAGAAAGAAGGTGAATCCCTCTATGAAGCTTGGAAAAGATACAAACAGTTGACCAAAAAGTGTCCTTCTGACATGCTCTCAGAATGGACCATCCTGGATATATTCTATGATGGTTTATCTGAGCTATCAAAGATGTCACTGGACACCTCTGCAGGTGGATCCATTCACCTAAAGAAAACGCCTGCAGAAGCTCAAGAACTCATTGACATGGTTGCTAATAACCAGTTCATGTACACTTCTGAAAGGAATCCTGTGAGTAATGGGACGCCTATGAAGAAGGGAGTTCTTGAAGTTGATACTCTGAATGCCATATTGGCTCAGAACAAAATATTGACTCAGCAAGTCAATATGATTTCTCAGAGTCTGCATGGAATGCAAGCTGCATCCAACAGTACTCAAGAGGCATCTTCTGAAGAAGAAGCCTATGATCCTGAGAACCCTGCAATAGCAGAGGTGAACTACTTAGGTGAACCTTATGGAAACACCTATAACTCAACATGGAGAAATCATCCAAATTTCTCATGGAAGGATCAAAAGCCCCAACAAGGCTTTAATAATGGTGGAAGAAACAGGTTTAGCAATTGCAAACCTTTTCCATCATCAACTCAGCAACAGACAGAGAACTCTGAATAAAATGCTTCTAATTTAGCAAATCTAGTCTCTGTTCTATCTAAGGCCACTGTAAGTTTCATAAATGAAACAAGGTCTTCCATTAGAAATCTGGAAGCACAAGTGGGCCAGCTGAGTAAAAGGATCACTGAAATCCCTCCTAGTACTCTCCCAAGCAATACAGAGGAGAACCCAAAAGGAGAGTGCAAGGCCATTGACATAAGCGCCATGGCCGAACCTGTGAGGAGAGGAGAGGACGTGAATCCCAAGGAGGAAGACCTCCTGGGACGTCCAGTGGTCAATAAGGAGCTTCCCTCTGAGGAACCAAAGGAATCTGAGACTCATCTAGAGACCATAGAGATTCCATTGAACCTCCTTATGCCCTTCATGAGCTCTGATGAGTATTCCTCTTCTGAAGAGAATGAGGATGTTACTGAAGAGCAAACTGCCAAGTTTTTTGGTGCAATCATGAAGCTGAATGCCAAATTATTTGGCATTGATACTTGGGAAGTTGAACCTCCCTTGTTCATCAATGAACTAAGTGATCTGGATCAACTGACATTGCCTCAGAAGAGACAAGATCCTGGAAAGTTCATAATACCCTGTACCATAGGCACCATGATCTTTAAGGCTCTGTGTGACCTTGGTTCAGGAATAAACCTCATGCCCCTCTCTGTAATAGAGAAACTGGGAATCTATGGGGTGCAAGGTGCTAAAATCTCACTAGAGATGGCAGATAGCTCAAGAAAACAGGCTTATGGACAAGTAGAAGATGTATTAGTAAAGGTTGAGGGCCTTTACATACCTACTGATTTCATAATCCTGGATACTGGAAAGGAAGAGGATGAATCCATCATCCTAGGAAGACCTTTCCTGGCCACAGCAAGAGCTGTGATTGATGTTGACAGAGGTGAAATAGTCCTTCAATGGAATGAGAACTCCCTTGTATTCAAAACTCAAGGATCTCCCTCTGCAACCATAGAGAGGAAGCATGAAAAGCTTCTCTCAAAGCAGAGTCAACCAGAGCCCCCACAGTCAAACTCTAAGTTTGGTGTTGAACTCCCATATCCAAACTCTAAGTTTGGTGTTGGAGAGTCTCAACAAAGCTCTGCACATCTGTGAGGCTCCATGAGAGCCCACTGTCAAGCTATTGACATTAAAGAAGCGCTTGTTGGGAGGCAACCCAATGTTTATCTAATTCTTATTTTTATTGTTTTTCATGTTTTCTTAGGTTCATGATCATGTGGAGTCACAAAATAAACAAAAAAATCAAAAACGGAATCAAAAACAGCAGAAGAAAAATCACACCCTGGAGGAGCATCTGTCTGGCGCTCAAACGCCAGAACAGAGCATAGTTCTGGCGCTGAACGCCCAGAATGGGAGCATCCTGGCGCTGAACGCCCAGAACAAGCATGGTTCTGGCGTTCAACGCCAGAAATGGCAGCAAAAGGGCGTTGAACGCCCAAAATGGGCACCAACCTGGCGCTGAACACCCAGAGTTGTGTGCAAGGGCATTTTGCATGCCTAAATTGGTGCAGGGATGTAAATGCCCTGACACCTCAAGGCCGAATACACACTCCCATCCATCTCCTCCATATCTTCTTCTTATTCTTCTATTCTTTCTTCTTTTGCTCGAGGGCGAGCAACATTCTAAGTTTGGTGTGGTAAAAAAGCATAGCTTTTTTGTTTTTTCTCCATAACCATTGATGGCACCTAAGGCCAGAGAGGCCTCTAGAAAGAGGAAAGGGAAGACAAAAGCTTCCATCAAGGGTCTATAGCTCAGTGGTAGAACATTTGACTACAAATCAAGAGATCCCTGAGATACCTCAGGGGATACATTTTCTTCCACACAATTATTGGAAGCAACTAAGGGTGGAACATCAAGAGCACTCCATCATCCTTCATGAAATCAGAGAAGATCTAAAAGCAATGAAGGAGGAGCAACAAAGACAAGGAAGAGACATAGAAGAGCTCAAGGACATCATTGGTTCCTCAAGAAGGAAACGCCACCATCACTAAGGTGGATTCATTCCTTGTTCTTGCTTTCTCTGTTTTTTGTTTTCGGTATTATGTGCTTATCTATGTTTGTGCCTTCATTACATGATCATTAGTAGTTAGTAACTTTGTCTTAAAGATATGAATGTCCTATGAATCCATCACCTCTATTAAATAAAAAATATTTTAATTCAAAAGAACAAGAAGTACATGAGTTTCGAATTTATCCTTGAACTTAGTTTAATTATATTGATGTGGTGACAATGCTTCTTGTTTTCTGAATGTATGCTTGAACAGTGCATATGTCTTTTGAAGTTGTTGTTTAAGAATGTTAAATATGTTGGCTCTTGAAAGAATGATGACTAGGAGACATGTTATTTGATAATCTGAAAAATCATAAAAATGATTCTTGAAGCAAGAAAAAGCAGCAAAGAACAAAGCTTGCAGAAAAAAAAAAGGGCGAAAAAAAAAAGAAAAGAAAAAAAATAGAAAGAAAAAGAAAAAGCAAGCAGAAAAAGCCAATAACCCTTAAAACCAAAAGGCAAGGGCAAATAAAAAGGATCCCAAGGCTTTGAGCATCAGTGGATAGGAGGGCCTAAAGGAATAAAATCCTGGTCTAAGCGGCTAAACCAAGCTATCCCTAACCATGTGCTTGTGGCGTGTAGGTGTCAAGTGAAAACTTGAGACTGAGCGGTTAAAGTCAAGGTCCAAAGCAAAAAAAGAGTGTGCTTAAGAACCCTGGACACCTCTAGTTGGGGACTTTAGCAAAGCTGAGTCACAATCTGAAAAGGTTCACCCAATTATGTGTCTGTGGCATTTATGTATCTGGTGGTAACACTGGAAAACAAAGTGCTTAGGGCCACGGCCAAGACTCATAAAGAAGCTGTGTTCAAGAATCATCATATTGAACTAGGAGAATCAATAACACTATCTGAACTCTGAGTTCCTATAGATGCCAATCATTCTGAACCTCAATGGATAAAGTGAGATGCCAAAACTATTCAAGAGGCAAAAAGCTATAAGTCCCGCTCATTTGATTGAAGCTATGTTTCATTGATAGTTTGGAATTTATAGTATATTCTCTTCTTTTTATCCTATTTGATTTTCAGTTGCTTGGGGACAAGCAACAATTTAAGTTTGGTGTTGTGATGAGCGGATAATTTATACGCTTTTTGGCATTGTTTTTAGTATGTTTTTAGTAGGATCTAGTTACTTTTAGGGATGTTTTCCTTAGTTTTTATGTTAAATTCACATTTCTGGACTTTACTATGAGTTTGTGTGTTTTTCTGTGATTTCAGGTATTTTCTGGCTGAAATTGAGGGACTTGAGCAGAAATCAGATTCAGAGGTTGAAAAAGGACTGCTGATGCTGTTGGATTCTGACCTCCCTGCACTCAACGTGGATTTTCTGGAGCTACAGAACTCGAAATGGCGCGCTTCCAATTGCGTTGGAAAGTAGACATCCAGGGCTTTTCAGAAATATATAATAGTTCATACTTTGGCAAAGAATTGACGACGTAAATTGGCGTTCAACGCCAGCCTTCTGCCCAAATCTGGCGTCCAGCGTCAGAAAAGGATCCAAAACCAGAGTTGAACGCCCAAACTGGCACAGAAACTGGCGTTCAACTCCACAGATGGCCTCTGCACGTGCAACACTTAAGCTCAGCCCAAACACACACCAAGTGGGCCCCGGAAGTGAATTTATACATCAAATACTTACTCATGTAAACCCTAGTAGCTAGTTTATTATAAATAGGACCTCTTACTATTGTATTTGACATCTTTGATCAGTTGTATGCTATCTTAGATCACAATAGGGGGCTGGCCATCTCGGCCATGCCTGGACCTTCACTTATGTATTTTCATACAGTAGAGTTTCTACACTCCATAGATTAAGGTGTGGAGCTCTGCTGTTCTTCAAAGATTAATGCAAAGTACTACTGTTTTCTATTCAATTCTTCTTATTTCGCTTCTAAGATGTCCATTCGCACCCAAGAACGTGATGAAGGTGATGATTAAGTGTGACGCTCATCATCATTCTCCCTTATGAACGAGTGCCTGACAAACACTTCTGTTCTACATGAATTAAGCTAGAATGAGTATCTCTTAGATCTCCTAACTGGAATCTTCGTGGCGTAAGCTAGAATGATGGCGGCATTCAAGAGGATCCGGAAGGTCTAAACCTTGTCTGTGGTATTCTGAGTAGGATTCAATGATTGAATGACTGTGACGAGCTTCAAACTCGCGATTGTTGGGCGTTAGTGACAGACGCAAAAGGAGGGTGAATCCTATTCCAGCATGATCGAGAACCGACAGATGAATAGCCGTGCCGTGACAGGGTGCGTGAGCATATGATTCACTGAGAGGAGGGGATGTAGCCACTGACAACGGTGATGCCCTTGCATACAGCCAGCCATGGAAAGGAGTAAGACTGATTGGATGAAGATAGCAGGAAAGCAGAGGTTCAGAGGAACGAAAAGTATCTCCATTCGCTTATCTGAAATCCCTGCCAATGAATCTACATAAGTATCTCTATCCCTTTTTTTGTTTATTTTAATCTAATAAAGTATCATGTTTAAATCCGCCTGACTGAGATTTGCAAGGTGACCATAGCTTGCTTCATACCAACAATCTCCGTGGGATTCGACCCTTACTCACGTAAGGTATTACTTGGACGACCCAGTGCACTTGCTGGTTAGTTGTATCGAAGTTGTGACAATTATGAATTAAGATCAAAGCACCAAGCTTTGGAGCCATTACCAGGGATTGTTCGAGCCTGGAGATCACAATTTCGTGCACCAAGATTTTGACAAAATCTTGGTGCACGAAATTGTGATCTCCAGGCTCGAACAAATCCTGGTAATGGCTCCAAAGCTTGGTGCTTTGATCTTAATTCATAATTGTCACAACTTCGATACAACTAACCAGCAAGTGCACTGGGTCGTCCAAGTAATACCTTACGTGAGTAAGGGTCGAATCCCACGGAGATTGTTGGTATGAAGCAAGCTATGGTCACCTTGTAAATCTCAGTCAGGCAGATATAAAGTGATAATGGTGTTTTCGAATTTAATATAATAAGACAGGGATAGAAATACTTATGTAAATCATTGGTAGGAATTTCAGATAAGCGAATGGAGATGCTTTTCGTTCCTCTGAACCTCTGCTTTCCTGCTATCTTCATCCAATCAGTCTTACTCCTTTCCATGGCTGGCTTTATGCAAGGGCATCACCGTTGTCAGTGGCTACATCCCCTCCTCTCAGTGAATAATATGCTCACGCACCCTGTCACGGCACGGCTATTCATCTGTCGGTTCTCGATCATGCTGGAATAGGATTCACCCTCCTTTTGCGTCTGTCACTAACGCCCAACAATCGCGAGTTTGAAGCTCGTCACAGTCATTCAATCATTGAATCCTACTCGGAATACCACAGACAAGGTTTAGACTTTCCGGATTCTCTTGAATGCCGCCATCATTCTAGCTTACGCCACGAAGATTCTAGTTAGGAGATCTAAGAGATATTCATTCTAGCTTAATTCATGTAGAACAGAAGTGTTTGTCAGGCACGCGTTCATGAGGAAGAAGGATGATGAGCGTCACACATAATCATCACCTTCATCACGTTCTTGGGTGCGAATGGATATCTTAGAAGCGAAATAAGAAGAATTGAATAGAAAACAGTAGTACTTTGCATTAATCTTTGAGGAACAGCAGAGCTCCACACCTTAATCTATGGAGTGTAGAAACTCTACCGTTGAAATACATAAGTGAAAGTCCAGGCATGGCCGAGATGGCCAGCCCCTCTGATCTAAGAACCAGACGTCCAAAGATGCCTAATACAATAGTAGGAGGTCCTATTTATAATAAACTAGCTACTAGGGTTTACATGAGTAAGTAATTGATATAAATCCACTTCTTGGGCCCACTTGGTGTGTGTTTGGGCTGAGCCTGAGTGTTGCACGTGCAGAGGCCATTTGTGGAGTTGAACGCCAGTTTCTGTGCCAGTTTGGGCGTTCAACTCTGGTTTTGGATCCTTTTCTGGCGCTGGACGCCAGATTTGGGCAGAAGGCTGGCGTTGAACGCCAGTTTACGTCATCAATTCTTGGCCAAAGTATGGACTATTATATATTGCTGGAAAGCCCTGGATGTCTACTTTCCAACGCAATTGGAAGCGCGCCATTTCGAGTTCTGTAGCTCCAGAAACTCCACTTTGAGTGCAGGGAGGTCAGAATCCAACAGCATCAGCAGTCCTTTTTCAACCTCTGAATCTGATTTCTGCTCAAGTCCCTCAATTTCAGCCAGAAAATACCTGAAATCACAGAAAAACACACAAACTCATAGAAAAGCCCAGAAATGTGAATTTAACATAAAAACTAATGAAAATATCCCTAAAACTGACTAGATCCTACTAAAAACATACTAAAAACAATGCCAAAAAGCGTATAAATTATCCGTTCATCACATCAAAAACTTGGTGCACGAAATTGTGATCTCCAGGCTCGAACAAATCCTGGTAATGGCTCCAAAGCTTGGTGCTCTGATCTTAATTCATAATTGTCACAACTTCGATACAACTAACCAGCAAGTGCATTGGGTCGTCCAAGTAATACCTTACGTGAGTAAGGGTCGAATCCCACGGAGATTGTTGGTATGAAACAAGCTATGGTCACCTTGTAAATCTCATTCAGGCGGATATAAAATAATCATGGAGTTTTCGAATAATAAATAATAGAATAGGGATAGAGATACTTATGTAAATCATTGGTAGGAATTTCAGATAAGCGAATGGAGATGCTTTTCGTTCCTCTGAACCTCTGCTTTCCTACTATCTTCATCCAATCGGTCTTACTCCTTTCCATGGCTGGCTGTATGCAAGGGCATCACCGTTGTCAGTGGCTACATCCCCTCCTCTCAGTGAATAATATGCTCACGCACCCTGTCACGGCACGGCTATTCATCTGTCGGTTCTCGATCATGCTGGAATAGGATTCACCCTCCTTTTGCGTCTGTCACTAACGCCCAACAATCGCGAGTTTGAAGCTCGTCACAGTCATTCAATCATTGAATCCTACTCAGAATACCACAGAGAAGGTTTAGACCTTCCGGATTCTCTTGAATGCCGCCATCATTCTAGCTTACGCCACGAAGATTCCTGTTAGGAGATCTAAGAGATACTCATTCTAGCTTAATTCATGTAGAACAGAAGTGTTTGTCAGGCACGCGTTCATAGGGGAGAATGGTGATGAGCGTCACACAAAATCATCACCTTCATCACGTTCTTGGGTGCGAATGGATATCTTAGAAGCGAAATAAGAAGAATTGAATAGAAAACAAGAGTACTTTGCATTAATCTTTGAGGAACAGCAGAGCTCCACACCTTAATCTATGGAGTGTAGAAACTCTACCGTATGAAAATACATAAGTGAAGGTCCAGGCATGGCTGTGTGGCTAGCCCCCATGGTCTAAGAACAATGCGTTCCAAGATGATCCTAAGATCCTAAGATGATCAAAAGATTCCTAATACAATAGTAAAAGGTCCTATTTATAATAAACTAGCTACTAGGGTTTACATGAGTAAGTAATTGATGCATAAATCCACTTCCGGGGCCCACTTGGTGTGTGTTTGGGCTGAGCCTGAGTGTTGCACGTGCAGAGGCCATTTGTGGAGTTGAACGCCAGTTTCTGTGCCAGTTTGGGCGTTCAACTCTGGTTTTGGATCCTTTTCTGGCGCTGGACTCCAGATTTGGGCAGAAGGCTGGCGTTGAACGCCAGTTTACGTCGTCAATTCTTGGCCAAAGTATGGACTATTATATAATGCTGGAAAGCCCTGGATGTCTACTTTCCAACGCAATTGGAAGCGCGCCATTTCAAGTTCTGTAGCTCCAGAAAATCCACTTTGAGTGCAGGGAGGTCAGAATCCAACAGCATCAGCAGTCCTTTTTCAATCTCTGAATCTGATTTCTGCTCAAGTCCCTCAATTTCAGCCAGAAAATACCTGAAATCACAGAAAAACACACAAACTCATAGTAATGCCCAGAAATGTGAATTTAACATAAAAACTAATGAAAACATCCCTAAAAGTAACTAGATCCTACTAAAAACATACTAAAAACAATGTCAAAAAGCGTATAAATTATCCGCTCATGAACTGGTTATTAGCAACCATGTCAATGAGTTCTTGAGCTTCTGCAGGCGTTTTCTTTAGGTGAATGGATCCACCTGCAGAAGTGTCCAGTGACATCTTTGATAGCTCAGATAAACCATCATAGAATATATCCAGGATGGTCCATTCTGAAAGCATGTCAGAAGGACACTTTTTGGTCAACTGTTTGTATCTTTCCCAAGCTTCATAGAGAGATTCACCTTCTTTCTGTCTGAAGGTTTGAACATCAGCTCTAAGCTTGCTCAGCTTTTGAGGAGGAAAGTACTTGGCTAAGAAAGCCGTGACCAGCTTATCCCAAGAGTTCAGGCTGTCTTTGGGTTGAGAATCCAACCATAATCTAGCTCTGTCTCTTACAGCAAAAGGGAAAAGCATGAGCCTGTAGACTTCAGGATCTACTCCATTAGTCTTAACAGTATCACATATCTGCAAGAATTCAGTCAAGAACTGAAAAGGATCTTCAGATGGAAGTCCATGAAACTTGCAGTTCTGCTGCATCAGAGAAACTAATTGAGGTTTCAGCTCAAAGTTGTTTGCTCCAATGGCAGGAATGGAGATGCTTCTTCCATGTAGATTGGAATTAGGTGCAGTAAAGTCACCAAGCATCTTCCTTACATTATTATTATTTTCGGCTGCCATATTCTCTTCCTGTTCGTAAATTTCTAAAAGGTTATCTCTGGATTGTTGTATTTTAGCTTCTCTTAATTTTCTCTTCAGAGTCCTTTCAGGTTCTGGATCTGCTTCCACAAGAATGTTCTTATCCTTGCTCCTGCTCATATGACAAAGAAGAAGGCACAGAAAAATAATAATAATAATGGAGATCCTTTATACCACAGTATAGGGATTCCTGTGTGAGTGGAAGAAGAGGGGGAGACAAAGAATGTAATATAATGGAAGAAACACAACTGTGAGGATGGAAGAGAGGTGAAATGAGATGTTAGGATATGAATGAATAAATAGAATGGGATGGGGGAGGGGTAATTTTCGAAAATTATTTTGAAAAAGGAGTTAGTGATTTTTGAAAATGGTTTTTGAAAAATTGTTAGTAATTTTCGAAAATTAAGTTTTAAAAATTAAAATAATTAATAAATTAAAAAGAAATTTTGAAAAAGAGGGGAGATATTTTCGAAAAATGAGAGAGAGAGAGTTAGTTAGGTGGTTTTGAAAAAGTTAAGAAACAAACAAAAAGTTAGTTAGTTGGTTGAAACAAATTTTGAAAAAGATAGGAAGTTAGGAAGTTGGAAAAGATATTTTGAAAAGATATTTTTGAAAAAGATAAGATAAGAAGATATTTTTGAAAAGATATGATTGAAATTAGTTTTGAAAAAGATTTGATTTTTAAAATCTCAATTAATGACTTGATTCATAAGAAATCACAAGATATGATTCTAGAACTTAAAGTTTGAATCTTTCTTAACAAGCAAGTAACAAACTTCAAATTTTTGAATCAAAACATTAATTGTTTATGTTATTTTCGAAAATTTGATATAAAAATAAGAAAAAGATTTTTGAAAAATATTTTTTGGAATTTTCGAAAATAACTAAGAATTTTGAAAAAGTTTTGATTTTTGAAAAAGATTTTGAAAAAGATAAGATTTTCAAATTGAAAATTTGATTTGACTCATAAGAAACAACTTGATTTTAAAAATTTTTGAAAAAGTCAATCCAAATTTTCGAATTTGATGAGAGAAAAAGGGAAAGATATATTTTTTTTTTTATTTTTGAAATTTTTATGAAAAACATGAAAAATATGCAATGCATGAAATTTTTAGATCAAAACAATGAATGCATGCAAGAATGCTATGAATGTCAAGATGAACACCAAGAACACTATGAATGTCATGATGAACATCAAGAACATATTTTTGAAAAATTTTTAATGCAAAGAAAACATGCAAGACACCAAACTTCGAAATCTTTCATGTTTAGACTCTAAGAAACGAAAAATGCATATGAAAAACAATAAAAGACACAAAACAAAAAATCAACAAGATCAAACAAGAAGACTTACCAAGAACAACTTGAAGATCATGAAGAACACTATGTATGCATGAATTTTCGAAAAAAAAATGCAAGATGCATATGCAATTGACACCAAACTTATAACATGACTCAAGACTCAAACAAGAACACAAAAATATTTTTGATTTTTATGATTTTCTAATTTTTTTTGGATTTTTTCGAAAATAATATGAAAAAGAAAAATAAGGATTCCAAAATTTTTAATATGAATTCCAGGAATCTTGCCATGTTAGTCTAAAGCTTCAGTCCAGGAATTAGACATGGCTTACTAGCCAGCCAAGCTTTCAATGAAAGCTTCAGTCCAAAACACTAGACATGGCCAATGGCCAGCCAAGCTTTAGCATGTAGATCAGGAACAGTAGCAGGTGGATTAGCAACAACTAGCTTGTTCTTGATAACAAATTGCTGCCTCAGTCCAAATAAATTTAGACATGGCTTTACAGCCAGCCAGGCTTCACATGCTTCATGAAACACTAGAATTCATTCTTAAAAATCTTGAATAAAATTTTTGAAAACATTTTTATTTTTATTTTTCGAAAACAGGTGAAAAGATTTTGAAAATATTTTTGAAAAATTTTTGAAAAGAAAATAAAAAGAAAATTACCTAATCTGAGCAACAAGATGGACCGTCAGTTGTCCAAACTCAAACAATCCCCGGCAACGGCGCCAAAAACTTGGTGCACGAAATTGTGATCTCCAGGCTCGAACAAATCCTGGTAATGGCTCCAAAGCTTGGTGCTTTGATCTTAATTCATAATTGTCACAACTTCGATACAACTAACCAGCAAGTGCACTGGGTCGTCCAAGTAATACCTTACGTGAGTAAGGGTCGAATCCCACGGAGATTGTTGGTATGAAGCAAGCTATGGTCACCTTGTAAATCTCAGTCAGGCGGATATAAAATAATCATGGAGTTTTCGAATAATAAATAATAGAATAGGGATAGAGATACTTATGTAAATCATTGGTAGGAATTTCAGATAAGCGAATGGAGATGCTTTTCGTTCCTCTGAACCTCTGCTTTCCTGCTATCTTCATCCAATCGGTCTTACTCCTTTCCATGGCTGGCTGTATGCAAGGGGCATCACCGTTGTCAGTGGCTACATCCCCTCCTCTCAGTGAATAATATGCTCACGCACCCTGTCACGGCACGGCTATTCATCTGTCGGTTCTCGATCATGCTGGAATAGGATTCACCCTCCTTTTGCGTCTGTCACTAACGCCCAACAATCGCGAGTTTGAAGCTCGTCACAGTCATTCAATCATTGAATCCTACTCAGAATACCACAGACAAGGTTTAGACCTTCCGGATTCTCTTGAATGCCGCCATCATTCTAGCTTACGCCACGAAGATTCCTGTTAGGAGATCTAAGAGATACTCATTCTAGCTTAATTCATGTAGAACAGAAGTGTTTGTCAGGCACGGGTACATAGGGGAGAATGGTGATGAGCGTCACACATAATCATCACCTTCATCACGTTCTTGGGTGCGAATGGATATCTTAGAAGCGAAATAAGAAGAATTGAATAGAAAACAAGAGTACTTTGCATTAATCTTTGAGGAACAGCAGAGCTCCACACCTTAATCTATGGAGTGTAGAAACTCTACCGTATGAAAATACATAAGTGAAGGTCCAGGCATGGCCGTGTGGCCAGCCCCCATGGTCTAAGAACAATGCATTCCAAGATGATCCTAAGATCCTAAGATGATCAAAAGATGCCTAATACAATAGTAAAAGGTCCTATTTATAATAAACTAGCTACTAGGGTTTACATGAGTAAGTAATTGATGCATAAATCCACTTCCGGGGCCCACTTGGTGTGTGTTTGGGCTGAGCCTGAGTGTTGCACGTGCAGAGGCCATTTGTGGAGTTGAACGCCAGTTTCTGTGCCAGTTTGGGCGTTCAACTCTGGTTTTGGATCCTTTTCTGGCGCTGGACTCCAGATTTGGGCAGAAGGCTGGCGTTGAACGCCAGTTTACGTCGTCAATTATTGGCCAAAGTATGGACTATTATAAATTGCTGGAAATCCCTGGATGTCGAATTTCCAACGCAATTGGAAGCGCGCCATTTCGAGTTCTGTAGCTCCAGAAAATCCACTTTGAGTGCAGGGAGGTCAGAATCCAACAGCATCAGCAGTCCTTTTTCAATCTCTGAATCTGATTTCTGCTCAAGTCCCTCAATTTCAGCCAGAAAATACCTGAAATCATAGAAAAACACACAAATTCATAGTAAAGTCCAGAAATGTGAATTTAACATAAAAACTAATGAAAACATCCCTAAAAGTAACTAGATCCTACTAAAAACATACTAAAAACAATGTCAAAAAGCGTATAAATTATCCACTCATCACTTGGTGCACGAAATTGTGTTCCATGTTCTTTGTACTTGTGTGAGATTAACAATATATAATTGTATTGAATCCTCATTGTGACTCTATGTGTGGACACAACTCCGTTCAACTAACCAGCAAGTGCACTGGGTCGTCCAAGTAATACCTTACGTGAGTAAGGGTCGAATCCCACGGAGATTGTTGGTATGAAGCAAGCTATGGTCACCTTGTAAATCTCAGTCAGGCAGATATAAAGTGATAATGGTGTTTTCGAATAATAAACAATAGAATAGGGATAGAGATACTTATGTAAATCATTGGTAGGAATTCCAGATAAGCGAATGGAGATGCTTTTCGTTCCTCTGAACCTCTGCTTTCCTGTTATCTTCATCCAATCAGTCTTACTCCTTTCCATGGCTGGCTTTATGCAAGGGCATCACCGTTGTCAGTGGCTACATCCCCTCCTCTCAGTGAATAATATGCTCACGCACCCTGTCACGGCACGGCTATTCATCTGTCGGTTCCCGATCATGCTGGAATAGGATTCACCCTCCTTTTGCGTCTGTCACTAACGCCCAGCACTCGCGAGTTTGAAGCTCGTCACAGTCATTCAATCATTGAATCCTACTCAGAATACCACAGACAAGGTTTAGACCTTCTAGATTCTCTTGAATGCCGCCATCATTCTAGCTTATGCCACGAAGATTCCTGTTAGGAGATCTAAGAGATATTCATTCTAGCTTAATTCATGTAGAACATAAGTGTTTGTCAGGCACGCGTTCATAGGGGAGATGGTGATGATTATCACACATAATCATCACCTTCATCACGTTCTTGGGTGCGAATGGATATCTTAGAAGCAAAATAAGAAGAATTGAATAGAAAACAGTAGTACTTTGCATTAATCTTTGAGGAACAGCAGAGCTCCACACCTTAATCTATGGAGTGTAGAAACTCTACCGTATGAAAATACATAAGTGAAGGTCCAGGCATGGTCGAGATGGCCAGCCCCCTAAACGAGATCAATAGTCTCCTAAGATGAACAATGGATTAAAACTGAGACCAAAGATGCCTAATAAAATAGTAAGAGGTCCTATTTATAATAAACTAGTCACTAGGGTTTACATGAGTAAGTATTTGATGTATAAATCCACTTCCGGGGCCCACTTGGTGTGTGTTTGGGCTGAGCCTGAGTGTAGCACGTGCAGAGGCCATTTGTGGAGTTGAACGCCAAGTTCTGTGCCAGTTTGGGCGTTCAACTCTGGTTTTGGATCCTTTTCTGGCGCTGGACGCCAGATTTGGGCAGAAGGCTGGCGTTGAACGCCAGTTTACGTCATCAATTCTTGGCCAAAGTATGGACTATTATATATTGTTGGAAAGCCCTGGATGTCTACTTTCCAACGCAATTGGAAGCGCGCCATTTCAAGTTCTGTAACTCCAGAAAATCCACTTTGAGTGAAGGGAGGTCAGAATCCAACAGCATCAGCAGTCCTTTTTCAACCTCTGAATCTGATTTCTGCTCAAGTCCCTCAATTTCAGCCAGAAAATATCTGAAATCACAGAAAAACACACAAACTCATAGTAAAGTCCAAAAATGTGAATTTAACATAAAAACTAATGAAAACATCCCTAAAAGTAACTAGATCCTACTAAAAACATACTAAAAACAATGCCAAAAAGTGTATAAATTATCCGCTCATCACAACACCAAACTTAAATTGTTGCTTGTCCCCAAGCAACTGAAAATCAAATAGGATAAAAAGAAGAGAATATACTATAAATTCCAAACTATCAATGAAACATAGCTCCAATCATATGAGCGGGACTTATAGCTTTTTGCCTCTTGAATAGTTTTGGCATCTCACTTTATCCATTGAGGTTTAGAATGATTGGCATCTTTAGGAACTTCAGATTTCAAATAGTGTTATTGACTCTCCTAGTTCAGTATGATGATTCTTGAACACAGCTTCTTTATGAGTCTTGGCCGTGGCCCTAAGCACTTTGTTTTTCCAGTATTACTACCGGATACATAAATGCCACAGACACATAATTGGGTGAACCTTTTCAGATTGTGACTCAGCTTTGCTAAAGTCCCCAATTAGAGGTGTCCAAGGTTCTTAAGCACACTCTTTGTTTTTGCTTTGGACCTTGACTTTAACCGCTCAGTCTCAAGTTTTCACTTGACACCTACACGCCACAAGCACATGGTTAGGGACAGCTTGGTTTAGCCGCTTAGACCAGGATTTTATTCCTTTTAGGCCCTCCTATCCACTGATGCTCAAAGCCTTGGGATCCTTTTTATTTGCCCTTGCCTTTTGGTTTTAAGGGTTATTGGCTTTTTCTGCTTGCTTTTTCTTTTTCTTTCTATTTTTTTTCTATTCTCTTTTTTTTTTCGCCCTTTTTTTTTTCTGCAAGCTTTGTTCTTTGCTGCTTTTTCTTGCTTCAAGAATCATTTTTATGATTTTTCAGATTATCGAATAACATGTCTCCTAGTCATCATTCTTTCAAGAGCCAACATATTTAACATTCTTAAACAACAACTTCAAAAGGCATATGCACTGTTCAAGCATACATTCAGAAAACAAGAAGCATTGTCACCACATTAATATAATTAAGCTAAGTTCAAGGATAAATTCGAAACTCATGTACTTCTTGTTCTTTTGAATTAAAACATTTTTCATTTAAGAGAGGTGATGGATTCATAGGACATTCATAACTTTAAGACAAAGTTACTAACTACTAATGATCATGTAATGAAGACACAAACACAGATAAGCACATAACATATAAAACGAAAAAAATAGAGAAAGTAAGAACAAGGAATGAGTCCACCTTAGTGATGTCCTTGAGCTCTTCTATGTCTCTTCCTTGTCTTTGCTGCTCCTCCTTTATTGCTTTTAGATCTTCTCTGATTTCATGAAGGATGAAGGAGTGCTCTTGATGTTCCACCCTTAGTTGCTTCCAATAATTGTGTGGAAGAAAATGTATCCCCTGAGGTATCTCAGGGATCTCTTGATTTGCAATCAAATGTTCTACCACTGAGCTATAGATCCTTGATGGAAGCTTTTGTCTTCCCTTTCCTCTTTCTAGAGGTTTCTCTGGCCTTAGGTGCCATCAATGGTTATGGAAAAAACAAAAAAGCTATGCTTTTACCACACCAAACTTAGAATGTTGCTCGCCCTCGAGCAAAAGAAGAAAGAATGAAGAAGATATGGAGGAGATGGATGGGAGTGTGTATTCGGCCATATGGGTGGGATTGGGTGGGAAAGAGATGTTGAATTTTGAAGGAAAGTGGGTGTTTGGATGTGAGTGGTAAAGGGTTAATAGGGAAGGGTGTTTATTGGGAATAGAGGATGATTGAGAAGAGAGAAGAGAGTGAGTGGAGGTAGGTGGGGATCCTGTGATGTCCACAGATCCTGAGGTGTCAAGGCATTTACATCCCTGCACCAATTTAGGCATGCAAAATGCCCTTGCACACAACTCTGGGCGTTCAACGCCAGGTTGGTGCCCATTTTGGGCGTTCAACGCCCCTTTGCTGCCATTTCTGGCGTTGAACGCCAGAACCATGCTTGTTCTGGGCGTTCAGCGCCAGGATGCTCCCATTCTGGGCGTTCAGCGCCAGAACTATGCTCTGTTCTGGCGTTTGAACGCCAGACAGATGCTCCTCCAGGGTGTGATTTTTCTTCTGCTGTTTTTGATTCCGTTTTTAATTTTTTTGTTTATTTTGTGACTCCACATGATCATGAACCTAAGAAAACATGAAAAACAATAAAAATAAGAATTAGATAAACATTGGGTTGCCTCCCAACAAGCGCTTCTTTAATGTCAATAGCTTGACAGTGGGCTCTCATGGAGCCTCACAGATGTGCAGAGCTTTGTTGAGACTCTCCAACACCAAACTTAGAGTTTGGATATGGGAGTTCAACACCAAACTTAGAGTTTGGTTGTGGCTTCCCAACACCAAACTTAGAGTTTGACTGTGGGGGCTCTGGTTGACTCTGCTTGGAGAGAAGCTTTTTCTGCTTCCTCTCCATGGTTGCAGAGGGAGATCCTTGAGTTTTGAATACAAGGGAGTTCTCATTCCATTGAAGGAATATTTCACCTCTATCAACATCAATCACAGCTCTTGCTGTGGCCAGGAAAGGTCTTCCTAGGATGATAGATTCATCCTCTTCCTTTCCAGTATCCAGGATTATGAAATCAGTAGGTATGTAAAGGCCTTCAACCTTTACTAATACATCTTCTACTTGTCCATAAGCCTGTCTTCTTGAGCTGTCTGCCATCTCTAGTGAGATTTTAGCAGCTTGCACCCCATAGATTCCCAGTTTCTCTATTACAGAGAGGGGCATGAGGTTTATCCCTGAACCAAGGTCACACAGAGCCTTAAAGATCATGGTGCCTATGGTACAAGGGATTATGAACTTTCCAGGATCCTATCTCTTCTGAGGCAATGTCAGTTGATCCAGATCACTTAGTTCATTGATGAACAAGGGAGGTTCAACTTCCCAATCATCAATGCCAAATAATTTGGCATTTAGCTTCATGATTGCACCAAGAAACTTGGCAGTTTGCTCTTCAGTAGCATCCTCATTCTCTTCAGAAGAGGAATACTCATCAGAGCTCATGAAGGGCATAAGGAGGTTCAATGGAATCTCTATGGTCTCTAGATGAGTCTCAGATTCCTTTGGTTCCTCAGAGGGAAGCTCCTTATTGACCACTGGACGTCCCAGGAGGTCTTCCTCCTTGGGATTCACGTCCTCTCCTCTCCTCACAGGTTCGGCCATGGCGCTTATGTCAATGGCCTTGCACTCTCCTTTTGGATTCTCTTCTGTATTGCTTGGGAGAGTACTAGGAGGGATTTCAGTGATCCTTTTACTCAGCTGGCCCACTTGTGCTTCCAGATTTCTAATGGAAGACCTGGTTTCATTCATGAAACTTACAGTGGCCTTGGATAGATCAGAGACTAGATTTGCTAAATTAGAAGCATTTTGTTCAGAGTTCTCTGTCTGTTGCTGAGTTGATGATGGAAAAGGTTTGCTATTGCTAAACCTGTTTCTTCCACCATTATTAAAGCCTTGTTGGGGCTTTTGATCCTTCCATGAGAAATTTGGATGATTTCTCCATGTTGAGTTATAGGTGTTTCCATAAGGTTCACCTAAGTAATTTACCTCTGCTATTGCAGGGTTCTCAGGATCATAAGCTTCTTCTTCAGAAGATGCCTCTTGAGTACTGTTGGATGCAGCTTGCATTCCATGCAGACTCTGAGAAATCATATTGACTTGCTGAGTCAATATTTTATTCTGAGCCAATATGGCATTCAGAGTATCAACCTCAAGAACTCCCTTCTTCATAGGCGTCCCATTACTCACAGGATTCCTTTCAGAAGTGTACATGAACTGGTTATTAGCAACCATGTCAATGAGTTCTTGAGCTTCTGCAGGCGTTTTCTTTAGGTGAATGGATCCACCTGCAGAAGTGTCCAGTGACATCTTTGATAGCTCAGATAAACCATCATAGAATATATCCAGGATGGTCCATTCTGAAAGCATGTCAGAAGGACACTTTTTGGTCAACTGTTTGTATCTTTCCCAAGCTTCATAGAGGGATTCACCTTCTTTCTGTCTGAAGGTTTGAACATCAGCTCTAAGCTTGCTCAGCTTTTGAGGAGGAAAGTACTTGGCTAAGAAAGCCGTGACCAGCTTATCCCAAGAGTTCAGGCTGTCTTTGGGTTGAGAATCCAACCATAATCTAGCTCTGTCTCTTACAGCAAAAGGGAAAAGCATGAGCCTGTAGACTTCAGGATCTACTCCATTAGTCTTAACAGTATCACATATCTGCAAGAATTCAGTTAAGAACTGAAAAGGATCTTCAGATGGAAGTCCATGAAACTTGCAGTTCTGCTGCATCAGAGAAACTAATTGAGGTTTCAGCTCAAAGTTGTTTGCTCCAATGGCAGGAATGGAGATGCTTCTTCCATGTAAATTGGAATTAGGTGTAGTAAAGTCACCAAGCATTCTCCTTGCATTGTTGTTGGGTTCAGCTGCCATCTCCTTTACTTGTTCGAAATTTTCAATCAAGTTGTCTCTGGATTGTTGTATTTTAGCTTCTCTTAATTTTCTCTTCAGAGTCCTTTCAGGTTCTGGATCAGCTTCAACAAGAATGCCTTTTTCTCTGTCCCTGCTCATAAGAAAGAGAAGAGAACAAGAAAAGAAGAGGAATCCTCTATGTCACAGTAAAGAGGTTCCTTATTGTTAGTAGAAGAAAAGAAGAAGAAATTCGAACACAGATAGAAGAGGGGGTTCGAATTTGGTGATGATGTGAGGAAGAGATGTTAGTTAATGAATGAATAAATAGAATAAGATGAGAGAGAAGGAGGGAATTTTCGAAATTAATATTTGAAAAGGAGTTAGTGATTTTTGAAAATGGTTTTTGAAAAATGTTAGTAATTTTCGAAAATTTTTGAAATCAAAAATAAAAAATAAAAATAATTAGTTAATTAAAAAGAAATTTTTTGAATAAGAGGGAAGATATTTTCGAAAATGAGAGAGAGAGAGTTAGTTAGGTGGTTTTGAAAAAGTTAAGAAACAAACAAAAAGTTAGTTAGTTAGTTGAAACAAATTTTGAAAAGATAAGAAGTTAGGAAGTTAGAAAAGATATTTTGAAAAGATATTTTTGAAAAAGATAAGATAAGAAGATATTTTTGAAAAGATATGATTGAAATTAGTTTTGAAAAAGATTTGATTTTTTTAAATCTTAATTAATGACTTGATTCATAAGAAATCACAAGATATGATTCTAGAACTTAAAGTTTGAATCTTTCTTAACAAGCAAGTAACAAACTTCAAATTTTTGAATCAAAACATTAATTGATTATGTTATTTTCGAAAATTTGATATAAAAATAAGAAAAATATTTTTGAAAAATATTTTTGGAATTTTCGAAAATAACTAAGAATTTTGAAAAAGATTTTGAAAAAGATAAGATTTTCAAATTGAAAATTTGATTTGACTCATAAGAAACAACTTGATTTTTTAAAAATTTTTGAAAAAGTCAACTCAATTTTCGAATTTGATGAGAGAAAAAGGGAAAGATAATTTTTTTGATTTTTGAAATTTTTATGAAAAACATGAAAAATATGCAATGCAAGAAATTTTTAGATCAAAACAATGAATGCATGCAAGAATGCTTTGAATGTCAAGATGAACACCAAGAACACTATGAAGATCATGATGAACATCAAGAACATATTTTTGAAAAATTTTTAATGCAAAGAAAACATGCAAGACACCAAACTTAGAATTCTTTAATGCTTACGCACTAAGAATTCAAGAATGCATATGATAAACATGAAAAGACACAACAACAAAAAATCATCAAGATCAAACAAGAAGACTTACCAAGAACAACTTGAAGATCATGAAGAACACTATGAATGCATGATATTTTCGAAAAAATGCAAGATGCATATGCAAGTGACACCAAACTTATAATGTGACTCAAGACTCAAACAAGAAACAGAAAATATTTTTGATTTTTATGATTTTCTAATTTTTTTGGATTTTTATTTTATATTTTTCGAAAATTATATGAAAAAGAAAAATAAGGATTCCAAAATTTTTAATATGAATTCCAGGAATCTTGCATTCTTAGTCTAAAGCTTCAGTCCAGGAATTAGACATGGCTCACTAGCCAGCCAAGCTTTCAAAGAAAGCTCCAGTCCAAAACACTAGACATGGCCAATGGCCAGCCAAGCTTCAGCAGGTGATCATGGATCAGCAGCGGGTGGATGAGCAACAACTAAATTGCTCTTGATAACAAATTGCAAGCCTCAGTCCAAATGAATTTAGACATGGCTTTACAGCCAGCCAGGCTTCAACATGCTTCATGAAACACTAGAATTCATTCTTAAAAATTTTGAATAAAATTTTGAAAACATTTTTAATTTTTTTTCGAAAACAAAAGAGAAATTTTTTTGAAAATATTTTTGAAAGATTTTTGAAAAGAAAACGAAAAGAAAGTTACCCAATCTGAGCAACAAGATGAACCGTCAGTTGTCCAAACTCAAACAATCCCCGGCAACGGCGCCAAAAACTTGGTGCACGAAATTGTGTTCCATGTTCTTTGTACTTGTGTGAGATTAACAATATATAATTGTATTGAATCCTCATTGTGGCTCTATGTGTGGACACAACTCAGTTCAACTAACCAGCAAGTGCACTGGGTCGTCCAAGTAATACCTTACGTGAGTAAGGGTCGAATCCCACGGAGATTGTTGGTATGAAGCAAGCTATGGTCACCTTGTAAATCTCAGTCAGGCAGATATAAAGTGATAATGGTGTTTTCGAATAATAAACAATAGAATAGGGATAGAGATACTTATGTAAATCATTGGTAGGAATTCCAGATAAGCGAATGGAGATGCTTTTCGTTCCTCTGAACCTCTGCTTTCCTGCTATCTTCATCCAATCAGTCTTACTCCTTTCCATGGCTGGCTTTATGCAAGGGCATCACCGTTGTCAGTGGCTACATCCCCTCCTCTCAGTGAATAATATGCTCACGCACCCTGTCACGGCACGGCTATTCATCTGTCGGTTCCCGATCATGCTGGAATAGGATTCACCCTCCTTTTGCGTCTGTCACTAACGCCCAGCACTCGCGAGTTTGAAGCTCGTCACAGTCATTCAATCATTGAATCCTACTCAGAATACCACAGACAAGGTTTAGACCTTCCGGATTCTCTTGAATGCCGCCATCATTCTAGCTTATGCCACGAAGATTCCTGTTAGGAGATCTAAGAGATATTCATTCTAGCTTAATTCATGTAGAACATAAGTGTTTGTCAGGCACGCGTTCATAGGGGAGATGGTGATGAGCGTCACACATAATCATCACCTTCATCACGTTCTTGGGTGCGAATGGATATCTTAGAAGCGAAATAAGAAGAATTGAATAGAAAACAGTAGTACTTTGCATTAATCTTTGAGGAACAGCAGAGCTCCACACCTTAATCTATGGAGTGTAGAAACTCTACCGTATGAAAATACATAAGTGAAGGTCCAGGCATGGCCGAGATGGCCAGCCCCCTAAACGAGATCAATAGTCTCCTAAGATGAACAATGGATTAAAACTGAGACCAAAGATGCCTAATACAATAGTAAGAGGTCCTATTTATAATAAACTAGTCACTAGGGTTTACATGAGTAAGTATTTGATGTATAAATCCACTTCCGGGGCCCACTTGGTGTGTGTTTGGGCTGAGCCTGAGTGTAGCACGTGCAGAGGCCATTTGTGGAGTTGAACGCCAAGTTCTGTGCCAGTTTGGGCGTTCAACTCTGGTTTTGGATCCTTTTCTGGCGCTGGACGCCAGATTTGGGCAGAAGGCTGCCGTTGAACGTCAGTTTACATCGTCAATTCTTGGCCAAAGTATAGACTATTATATATTTCTGGAAAGCCCTGGATGTCTACTTTCCAACGCAATTGGAAGCGCGCCATTTCGAGTTCTGTAGCTCCAGAAAATCCACTTTGAGTGCAGGGAGGTCAGAATCCAACAGCATCAGCAGTCCTTTTTCAACCTCTGAATCTGATTTCTGCTCAAGTCCCTCAATTTCAGCCAGAAAATACCTGAAATCACAGAAAAACACACAAACTCATAGTAAAGTCCAGAAATGTGAATTTAACATAAAAACTAATGAAAACATCCCTAAAAGTAACTAGATCCTACTAAAAACATACTAAAAACAATGCCAAAAAGTGTATAAATTATCCGCTCATCACACAAAAACTTGGTGCACGAAATTGTGATGTCCAGGCTCGAACAATCCCTGGTAATGGCTCCAAAGCTTGGTGCTTTGATCTTAATTCATAATTTTCATAATTTCGATACAACTAACCAGCAAGTGCACTGGGTCGTCCAAGTAATACCTTACGTGAGTAAGGGTCGAATCCCACGGAGATTGTTGGTATGAAGCAAGCTATGGTCACCTTGCAAATCTCAGTCAGGTGGATTTAAAAATGATACTTTATTAGATTAAAATAAACAATAAAAGGGATAGAGATACTTATGTAGATTCATTGACAGGAATTTCAGATAAGCGAATGGAGATGCTTTTCGTTCCTCTGAACCTCCGCTTTCCTGCTATCTTCATCCAATCAGTCTTACTCCTTTCCATGGCTGGCTTTATGTGATACATCACCACTGTCAATGGCTACTTTCGGTCATCTCTCGGGAAAATGATCCAATGCCCTGTCACGGCACGGCTAATCGTCTGGAGGCATCACCCTTGTCAATGGCTTCATCTTAATCTCTCAGTGAATAATATGCTCACGCACCCTGTCACGGCATGGCTATTCATCTGTCGGTTCTCGATCATGCTGGAATAGGATTTACTATCCTTTTGCGTCTGTCACTAACGCCCTGCAATCGCGAGTTAGGAGCTCGTCACAGTCATTCAATCATTGAATCCTACTCGGAATACCACGGACAAGGTTTAGACTTTCCAGATTCTCTTGAATGCCGCCATCATTCTAGCTTACGCCACGAAGATTCTGGTTAGGAGATCTAAGAGATACTCATTCTAGCTTAATTCATGTAGAACAGAAGTGTTTGTCAGGCACGCGTTCATAAGGGAGAAGGATGATGAGCGTCACACATAATCATCACCTTCATCACGTTCTTAGGTGCGAATGGATATCTTAGAAGAGAAATAAGAAGAATTGAATAGAAAACAGCAGTACTTTGCATTAATCTTTGAGGAACAGCAGAGCTCCACACCTTAATCTATGGAGTGTAGAAACTCTACCGTTTAAAATACATAAGTGAAGGTCCAGGCATGGCCGAGATGGCCAGCCCCCTAAAACGTGATCAAAGGATCATAAGGTAATCCAAAGATAATCCAAAAGATTAGTAAAAGGTCCTATTTATAATAAACTAGTCACTAGGGTTTACATGAGTAAGTAATTGATGCATAAATCCACTTCCTGGGCCCACTTGGTGTGTGTTTGGGCTGAGCCTGAGTGTTGCACGTGCAGAGGCCATTTGTGGAGTTGAACGCCAGTTTCTGTGCCAGTTTGGGCGTTCAACTCTGGTTTTGGATCCTTTTCTGGCGCTGGACGCCAGATTTGGGCAGAAGGCTGGCGTTGAACGCCAGTTTACGTCGTCAATTCTTGGCCAAAGTATGGACTATTATATATTGCTGGAAAGCCCTGGATGTCTACATTCCAACGCAATTGGAAGCGCGCCATTTCGAGTTCTGTAGCTCCAGAAAATCCACTTTGAGTGCAGGGAGGTCAGAATCCAACAGCATCAGCAGTCCTTTTTCAACCTCTGAATCTGATTTCTGCTCAAGTCCCTCAATTTCAGCCAGAAAATACCTGAAATCACAGAAAAACACACAAACTCATAGTAAAGTCCAGAAATGTGAATTTAACATAAAAACTAATGAAGACATCCCTAAAAGTGACTAGATCCTACTAAAAACATACTAAAAACAATGCCAAAAAGCGTATAAATTATCCGCTCATCACAACACCAAACTTAAATTGTTGCTTGTCCCCAAGCAACTGAAAATCAAATAGGATAAAAAGAAGAGAATATACTATAAATTCCAAACTATCAATGAAACAGAGCTCCAATCATATGAGCGGGACTTATAGCTTTTTGCCTCTTGAATAGTTTTGGCATCTCACTTTATCCATTGAAGTTTAGAATGATTGGCATCTATAGGAACTCAGAGTTCAGATAGTATTATTGATTCTCCTAGTTCAGTATGATGATTCTTGAACACAGCTTCTTTATGAGTCTTGGCCGTGGCCCTAAGCACTTTGTTTTCCAGTATTACCACCGGATACATAAATGCCACAGACACATAATTGGGTGAACCTTTTCAGATTGTGACTCAGCTTTGCTAGAGTCCCCAATTAGAGGTGTCCAAGGTTCTTAAGCACACTCTTTGTTTTTGCTTTGGACCTTGACTTTAACCGCTCAGTCTCAAGTTTTCACTTGACACCTACACGCCACAAGCACATGGTTAGGGACAGCTTGGTTTAGCCGCTTAGACCAGGATTTTATTCCTTTAGGCCCTCCTATCCACTGATGCTCAAAGCCTTGGGATCCTTTTTATTTGCTCTTGCCTTTTGGTTTTAAGGGTTATTGGCTTTTTCTGCTTGCTTTTTCTTTTTCTCTCTTTTTTTTTTTTCTGCAAGCTTTGTTCTTTGCTGCTTTTTCTTGCTTCAAGAATCATTTTTATGATTTTTCAGATTATCAAATAACATGTCTCCTAGTCATCATTCTTTCAAGAGCCAACATATTTAACATTCTTAAACAACAACTTCAAAAGACATATGCACTGTTCAAGCATACATTCAGAAAACAAGAAGCATTGTCACCACATCAATATAATTAAGCTAAGTTCAAGGATAAATTCAAAACTCATGTACTTCTTGTTCTTTTGAATTAAAACATTTTTCTTTTAAGAGAGGTGATGGATTCATAGGACATTCATATCTTTAAGACAAAGTTACTAACTACTAATGATCATGTAATGAAGGCACAAACATAGATAAGCACATAATATAGAAAACGAAAAACAGAGAAAGCAAGAACAAGGAATGAATCCACCTTAGTGATGGTGGCGTTTCCTTCTTGAGGAACCAATGATGTCCTTGAGCTCTTCTATGTCTCTTCCTTGTCTTTGTTGCTCCTCCCTCATTGCTTTTTGATCTTCTCTTATTTCATGAAGCATGATGGAGTGCTCTTGATGTTCCACCCTTAGTTGTCCCATATTGGAACTCAATTCTCCTAGGGAGGTGTTGATTTGCTCCCAATAGTTATGTGGAGGGAAGTGCATTTGAGGCATCTCAGGGATCTCATGGAAGTGAGCTTCTTGCGCCTCTTGAGCTCCATGAATGGGCTCTCTTGCTTGCTCCATCTTTTTCTTAGTGATGGGCTTGTCCTCTTTGATGAGGATATCTCCCTCTATGTCAATCCCAGCTGAATTGCATAGGTGGCAAATGAGGTGAGGAAAGGCTAACCTTGCCATGGTGGAGGACTTGTCAGCCACCTTGTAGAGTTCTTGAGGTATAATCTCATGAACTTCCACCTCTTCTCCAATCATGATGCTATGGATCATGATGGCCCGATCTATAGTAACTTCAGACCGGTTGCTAGTGGGAATGATTGAGCATTGAATAAACTCCAACCATCCTCTAGCCACAGGCTTGAGGTCCAATCTTCTTAGTTGAACCGGCTTGCCTTTGGAGTCAATCTTCCATTGAGCTCCTTCTACACATATGTCCATAAGGACTTGGTCCAACCTTTGATCAAAGTTGACCCTTCTTGTGTAGGGGCGTGCGTTCTCTTCCATGTATGGCAAGTTGAACGCCAACCTCACATTTTCCGGACTAAAATCTAAGTATTTCCCCCGAACCATTGTAACATAGTTCTTTGGATCCGGGTTCTTACTTTGATCATGGTTCTTGGTGATCCATGCATTGGCATAGAACTCTTGAACCATTAGGATGCCGACTTGTTGGATGGGATTTGTTAGAACTTCCCAACCTCTTCTTTGAATTTCATGTCGGATCTCCGGATACTCATTTCTTTTGAGTTTAAAAGGGACCTCAGGGATCACCTTCTTCTTGGCCACAACATCATAGAAGTGGTCTTGATGGGCTTTGGAGATGAATCTTTCCATCTCCCATGACTCGGATGTGGAAGCTTTTGTCTTCCCTTTCCCTCTTCTAGAGGATTCTCCGGTCTTAGGTGCCATCAATGGTAATGGAAAAACAAAAAGCTTATGCTTTTACCACACCAAACTTAGAATATTGCTCGCCCTCGAGCAATAAACAAAAGAATAGATGAAGAAGAAGAAGAAGAAATATGGAGAGGGAGAGGGTGATGTGGTTCGGCCAAGAAGGGTATAGAGGGGTTGTGTTGTGTGAATTTGGTGAAGAATGGAGGGCTTTATATAGGGAAGGGAAGGGGGTATTGGTTCGGCCATATGGGTGGGTTTGGGTGGGAAATTGGTTTTGAATTTTGAAGGTAGGTGGAGTTTATGAGGTAGGTTTAAGGGGAAGAGTGTTTATGGGGTTGTGTGAAAGAGAGTGGTGAGAAGAAGTGAGTGGAGGTAGGTGGGGATCCTGTGGGGTCTACAGATCCTGAGTGGATCCTGTGGGGTCCACAGATCCTGAGGTGTC
The DNA here is from genome assembly GCF_059453495.1 of Arachis ipaensis. Taxonomy (NCBI): domain Eukaryota; kingdom Viridiplantae; phylum Streptophyta; class Magnoliopsida; order Fabales; family Fabaceae; genus Arachis; species Arachis ipaensis. Next base: position 118,253,397 of record NC_142436.1, read on the forward strand.
AAGGTATTTACATCCCTGCACCCATTAGGCATGTAAAAATGCCTTTGTATCCAACTCTGGGCGTTCAGCGCCAGGTTGGTGGCCATTTTGGGCGTTCAACGCCCATCTGTGTGCCATTTCTGGCGTTGAACGCTAGAACCATGCCTGTTCTGGCGCTGAACGCCAGACAGATGCTCCTCCAGGGTGTGATTTTTCTTCTGCTGTTTTTGATTCCATTTTCAATTTTTATGTTTATTTTGTGATTCCACATGATCATGAACCTAAGAAAACATGAAAAATAATAAAAATAAGAATTAGATAAACATTGGGTTGCCTCCCAACAAGCGCTTCTTTAATGTCAATAGCTTGACAGTGGGCTCTCATGGAGCCTCACAGATGTGCAGAGCTTTGTTGAGACTCTCCAACACCAAATTTAGAGTTTGGATATGGGAGTTCAACACCAAACTTAGAGTTTGGTTGTGGCCTCCCAACACCAAACTTAGAGTTTGACTGTGGGGGCTCTGGTTGACTCTGCTTGGAGAGAAGCTTTTCCTGCTTTCTCCCCATGGTTGCAGAGGGAGATCCTTGAGTTTTGAATACAAGGGAGTTCTCATTCCATTGAAGGACTATTTCACCTCTGTCAACATCAATCACAGCTGTTGCTGTGGCCAGGAAAGGTCTTCCTAGGATGATAGATTCATCCTCTTCCTTTCCAGTATCCAGGACTATGAAATCAGTAGGTATGTAAAGGCCCTCAACCTTTACTAATACATCTTCTACTTGTCCATAAGCCTGTTTTCTTGAGCTGTCTGCCATCTCTAGTGAGATTTTAGCAGCTTGCACCCCATAGATTCCCAGTTTCTCTATTACAAAGAGGGGCATGAGGTTTATCCCTGAACCAAGGTCACACAGAGCCTTAAAGATCATGGTGCCTATGGTACAAGGGATTATGAACTTTCCAGGATCCTGTCTCTTCTGAGGCAATGTCAGTTGATCCAGATCACTTAGTTCATTGATGAACAAGGGAGGTTCAACTTCCCATGTATCAATGCCAAATAATTTGGCATTCAGCTTCATGATTGCACCAAGAAACTTGGCAGTTTGCTCTTCAGTGACATCCTCATTCTCTTCAGAAGAGGAATACTCATCAGAGCTCATGAAGGGCATAAAGAGGTTCAATGGAATCTCTATGGTCTCTAGATGAGCCTCAGAGTCCTTTGGTTCCTCAGAGGGAAGCTCCTTATTGATCCCTGGACGTCCCAGGAGGTCTTCCTCCTTGGGATTCACGTCCTCTCCTCTCTTCAGAGGTTCGGCCATGGCGCTTATGTCAATGGCCTTGCACTCTCCTTTTGGATTCTCTTCTGTATTACTTGGGAGAGTACTAGGAGGGATTTCAGTGATCCTTTTACTCAGCTGGCCCACTTGTGCTTCCAGATTTCTAATGGAAGACCTTGTTTCATTCATGAAACTTACAGTGGTCTTAGATAGATCAGAGACTAGATTTGCTAAATTAGAAGCATTTTGTTCAGAGTTCTCTGTCTGTTGCTGAGTTGATGATGGAAAAGGCTTGCTATTGCTAAACCTGTTTCTTCCACCATTATTAAAGCCTTGTTGAGGCTTTTGATCCTTCCATGAGAAATTTGGATGATTTCTCCATGTTGAGTTATAGGTGTTTCCATAAGGTTCACCTAAGTAATTTACCTCTGCTATTGCAGGGTTCTCAGGATCATAGGCTTCTTCTTCAGAAGATGCCTCTTGAGTACTGTTGGATGCAGCTTGCATTCCATGCAGACTCTGAGAGATCATATTGACTTGCTGAGTCAATATTTTGTTCTGAGCCAATATGGCATTCAGAGTATCAACTTCAAGAACTCCCTTCTTCATAGGCGTCCCATTATTCACAGGATTCCTTTCAGAAGTGTACATGAACTGGTTATTAGCAACCATGTCAATGAGTTCTTGAGCTTCTGCAGGCGTTTTCTTTAGGTGAATGGATCCACCTGCAGAAGTGTCCAGTGACATCTTTGATAGCTCAGATAAACCATCATAGAATATATCCAGGATGGTCCATTCTGAAAGCATGTCAGAAGGACACTTTTTGGTCAACTGTTTGTATCTTTCCCAAGCTTCATAGAGGGATTCACCTTCTTTCTGTCTGAAGGTTTGAACATCAGCTCTAAGCTTGCTCAGCTTTTGAAGAGGAAAGTACTTGGCTAAGAAAGCCGTGACCAGCTTATCCCAAGAGTTCAGGCTGTCTTTAGGTTGAGAATCCAACCATAATCTAGCTCTGTCTCTTACAGCAAAAGGGGAAAAGCATGAGCCTGTAGACTTCAGGATCTACTCCATTAGTCTTAACAGTATCACATATCTGCAAGAATTCAGTTAAGAACTGAAAAGGATCTTCAGATGGAAGTCCATGAAACTTGCAGTTCTGCTGCATCAGAGAAACTAATTGAGGTTTCAGCTCAAAGTTGTTTGCTCCAATGGCAGGAATGGAGATGCTTCTTCCATGTAAATTGGAATTAGGTGCAGTAAAGTCACCAAGCATCTTCCTTACATTATTATTATTTTCGGCTGCCATCTCCTCTGCTTGTTCGAAAATTTCTGAAAGGTTATCTCTGGATTGTTGTATTTTAGCTTCTCTTAATTTTCTCTTCAGAGTCCTTTCAGGTTCTGGATCTGCTTCCACAAGAATGCTCTTATCCTTGCTCCTTCTCATATGACAAAGAAGAAGGCACAGAAAAATAATAATAATAATGGAGATCCTTTATACCACAGTATAGGGATCCCTTATGTGAGTAGAAGAAAAGAGGAAGAAATTCGAACACAGATAGAAGAGGGGGTTCGAATTTGGTGATGATGTGAGGAAGAGATGTTAGTTAATGAATGAATAAATAGAATAGGATGAGAGAGAGGGAGGGAATAATTTTCGAAAATTATTTTGAAAAAGAGTTAGTGATTTTCGAAAATGGTTTTTGAAAAATGTTAGTAATTTTCGAAAATTTTTGAAAAAAATGGAAAATAAAAATAATTAGTTAATTAAAAAGAAATTTTGAAAAAGAGGGAAGATATTTTCGAAAATTAGAGAGAGAGAGTTAGTTAGGTAGTTTTGAAAAAGTTAAGAAACAAACAAAAAGTTAGTTAGTTAGTTGAAACAAATTTTTAAGAAGATAAGAAGTTAGGAAGTTAGAAAAGATATTTTGAAAAGATATTTTTGAAAAAGATAAGATAAGAAGATATTTTTGAAAAGATATTATTGAAATTAGTTTTGAAAAAGATTTGATTTTTAAAATCACAATTAATGACTTGATTCATAAGAAATCACAAGATATGATTCTAGAACTTAAAGTTTGAATCTTTCTTAACAAGCAAGTAACAAACTTCAAATTTTTGAATCAAAACATTAATTGATTATGTTATTTTCGAAAATTTAGTATAAAAATAAGAAAAAGATTTTTGAAAAATATTTTTGGAATTTTCGAAAATAACTAAGAATTTTGAAAAAGATTTGATTTTTGAAAAAGATTTTGAAAAAGATAAGATTTTCAAATTGAAAATTTGATTTGACTCATAAGAAACAATTTGATTTTAAAATTTTTGAAAAAGTCAATCCAAATTTTCGAATTTGATGAGAGAAAAAGGGAAAGATATTTTTTTTTATTTTTGAAATTTTTATGAAAAACATGAAAATTATGCCATGCATGAAATTTTTAGATCAAAACAATGAATGCATGCAAGAATGCTATGAATGTCAAGATGAACACCAAGAACACTTTGAATGTCATGATGAACATCAAGAACATATTTTTGAAAAATTTTTAATGCAAAGAAAACATGCAAGACACCAAACTTAGAATTCTTTAATGCTTAGGCACTAAGAATTCAAGAATGCATATGATAAACATGAAAAGACACAAAACAAAAAATCATCAAGATCAAACAAGAAGACTTACCAAGAACAACTTGAAGATCATGAAGAACACTATGAATGCATGATATTTTCGAAAAAATGCAAGATGCATATGCAATTGACACCAAACTTATAATATGACTCAAGACTCAAACAAGAAACACAAAATATTTTTGATTTTTATGATTTTCTAATTTTTTTTGGATTTTTTTTTTCGAAAATAGTATTGAAAAAGAAAAATAAGGATTCCAAAAAATTTTTAATATGAATTCCAGGAATCTTGCCATGTTAGTCTAAAGCTTCAGTCCAGGAATTAGACATGGCTCACTAGCCAGCCAAGCTTTCAATGAAAGCTCCAGTCCAAAACACTAGACATGGCCAATGGCCAGCCAAGCTTCAGCAGATATGGATACTTTTCAAGTATAGAACAACTAAGTGTGTGAGAATCTCTTCTTTTGTGATGGTAAGTTGAAACCCCAGTCCAAAAGATTAGACATGGCTTACAGCCAGCCAGGATTCAACAAATCATCATGAAACACTAGAATTCATTCTTAAAAATTTTGAATAAAATTTTTTTGAAAACATTTTTATTTTTTTTGAAAACAAATGAGAAAATTTTTGAAATATTTTTGAAAAAATTTTTGAAAGTAAAATAAAAAGAAAATTACCTAATCTGAGCAACAAGATGAACCGTCAGTTGTCCAAACACGAACAATCCCCGGCAACGGCGCCAAAAACTTGGTGCACGAAATTGTGATGTCCATACACAAACAATCCCCGGCAACGGTGCCAAAAACTTGGTGTTGTTGCCGGGATTGGGATCTCAGATGATTCTTGGCGCCAAACAGGAACAATTAAGTCCCCGGCAACGGCGCCAAAAACTTGGTGCACGAAATTGTGATGTCCAGGCTCGAACAATCCCTGGTAATGGCTCCAAAGCTTGGTGCTTTGATCTTAATTCATAATTGTCACAACTTCGATACAACTAACCAGCAAGTGCACTGGGTCGTCCAAGTAATACCTTACGTGAGTAAGGGTCGAATCCCACGGAGATTGTTGGTATGAAGCAAGCTATGGTCACCTTGCAAATCTCAGTCAGGTGGATTTAAACATGATACTTTATTAGATTAAAATAAACAATAAAAGGGATAGAGATACTTATGTAGATTCATTGGCAGGAATTTCAGATAAGCGAATGGAGATGCTTTTCGTTCCTCTGAACCTCTGCTTTCCTGCTATCTTCATCCAATCAGTCTTACTCCTTTCCATGGCTGGCTTTATGTGATACATCACCACTGTCAATGGCTACTTTCGGTCATCTCTCGGGAAAATGATCCAATGCCCTGTCACGGCACGGCTAATCGTCTGGAGGCATCACCCTTGTCAATGGCTTCATCTTATCCTCTCAGTGAATAATATGCTCAGGCACCCTGTCACGGCACGGCTATTCATCTGTCGGTTCTCGATCATGCTGGAATAGGATTTACTATCCTTTTGCGTCTGTCACTAACGCCCTGCAATCGCGAGTTAGGAGCTCGTCACAGTCATTCAATCATTGAATCCTACTCGGAATACCACGGACAAGGTTTAGACTTTCCGGATTCTCTTGAATGCCGCCATCATTCTAGCTTACGCCACGAAGATTCTGGTTAGGAGATCTAAGAGATACTCATTCTAGCTTAATTCATGTAGAACAGAAGTGTTTGTCAGGCACGCGTTCATAGGGGAGATGGATGATGAGCGTCACACATAATCATCACCTTCATCACGTTCTTGGGTGCGAATGGATATCTTAGAAGCAAAATAAGAAGAATTGAATAGAAAACAGTAGTACTTTGCATTAATCTTTGAGGAACAGCAGAGCTCCACACCTTAATCTATGGAGTGTAGAAACTCTACTGTATGAAAATACATAAGTGAAGGTCCAGGCATGGCCGAGATGGCCAGCCCCTAAAACGTGATCAAAGGATCATAAGGTAATCCAAAGATGGTCAAAAAGACTAGTAAAAGATCCTATTTATAATAAACTAGTCACTAGGGTTTACATGAGTAAGTAATTGATGCATAAATCCACTTCCTGGGCCCACTTGGTGTGTGTTTGGGCTGAGCCTGAGTGTTGCACGTGCAGAGGCCATTTGTGGAGTTGAACGCCAGTTTCTGTGCCAGTTTGGGCGTTCAACTCTGGTTTTGGATCCTTTTCTGGCGCTGGACGCCAGATTTGGGCAGAAGGCTGGCGTTGAACGCCAGTTTACGTCGTCAATTCTTGGCCAAAGTATGGACTATTATATATTGCTGGAAAGCCCTGGATATCTACTTTCCAACGCAATTGGAAGCGCGCCATTTCGAGTTCTGTAGCTCCAGAAAATCCACTTTGAGTGCAGGGAGGTCAGAATCCAACAGCATCAGCAGTCCTTTTTCAACCTCTGAATCTGATTTCTGCTCAAGTCCCTCAATTTCAGCCAGAAAATACCTAAAATCACAGAAAAACACACAAACTCATAGTAAAGTCCAGAAATATGAATTTAACATAAAAACTAATGAAGACATCCCTAAAAGTGACTAGATCCTACTAAAAACATACTAAAAACAATGCCAATAAGCGTATAAATTATCCGCTCATCACAACACCAAACTTAAATTGTTGCTTGTCCCCAAGCAACTGAAAATCAAATAGGATAAAAAGAAGAGAATATACTATAAATTCCAAACTATCAATGAAACAGAGCTCCAATCATATGAGCGGGACTTATAGCTTTTTGCCTCTTGAATAGTTTTGGCATCTCACTTTATCCATTGAAGTTTAGAATGATTGGCATCTATAGGAACTCAGAGTTCAGATAGTATTATTGATTCTCCTAGTTCAGTATGATGATTCTTGAACACAGCTTCTTTATGAGTCTTGGCCGTGGCCCTAAGCACTTTGTTTTCCAGTATTACCACCGGATACATAAATGCCACAGACACATAATTGGGTGAACCTTTTCAGATTGTGACTCAGCTTTGCTAGAGTCCCCAATTAGAGGTGTCCAGGGTTCTTAAGCACACTATTTGTTTTTGCTTTGGACCTTGACTTTAACCGCTCAGTCTCAAGTTTTCACTTGACACCTACACGCCACAAGCACATGGTTAGGGACAGCTTGGTTTAGCCGCTTAGACCAGGATTTTATTCCTTTAGGCCCTCCTATCCACTGATGCTCAAAGCCTTGGGATCCTTTTTATTTGCCCTTGCCTTTTGGTTTTAAGGGTTATTGGCTTTTTCTGCTTGCTTTTTCTTTTTCTCTCTCTTTTTTTTTTTCTGCAAGCTTTGTTCTTTGCTGCTTTTTCTTGCTTCAAGAATCATTTTTATGATTTTTGAGATTATCAAATAACATGTCTCCTAGTCATCATTCTTTCAAGAGCCAACATATTTAACATTCTTAAACAACAACTTCAAAAGACATATGCAATGTTCAAGCATACATTCAGAAAACAAGAAGCATTGTCACCACATCAATATAATTAAGCTAAGTTCAAGGATAAATTCGAAACTCATGTACTTCTTGTTCTTTTGAATTAAAACATTTTTCTTTTAAGAGAGGTGATGGATTCATAGGACATTCATATCTTTAAGACAAAGTTACTAACTACTAATGATCATGTAATGAAGGCACAAACATAGATAAGCACATAATATAGAAAACGAAAAACAGAGAAAGCAAGAACAAGGAATGAATCCACCTTAGTGATGGTGGCGTTTCCTTCTTGAGGAACCAATGATGTCCTTGGGCTCTTCTATGTCTCTTCCTTGTCTTTGTTGCTCCTCCCTCATTGCTTTTTGATCTTATCTTATTTCATGAAGCATGATGGAGTGCTCTTGATGTTCCACCCTTAGTTGTCCCATATTGGAACTCAATTCTCCTAGGGAGGTGTTGATTTGCTCCCAATAGTTATGTGGAGGGAAGTGCATTTGAGGCATCTCAGGGATCTCATGGAAGTGAGCTTCTTGCGCCTCTTGAGCTCCATGAATGGGCTCTCTTGCTTGCTCCATCTTTTTCTTAGTGATGGGCTTGTCCTCTTTGATGAGGATATCTCCCTCTATGTCAATCCCAGCTGAATTGCATAGGTGGCAAATGAGGTGAGGAAAGGCTAACCTTGCCATGGTGGAGGACTTGTCAGCCACCTTGTAGAGTTCTTGAGGTATAATCTCTTGAACTTCCACCTCTTCTCCAATCATGATGCTATGGATCATGATGGCCCGGTCTATATTAACTTCAGACCGGTTGCTAGTGGGAATGATTGAGCATTGAATAAACTCCAACCATCCTCTAGCCACAGGCTTGAGGTCCAATCTTCTTAGTTGAACCGGCTTGCCTTTGGAGTCAATCTTCCATTGAGCTCCTTCTACACATATGTCCATAAGGACTTGGTCCAACCTTTGATCAAAGTTGACCCTTCTTGTGTAGGGGCGTGCGTTCTCTTCCATGTATGGCAAGTTGAACGCCAACCTCACATTTTCCGGACTAAAATCTAAGTATTTCCCCCGAACCATTGTAACATAGTTCTTTGGATCCGGGTTCTTACTTTGATCATGGTTCTTGGTGATCCATGCATTGGCATAGAACTCTTGAACCATTAGGATGCCGACTTGTTGGATGGGATTTGTTAGAACTTCCCAACCTCTTCTTTGAATTTCATGTCGGATCTCCGGATACTCATTTCTTTTGAGTTTAAAAGGGACCTCAGGGATCACCTTCTTCTTGGCCACAACATCATAGAAGTGGTCTTGATGGGCTTTGGAGATGAATCTTTCCATCTCCCATGACTCGGATGTGGAAGCTTTTGTCTTCCCTTTCCCTCTTCTAGAGGATTCTCCGGTCTTAGGTGCCATCAATGGTAATGGAAAAACAAAAAGCTTATGCTTTTACCATACCAAACTTAGAATATTGCTCGCCCTCGAGCAATAAACAAAAGAATAGATGAAGAAGAAGAAGAAGAAATATGGAGAGGGAGAGGGTGATGTGGTTCGGCCAAGAAGGGTATAGAGGGGTTGTGTTGTGTGAATTTGGTGAAGAATGGAGGGCTTTATATAGGGAAGGGAAGGGGGTATTGGTTCGGCCATATGGGTGGGTCTGGGTGGGAAATTGGTTTTGAATTTTGAAGGTAGGTGGAGTTTATGAGGTAGGTTTAAGGGGAAGAGTGTTTATGGGGTTGTGTGAAAGAGAGTGGTGAGAAGAAGTGAGTGGAGGTAGGTGGGGATCCTGTGGGGTCTACAGATCCTGAGTGGATCATGTGGGGTCCACAGATCCTGAGGTGTCAAGGTATTTACATCCCTGCACCCATTAGGCATGTAAAAATGCCTTTGTATCCAACTCTGGGCGTTCAGCGCCAGGTTGGTGGCCATTTTGGGCGTTCAACGCCCATCTGTGTGCCATTTCTGGCGTTGAACGCCAGAACCATGCCTGTTCTGGCGTTCAGCGCCCAGAAGCTGCCCATTTTGGGCGTTCAGCGCCAGAACCATGCTCTGTTCTGGCGCTGAACGCCAGACAGATGCTCCTCCAGGGTGTGATTTTTCTTCTGCTATTTTTGATTCCGTTTTCAATTTTTCTCCTTATTTTGTGACTCCACATGATCATGAACCTAAGAAAACATGAAAAACAATAAAAATAAGAATTAGATAAACATTGGGTTGCCTCCCAACAAGCGCTTCTTTAATGTCAATAGCTTGACAGTGGGCTCTCATGGAGCCTCACAGATGTGCAGAGCTTTGTTGAAACTTTCCAACACCAAACTTAGAGTTTGGATATGGGAGTTCAACACCAAACTTAGAGTTTGGTTGTGGCCTCCCAACACCAAACTTACAGTTTGACTGTGGGGGCGCTGGTTGACTCTGCTTGGAGAGAAGCTTTTTCTGCTTCCTCTCCATGGTTGCAGAGGGAGATCCTTGAGTTTCGAATACAAGGGAGTTCTCATTCCATTGAAGGAATATTTCACCTCTGTCAACATTAATCACAGCTCTTGCTATGGCCAGGAAAGGTCTTCCTAGGATGATGGATTCATCCTCTTCCTTTCCAGTATCCAGGACTATGAAATCAGCAGGGATGTAAAGGCCCTCAACCTTTACTAATACATCTTCTACTTGTCCATAAGCCTGTTTTCTTGAGCTGTCTGCCATCTCTAGTGAGATTTTAGCAGCTTGCACCCCATAGATTCCCAGTTTCTCTATTATAGAGAGGGGCATGAGGTTTATCCCTGAACCAAGGTCACACAGAGCCTTAAAGATCATGGTGCCTATGGTACAAGGGATTATGAACTTTCCAGGATCCTGTCTCTTCTGAGGCAATGTCAGTTGATCCAGATCACTTAGTTCATTGATGAACAAGGGAGGTTCAACTTCCCATGTATCAATGCCAAATAATTTGGCATTCAGCTTCATGATTGCACCAAGAAACTTGGCAGTTTGCTCTTCAGTGACATCCTCATTCTCTTCAGAAGAGGAATACTCATCAGAGCTCATGAAGGGCATAAGGAGGTTCAATGGAATCTCTATGGTCTCTAGATGAGCCTCAGAGTCCTTTGGTTCCTCAGAGGGAAGCTCCTTATTGATCACTGGACGTCCCAGGAGGTCTTCCTCCTTGGGATTCACGTCCTCTCCTCTCCTCAGAGGTTTGGCCATGGCGCTTATGTCAATGGCCTTGCACTCTCCTTTTGGATTCTCTTCTGTATTACTTGGGAGAGTACTAGGAGGGATTTCAGTGATCCTTTTACTCAGCTGGCCCACTTGTGCTTCCAGATTTCTAATGGAAGACCTTGTTTCATTCATGAAACTTACAGTGGCCTTAGATAGATCAGAGACTAGATTTGCTAAATTAGAAGCATTTTGTTCAGAGTTCTCTGTCTGTTGCTGAGTTGATGATGGAAAAGGCTTGCTATTGCTAAACCTGTTTCTTCCACCATTATTAAAGCCTTGTTGAGGCTTTTGATCCTTCCATGAGAAATTTGGATGATTTCTCCATGTTGAGTTATAGGTGTTTCCATAAGGTTCACCTAAGTAATTTACCTCTGCTATTGCAGGGTTCTCAGGATCATAGGCTTCTTCTTCAGAAGATGCCTCTTGAGTACTGTTGGATGCAGCTTGCATTCCATGCAGACTCTGAGAGATCATATTGACTTGCTGAGTCAATATTTTGTTCTGAGCCAATATGGCATTCAGAGTATCAACTTCAAGAACTCCCTTCTTCATAGGCGTCCCATTATTCACAGGATTCCTTTCAGAAGTGTACATGAACTGGTTATTAGCAACCATGTCAATGAGTTCTTGAGCTTCTGCAGGCGTTTTCTTTAGGTGAATGGATCCACCTGCAGAAGTGTCCAGTGACATCTTTGATAGCTCAGATAAACCATCATAGAATATATCCAGGATGGTCCATTCTGAAAGCATGTCAGAAGGACACTTTTTGGTCAACTGTTTGTATCTTTCCCAAGCTTCATAGAGGGATTCACCTTCTTTCTGTCTGAAGGTTTGAACATCAGCTCTAAGCTTGCTCAGCTTTTGAGGAGGAAAGTACTTGGCTAAGAAAGCCGTGACCAGCTTATCCCAAGAGTTCAGGCTGTCTTTAGGTTGAGAATCCAACCATAATCTAGCTCTGTCTCTTACAGCAAAAGGGGAAAAGCATGAGCCTGTAGACTTCAGGATCTACTCCATTAGTCTTAACAGTATCACATATCTGCAAGAATTCAGTTAAGAACTGAAAAGGATCTTCAGATGGAAGTCCATGAAACTTGCAGTTCTGCTGCATCAGAGAAACTAATTGAGGTTTCAGCTCAAAGTTGTTTGCTCCAATGGCAGGAATGGAGATGCTTCTTCCATGTAAATTGGAATTAGGTGCAGTAAAGTCACCAAGCATCTTCCTTACATTATTATTATTTTCGGCTGCCATCTCCTCTGCTTGTTCGAAAATTTCTGAAAGGTTATCTCTGGATTGTTGTATTTTAGCTTCTCTTAATTTTCTCTTCAGAGTCCTTTCAGGTTCTGGATCTGCTTCCACAAGAATGCTCTTATCCTTGCTCCTGCTCATATGACAAAGAAGAAGGCACAGAAAAATAATAATAATAATGGAGATCCTTTATACCACAGTATAGGGATCCCTTATGTGAGTAGAAGAAAAGAGGAAGAAATTCGAACACAGATAGAAGAGGGGGTTCGAATTTGGTGATGATGTGAGGAAGAGATGTTAGTTAATGAATGAATAAATAGAATAGGATGAGAGAGAGGGAGGGAATAATTTTCGAAAATTATTTTGAAAAAGAGTTAGTGATTTTCGAAAATGGTTTTTGAAAAATGTTAGTAATTTTCGAAAATTTTTGAAAAAAATAGAAAATAAAAATAATTAGTTAATTAAAAAGAAATTTTGAAAAAGAGGGAAGATATTTTCGAAAATTAGAGAGAGAGAGTTAGTTAGGTAGTTTTGAAAAAGTTAAGAAACAAACAAAAAGTTAGTTAGTTAGTTGAAACAAATTTTTAAGAAGATAAGAAGTTAGGAAGTTAGAAAAGATATTTTGAAAAGATATTTTTGAAAAAGATAAGATAAGAAGATATTTTTGAAAAGATATTATTGAAATTAGTTTTGAAAAAGATTTGATTTTTAAAATCACAATTAATGACTTGATTCATAAGAAATCACAAGATATGATTCTAGAACTTAAAGTTTGAATCTTTCTTAACAAGCAAGTAACAAACTTCAAATTTTTGAATCAAAACATTAATTGATTATGTTATTTTCGAAAATTTAGTATAAAAATAAGAAAAAGATTTTTGAAAAATATTTTTGGAATTTTCGAAAATAACTAAGAATTTTGAAAAAGATTTGATTTTTGAAAAAGATTTTGAAAAAGATAAGATTTTCAAATTGAAAATTTGATTTGACTCATAAGAAACAATTTGATTTTAAAATTTTTGAAAAAGTCAATCCAAATTTTCGAATTTGATGAGAGAAAAAGGGAAAGATATTTTTTTTTATTTTTGAAATTTTTATGAAAAACATGAAAATTATGCCATGCATGAAATTTTTAGATCAAAACAATGAATGCATGCAAGAATGCTATGAATGTCAAGATGAACACCAAGAACACTTTGAATGTCATGATGAACATCAAGAACATATTTTTGAAAAATTTTTAATGCAAAGAAAACATGCAAGACACCAAACTTAGAATTCTTTAATGCTTAGGCACTAAGAATTCAAGAATGCATATGATAAACATGAAAAGACACAAAACAAAAAATCATCAAGATCAAACAAGAAGACTTACCAAGAACAACTTGAAGATCATGAAGAACACTATGAATGCATGATATTTTCGAAAAAATGCAAGATGCATATGCAATTGACACCAAACTTATAATATGACTCAAGACTCAAACAAGAAACACAAAATATTTTTGATTTTTATGATTTTCTAATTTTTTTGGATTTTTTTTTTTTCGAAAATAGTATTGAAAAAGAAAAATAAGGATTCCAAAATTTTTAATATGAATTCCAGGAATCTTGCCATGTTAGTCTAAAGCTTCAGTCCAGGAATTAGACATGGCTCACTAGTCAGCCAGGCTTTCAATGAAAGCTCCAGTCCAAAACACTAGACATGGCCAATGGCCAGCCAAGCTTCAGCAGATATGGATACTTTTCAAGTATAGAACAACTAAGTGTGTGAGAATCTCTTCTTTTGTGATGGTAAGTTGAAACCCCAGTCCAAAAGATTAGACATGGCTTACAGCCAGCCAGGATTCAACAAATCATCATGAAACACTAGAATTCATTCTTAAAAATTTTGAATAAAATTTTTTTGAAAACATTTTTATTTTTTTGAAAACAAATGAGAAAATTTTTGAAATATTTTTGAAAAAATTTTTGAAAGTAAAATAAAAAGAAAATTACCTAATCTGAGCAACAAGATAAACCGTCAGTTGTCCAAACACGAACAATCCCCGGCAACGGCGCCAAAAACTTGGTGCACGAAATTGTGATGTCCAGGCTCGAACAATCCCTGGTAATGGCTCCAAAGCTTGGTGCTTTGATCTTAATTCATAATTGTCACAACTTCGATACAACTAACCAGCAAGTGCACTGGGTCGTCCAAGTAATACCTTACGTGAGTAAGGGTCGAATCCCACGGAGATTGTTGGTATGAAGCAAGCTATGGTCACCTTGTAAATCTCAGTCAGGCGGATATAAAATAATCATGGAGTTTTCGAATAATAAATAATAGAATAGGGATAGGGATACTTATGTAAATCATTGGTGAGAATTTCAGATAAGCGAATGGAGATGCTCTTCGTTCCTCTGAACCTCTGCTTTCCTGCTATCTTCATCCAATCGGTCTTACTCCTTTCCATGGCTGGCTGTATGCAAGGGCATCACCATTGTCAGTGGCTACATCCCCTCCTCTCAGTGAATAATATGCTCACGCACCCTGTCACGGCACGGCTATTCATCTGTCGATTCTCGATCATGCTGGAATAGGATTCACCCTCCTTTTGCGTCTGTCACTAACGCCCAACAATCGCGAGTTTGAAGCTCGTCACAGTCATTCAATCATTGAATCCTACTCAGAATACCACAGACAAGGTTTAGACCTTCCGGATTCTCTTGAATGCCGCCATCATTCTAGCTTACGCCACGAAGATTCTGGTTAGGAGATCTAAGAGATATTCATTCTAGCTTAATTCATGTAGAACAGAAGTGTTTGTCAGGCACGCGTTCATAGGGGAGAAGGATGATGAGCGTCACACATAATCATCACCTTCATCACGTTCTTGGGTGCGAATGGATATCTTAGAAGCGAAATAAGAAGAATTGAATAGAAAACAGTAGTACTTTGCATTAATCTTTGAGGAACAGTAGAGCTCCACACCTTAATCTATGGAGTGTAGAAACTCTACTGTATGAAAATACATAAGTGAAGGTCCAGGCATGGCCGAGATGGCCAGCCCCTAAAACGTGATCAAAGGATCATAAGGTAATCCAAAGATGGTCAAAAAGACTAGTAAAAGGTCCTATTTATAATAAACTAGTCACTAGGGTTTACATGAGTAAGTAACTGATGCATAAATCCACTTCCTGGGCCCACTTGGTGTGTGTTTGGGCTGAGCCTGAGTGTTGCACGTGCAGAGGCCATTTGTGGAGTTGAACGCCAGTTTCTGTGCCAGTTTGGGCGTTCAACTCTGGTTTTGGATCCTTTTCTGGCGCTGGACGCCAGATTTGGGCAGAAGGCTGGCGTTGAACGCCAGTTTACGTCGTCAATTCTTGGCCAAAGTATGGACTATTATATATTGCTGGAAAGCCCTGGATGTCTACTTTCCAACGCAATTGGAAGCGCGCCATTTCAAGTTCTGTAGCTCCAAAAAATCCACTTTGAGTGCAGGGAGGTCAGAATCCAACAGCATCAGCAGTCCTTTTTCAACCTCTGAATCTGATTTCTGCTCAAGTCCCTCAATTTCAGCCAGAAAATACCTGAAATCACAGAAAAACACACAAACTCATAGTAAAGTCCAGAAATGTGAATTTAACATAAAAACTAATGAAGACATCCCTAAAAGTGACTAGATCCTACTAAAAACATACTAAAAACAATGCCAAAAAGCGTATAAATTATCCGCTCATCACGCAAAAACTTGGTGCACGAATTGTGAATCACACTTTTCACAACGCGTACCACTAACCAGCAAGTGCACTGGGTCGTCCAAGTAATACCTCACGTGAGTAAGGGTCGAATCCCACGGATATTGTTGGTTTGAAGCAATCTATGGTTATCTTGTAAATCTTAGTCAGGAAGTCAATTATGTTTATCAGTTGAATTGCGAATAAACAATAGAGCATGGATTAAAGGTTACTTGTTATGCAGTAATGGAGAATATGTTGGAGTTTTGGAGATGCTTTGTCCTCTGAATCTCTGCTTTCCTCTGTCTTCTGATTCACGCACGCACGTCCCCCTATGGCAAGCTATGTGTTGGTGGATCACCGTTGTCAATGGCTACCTTCCATCCTTCCAATGAAAACTACGCTCACGCGCTCTGTCACAGCACGGCTAATCACCGGTTGGTTCTCGATCCGGTTGGAATAGGATTTACTATCCTTTTGCGTCTGTCACTAACGCCCAGCCTTCAGGAGTTTGAAGCTCGTCACAGTCATTCAATCCTTGAATCCTACTCGGAATACCACAGACAAGGTTTAGACTTTCCGGATTCTCATGAATGCTGCCATCAGTTCTAGCTTATACCACGGAGATTCTGATTAAGGAATCTAAGAGATACTCATTCAATCGTATATAGAACGGAGGTGGTTGTCAGGCACGCGTTCATGGTTTGAGGAAGGTGATGAATGTCACGGATCATCACCTTCATCACAGTTAAGCGCGAATGAACATCTTAGATAGGAACAAGCGTGTTTGAATGGAAAACAGAAATACTTGCATTAATTCATTGAGACACAGCAGAGCTCCTCACCCCCAACAATGGGGTTTAGAGACTCATGCCGTCAGAGAATACAAAGTTTAGATCTGAAATCTCATGAGGTACAAAATAAGTCTCTAAAAGTTGTTTAAATACTAAACTAGTAGCCTAGGGTTACAAAATATGAGTGGACTATGATGGATGATGCAGAGGTCCACTTCTGGGGCCCACTTGGTGTGTGCTGGGGCTGAGATTTGAGTGAGTCACGTGCAGAGGCCATTTGTGGAGTTGAACGCCAGTTTTTATGCCAGTTTGGGCGTTCAACTCCAGTTTTTGATCCTATTCTGGCGCTGGACGCCAGAATTGGGCAGAGAACTGGCGTTGAACGCCAGTTTACGTCGTCTATCCTTGTGCAAAGTATGGACTATTATATATTTCTGGAAAGCCCTGGATCTCTACTTTCCAATGCAATTGGAAGCATGCCATTTCGAGTTCTGTAGCTCCAGAAAATCCAATTTGAGTGCAGGGAGGTCAGAATCCAACAGCATTAGCAGTCCTTTTTCAGCCTGAATCAGATTTTTGCTCAGCTCCTTCAATTTCAGCCAGAAAAATACCTGAAATTACAGAAAAACACACAACTCATAGTAAAGTCCAGAAATATGAATTTTTCCTAAAAACTACTAGAAATAGACTAAAAACTAACTAAAACATACTCTAAACTATATGAAATTATCCCCAAAAAGCGTATAAAATATCCGCTCATCACAACACCAAACTTAAACTGTTGCTTGTCCTCAAGCAACTAGACAAATAAAATAGAAGACTAATAGGTTGAGAAGCAATAATATCTCAGAGTTTTTGATTGAAGCTCAGATTCTGATTAGATGAGCGGGACTAGTAGCTTTTTGCTTCTGAACAGTTTTGGCATCTCACTTTATCCATTGAAGCTCAGAGTGATTGGCATCTATAGGAACTCAGAATTCAGATAGTGTTATTGATTCTCTTAGTTCAGTGTGATGATTCTTGAACACAGCTTCTTTATGAGTCTTGGCCGTGGCCCTAAGCACTTTGTTTTCCAGTATTACTACCGGATACATAAATGCCACAAACACATAACTGGGTGAACCTTTTCAGATTGTGACTCAGCTTTGCTAAAGTCCCCAATTAGAGGTGTCCAGAGTTCTTAAGCACACTCTTTTTTTTGCTTTGGACCTTGACTTTAACTGCTCAATCTCAAGTTTTCACTTGACACCTGCACGCCACAAGCACATGGTTAGGGACAGCTTGGTTTAGCCGCTTAGACCAGGATTTCAGTCCTTTAGGCCCTCCTATCCACTGATGCTCAAAGCCTTGGGATCCTTTTTAATTGCCCTTGCCTTTTGGTTTTAAGGGTTATTGGCTTTTTCTGCTTGCTTTTTTTTTTTTCTGCAAGCTTTGTTCTTTGCTGCTTTTTCTTGCTTCAAGAATCATTTTTATGATTTTTCAGATTATCAATAACATGTCTCATGTTCATTATTCTTTCAAGAGCCAACATATTTAACAGTCTTAAACAACAAATTCAAAAGACATATGCACTGTTCAAGCATTCATTCAGAAGACAGAAAGCATTGCCACCACATTTAACCAATTAGAATTTGTTTTATTTAAACTCGAAATTTTATTGCTTCTTATTCAAAAGATCTACTATTTTATTCATGTTTAATGATGATGAGAAAAATAAACTATAGCTTAATTGGAGATAAAATCAAATAGATACTAATTACTATTATATGACTTCTAAGGTAAACTTTTTATAAGGACACTGTCACAGAGTTAAGGCAGAAATTGGAAATTAACAACCTTTATTCTGGGGGTATGGGAGTTCCTCTGATCCTTGGGAGGCTTGGTATCACAGAAGACTTTTGGCGCTTCAGTTCCCTTAAGTCACGTCCCTGCTCCTCTTGTTCTTTAAGCATATGGGTCAGCATTTGACTGTGTTCCTTCTGTTGTTTTATTATTTGCTCCATAGCTTCCTGTATCTTGGTGACAGACGTCTCAAGATATTCCCAATATTCCGCTTGAGGAATCTCTGGGAGGAATTCCTGTGCTCTCTTCTTGATATGTTCCTCCTATGCTTGTTGTCTCTCCATTGATGCTTTGGTGATTGACTTTTCAATTAGGATATATTCAGTTATTCCCATCTTGACTCCAGCGTCCTTGCAGAGCAGAGAAATCACGCTTGGATAAGCCAACCTGGCCTCTCTTGAATTTTTGTTAGCAATCTTATAGAGCTCTGTTGAAATCAGCTGATGAACCTCCACTTCTTTTCCCATCATGATGCAATGAATCATCACTGCTCTTTTAACTGTGACTTCAGAACGGTTGCTGGTGGGCAACAGAGAATGCCCAATGAAGTCCAGCCATCCTCTGGCAACTGGTTTGAGATCCTCCCTCTTGAGTTGATTTGGGATGCCCTTTGTGTTGGTGGTCCACCTGGCTCCAGGGATACAGATGTCCTCTAGAATCTTATCCAGGCCAATGTCTGCTCTCATCATCCTCCTGTTGAAGGAGTCTGGATCATCCTTTAGCTGCGGTAGCTTTAATATCTCTCTGATCTTGTCAGGGGTGGTATGAACAATCTTTCCCCTGACCATGGTCCGAAATTCGTAGCAGGCTGTTTCAGATAGTCTTTGCTTGTCAGTCTGCCACATATTAGCATAGAACTCCTGGACCATGTTCCTTCCTACTTTCGTTTCAGGATTAGCTAGGACTTCCCAGTTCCTGATTCGAATTTGCTCCTGGATCTCCGGATATTCATCTTCTTTCAGATCGAATCTCACTTCCGGGATCATTGATCTCAGACCCATTACTTTAAGATAATGGTCTGAATGTTCTTTAGATAAGAACTTCCCTTGATTCCAAAGTAGTTTTGGAACGCTCTCTTTCTTGCCTCTTGGAGTGGATTGTTTTCCTTTGGGAGCCATGATCTTAGTGATCTCGGATAAACACACCAAACTTAGAGGTTTGCTTGTCCTCAAGCAAAAGAAAAGAAAGGAGAGGGATAGAAGGAGATCGAGGTGCACTTGTTGATGGAGGAGGGGGGAGGCCGAACCCAATTTAAAGGGGTGGAGTGGTGGATTTTCGAAAAATTGGAAGAGATAAGATAAAAAGATTGAGTTGAAAAAGATAAGATAGAAGATATAGTTTGATTTTGAAAAGATAAATATGGGTTTTTGAAAAAGATAATATGAAAAAGATATTGAAAAGATTTTAGGGTGAAAAAGATAGATTTGTTTTTGGAAAAGATTTGAAAAGAGTTGGATTGATTTTGCAAAGAGGGTGTGCGCTTATGAATTAAGATACATTTGATATTCTGAGGGTAGGATTTTTAGAAATCAGGGTTCTTGACATGTTTATGTAAATAAAATCATGTATTGAATCATAAAATTATAAATTAGAATGGAAATACGTGTGGGATTACTGGATTTGGCTCCTCCCTGTCCTCCTGGCGTTTGAACGCCCAAACACTGCCTGTTTTGGGCGTTCAGCGCCCAAATGCTGATCTCCTGGGCGTTCAGCGCCCAGTTGCTGCCATTCCTGGCGTTCAACGCCCAGTGGGTGGCCATTTCTGGCGTTGAACGCCCAAATGCTACCATTACTGGCGTTCAGCGCCCAGTGGATGCCCATTTTGGGCGCTGAACGCCCAAAATGCCCCTTTACTGGCGTTTTCTTGCCATTGAGCTCTTTTACTCTGTTTTGTGTGCCGAGGTCTTCTGTAAATGATTATTTACCTTGTTGTCAATGAACTCTATATAAAAAATAAAGATAGAAATAGGGCAAAATGCTTAGAGGATTGTTGCCCCATGGCTGGGTTGCCTCCCAGCAAGCGCTTCTTTATTGTCTTTAGCTGGACCTTGCTGAGCTTTTAATCTAGCTTCAGCCTTGAGCATTCTTGCTCAGTGTTGCCTTCAAGATAATGCTTGATTCTCTGTCCATTGACAATGAACTTCTTATCAGAATCAATATCTTGAAGCTCCACATAACCATATGGTGACACACTTGTAATCACGTATGGTCCCCTCCACCGGGATTTCAGTTTCCTGGGGAATAGCCTGAGTCTAGAGTTAAACAACAGGACCTTCTGTCCTGGTTCAAAGATTCTAGATGACAGCTTTCTGTCATGCCATTTTTTTATTTTTCTTTATAAAGCTTGGCATTTTCGAAAGCTGTGAATCTGAATTCCTCTAGCTCATTTAGCTGGAGCAATCGTTTTTCTCCTGCTAATTTGGCATCTAAGTTTAGGAATCTGGTTGCCCAGTAGGCCTTATGTTCCAGTTCCACGGGCAAGTGGCATGCCTTACCATACACGAGCTGGTATGGAGAGGTCCCTATAGGGGTCTTGAATGCTGTTCTGTAAGCCCACAGAGCATCATCCAAGCTCCTTGCCCAATCCTTTCTACGGGTATTTACTGTCCGTTCCAGGATTCTCTTTAATTCTCTGTTAGAGACTTCAGCCTGCCCATTGGTTTGTGGATGATATGGAGTG
The DNA here is from genome assembly GCF_059453495.1 of Arachis ipaensis. Classification (NCBI taxonomy): domain Eukaryota; kingdom Viridiplantae; phylum Streptophyta; class Magnoliopsida; order Fabales; family Fabaceae; genus Arachis; species Arachis ipaensis. The sequence goes on from NC_142436.1 coordinate 118,274,235, forward strand.
GCCACCTTGTGGCGAATTCCATACCGAACCATGGCAGAGTAAAGCTGTTTATTGCAGAAGTGAGTGCCCCCATCACTGATTAACACTCTAGGGACACCAAACCTGCTAAAGATATGTTTCTGGAGGAACTTCAGCACTGTTTTAGTATCATTGGTGGGTGTGGCAATAGCCTCAACCCATTTTGATACATAGTCAACTGCCACCAGAATATAAGTGTTTGAGTATGATGGTGGAAAAGGTCCCATGAAGTCAATTCCCCATACATCAAACAACTCTATTTCCATGATTCCTTGTTGAGGCATGGCGTAACCATGAGGTAGATTACCAGCTCTTTGGCAACTGTCACAATTACGTACAAACTCTCGGGAATCTTTATAGAGTGTGGGCCAATAGAAGCCACATTGGAGGACCTTGGTGGCTGTTCACTCACCTCCGAAATGGCCTCCATATTGAGATCCGTGGCAATGCCATAGGATTCTCTGTGCTTCCTCTCTGGGGACACACCTACGGATAATTTCGTCTGCACATCTCTTAAAGAGATAGGGTTCATCCCACAAGTAGTACTTTGCATCAGTAACTAATTTTTTCTTTTGTATTCTATTGTACTCCTTGGGTATGAACCTTGCAGCTTTATAGTTTGCAATATCGGCAAACCATGGTGCTTCCTGAATGGCAAATAGATGCTCATCAGGGAACGTCTCAGAGATCTCAAGAAAGGGGAGGGACGTCCCTTTCACTGGCTCTATCCGGGACAGATGATCAGCCACTTGGTTCTCTGTCCCTTTTCTGTCTCTTATTTCTATATCAAACTCTTGCAGAAGCAATACCCATCTGATGAGCCTGGGTTTTGAATCCTGCTTTGTGAGTAGATATTTAAGAGCAGCATGGTCAGTATACACAATCACTTTTGATCCTACTAAGTATGATCTGAACTTGTCAATGGCGTAAACCACTGCAAGTAGTTCTTTTTCTGTGGTTGTGTAATTTTTCTGGGCATCATTTAGAACGTGACTGGCATAATAAATGACATGCAGAAGCTTGTCATGCCTCTGTCCCAATACTGCACCAATGGCATGATCACTGGCATCACACATTAACTCAAATGGCAATGTCCAGTCCGGTGCAGAAATGACTGGTGCTGTGACCAGCTTAGCTTTCAGCGTTTCAAACGCCTGCAGGCATGCTGTGTCAAACACAAATGGCGTGTCAGCAGCTAGCAGATTGCTTAGAGGTTTTGCGATTTTTGAAAAATCCTTTATAAACCTCCTATAGAATCCTGCATGCCCCAGAAAGCTTCTGATTGCCTTAACATTGGCAGGTGGTGGTAATTTTTCAATTACCTCTATTTTTGCTTGATCCACCTCTATTCCCTTGTTTGAGATTTTATGCCCAAGAACAATTCCTTCAGTCACCATGAAGTGACACTTTTCCCAGTTTAAAACTAGGTTGGTTTCTTGGCATCTTTTCAGAACAAGTTTCAGGTGATCAAGACAGGAGCTGAATGAGTCTCCATATACTGAGAAGTCATCCATGAAGACTTCCAGAAATTTTTCCACCATATCAGAGAAAATAGAGAGCATGCATCTCTGGAAGGTTGCAGGTGCATTGCATAGCCCAAAGGGCATCCTTTTATAAGCAAACACTCCGGATGGACATGTGAATGCTGTTTTCTCTTGATCCTGGGGATCTACTGCAATCTGGTTATAGCCTGAGTAGCCATCCAAAAAGCAGTAATAATCATGACCTGCTAGTCTCTCTAGCATCTGGTCTATGAATGGTAAAGGAAAATGATCCTTTCTGGTGGCTGTATTGAGCCTTCTGTAGTCAATACACATGCGCCACCCTGTAACTGTTCTTGTAGGAACCAGTTCATTTTTTTCATTATGAATCACTGTCATGCCTCCCTTTTTTGGGACGACTTGAACAGGGCTCACCCAGGGGCTATCAGAAATGGGATAAATAATCACAGCCTCTAGTAATTTGGTGACCTCTTTCTGCACCACTTCCTTCATGGCTGGATTTAGCCGCCTCTGTGGTTGAACCACTGGTTTGGCATTATCCTCCAGTAGGATTTTGTGCATGCATCTAGCTGGGCTTATGCCCTTAAGGTCACCTATGGACCACCCAAGAGCTGTCTTGTGTGTCCTTAGCACTTGAATAAGTGCTTCCTCTTCCTGTGAATTTAAAGCAGAGCTTATGATCACTGGAAAGGTGTCACCTTCTCCTAGAAATGCATATTTCAAGGATGGTGGTAGTGGCTTGAGCTCTGGTTTAGGAGGTTTTTCCTCTTTCAGAAGAAAGTTCAGAGGCTCTTTCATGTCCCCTGAATCCTCCAAATCAGGCTGAACATCTTTAAAGATGTCTTCCAACTCTGATTCGAGACTCTCAGCCATGTTGATCTCTTCTACCAAAGAGTCAATAAGGTCAACTTTCATGCAGTCTGTTGATGTGTCTGGATGCTGCATGGCTTTGACAGCGTTCAACTTGAACTCGTCATCGTTGACTCTCAGGGTTATTTCCCCCTGTTGGACGTCAATGAGGGATCGTCCAGTTGCTAGGAAGGGTCTTCCTAGAATGAGAGTGGCACTCTTGTGCTCCTCCATTTCCAGCACAACAAAGTCAGTGGGAAAGGCGAATGGCCCAACTCTGACAATCATGTCCTCAATCACGCCTGATGGGTATTTAGTGGAACCATCAGCAAGTTGGAGACATATCCGGGTTGGTTTAACTTCTTCAGTTAAGCCAAGCTTCCTGATAGTGGATGCAGGTATTAGGTTGATGCTTGCCCCAAGATCGCATAAGGCTGTCTTGGTGCAATCACCTTCCAATATGCATGGTATCAGAAAACTCCCAGGGTCTTTAAGCTTTTCAGGAAAGCTTTTCAGAATGACTGCACTGCATTCTTCAGTGAGGAGAACTCTTTCTGTTTCTCTCCACTCCTTTTTATGACTCAAGATCTCTTTCATGAACTTGGCATAAGAAGGTATTTGCTCAAGTGCCTCTGCAAAAGGAATCTTTATTTCAAGAGTCCTTAGATAATCTGCAAAGCGAGCAAATTGCTTATCCTGCTCCTCTTTCCGGAGTTTTTGAGGATAAGGTATCTTGGCTTTATATTCCTCAACCTTAGTGGTTAAAGAAGCCTTTTTAGAGGGGTTGTTATCAGCACTTGTGTGTGTCTGATCCCTCACTGGCAATTGAGTACCAGAGTCAGAAGCTAGAGTGACGTTAGACGCCAACTCACTGTCTGTTCCTGGCGCCTGAACGCCAGAAATGTGCCCATTTTGGGCGTTCAACGCTGGATTAGGCCCCCTTTGGGCGTTCAACGCCAGATTCTTGCCCATTTCTGGCGTTGAACGCCAATCCTGCCTTGTTTCTGGTGCTGAACGCCAGTTTTGGGCATGGTCTGGGCGTTCAGCGCCAGCCTTCCACCCATTTTCTGACGTTTTAGTGCCAGAATTATTTTTCCCTGGGCTCTTACTGTCCTCAGGGGAATCTTTGGTGGGTCGCTCATTTCTTGAATTTTTGATGCCTTGAGGTGGGGTATTTAATGTTTTCCCACTTCTTAATTGAACTGCTTGGCATTCTTCTGCTATTTGCTTTGATAGCTGCTGCTTTGTTTGCTTAAACTGTTCGTCCATATGTATATTAGCTATCCTTGTCTCATGTAACCTGTCTTTGAATTCAGCTAGCTGTTTTGTTAGAAAATCTAATTGCTGATTGAATTCAGCAGCTTGTTTTACAGTACTGAATTCAGCAGTTACTGTTTCAACCTCTTCATTCATGGAAGGGTTGCTGCTTAGATACAGATGCTGATTCCTGGCAACTGTATCAATGAGCTCTTGAGCTTCTTCAATTGTCTTTCTCATATGGATAGATCCACCAGCTGAGTAATCTAAAGACATCTGAGCTCCTTTTGCAAGCCCATAGTAGAAGATGTCTAACTGAACCCACTCTGAAAACATTTCAGAGGGGCATTTTCGTAGCATCTCTCTGTATCTCTCCCAGGCATCATAAAGAGATTCATTATCTCCTTGTTTAAAGCCTTGGATGTCCAGCCTTAGCTGTGTCATCCTTTTTGGAGGGAAATATTGATTCAGGAATTTTTCTGTCAGCTGTTTCCATGTTCTTATGCTGGCCTTAGGTTGGTTATTTAACCACCTCTTGGCTTGATCTTTTACAGCAAATGGAAACAGTAATAGTCTGTAGACATCCTGATCTATTTCCTTATCATGTACTGTGTCAGTAATTTGCAAAAATTGTGCCAGAAACTCTGTAGGTTCTTCCTGTGGAAGACCGGAATACTGGCAACTTTGCTGCACCATGATAATGAGCTGAGGATTCAACTCAAAGCTACTAACTCCAATGGAGGGTATGCATATGCTACTCCCATATGAAGCAGTAGAGGGGTTAGAATATGACCCCAGAGTCCTCCTGGACTGTTCATTTCCACTTATGTCCATGATGGATATATGGATATAACTTGGACTGATTTATCTTTTTATTTATTTTATTTTATAAGAAGTAAATACTTAAATAAAATAAAATAACTAAAAAGAATTTGAATTTTGAAAAAAAAAAATTTTTTTTTCCGTAAAAAAAATTTTAAAAATAATTAGTTAAAAAAAGGAAATTTTTGAAAAAGAGGGAAGATATTTTCGAAAATTAGAGAGAGGGAGAGTTAGTTAGGTAGTTTTGAAAAAGTTAAGAAACAAACAAAAAGTTAGTTAGTTAGTTGAAGCAAATTTTGAAAAGATAAGAAGTTAGGAAGTTAGAAGAGATATTTTGAAAAGATATTTTTGAATTTAGTGAGGAGAGAGAAAAACAATAAGATAGTACAAGATTTAAAATTTTTAGATCTAATGCTCCTTGTTTTCGAAAATTTTGGAGGGAAAACACCAAGGAACACCAAACTTAAAAATTTTAAGATCAAGACACAAGGAAACTCAAGAACACTTTGAAAACTCACAAGAACACAAGAACATGAAGGAAGAACACCAAACTTAAAATTTTTAGAAAACCAAATCAAAATTTTCGAAAATCAAAGGGAAATCAACAAGAAAACACCAAACTTAAAGTTTGGCACAAGATTTAATAGAAAAAATATTTTTGAAAAAGAAGGTTTTGAAAAGAGTATAAAAGATTCTAACCCAATTACCAAGAACACAGATTAACGCTCTAGCCAAATGAGTTATGGGACCTTCAAAAATTTTAAGAAAGATTATTTTTGAAAACACCAAACTTAAAGTTTGGCACAGGATTTAATAGAAAAATTATTTTTGAAAAAGGTTTTAAAAAAAAATATGATAGCCAATTATCATGAACATAAACACCACGTTCTAAATAACTGAGCTATAAGTTTAAAGTATTTTAACAATGGATAAATAATAAAAGACTCTAAACCAAAAAAAAAGAAAGATTTTTCCTAATCTAAGCAACAAAATAATCTGTCAGTTGTTCAAACACGAACAATCCCCGGCAACGGCGCCAAAAACTTGGTGCACGAAATTGTGATCTCCAGGCTCGAACAATCCTGGTAATGGCTCCAAAGCTTGGTGCTCTGATCTTAATTCATAATTGTCACAACTTCGATACAACTAACCAGCAAGTGCACTGGGTCGTCCAAGTAATACCTTACGTGAGTAAGGGTCGAATCCCACGGAGATTGTTGGTATGAAGCAAGCTATGGTCACCTTGTAAATCTCAGTCAGGCAGATATAAAGTGATAATGGTGTTTTCGAATTTAATATAATAAAATAGGGATAGAGATACTTATGTAATTCATTGGTAGGAATTTCAGATAAGCGAATGGAGATGCTTTTCGTTCCTCTAAACCTCTGCTTTCCTGCTATCTTCATCCAATCAGTCTTACTCCTTTCCATGGCTGGCTTTATGTGATACATCACCACTGTCAATGGCTACTTTCGGTCATCTCACGGGAAAATGATCCAATGCCCTGTCACGACACGGCTAATCGTCTGGAGGCATCACCCTTGTCAATGGCTTCATCTTATCCTCTCAGTGAATAATATGCTCACGCACCTTGTCACGGCGCGGCTATTCATCTGTCGGTTCTCGATCATGCCGGAATAGGATTTACTATCCTTTTGCGTCTGTCACTAACGCCCTGCAATCGCGAGTTTGAAGCTCGTCACAGTCATTCAATCATTGAATCCTACTCGGAATACCACAGACAAGGTTTAGACTTTCCGGATTCTCTTGAATGCCGCCATCATTCTAGCTTACGCCACGAAGATTCTGGTTAGGAGATCTAAGAGATACTCATTCTAGCTTAATTCATGTAGAACAGAAGTGTTTGTCAGGCATGCGTTCATAAGGGGGAAGGATGATGAGCGTCACACATAATCATCACCTTCATCACGTTCTTGGGTGCGAATGGATATCTTAGAAGCGAAATAAGATGAATTGAATAGAAAACAGTAGTACTTTGCATTAATCTTTGAGGAACAGCAGAGCTCCACACCTTAATCTATGGAGTGTAGAAACTCTACCGTTAAAAATACATAAGTGAAGGTCCAGGCATGGCCGAGATGGCCAGCCCCCAAAACGTGATCAAAGGATCATAAGGTAATCCAAAGATGCCTAATACAATAGTAAGAGGTCCTATTTATAATAAACTAGCTACTAGGGTTTACATGAGTAAGTATTTGATGTATAAATCCACTTCCGGGGCCCACTTGGTGTGTGTTTGGGCTGAGCTTAAGTGTTGCACGTGCAGAGGCCATTTGTGGAGTTGAACGCCAGTTTTTGTGCCAGTTTGGGCGTTCAACTCTGGTTTTGGATCCTTTTCTGGCGCTGGACGCCAGATTTGGGCAGAAGGCTGGCGTTGAACGCCAGTTTACGTCGTCAATTCTTGGCCAAAGTATGGACTATTATATATTTCTGGAAAGCCCTGGATGTCTACTTTCCAACGCAATTGGAAGCGCGCCATTTCAAGTTTTGTAGCTCCAGAAAATCCACTTTGAGTGCAGGGAGGTCAGAATCCAACAGCATCAGCAGTCCTTTTTCAACCTCTGAATCTGATTTCTGCTCAAGTCCCTCAATTTCAGCCAGAAAATACCTGAAATCACAGAAAAACACACAAACTCATAGTAAAGTCCAGAAATGTGAATTTAACACAAAATCTATTAAAAACATCCCTAAAAGTAACTAGATCCTACTAAAAACATACTAAAAACAATGTCAAAAAGCGTATAAATTATCCGCTCATCAACGCTCATCATCATTCTCACTTATGAACGCGTGCCTGATAAACACTTCCGTTCTACATGCAACCAAGCTAGAATGAGTATCTCTTGGATATCTAATACAGGGGACCGAGTCCGAGTTATTAGTATCTTCGTGATATAAGTTAGAACCCATGGATGGCTATTCCTGAGATCCGGAAAGTCTAAACCTTGTCTGTGGTATTCCGAGTAGGATCTGGGAAGGGATGGCTGTGACGAACTTCAAACTCGCGAGTGCTGGGCGTAGTGACAAACGCAAAAGGAGGGTGAATCCTATTCCAGTATGATCGAGAACCTCAGATGATTAGCCGTGCCGTGACAGAGCATTTGGACCTTTTTCACAAGAGGATGGGATGTAGCCATTGACAACGGTGATGCCCTTACAGAAAGCTTGCCATGGAAAGGAGTAGGAATGATTGGATGAAGACAGCAGGAAAGCAGAGGTTCAGAGGAACGAAAGCATCTCTATACGCTTATCTGAAATTCTCACCAATGAATTACATAAGTATTTCTATCTTTATTTTCTGTTTATTTATTATTATTTTCGAAAACTCCATAACCATTTGATATCCGCCTGACTGAGATTAACAAGGTGACCATAGCTTGCTTCATACCAACAATCTCCGTGGGATCGACCCTTACTCACGTAAGGTTTTATTACTTGGACGACCCAGTGCACTTGCTGGTTAGTTGTATCGAAGTTGTGAACGAAAAACGATTTATTAAGACGTGCGTACTGAGTTTTTGGCGCCGTTGCCTGAGATCACAATTTCGTGCACCAGTTTCACAGGCAATCAGAGTCCTATCATGTATTTTCCTGCCCTTCACAGAAGCACTCTGAGTCTCTCCTACTAAACCTGGCATAACTGTTCGCATCCTCCGAACCAACACCTTGAAAATGACCTTATACATACAGCCCACCATACTAATTGGCCGGAGATCTTTTATTTCTTTTTCTCCAACGAACTTCGGCGCTAACGCCACCCAAGTGACATTCGAATCCTCAAGTAGCATAGATGACTGGAAAAAACCCATCACAACTTCAGTGAACTCCCTTCCCACTTCTTCCCAACACTTCTTAATGAAATTCATATTGTACCCATCGCTGCCAGGTGCCTTAGTTGACTCACAATCCCAAATTGCATCCTTTATTTCTTCAAACGACGGCATCAACTCTAACTCTGCTGCCTCTACCTCACTTAACTGTTTTACCAGCCCACCCCAGAATCCTATATCAGGCGATGTCTTCTGATGGTGCAAGTCCTTATAGAAGTCTCGTATAGAAACCTTAATCCTATCTTGATTCCTTACTAACCTTCCGTTTATAAGTAAGGTGTTAATTTGATTGTTCCTTCTTCGAGCTAAAGCTAAATTGTGAAAGTACCGAGTGTTTTTGTCCATCTCCTTTGCATGCCTAGACTGTGACATCTGCTTCCAATGTAGCTCCTTTCTAATATACCATTTCTTACAAGAACTCACAAGCGCATTTCTTCTTGCTTCTATGGTCCCATCATACATGCTGTTACTCACCAAATCGTCTATTTTCTTGATCTCTTCCTCAAATTGTCTGATCCCCAAATCCATGTTTCCAGAATTCTCCATATGCCATCTGTCCAGTGGAATCGTCAAAGCCTTTAACTTGTCCATAAATTATACCTCACCTAAACTCCTCCATCCCTCTTTTACCATTCTTAAGAATCCCTCGTGAGTAAACTAGGAATCCAGGCTTCGAAAAGGTCTCGGCCCCCTCTTCCCCTTGTGACATCCAGAATAAGTGGACAATGGTCTGACAGACCTCTAAGCCCTTTTCTTTGCCTAGTTTCAGGAAACTCCTCTACCCACTCTACACTGACTAGAATCCTATCAATGCGACTGCACGACTGACCCCTGAACCATGTGAACATACGATTAGTTAATGCTAGGTCCACTAACTCCATATCCTGAATCCATGATTTAAATTCTACTGCAGACACTGGCAAGGAAGTAGCTCCTTTCCTTTCCTCCACTTGAGTAACCTCGTTGAAATCCCCAAAATAACAAACCGGTACTTGACATAACCTAGATAAGAAACTTAACTCTTCCCACACCATAAGCTTTTCTTCCCTTGTGTGCGCACCATATATCAGACAGAAAGCACAACAGAAATTATTTTTTAACAGCACACCATCCATACACAAGTATCTATCTCCTTTATAGCAGTTGTTCATCTTAAAAACCGTTTCATCCCACATCAACAGCAGCCCCCCGGACGCACCTTCCGTCCCTACAAACTCCCAGCTAACTGCATCATTTTTCTAAAGTTGCACAACATCAAACTTAGTCAACACCGCTTTCTTTGTCTCTATCAAGTCTAGCATATTCAGCTTAAAATTTCTCCTAAAGTTCTTCATCATACTCAATTTTCCAACTCCCGCCAACCCCCTAACATTCCATGAACTAAAAATCATTTTAACGCATTTATACACACCTTTTTTTCGATTTTTTGGGTGACTTCTTCTAGCCTTCTCCTTCTGCTTAGCTTGTTTTTTCTTCTGTGCTAGTGCCTCATTCTGTGCTTGAAGGATCGCCATAATGTCATCCTCCTCATTGTACAACACTGCTCTACACTCCACTGCGAGTTCCCAAGCCTCCCTATTTTCTTACATATCCTTTTCCCACTTATTTTCTGATGTTTCAGATCCAGCTACACTTCCATCATCACAACTGGCATCCCCGAAGCCCTTTGAAGCCCCCCCACTGGCATTATTGCCTAGCTTCAAAGCTACCACTCGTTCCTGTGTCTCAACCACACCTTGGACCTCACCTTCCGTACACTTTGTCAAACACATATTTTCCTGGTAACCACTTTTGTGGCTTGTTTCCTCACCTACCTTTGCACTTAGGCTTCCCCGGTTCAGCTCCTCACAACCAAGCCCTGGACCAGTCCCCCTTCTAGGCCGGTCCACCACCAGATCTCCACCTGCCCACAAGCTCGCCACTGCCAAGCCAGCAACATCGTTCTCCCACTCCATTCCTCCATTCAGTTCCCGTCCCGCATCAACACTCTCGGACCACCCACCATCGACGAGAGGCGTCTTTGGCAGCGAAGCAAGGCTCCCATTTGCATTCATCACAAGCCGAGTCGGGATCCCTACACCCACTATTGCCTGGCCCGCCCTCTCCCCCTCACCGTTCCCCATCGTGGGGTCCTTTGAGCCGCAACTGACTAACCCATGACGAACTGCACCGTTGTTCTCAAACACGCTCCCACAGAATGGCCGGTCCCTCTCCTCCTAAGCAGCGTCTGCTCCGCGATGGATCTGGGCGCCGTCATCGTCACTCGGACTCCCACCGCACAGACCTTAGTGCGCGTCTTATAACCCAGTAGCCCCGGATTGCACCCAACCCACTCCAAACCCGGTCCAGCATGATGAGCAGCTTCTGGGCGTTGTTGCTGCCATCTTAACCACACACCCTTAGCTGTTTGTAGTAAAAAATGGGCCCCATAGCTAGTGATAAAGTTATTGAGCTTCTTAGCATATAAACCCCTCCTATTTTCACTAGTAATATCATCCTCAGCCACTGCATGGTTTCTAGCATAGTCCCAGGATAGAGTCCTTTCTGAATTAGCCTCCGCACTATTCGCTTGGGATTCCACACAATCAGCCTTTCTCTCCCTAGGATTAAATTCCTCACTTTTAGCTCCTGTCGTTTTAGACAACAAAAAACCATTACTCCATTCATTCAAATCTTCAGAAAAAATTACAACTCTACCCTTCTGCTGTACTTCCTCTCTCGCCGCCAGGGCCAGCAACTCCGCCTCGGCAGGCCATCCCAGCCGCTGGATGTGGCTTTGACCACCATCAACGTTTCTTAACTTGTCCCCAGTTGCATAATCAAGTCCTATAAGGAGACATCGATACCCTTCCCAACCACCCGTCATCACACAACCCGCTATGCCAGTCGCACCACCACCCACCTTCATGACAAACACGTCAAATCCCATCGTTCCTACCAAAACGCGCACTCTTTCATGAATGACCTCAAACCTATGTGTATCAATCAACACACGCCCAACCCGAAACGACATATATGATTTTGTAACCTCATCACAAAGCACCACTTTATCCCCACTGGCCACCAATCTTTCGAAAGTATCCTCAGACCAAACCTAAATCGGAACTCCGACGCATTCAAGTCACACTCTTCGCTTATCACATCGCACATGCTCATCCCATCGGCAAACACTGGAAAAGAACCGCAAAAGACTATCCATATTAGAAGCCAACTCCTCTTCAGCATTACAAACACCCAAGTCACAAACATTAACTACATGGGGCCATTCCATGCGCGCTATCTCGTTCAACAATCGGAAGAGCCACTCCACGTTATCCTGAGCCACTAAGACCTCTATTACCCTTGTATCACTATGATCATGGGCAACCGTCGCAGTGTCCACGAAATTTCTCCCCTCCAAGTGGTTCCTGCCATGAGTAGTTCCCCCCCCCCCCCGGATCACCCACCTCTTCGCCTGCACCCTTTTTTTCTTCCAAAAGAATTTTTCTTTGTCCACGATCAGCCACCCCAGCACTTGTATTCCTCCTTGGGGCCTTGACATCCATCACCATCTTCCCCTTAGAAAAATTCCTCCTGTACTTGGTCTCGCCGACAAAAATCTCCTTCCCTCTTAAACGCATGTGATTCATATCTAAAATTGCTTTCACAGCCCCACCTTTTGTAGTATATCGTATGAACGCGAATAGATAAACATTACCATTTCGCATCTTTTTTAAGAGATATATGTCATTGATCCTCTCCGTCCAGAAAAACAACCCAAACAATTCTTGCTTTGATATATCACCTGGTAGCCTATCCACAAAAACGGTGAAAAATTCATGTTCCAACCAGAAAAATTCCTCTCGATTTCAAACCCTTGAATCCTTACCACATGGTATTTTTGTTCGTCAAAATAATATTTTAAATATATTTTTGATATTTATAATCTATTGCGTATATTTTTATTTACACAAATTCTTTTATGTATAATTGTATACTTTTTTGTCAATTTATTTTTAAATAAAAAAAAACCAGCGAAATTTTGCTTACTAAAAAAATTGAAAAGCAGCTCAAGTCCAAGAGTCAAATGCCGAGTATTGAGGGATCATCACTACTGCTCCTTCTTACCGACTCCACCAGGCACAGCAACACTGCGATACGACTTGAGAATGGAAACCCCAATCCCAACTCGACAGTTGTTCATTGACGGAGAATGGAAGCCCCCCATCCTCAGTAACAGAATTCCAATTATCAACCCTTCCACTCAGCAAGTCGTCGGTTAGTTACATACCCTTCTCTCTCTCTTTTCATTTCTATTTCGCGCTCTTTCTTTTCCTCAGATCCCTTTCTTTCTTGAATCTCAGGGGACATTCCAGCTGCCACCAAGGAGGATGTAGACGCCGCCGTCGCCGCCGCTAGAAGAGCACTCAACCGCAACAAAGGCAACGACTGGCCTTCTGCTTCCGGTGCTCACCGAGCCCGCTATCTCCGCGCCATCGCTGCCAAGGTCGTCGAGAGAAAGGATCACCTCGCTAAGCTTGAATCCCTTGATTGCGGAAAACCACTCGATGAAGCTGCCTGGGACATGGTACTTCAATTCTGCTTCAATTTCAGATGATTCTCTCTGATTGTTACTGTAATTCTCTTATTCACGCTTGATTTTATGTTAGGATGATGTTGCTGGTTGCTTCGAGTTCTACGCTGACCTTGCGGAGAAACTCGACGCTAAGCAGAAGGCACCCGTTTCTCTTCCCATGGAAACTTTCAAGAGTTATGTCCTCAAAGAACCCATTGGTGTTGTTGGATTAATCACCCCATGGTATTGACTTTTTCTTCTCTTTAAAATTTGCCTTATTAACTGGTGTTAGAATCTAGAAGTTAGTTTCTGTATAAGTGGCAATGAGTGATGAAAAAAAGAATAATAGTAGGATAGAAAGGTAGAAATTCAGTTGTTGTGTGTTGTTTTTCTGTTGTTCGTTCATTGTTGTCACCTCTCTCTGTTAGCAAAATTGCTATCTTGATGGCTAACTAGATATCATGTTTTAGGAACTATCCTCTGTTAATGGCTACATGGAAGGTTGCCCCTGCTCTGGCAGCTGGTTGTGCTGCGATATTGAAGCCTTCTGAATTGGCATCTGTGTATGTTTCTCAGCAGCTCTTGCAAAATCTTTGCTTCTTTTTGAGTTTTGGTTATTTTTGCTGAACTATATGGCTATGCTTTGCTTTATTTCAGGACATGTTTGGAGCTGGCTGACATATGCAAAGAAGTGGGCCTTCCTCCGGGTGTATTAAATATTCTCACTGGATTTGGCCCTGATGCTGGTGCTCCCTTAGCTTCCCACCCTGACGTAGACAAGGTTAGATTGCGTTTAGTTTTTGGTATATTTGGAATTATAAAGGGTTGCATCTTTTTCTGTCTCTTGTAAGTATCAAGACTCTACATCCATTTCGACAATTTTTCAAACAGATTGCCTTTACTGGAAGCTCTGCAACTGGAAGCAAGGTTATGACAGCTGCTGCACAATTAGTCAAGGTATTTCTAAGCACTATTATCTGGAAATTATATGCAGTTCATGTTATCCTTTGGATTTGATAGAATGAAACACACACAAGCAAACTCAATAAGTGATAGAAACCACTTTTGCTTCCTTCATAATCTCATTGTCCTTTCTTCATGTGTTCATGTAATATCCAAATTGTGGTTTTTTGGCAGCCTGTCTCACTAGAGCTTGGTGGAAAAAGCCCAATCATTGTTTTTGAGGATGTTGATCTTGATAAGGGTCAGTGCCTACTAAAGTTGGACAACCAATGCATCATTTAAAAAGGTTCTTATATAAAAGTCAATAGTTGTTAATTCTTTCCCGCTGATTTAAACAGCTGCTGAATGGACCCTCTTTGGTTGCTTCTGGACAAATGGTCAGATATGCAGTGCAACTTCCCGCCTTATTGTTCATGTAAGTTCAATAGATTTCGGTTGCCCACTCCTTCCATAATAATGAATGCATTTTCTAAAAGTTTGTAGTTTTCTTTCTTTTTATTTGTTTGTTTTTTGCATATATGAGAATAATCATACTATCAACATTAATTGTGGTTAGACATATCCAGACTGTTTGCAGAAACTGATAAACTTGGACATCGTTATTGTTTCAGGAAAGTATAGCAGCAAAATTTTTGGATACCCTTGTCAAATGGGCCAAAAACATCAAAATTTCAGATCCCTTTGAAGAAGGTTGCAGGCTAGGCCCGGTTGTTAGTGAAGGACAGGTATATTTGAATATGATAGAGAAGGAACCTTCTTCTGAACATTGTTTATATGTTCCTGTGATTTAGCTTTGCTTCTGGTTTTGTACTTCAAACATTTTATTGATCTTAACACTGTTTTCTTGAACAAAGATTTTGTTATGCAATATCTAATATTTCAATTTTATGGTTCAGTATGAAAAAATATTGAAGTTTATCTCAAATGCCAAGAGTGAGGGCGCAACCATTTTGACTGGTGGATCTCGTCCAGAGGTATGACCAAATGATTATACTTTCTTTGAAAGTGTGGTCAGTTATGTACTTCTGCAGCTGTCATGAAACTGATCCCCCCACCCCTTTCACAAATTTGATGGCAGCATCTAAAGAATGGATTTTTTATTGAACCAACCATTATAACGGATGTGACTACCTCCATGCAAATTTGGAAAGAAGAAGTATTTGGACCCGTGCTCTGTGTAAAAACATTTAGTACCGAGGAAGAGGCTCTTGATCTAGCACATGACACCATGTGAGTGGATGATATTTTGCAAACTGATATTAACTCGTTCATTGGCTTTTTTCTCCTCCTTTTTTAGTCTATTGATATTTGTGTTATGTATGCCTTGATATTTTACAGCTATGGGTTAGGAGCTGCTGTCATTTCAAATGACCTTGAAAGATGTGATCGTGTATCTAAGGTGAGACTGATCCTAGGTTATCATTGGAAACAAGGAAATAATTGGATTGTATCTTTAATTGAGTAACCTATCTTGGTTCAATGCAGGCGTTTAAGGCTGGAATTGTATGGATCAATTGCTCTCAACCATGTTTCACTCAAGCCCCATGGGGAGGCACGAAACGTAGTGGTTTTGGTCGCGAATTAGGAGAATGGTATGGTCCGTTTTTTTTTTTTTTTTTTTTTGCAGAATTCTCCTTGCAATGCAATGGAGAGAACACGCTTCTAACTTGTATTAATGCCAAATCTGGATAAATAATTTATTAAGGAAATGTTAGTTGAGTATCTTTATTTATTTTCAGGGGACTTGACAACTACTTGAGCGTGAAGCAAGTTACTCAGTATATCTCTAATGATCCATGGGGCTGGTACCAGTCTCCTTCAAAGCTGTGATAAATAACCATATTGAGATGTGATGAATTGGTATTGGGAATCTGAGATCCGATAAGGTTAGGCAGTACCTCGTTATGTTTGGGAGTGATAGTGAGTGTAGGATGTCTATGTAGAACAGTGCTATTTGGCACTCGTTGGCTTTACTATATGTCTATTTGTATGCATATGGATATTGCGTGCTGAAACTTCATTCCCAATTTTACCTAAGAATAAAATAAAATGATTCTCATTATTATCGATGCCACTTATCTCGAGTTTGAGCTGTTGTATCGTTTCTGATATTTCTTAAAAAAAACCTTTGGGAAACGGAGGGTCATGAATTATGTAGTGACATAGGCTATTAATATAGCGTTATAAAAATGCTCCATGTATACAGATACGGCATTTGTATATTTTTTTTTGTTGATTTAAATAAACTAAAAAAAAAAATAGAATAGTTCCGTTTAAGATTATTCTTAAATTCCTCTCAAGGAGAAGGAAGCTCCACATGATGAAGTTGTAATATCATCGTCATTTTTGTCATGGTGTCTGCTACTGTGTTTCCATCTCTCATAATCAAATGAAAGTCAACACGCCAATTTCAATGCATGATATCCCTTATTTTGAGCATCAACAGATCAATAAACTCAAAACCATTTTGGTAATTAGTAACAAGATTAAACGCTTTCACACAATCCATTTTACAAATAACATCTCGCTGATCCACATCTTAAGCTAAGATATATACTCTCCAAATAGCAAACAATTCCCCTTGAAGAATACTTACTCTCAATCATTCCCAAACATCCCTTTGCCAACTCTCATTACAATCTCTAATAACACAAGCAAAACTAACACTTTCACCCGAATCAGGATAACTAGCATCACAATTAATCTTGAAAATACCAATGGATGGGGATTCCGAAAACCATTTAGAGTAGAGGGAAGGGATGTACGTTGTAATTTAGAAGTATTCCTAAACTTCATTTCTGAAGCTAATGCCTGACAAATAACTTTTTTTGGAGGCCAAGTCTCATGAGAATTAAAGATGTCATTATTCCTTACTCGCTATATCCACCAAAGTCCCGAAAAGAACCTGAACGGATGCTCTCTTCTATGATACAAGAACCAGTTCTTCAAATCCAAAGGATGACAAGAAATATCCAACCTATGCCATACAAGCTGAGCTTTTGGACAATCTCGAAAATAATGTAAAACCGATTCCTGGCTAGAAAGACATCTTGGGTACCTATCCGATGACGACATACCTCTTCTGAAGCAAAAATTTGTAGTAGAAAGAGCCTCTTTAAGACACAGCCAAGCTAAACACTTGTGCTTTTTTGGAACAAGTTGGCGCCAAAGCCAAAGCTGATTCTCCTGATCCTCCCAACCAAACAGCTGCTTACACAACCACAAGTAACCATTGCGTGAATTATAGACTTTGGCGGCAGACCCAGACCAATACCAACCCACTTCTGGGTCTGGTTGAACATCTTGATTGCAAAAAAGAATATTACCTTTCAGATTTTGAGATAAAGGAGATTAAAGAGTATCTAAATGCCACCTATCAACCGACCAGATATCCTGTATCCAGAAGTTCAAATCAGAAATGTGACATAATCCATCTCATTAGATAACTGCCCTTTCTCCTCCAGCTAGAAAACCAAAAATTCTGGTTCAAATTCCCAATACACCAAGCAAATCCATCTTTTAACACTTTCCAAGTCTTGCAAAGACTCCTCCAAATGGGAGAGCCCTTATTCTTAGGACAACCAAAACAGTCATATAGAGATTATCGGTATTTGGCATCCAACAACTGGACCCATAACTTGTCTAGCTACTAGAAAAAAAAGTCCAAACTAGCTTCCTAAGAAGAGCAATATTCACACAATAAAGATCTCTAATCTCCAAACCTCCATGTTTTTTTAGAGTAACCAATACCTTCCAACTAACAAGATGCAATCCTCTTCCATCAACTTGTACTTTCCAAAGAAAATTCTTCATCATAGACTCCAATTTACTAATGATTCATTTGAAAAAAATAGATACCTGCATCTGGCACGTGGGAATAGCAGCTGCAACGGAATTAACCAAGCAAAGTCTACCAGCCCGATTGAGTAAACTCCATTTCCAGCTTGCTAGTCTACCTTGAATCTTATCCAGGACATTATTGAAAGCTGAACGGGTCACCCTAGAATGGTTAAAGGTAACCCCAAAATACTTGCCCAAGTCCTAGACAAATCTGATAGAGGACACCCCAGTGAAAACCTTTTACCTTGTTGCAAAGACATTCTTAGAGCAAAGTGCTTTAAACTTCTCCACATTAATCTTCATCCCAGATGCTTTGCAAAAAGTCTCTAAAACCAACATCACATTTTGCACTTGTCTCTTTGTAACTTTACAGAATAAAAGCAAGTCATCCACAAATATTAAGTGGGATATTCTTGGTCCGCCTCTAGAAACAGCAACCGGCTCCTACAAGCCCAAATCAACCTGATGACTAATAAAGCATGCCAATCTCTCCGTACAAAACACAAAAAGATAGGGTGACATAGGGTCTCCTTGTCTAAGACCCCGGCTAGGAGTAAAGCCATTCAGACGATTTCCATTCCAAAGAATAGATAAAGAAGAAGTAGTGACACAATTCATAATCAAATTAATTGTAGGATTGGAAAAACCAAAGCTCTTAAGAGTATGGGCTAAAAACCTCCAGTCAACTCTGTCATAAGCTTTCTCCATATCAATCTTAAAGGCCAGTGTGCCTTTCTTTGATTTAGTCTTCTTCATAAAGTAGAGGACCTCTTGAGCAATAATGATGTTGTCAGGAGTTCCTCGTCCCAGAATAAATCCTCCTTGAAGCGGGCCAACAATCTCTACAAGATGAGGACGGAGCCTATTAACAAGGACTTTTGTGATGATCTTGTAAACTACATTGCAGAGACTAATCGGCCTAAAATCTTTCATAGGTACCGGCGATTCAACCTTTGGAATAAGAACTAGTAAAGTTTCCATCATTCTCGGATCAAGAGAAACACCGGAGAATGCCTGCTTAACCATCTTCCAAGCATCAAGACCAATGATCTCCCAATATTCCTTGAAGAAGAAAGCTTGAAACCCATCAGGATCCAGAGCTTTAAAAGTGTTCATGTGAAAAACAGCTGTTCTGACTTCCTCCATAGTAATTGGTGTCGTAAGATCATTGCTAGCTTCCTCATTCTGAGAAGGAAGAGGCACAACACCAAGGCAACCCAAATCAACATCATTCAAACGAAAGAATAAACTTTTATAGAAAGACTCTATTTCTCGACCCAGAACTTCCGGATCAGTTTCCCACACTCCACCCTTGAGAAAAAGGCCATGATGAATCTTATTATGCTTCCTTCGCACAAGAGTTTGAACATGAAAGAATCTTGTATTTCTATCCCTGAACCTTACCCACTGCTTTCTGGACTTTTAAAACCATAAGAGCTCTTCTTGTACTAGTGAATTATTATAATCATCAAGCAACTGTTGCTCTTTCTAACGCAAATAAATACTATCCACCACTTCCAAACGCTTCTGTAAATAATTAATATGCTGCTCTAATTCACATTTCTTAACAAAAATATTACCAAACACCTTCGAGTTAAACTCTAATGAATTCTTCTGCACTTTCGAAAGTTTGTCATGAATTCCTCTATTACTAGACCACCATGACTGATTCACAATATCCTTATACCCGGGATGAGTAGTCCAAGCAGCAACAAATCGGAAAGGTCAATTCCCTTTAGGCTAAGGACGACCTTTACAATGCACCAGAATAGGGCAATGATCAGACTAAAGCCTATTTAAAACTTCTGCATAAGCTTCTGGAAAGATAGATAACCAACTACTATTTATACAGACTCGATCAAACTTTTTTGCCACGTCAACATAATTTTTCACCCTCATGTACTAAGAAAACTGTCTCCCAATAGTCTTCAAATCAAACAAACCACTATCCCCTAATGAAGTAGCAAACTTGTCTACTCTTTGATGAGAAAATTGACAGCCCTTAGATTCATGAGAAAATATGGCTTCATCAAAATCAGCAAGAACAATCCATGGTCCTTGAAAAATCATGGATTGTGCAACAAGATAATCCCAAAGGAGAACATTTTTATTAAATTGAGGGCTACCATAAATACCACTACACCTCCAAATTGAATTATTAGATTGAACCTCAACAATAACACCTTAATCAAAAGCATCAATGACTAGGGATGACAAAACGGGTTGAACCCGTCAGGCCGATCCGCTGAACCTGCTAAAAAGGCGGGTCAGGCTAAAATTTGGAGCCCGCCAAATTAAAAAAATCTGCCAAACCCGCACAGCCAAATTAGCGGGTTTTGGCAGGGTGGGACGATCCGCCAGGCCGGCCGAAAATTTTTATTTTTTATTTTTTATTAAATAAAAGAGTGATTACTATTATAAAATTAATAATTATAGAATTTTCAAACACTTTTTTTGTTTTTGTTTTTATTCTTCTTTTAGTTATTAACTTTATTTATTTTATTTTACAATTTTGTATATTTGCTCAAATTGTGTGACTTATTTTTTAAAGTAAAGATGGTTCTATCGACAAATATTATTTTGAACAATTTTATTGAAGTTAAAAATTAAAAAAAAAAAGATAATGAAAAATTATATTATAATTTGACTATTTTTATTTGTATTTGATTTTTTAATTATTTTTTTTGATTAATTTTAATTAATTTTATTTTTCAAAAAAAAAAAAAGAGTCAAGCGGGCTAGTCCACCGACCCGCCAATCCACCATAAAGTGGGGCGAGCTAGTATTTTAAACTCATCTTAATTGGTGGGACAGGCCAGCCCACCCTATTTATGGGACGGGTCTAGGTGGGGCAGATTGGGACAGATCGGCCGGTCCACCTCTATCAATGACCTTACAACAAATACCCTACTTAGAGGATAGAACATTTGTGTATATTTGTGTATATATTATGTGTCATTATATATATTTTTTAATAATTAATAATTAAAATAATTAATTTTCTTCATAAATATTAAATACATATTCTTATATAATAATTGATTTGTAATTGATTTTTGTGTAATATAATATATTTAATAACATTAATACTTAAGAATTTAATTATGTGCATTAAAACTGCGTAAATCCTAGTCTATTAAAAAGGAAAAAAATAAAATAATAACAGAAAAAATTAAGATAATTAAGGAGGATGAATCCAAATTGAATTAGATCGGATATGACCAAAATCTCGATTCGATCCATATTAAAATCATTGAATCAGATCCAATATTATTGACTTTTAAGTTTAGATTCGATCCGAGCTGCACATTTGCATATTAAATTGGATGTAAACTTTTAAAAAAAAAAAAAATTACAAATACAGAATACCAAAAAATTTGCAATACATTTTTAGGGATGAACTGATTTTAAACATTTGATTTTTTTGTTTCTTCATAAATTATCGAAGAAATCAGAGCACATAGCTTTTCCCTCTCAGTTAAAAATCTGTGAATGTGACAAAGAATCTGAAAAAAATACTGCCTAACTAAAAACATCACGATTGAAAAATCCGTAACTGGTAACTTTAGGCTGTTGCATGGAGAACATGCAACCAACAATGGACGGCTATACACAGTTTGACTTGGTCATAATTACTAATAAGGTTATTAAATCTGCATTGGATTCTTCCCAACAACTTCTGAATACCACGATTTCCATGCTTCCATGTAATGGGAGAATAGTTCTCTTAAAGCTGCATCAAAACCCATCATCAGACACTATATATATCAATCAAACAGTTTATATTTGATGAGTTATACAACGAATGGAAGAAATATTCGTTACCTTGGTTTTGGTATTGTGGACGATGTTTAATTGCTAGACTGTCCCAATCATGAACCTTCTTCACACTATTATTCTCGGGTGTTCCAACTTTGGGCACATAAGAAGGTGCAAAAGGACCAAACTGAAAACCCTTTGAAGCTTGTTGAAAACTATTTGCTTGACCTATGCCACTACCATTGTCCAATTTTTTGAGCTTCTTAGAGGCAAAGTCCCCTAATTCCACTATGTTCCTCTCAAAACTGATGTTTGTGACATCAGTTCCAAACGCTCTTTTCCTAGACTCGTTTGGATTTGAACAATTTTGAATGGACTCGTTAGGTGCCTTCCCTCTCAAACCCAGCCACCTGAATGCTGGTTTTCTTGTATCTGTGGTGTGGGTCTGTATTCAATTCATACACGTGTATTCATTATTAATAAATAATAAGATATATAAACCCTAATTAGATCTATCCCATTAAAATCATAGTATATAACCTACTACAGTACTACAAGATCATGGTAAACCCAAAATTTTCAGCAAATAACTAAATAATAAAGAAACTGTAACAATAATCACCTTCTCGATAAGGTTCATGGAGGACAACACATTTGCAATATCATATAGGCGTCTTACTTTTGCTGTAAAGACAAAAAAGGAAGTATAAGTGAAGGATAGTGGTTATTAATTGTTATTTGGAAATAGATTCTCTAGACTCTCACCTTAATTGAAAATTTGAAATCATGTATATAAGTAAATCTAACCTAATGTAGTTTTACTATATATAATCAAACAAAGGTAAAAATTTATATGTAATTATGTTCATGCAAAGTTAATAGTTGGTGAGCATTATATGACTTAAAAGATTTGACTAAATTATTATCTAATAATTTTTATTATTAACTTCACATGAAAAAAACTATACGTAAATTTTTACTATTAACTAATTATGCAAAAATCAACATGCAAAATAAACAGAATGTGATGTATGGTTCAGTGAGTTTTATGGATGAAACAATTTTTTGGATTAAAGTTATCTTGACGATGATACTATATTATGCATTAATCCTAATTAATCCTAAGATATAATCTAAATACACTATTACATCCAATCATATATCAGTATTTTGGTAAAATTGTTTGATTTTATTATATAGTAAGTCTTATGAAAATAATAAGATATAGTTAATCATTATTAATTATTTATTAGTTATGTATATTTGTATAGAACATTTTATAATATCAACAATGTATTTAAATTAAACTTGGTCCCATTTGTCAAATATAAAAAACAGTAGCTTAAGTAGATGGTAGTATACAAACGACTTACTTCTCATTAATGATGAACTGTGGCCATCTCCAAGCAACAAATTCGCAGCCTCGTCAAGGGAGATCATTTCTATCTGTAGGGTGACGAATCGATCGATTTTTAATTATATAAAATAAAGATTAATAATTCAAATTAGAATATTTCAGAAACTTTTGGAAACCCTTACATTAGAGCAAACAAATAGCTTTACAAAGTTCTGAGTAAGCAGCGCCAGAGATTTTTCCCTTCGATTATCTGCAAATACAATGCACATGTAATCTTCAGAATATATCAATTAAACATCGTATTTTTTTTTGGGTGTCTAATTAAACATCGTATATTCACATTGGGTACTCTTTTTTTTTTTTTTTTGTTCTTTACATTTGAAAGTTATTGCATTCTTTTGAGCTGTTTAACTAGCAAGACTTACGAGCATGAATTATAACCTGAAATCAATCAAATGGGAACGTTTCCAAGATTCAAACAATTTGATAAACCTATGTAGTTTTAATTTTATGAAGAGTCCATATCAACATTTTTATTCTTAATCACTGACCATTGAAGATAAACATCGGCTAATGAATTTGCTTAATTTTCTTTGAAAAAAACATGAAAAAGGAAAGAAAGAAAAATTACCGTTTTTGAGAGATTTGGAAAGTGTTGTAGAATTTGAATTTGAATTGGAATTGGACTTGTCATTTTGACTCCCGGTCCCAGTATTAGAAAATGCTTCTTCATCATCCTCGTCATCAGACCCCTACAACGTACGGTTAGTTAGGTTAATTTCAATTTCCCGCTCTTAGTTAACCTAGTCGCGCTTTTTCAAAAATAATAAATAAATAAAAATTCAAATTAAAACCGAAAAAAGGAGGCGAATCCCGAGATCGTAAACTCCACTCACTTTTAGGTTGTCATTTCCGCCTTCAAAAGCATATGTATTCTCCCGTAATCCCTCTTCCTATTCAATGGAAAATGTATAATAATTGTTTAATACTAATAATATAATTTAGAATCGAATAAAAAGATTAAGATCTGAGAATATGAAATTAAGATCGGTTACCTTGAGTTCATGAAAAGCTCCAGGAATTGCTCCAAAGCCTTTCCATGTATATTGATTTTTGGCCTTTCTTGCAAGCACCTACTTCATCATACAAAACAAATCAAATTCAAACACTAAATACGAAACAACTAACAAAACTTATTCAGAAAAAAAGAAAATTCGAAAACTGACCCCGATGCTCTCGAGAATATTGACGATATCATAGATCCGTCTTCTCTCAACACCTGAAACAATGATCAAATTGTTGTTTAACCTTTTTTGTCGGCTTCAATGTTGTTGGATCTGTTTAAAAACAGAGAGTAATATTAACATTGTGAGTGGCGGCGGCGCACCTAATCGGGCGGCGGCATCGTCGAGGCCGATGAATTGGACGTCATGTCTATTATACAAGCTCAGGAAACTGCAGGATTAGAGTTAATTAAGTGAATGAAGATATTGATTTGGTGTTAATAATAATTAATTAATTAACTAAATTAAAAGTGAACGAGAGGGAGGTTAATTACTTAGTGCATAGGAGACCGAGGGCCTTTTGCTTGCGAGATTGGGGAACAGGGTGCCTTGAACTGGAAGCAGATGATGCCATCTCAGAAAATTGGAGGGAACTCAACAACGATAGAGAAAGAAAGAGAGCAAATTTGAATAGCGTACTCAGAGACTGAGGAAGGTATATAAAAAATTTAAGAGAGAGAAAGAGAGGACCGTTAATAAATGGCACTGTAGGTTAGGAGGGATTAAATGGCGGGGGAACGTAATTTTGAAATTTTTTGCACAGCCGAGCCTTTTGATCTTGGTGGAGGGATTTGAACTTATTTGTTTTTTTTTTTGTAAACATCTACTAAAATAATATATTGTTGAAATAAACAACGCTATAGGATTCGAACGATAAAAAAAAGTACTAAACACTTAAAAATTAACAAAAATAATTAAATATTAAATATGTGAATAAACATCCAAATACGTTTCCAAACAAATATTTATTTTCTAAAATTTTTTTAAAATTATTCACGTTGAATAAGTTGGTGAATCTTTTGATTTCAATTAAATTTTTAACAATCATACTAAATGTACATAAAAGATTAGTTATTTATGTAAATTATATATTAAATATAAAATATATTAAAAATAAATTAAACAATACATATAATTTTATATATAAATAATTAAATATATTATAGATGATTTAGTAAATGATTTTTTGTGTATATAAATTTTTTATTTTAATATATATTAGATAAATAAATTCCTAACAAATTTTATTACAAGACAATTAGACTTTAAAATATATCTTTTCCTAAGATAAATTAGGGTGTATTTTACAAATATGTTAAAGAGGATAAGAGTACGTTTAAGTTTTTTGAACGCTATTTTAGTTGTTTGTTAACCTTTTTTTTTTTTAACACTCAACGTAGAAATAATTTTGTATCCTAAAAGCGCATTCACCTTAAAGTAAGAATTGTGACTTTTGCGTTCACCGAAATATGTTTGCTGGTTTGAGGTTTCATAAGAATTCAGATTTGTTTCAAGTCATTTCAAATATTTTAATTTTTTAATCATTTTTAGTATTTTTTTATATTTTAATTTTTTATTTTTTTATTAAATTTTTTATTATAATTTTGTTATAATATGAATTATTAATTTTTTAAAAAGGACAAAGTAAATAAAAAACTGATCATACACATAACAATAGAGTCATAAATAATAAAATTTTACGGTCCAAAATAATACTAAATAAAAAAAATACTGAGAATACTAAAAAAGTTATAAAATATTTTTTTGTTTGACATTGTAAAATATTTATCATTGTAATTCCTGTACACTGTTTATTATTTCAATTTTTTAAAATATGTATTATTGTTCTTATTTAAAATAATAAATTAAATAAATAATTAACCATAAATAATAATAAAAACATAACAGGTAAAAAGTTAGAATTTAAAAAAGTATAAAAATAAAATTATTAAAAATACTTAAAAAAATATTAAAATATATTATTTTATATGTTATTTTTAATTTAATAAATAAATATTAATTTTTATTATAAAAATACTTAAAAATTATCAATTTTTATATGTTATTTTTAATTTAATAATAAAATATTAATTTTAATTATAATAATAAAAAATTATAACATACTAAAATAGAGTATTATAAAAAAATATTATATAAAAAATATACTAAAAGAAGTATATAAAAAGATTAAATATACTTTAAAAATAATATTATAATTTAATATTGTATATTTTAGTAATTAACTAATATCTATCTAAAAGTTATTTTAATTAATATTATCCAAACAATATTCATTTTATTAAAATTAATTTTAGTATAGAATTATCAAATATAAATTATGTTGACTAATACGCACTTCTATTCAAAATCAATTCTATAAAAAATCACTTTCATTTAAATTTGAGTTTGACAAACGCCAATTTAAACAGACACTTAATCTCATTAAAAAAATAAAAGAACCAATATATCCCACAAGAGCAATTCTTAAAAATTTTTACAAAATAAAAATTTGTTAAGAATCAAGGGTTTGACCTAAATTTCTTAAAGATCAATTTCAATGTTTATTCTAAATATATATTTAAAAAAAAAAGTTTAAATATTATATTTTGATACGATTTTTAAAAGTATTATTAAAAAAATATTTTTATTCTTATATTTTGGTCATTTTATACCATGTGAATTTTTCTGAATGACCAAAATTTTTTTTATTTATTTATTTTGCGTGTATCTTCTACTAAATAGTTATTTTGATACTTTTAGAAAAATGTGGACCAAATGAAAAAGTTATTTATTAAAAAATTTAATTTTTGATGCACCAGTTAAAATGGTTTCACACATATATCTACTTATGTAATATCTCATTAATAAAAAAATTATTTTTTATATTAACTGTAATAATAATCATTAAAAAAAATAGACATGATTGAATAACTATGTAAAATATTTTATACTTTTAATGTATCAAAATTAAATTCTTCGTTAAATACAAATACCTATAAAAAAATTACTTTGTATATTTGATAATTATTTTTTGGGTTAAGTACGATTTTGGTCCCTAAGGTAGGGGTTGAAAATTTATTTCGTCTCCTGCCTTTTTTTAACTACAAAATGGTCCCGAATGTTTAATTAAGTTTTAACATTGTGTTTCGAACGAAAATACCCTTCTCCCTTCTTCCCAAAATCAACAGAAGCTGAACAGAAGCCCAAGTTGAACCAGAACCCACCACCACCACCACCGCCACCACCACCACCATTATCATCATGATCATCATCATCATTATCAGAACTTTTTTAAAATCCACCAAAATTAACCAAAAGTAGAACAGAAGCCCAAACTAAACCAAAATCCACCACCACCACCACCATTATCATTATGGTCATCATCATCATCATCATCAGAAGAAGAAGAACAATGGATAATGGAATCATAAGAAGAAATATAAGAAGGAGAAGAACAACAACAATGATAACGGAATCATAAAAAGAACAACAAAACTCAGAAGCCACCACCACCACCCCCACCCAGAACTCAGAAAATCGAAACTCAAAAAATCAGAACAATTAAAACTCAGAACTATCAACAAAACTCAAAACTAAATTTCTTCCCCTTTTAATAACAAAACACAGATCCAATTACAATAATAAAAAATCTCCAAATTCATTTTCAATTACAAGAACAAAAAATTCATAAATATAATTACCAAAACAAACGACGAGACGAGGTGCGACGGCGAGGAAGAGGTGCGGCGAGACGAGGTGCGACGGCGAGGAGGAGGTGCGGAGAGACGAGAGCGACTGCGAGGCGACGATGACGGCGAGGGTGAGGCGATGACGTCGGCGAGGGCGAGGAGGAGGAGCAAAAATGGCTCGTGGCACGCAATGTCCACCCTCACGTTGAGATCTAGTGGCGAGGACTGAATGAGGAGGAGCAGGAGCGGCGGCGGCGAAGAGCGGCAGCGGCAGCGGCGAGGAGTGGTGGCGATGACCCTTCCCCTTCCCCTTCCCTTCCCTTCCCCTTCTTCTCCCTGAACCAAAACCCAACCGCCCTCC
Source organism: Arachis ipaensis (assembly GCF_059453495.1). Taxonomy (NCBI): domain Eukaryota; kingdom Viridiplantae; phylum Streptophyta; class Magnoliopsida; order Fabales; family Fabaceae; genus Arachis; species Arachis ipaensis. The sequence continues at coordinate 118,302,123 of NC_142436.1, forward strand.
AGTTGATACCCTCCTCCATTTCCCTTAACTCGTGTTTCTTTTCTTTTTTTTTTTTTAAAAAAATTGTTAAGGGTATTTTTGAAATAAAAATAAAAAATTTGGTAAAAAGGACGATTCTAAAATTAAGTTAAATCTTTGGGACCGTTTTGTAGCGAAAAATAAGCTAAGGACGAAATAAATTTTCAACCCCTATCTTAGAGACTAAAATCGTACTTAACCCTAATTGAAAATGAATTTGGAGATTTTTTTATTATTTTAATTGCATCTGTGTTTTGTTAATAAAAGGGAAAGAATTTTAGTTTTGAGTTTTGTTGGTGGTTCTGAGTTTTGATTGTTCTGATTTTTTGAGTTCCAATTTTCTGAGTTCTAGGTGCAGGTGGTGGTGGTGGGTTCTGAGTTTTGTTGTTCTTCTTATGATTCCGTTATCATTGTTCTTCTTCTTCTTCTTCTTATATTTCTTCTTATGATTCCATTATCCATTGTTCTCCTAATAATGATGATGATGACCATGATGATTGGTGCGGAATTTATAACCCACTAACTTACCGGCAAGTGCATCGGGTCGTACCAAGTAATACCTTACGTGAGTAAGGGTCGATCCCACGAGGATTGATGGATTAAGCAACAATAGCGTTTGATAGGATTAGTTAGACAAATAGAAAATAGTGTTGAGAGTTCAAAGACATTAAATAATAGCAAAAATATTAAAGATAGACAGATAAATAAGTTGGGAATAAAATATGGAGAAAACAGTTAAGGCTTCAGAGTTATCTATTTTCTGGATTGACTTTTCTTATTAACTAATTTTAATCATGTAAGATTTAATTCATGGCAAACTATTTGTGACTAGACCCTAATTCCTTAGACCTTCCTAGTCTCCTCTAAAATTCATCAACTGCCAATTCCTTGGTCAATCAATTCCAATTAGAGGGTAATGATCGAATTCTAGTTTATATGCCACAAGAATCCTAATTATCTAAAAATAAAGGGATTATATGTCACGTATCCCGTTAAATACAAACAATTAGAAATTCAGGATAATATGTTTTCAAGCTATTGTTCAAGTAAAGAGCTTTTCCAAGTTATACAAGAACTCAATTAGAACATGGGTCATACTTCCGTTCCACCCAAATTCATAAAATGAAGAACGAAAACAATTATTGAAATATAAAACAAAACATGAATTAAAATAGAAAAATAATATTATCAATCCATACAATAGACAGAGCTCCTAATCTTAACAATGGAAGATTAGTTGCTCATGGAATATGGAATGTAAATTTGTATGGAATAATGTTGTGGAATATTGTGCTGGAACCACCCTGTTGGGATCCCTTTTATAACTAATCCTAATAATTTAAAAATCAAAATTCTAAAATTAAAATTAAAATAATATCTTTTCCTAAAATAAGATTTGAATTTAAATTCGAATTAATTAACAAGTCTTCAGCTGATGGGTGGAGACCACTTGATTTGTCCATTCTACAGCTTCTAATCTGTGATTTCTGGGCTAAGAACTGGGTCAAAACAACCCAGAAATCGCCCCAGTATTTTTCTACATTTTCTACACGTGGCGCATGTCACGCGTACGCGTCGGTCACGCGCACGCGTCGATGGTCTTTTTTCGCGAGTCACGCGGACGCGTCGGTCACGCGGACGCGTCACTGAGCAAATCTTCAAATCACGCAAACGCGTCAGTCACGCGTACGCGTCGCGATGGATACTTCCAGATCACGCCCACGCGTCAGTCACGTGTGCGCGTCGCTCCTCGCTGCCATCTCCTTGGTTTCTTCTCTTTCTCTGCAGAACTTCATCAAATCCATCCGAATGCTACCTAAAATAAATAAATTTGTACGAAACTCAAAATAGCATCCATAGTGGCTAAAATATAATTAATTCTTAATTAAACTCAACAAATTAGATGCAAATTCACTAGGAAAAGATAGGAAAGATGCTCACGCATCACAACACCAAACTTAAACTGTTGCTTGTCCTCAAGCAACCAATACTAATATAAGCTTAGGATGTGAATTTGCATAGGAATGAGAGTCCGATTAAGCTCATGTCTCTTCTGATAGTGGGGTTTACAACTGCAATCCTGAATAGTTTTGGCATCTCACTTTTATCCTTTGAAGTTCAGAATGATTGGCATCCAGAGGAACTCAGAATTCAGATAGTGTTATTGACTCTCCTAGTTCAGTATGTTGATTCTTGAACACATCTACTTTATGAGTCTTGGCTGTGACCCTAAGCATTTTATTTTTCAGTATTACCACCGGATACATAAATGCCACAGACACATAACTGGGTGAACCTTTTCAGATTGTGACTCAGCTTTGCTAGAGTCCCCAGTTAGAGGTGCCCAGAGTTCTTAAGCACACTCTTTTTGCTTTGGACCACGACTTTAACCGCTCAGTCTCAAGCTTTTCACTTGACACTTTCACGCCACAAGCACATGGTTAGAGACAGCTCGATTTAGCCGCTTAGGCCAGGATTTTATTCCTTTGGGCCCTCCTATCCATTAATGCTCAAAGCCTTGGATCTTTTTTACCCTTGCCTTTTAGTTTAAAGGGTTATTGACTTTTTCTGCTTGCTTTTTTTTATTTTATTATTATTATTATTATTATTATTATTATTTTTCGCAAGCTTTGTGTTTTTCACTGCTTTTTCTTGCTTCAAGAATCAATTTTATGATTTTTCAGATTATCAATAACATTTCTCTTTTTCATCATTATTTCAAGAGCCAACAATTTTAACATTCATAAACTTCACTATCAAAAATATGCATTGTTCAAGCATTCATTCAGAATCACAGAAAATACCACCACATCTAAGTAAATGAGACTACTCTAAAAATTAAACTCAAATTCTCATGCAATATATCACTCTTGTATTTTTTTATTTGGATTTAAGCTCAGTGAGTAATACATGAGACATCTTTTCAGAATTAAAGCAATAGGAAAAACTAAACTAGTCCTAGGATTCTAACTAATAAAGGATCATGCAGCAGACAAAGCAAAATAGTAGAAAACCGGAACATAACATAGTAAAGCGGGAAGGAATATAGAATGAAAGGAACTCGACCACCTTAGTTATCCTAGCAATCATTTTGTTCTTCTGGTTGTGCTCCTCTATGAAGATTATTCACCTCCTTTTTGGTGCCATAGGAATAAACAGAAAACCCTTAAGCGAAGCGTCAACACCAAACTTAAAAGTTTGCTTGTCCTCAAGCAAAGAAGAACTGAAAATCAAAAGAGACAAATATTATGAGGAAAGAAAAAAAATAAAAGGATAAAAGAACAAGAGAGAATTAGGATTGGGAAAGGGAGAAAGAAAATCAAAACTGGGTGGCGAAGGCGACGCGTACGCGTACGGCACGCGTACGCGTGGGTCGCGGAATTTTCTTAATGACGTGTCAGCGTCAGGCACGCGTCCGTGTGCCTTGGGTCTTTCGCAATTCGCGCGAAGCCAGCCGCGCGCACGCGCAACTCTCTATTCGCGTGGCTAGGGAACCAATATTAGCATATGACGCGTTCGCGTCGTGGACGCGCACGCGTGGATGTCCGTTTGGTCAAATGACGCGCACGCGTCAGGGACGCATACGCGTGGGCAATTTTGTGCGTTTAGCACACTTCCAACCCTAAGCCAGCATAACTCTCTGCCCAAACACCTTTTTACGCCGATTTGCAAAGTCACGCGTACGCGTCGATGACGCGGACGCGTGGAGTGCCAAAATCATGAATGACGCGCACGCGTGGGGTACGCGTCCGCGTGGGCTTGTTTATGCGAAAGGCTTCATTCTGGCACCACTCTTGCGCAACTCTCTGTAACCTTTTTTATTTGTCTCGCACCCCTAGATGACGCCTATGCGTCAGCGATGCTTGCGCGTCGGGTGCTTTTTTTTTTATATAAGGTGTTCGGTTCCTGTTATAAAGTAGCTGCATGATCAGAAAATTAGTAAGAACTTAATAAAAATCAAATAAATAAGGAAACCAATACTACGAAAAATAACTAAGGATACGAAATTATCGGGTTGCCTCCCGACAAGCGCTTCTTTAACGTCACTAGCTTGACGGTAGTTCTGCTAGTTCAGCAGATGAGTGGACCTCTGGCGATCAATCTCGCCTCCAAGATAGTGCTTCAACCTCTGGCCATTCATTGTAAATTTCTTATCAGAATTCTCTTCTTGTATTTCCACATGACCATATGGTGAAGCTCTGGTAACCAAAAACGGTCCTGACCACCGGGATTTCAGCTTCCCGGGAAATAATTTGAGCCTTGAATTATATAGAAGCACTCTCTGTCCTGGCTCAAAGACTCTGATGGCAATCTTCTTGTCATGCAGTAACTTGGTTTTTTCCTTATAGAGCTTGGCATTCTCATAAGCTGAATATCTGAATTCATCAAGCTCATTCAACTGAAGCATTCGCTTAATTCCTGCAGCTTTTGAATCAAGATTTAGATACCTGATTGCCTAGTAAGCCTTGTGTTCCAGCTCAACTGGCAAGTGACAGGCTTTGCCATAGACCAACTGATAAGGGGACATGCCAATGGGAGTCTTGTATGCTGTCCGGTATGCCCAGAGAGCATCATCAAGCTTCCTAGACTAGTCCTTTCTTGAAACACTGACGGTCTTCTCTAGAATCCTCTTAAGTTCCCTGTTGGAAACTTCAACCTGTCCACTTGTCTGAGGGTGATAGGGGGTTGCCACCTTATGACGAACTCCATATCTCTGCAGAAGAGAGTCCAGCTGTCTATTACAGAAGTGACTTCCTCCATCACTAATGAGTGTCCTTGGGACACCAAACCGGCTGAAGATATATCTCTGAAGAAAGCTCATTACCACCTTGGCATCATTGGTGGGTAGAGCTACAGCCTCCACCCACTTGGACATATAATCAACGGCCACTAGAATATAGGTGTTTGAATGTGAGGGTGGGAACGGTCCCATGAAATCAATACCCCACACATCAAACAGCTCAACCTCAAGAATCCCCTGCTGTGGCATTTCATGGTTGGCAGGGAGATTCGTGACTTTTGCACATCTGTCACAGTGCTTCATAAATTTTCTTGAATCTCTGAAGAGAGTCGGCCAGTAAAACCCACTCTGAAGGACCTTTGTAGCTGTCCTTTCACCACCAAAGTGGCCTCCATATTCAGAACCATGACAGTGCCAAAGAATCTGTTGTGTTTCATCATCTGGGACACATCTCCTGATTATACCATCTGAACACCTTTTAAAAAGGTATGGTTCCTCCCAAATGTAGTACTTGGCATCTGTTAATAGCTTCTTTACTTGTTGCCTGCTGTACTCCCTTGGAATAAAATTCACGGCCTTATAATTTGTAATATCTGCAAACCATGGGGCCTGTTGAATGAGGAACAATTGCTCATTTGGAAATGTCTCAGTCACAGCTGTGGGTGGTTGTACTCCTGCTTCAGGCTCAATTCTGGAGAGATGGTCAGCTACTTGATTTTCTGACCCTTTCCTGTCTTTTATCTCAATATCAAACTCTTGAAGGAGCAACACCCATCTGATTAATCTTGGTTTAGAATCCTACTTGGTTAGAAGGTACTTCAAAGCAGCATGGTCAGTATAAACAATAACCTTCGAACCAAGTAAATAGGACCTAAACTTATCAAAATCATACACAACAGCTAATAATTCCTTTTCTGTAGTTGTGTAATTCTTTTGAGCATCATTTAACACACGACTGGCATAATAAATGACATGTACAAGCTTACCATGCCTTTGTCCTAAAACAGCTCCTATAGCAAAATTACTAGCATCACACATTAATTCAAATGGTAAATCCCAGTCAGGGGGAGCTATAATGGGAGCAGAGGTAAGGTTTGCTTTCAGAGTTTCAAAAGCATGCAGACAATCAGAATCAAAGATAAAAGGAATATCAACAACCAACAGGTTGCTCAACGGTTTAGCAATTTTAGAAAAATCCTTTATAAATCTTCTATAAAATCCTGCATGACCCAAGAAACTCCTAATTGCCTTAACATTAGTTGGTGGTAGTAATTTTTCAATTACCTCCACCTTTGCTCTGTCAACCTCAATCCCCTTACTTGAAATCCGGTGTCCAAGAACAATGCCTTCTGTAACCATAAAATGGCATTTTTCCCAATTTAAAACAAGGTTTTATTCTTGACACTATTTCAAGACAAGAGATAAATGTTTAAGACAGGATTCAAAAGAATTACCAAAAACAGAAAAGTCATCCATAAATATCTCTATAAACTTTTCAACCATATCAGAAAAAATTGAAAGCATACACCTCTGAAAAGTTGCTGGAGCATTGCAAAGTCCAAATGGCATTCTCCTGTAGGCAAATACTCCAAAGGGGCATGTAAATGCTATTTTTTCTTGGTCTTGAGGTTCCACTGCAATTTGATTATATCCAGAATATCCATCTAGAAAACAGTAAAAAGCATGACCAACTAACCTCTCATGCATCTGATCAATGAAAGGCAGGGGAAAATGATCCTTCCTTGTAGCAGTGTTGAGCCTCCTATAGTCTATGCACATTCTCCATCCTGTGACTGTTCTTGTAGGAATAAGCTCATTCTTTTCATTCTTGATCACTGTCATCCCTCCTTTCTTGGGAACTACCTGCACAGGACTTACCAAAGGACTAACAGAAATATGGTAAATAATACCTGCTTCCCATAATTTCATTACCTCTTTTTGGACCACCTCTTTCATAGTTGGATTGAGTCTCCTTTGTGGTTGCACAACTGGTTTGGCATCATCTTCAAGGAGGATTTTGTGCATACACTTGGTTGGACTAATCCTTTTCAAGTCACTAATGGTCCACCCAAGAGCTGTTTTATGGCTCTTGAGCACTGAAACAAGCGCCTCTTCCTCTTCAGGCTTCAGGGAAGAGCTAATAATTACTAGATATGAATCATTTCCACCCAAGAACACATATTTTAGAGAAGGGGGTAAGGGTTTGAGCTCAAGCTTGGGGGCTTCCTCCTCCTTGATTGGCGTGTTCATCAGCTCCTTTTGGGGTGGTGAATCGTCAACTTCAACTAATTCACACTCAGAAATATGATCTAGAACATCATCAAGTACCTCAGTTTCCAGTACTTCTTGAACAAGTGGTTCAATAACATCTATTTTCATACACCCCTCAGAATCATTGGGGTGCTTGAGGGCTTCAAAAACATTTAGGACCACCTGTTCTTCATTGACCCTCAGGGTTAATTCACCCTTTTACACATCAATCAGAGCTCTACCTGTGGCTAAAAATGGTCTACCAAGTATAATAGAGGGTTTTACCTCCTCTTCCATGTCTAATATAACAAAATCAACAAAAAAAATCAATGGTCCTACTTTAACAAGTAAATCTTCAACCACACCCACAGGTAATTTAATAGAAAGATCAGCAAGTTGAAGAGAAATACGAGTAGGTTTTACCTCCTCAATTTGAAGCTTTTTCATCACTGAAAGTGGCATGAGGTTGATGCTAGCTCCAAGATCACATAAAGCTCTCTGAACGCCGACTTCTCCAATGGTACAAGGAATGACAAAGCTTCCTGGGTCTGGCATCTTCTCAGGAAGGGTGTGTTGAATAATAGCACTGCATTCCTTGGTTAACACCACGGTTTCTTGCTCCTTCCAATTCCTCTTGTGGGTCAACAATGTAAATCATGTTGCTTGTATGCGAAGTTTGTATTCATAGGTTTTGATGAATGACAAACCAACAAACGACATGAAAGACAAACCAACAAACAACTTGAATGAACAAGCATATTGAAAGATCAACCAACATTCAACGTTGAGGAATGAAGAGTTGAAAGCAACACAACAACAACAAGAAACTCAAGTCCACAACATTTGAAGACAAGTATAGTGTCTTAGGACTTAGGTAACTTCTTGTTAAGAACCAATTGCTAAATCTCTCAACACACACTCACAAAATGTTTTGATGCACATCTTGCAATTCGATGCTAGCCAAATGGTTTAAAAACTTGTTTTCAAAGGTACAAAAGCATAGGAATTGACTCTAACAAGTTTGAGATCAATCCTAAGTAGTTTGAAGTGATTTTAAGCCATTCTTTAAGGTTTGCATCGATGCACACTCATCTTGCATCGATGCAAAGCATGCAACGACTTGTTGCATCGATGCAAAGATGTTTGCATCGATGCAACCTAGCTGAAAATTCAAATTTCAGCTTCAAAGACACATTTGCATCGATGCAAAGTGTTATGCATCGATGCAAATGATTCAAAAACATAAAAAACGGCTAGTTTTAACAAAACGGCTCCATCCCATTAACTCCCCAACGTTTCTAAGGTTTGGGAAGTCTATAAATAGATGGATTAAAGCCTTATTTCACACATGTGAGTATTTCCAAACTATCTTGTTCATATTCTTTCATTCTACACTTTTTTAAGGTGTTATAATACACAATTTGAGAGAGCAATATCAATTGGTTCAATAGTGCTAAACTTGTAATCATACACTCTTCTAGAGAGTACTCATTTCATCTCAACAATTCTTTGAGAATTGTTTTCTTGTACACTTTGTAAATTGGAGTGTGATCTCCAAGGTTGAGTCAAGAGTTATAAACACTATAGTCGGTGAGGATACCAAAGAAGTATACTAAGTACTCAAGGCAAATCTTAGAGAAGGTATCTCTAAGTGGAGTAGGTTAGTATACGAGTGGTGATCATATACCGTGAGGTGTTAGAAACTAAGGACTCGGATTGTAAAAGGTTTTGCGCGAGCACCTTGAAGCTTGGCAATAGTGGAACTTCTCAATAGCGATTGAGAAAGAAAGTGGACGTAGGACAAGGATTGTGCCGAACCACTCTAAATAGCGTTTGCATCTCTCTAAACTCATCTCTTCTATATTATTGTCTTTTATCTTTGAGCAAATAAATTGTGATCGAAAAGTAGCTTCGTAAGTACTTAAGGAATGGCTTAAGTCCGATTGGTGAAAAGCTTGATCAATTTATTTGAGTTGGTGTCTATTGGAAAGTAAAAGCTCCTTATAAATGCTTAGCAATTGAGTTAAGCTCTTGGAAAAATACTAGTACAATAACACTTTTATATATTGTCTTTAACTTCCGCAAAAAGATTCATTATTGTTGCAATACTCAATTCACCCCCCCCTCTTGAGTAATTGTGCATAGGTTCTACAAGTGGCATCAGAGCTTAACCCTTTGAAAGACTTAACCGTTTAAGGGAAAAGATCATGGCAAGCACAAGCTTTAACAACAACAACACTAGTGAAGGTAACTCAACCGCTAGACCTCCTCTTTTTAGCGGAACAAATTACTCTTATTGGAAAAATAAGATGAGAATTTGGATCCGTTCTCAAGATGTGAGAATTTGGAAAGTGATTGAGAATGGAAATCACATTCCAACAAAGACAACAAGCGCTAAAGAAGGAGGAGTCTCCGTCTTAAAGCAAGTACCGAAAGGAGAAGATGAATATAGTGACGATGATTGGAAGAAAGTGGCAATGAATGATAAAGCCATCAACTTCATTCATTGTGCACTTAACGAGCATGATTATATGAAGATCTCTACATGTGAAACCGCTAAAGAGATTTGGGATAAACTCCAAATCACTTACGAAGGAACCGACCACGTTAAAGAATCAAAGGTATTTATGTTGGTTCATGAATGGGAAAATTTTAAAATGAAAGATGAAGAGAGCATTGAAGAAGCTCTTGAAAGACTCTCCAAGATCTTCAACAACCTAAGCATGCTTGGCACAAAATACAATGATAAACAAATTGTGACCAAGGTGCTTACAAGCCTTACACCAAAATGGAACTCCAAAGTGAACGCCATTGTGGAAGGAAGGCTCTATGATCAACTTACATTTGATCAACTACGAGGTAATCTTCTCACCTATGAAATGACTATGCTAAATAGACAAAAAGGTGAAGAAAGCAAGAAGAAAAGTCTCGCCCTTAAAACAACATCACTACAAGAAGAGAGTGATGATAATGAAGAAGAAGGAGATGAAGAATTTGAACTCTTATTAAAAAGATTCAATAAGTTTGCAATGAAGAAAAACTTCAAGAGCAAAACAAAGGTACCAAAATGCTATGAGTGTGGAGAAGTTGGACACATTAAACCCAATTGTCCAAAACTTCAAAAGGAGGACAAAAACAAGAAATTTAAGAAGAAGGAGAAAGCATACATATCATGGGAGAACGAGGATGAATCCGACTCCGATGACGACGAGGTTGCAAATCTTTGCTTAATGGCAAGCGAAGAAAAGGTACGTGTTGGAGCTAAGGATACAAATTGGTATGTTGATAGTGGATGCTCCAAACACATGACCGGCGATGAATCAAAGTTCACCGCAATAGAGCCTACAAACGGAGGAAACGTGATCTATGGAGACAACAACACTGGCAAAGTAATCGGCGTTGGAAAAGTTGGTAAAAATTCTTCTACCTCCATAGATAATGTTATACTTGTCAAAGGTCTCAAACATAATCTCATTAGTGTTAGCCAACTTTGTGACAAAGGAAACTTAGTCACCTTTGATTCAAAATGTTGTTTGATAAAAAGGCAAGACACTAATGAAATTGTGCTAATTGGGCACCGTGTTGACAATGTATACATGATTAATCTAAATGAAGTTTCCTCAAATGATGTGAAATGCCTTGTTAGTAAAAATGATGAAACTTGGTTATGGCATCGTAGAGTAGCTCATGCTAACATGGACCATCTTAGCAAGTTGGTCTCTAAAGAGTTAGTAATTGGCTTACCAAAGCTACGTTTTGAAAACGACGTCCTTTGCGACGCATGTCAAAAGGGAAAACAAGTAAAGGCCTCTTTTAAATCCAAAAACATTGTTTCAACAACAAGGCCATTACAACTTTTGCACATGGATTTATTTGGTCCTTCTAGGACTATGAGCTTTGGTGGCAATTACTATGCTTTAGTTATTGTTGATGATTACTCTCGATTTACATGGACCTTGTTCCTAGCAAACAAGAGTGATGCATTTCGAGCATTCAAAAGATTAGCCAAAGTTATTCAAAATGAAAAGAATTTGCATATATCATCTATTAGAAGTGATCATGGTGGAGAATTTGAAAACAATCTTTTTGAAACTTTTTGTGAAGAAAATGGCATTGAGCATAATTTTTCCTCTCCTAGAACACCACAACAAAATGGTGTGGTTGAAAGGAAAAATCGTCATTTAGAAGAAATGGCGAGAACTATGCTCAATGAGGCTAATATTCCTAAGTACTTTTGGGCGGATGCGGTTAGTACCGCGTGTTATGAATAGGATTATCATTCGACCTATTCTTAAGAAAACACCGTACGAATTGTACAAAGGAAGAAAGCCAAATATTTCCCACCTTCACGTCTTTGGCTGTAAATGCTTTATTCTAAATAATGGAAAAGATAACTTAGGCAAATTTGATGCTAAGGCTGATGAAGGAATCTTCTTAGGCTACTCTTTAACTAGCAAAGCTTTTAGAGTATATAATAAACGCATCATGACTATGGAAGAAAGTATTCATGTAGCTTTTGATGAAACTAACCGTTGTTGTGCTAGAAAAGATTTTGATGAAAATGTAGAAAACTTTGATTCACTAAATTTGAATGGTGAAGACAAAGAAAAAGATTTAAATGAAGCCTCTACAACAAAGGATAGTGTTCAAGTTGAAGAAATTGAACCATCACGAGCACAAATAAATGCACTTCCAAAGGACTGGCGTACTTCAAAGGATCATCCTCTAGACAACGTCATTGGTAATGTTTCGAAAGGGGTAACAACTCGATCCTCTTTTAGAAATTTATTTACATATAGTGCTTTTGTTTCTCAAATTGAACCATCTACCATTGAGTCCGCAATTGATGATGAACATTGGGTTATGGCAATGCAAGAGGAGCTTAACCAATTCAAACGAAATGACGTTTGGGAATTGGTGCCTAAACCAAGTAATCAAACAATTGTCGGAACAAAATGGGTTTTTAGAAATAAACTCGATGAAAATGGTACAATTGTTAGAAACAAAGCTAGATTAGTAGCTAAAGGTTATAATCAAGAGGAAGGCATTGATTATGACGAAACTTATGCTCCCGTAGCTAGATTAGAAGCTATTAGGATGTTACTTGCTTTTGCATCCTCTTATAACTTCAAACTTTATCAAATGGATGTTAAGAGTGCCTTTCTTAATGGTTTCATTCAAGAAGAAGTATATGTTGAACAACCTCCCGGTTTTGAGGATTATGAAAATCCTAATCATGTTTTTAAACTCAAGAAAGCTCTTTATGGTCTTAAACAAGCTCCAAGAGCTTGGTATGAACGTTTGAGCAAGTTTTTAATAGAAAAGGGTTTTAGAAGAGGGAAGGTTGATACAACTTTATTTATCATGATTGAAAACAAAAATATCCTTTTGGTACAAGTTTACGTCGATGACATAATATTTGGTTCAACTAACGAATCACTTTGCAAGTTTTTCTCAAACCTCATGCAAAGTGAATTTGAAATGTCCATGATGGGCGAACTCAACTTCTTCCTTGGTCTTCAAATCAAACAAGGAAAAGAAGGAACTTTCGTTGGCCAAACCAAATATTGCAAGGAATTGCTCAAAAGATTTGGAATGGACAATGCTAAGGCAATGGACACACCAATGAGCACTACTTGCTACCTTGACAAAGATGAACAAGGTAAAAACATAGATGTAAAGAAGTATCGAGGCATGATAGGATCATTGCTTTATCTAACGGCAAGTAGGCCAGATATCATGTTTAGTGTATGCATGTGTGCGAGATACCAAACTAATCCTAAGGAATCTCACTTAAGTGCGGTGAAAAGGATTATGAAGTATCTCATAGGAACATTAAATGTTGGATTGTGGTATCCGAAAGGATCCACTTGTGATTTGATTGGTTATTCCGATTCCGATTTTGCCGGTTGCAAATTGGATAGGAAAAGCACTAGCGGCACTTGTCACTTGCTAGGAAACTCTCTTGTTTCATGGCATAGTAAGAAACAAGTAAGTGTAGCCTTGTCTACCGCCGAAGCCGAGTATGTAGCCGCCGGTAGTTGTTGCGCCCAAATTTTATGGATGAAACAACAACTTGTGGACTATGGACTCATGCTTGATCACATTCCTATCAAATGTGATAATACTAGTGCAATAAATTTAACCAAGAATCCGGTTCAACATTCAAGAACCAAGCATATTGAGATTAGACATCACTTCATAAGAGACCATGTTGAAAAGGGTGATGTGGTTATTGAATTTGTCGAAACTAGTAAACAACTAGCGGACATCTTCACTAAACCTTTATGTAAAGAAAGTTTTTTTAACATCCGAAATGAACTTGGTATCCTGGATTCTAATCTAATATGATTTGTTTGGATTCATTGTATTTATATTGCTATTTTTGTATCTCTTACTAACTTAAGCATTGGAGATATCCAATTAGCCATTGTTTTGTAGGCTTATGAGTTGATGAATGAGGTAGATTGAAGAATTTGAAGATTATAAACAATGGAGGATCAACAAATTGAAGTTTATATTATGTTTATTTGATTATATGAATTGTTAAACTAACTCCTAGTAAGCTAAGGATTTCTATTATGGTTTAAATACTTTGATATTTCCTTCATAAATTTGTTTAATGATTAATGCTTGTATGCTTATTTGGTGAATAACTCAAAATAGGCTTGGTACCCCTATTTTAAGTTAATGTGCATGCTTTAATATATTTCACTTCTTTAGGGGGAATTATGCATGCTTTTTATATATAAAAAGAGGAAATCAAATTCTTTTTGAAAGGGGGAAATATCTATTTTCATTGTTTTATACATGCTTCTATGACACATTTCAAAATCCTTTCTTTTTGATAATGTCAAAAGGGGGAAGAGAAGTTTGAGGATATTTGAAATTTTAAACTTTTGAAAAAGAAGAAGTTTAAGGATTTGAAAAGAAGAAATAAGTTTGCGAAACAATGTTTTCAAAAAGACTTCCGCTAAGCAAAAACTTTGATATCTAAATTGTTTTCTTTGATAAACGCCCATTAAGGGAACAAATGCACATATTTAGGGGGAACTCCTGCAAAATTTTTTTTTTGTGAAGTCTTCTCCAAAGCTTTCTATAAAACAAAGTGCATTATTGTTGCTTTCAAAATCATTTATAAATGCATATCCTCAAAATTGGTTTGTCATTATCAAAAAGGGGGAAATTGTAAATCATGTTGCTTGTATGCGAAGTTTGTATTCATAGGTTTTGATGAATGACAAACCAACAAACGACATGAAAGACAAACCAACAAACAACTTGAATGAACAAGCATATTGAAAGATCAACCAACATTCAACGTTGAGGAATGAAGAGTTGAAAGCAACACAACAACAACAAGAAACTCAAGTCCACAACATTTGAAGACAAGTATAGTGTCTTAGGACTTAGGTAACTTCTTGTTAAGAACCAATTGCTAAATCTCTCAACACACACTCACAAAATGTTTTGATGCACATCTTGCAATTCGATGCTAGCCAAATGGTTTAAAAACTTGTTTTCAAAGGTACAAAAGCATAGGAATTGACTCTAACAAGTTTGAGATCAATCCTAAGTAGTTTGAAGTGATTTTAAGCCATTCTTTAAGGTTTGCATCGATGCACACTCATCTTGCATCGATGCAAAGCATGCAACGACTTGTTGCATCGATGCAAAGATGTTTGCATCGATGCAACCTAGCTGAAAATTCAAATTTCAGCTTCAAAGACACATTTGCATCGATGCAAAGTGTTATGCATCGATGCAAATGATTCAAAAACATAAAAAACGGCTAGTTTTAACAAAACGGCTCCATCCCATTAACTCCCCAACGTTTCTAAGGTTTGGGAAGTCTATAAATAGATGGATTAAAGCCTTATTTCACACATGTGAGTATTTCCAAACTATCTTGTTCATATTCTTTCATTCTACACTTTTTTAAGGTGTTATAATACACAATTTGAGAGAGCAATATCAATTGGTTCAATAGTGCTAAACTTGTAATCATACACTCTTCTAGAGAGTACTCATTTCATCTCAACAATTCTTTGAGAATTGTTTTCTTGTACACTTTGTAAATTGGAGTGTGATCTCCAAGGTTGAGTCAAGAGTTATAAACACTATAGTCGGTGAGGATACCAAAGAAGTATACTAAGTACTCAAGGCAAATCTTAGAGAAGGTATCTCTAAGTGGAGTAGGTTAGTATACGAGTGGTGATCATATACCGTGAGGTGTTAGAAACTAAGGACTCGGATTGTAAAAGGTTTTGCGCGAGCACCTTGAAGCTTGGCAATAGTGGAACTTCTCAATAGCGATTGAGAAAGAAAGTGGACGTAGGACAAGGATTGTGCCGAACCACTCTAAATAGCGTTTGCATCTCTCTAAACTCATCTCTTCTATATTATTGTCTTTTATCTTTGAGCAAATAAATTGTGATCGAAAAGTAGCTTCGTAAGTACTTAAGGAATGGCTTAAGTCCGATTGGTGAAAAGCTTGATCAATTTATTTGAGTTGGTGTCTATTGGAAAGTAAAAGCTCCTTATAAATGCTTAGCAATTGAGTTAAGCTCTTGGAAAAATACTAGTACAATAACACTTTTATATATTGTCTTTAACTTCCGCAAAAAGATTCATTATTGTTGCAATACTCAATTCACCCCCCCCTCTTGAGTAATTGTGCATAGGTTCTACAAACAACTCTTTCATAAATTTAGCGTAGAGAGGCATTTGCTCCAGAGCCTCTGCAAAAGGTATGTTGATCTGCAGCTTCTTGAAGACATCTAAAAATTTAGAGAATTACTTTTCTTTGGACGCCTTCTGAAGCCTCTGAGGATATGGCATTTTTGGCTTGTATTCAGGGGCCTTTGGTAAGGTGGGATAAGTGTCAAGAGAGTCAGGAAACGGGTTGTCTGCACGCTTAGGAGGGGCGTGCTCTACTTCTTCCTTCTTCTCCTCTGGAGTTTCCTTTTCAACTAGATCTTCATTGACCTTGGTCTCAGAACCAGCTACCTTACCACTTCTCTCAATTGAATAGCCTTGCAATCTTCTCTTAGGTTCACCACTGTATCACCAGGGAATGTATTTGAAGACCTTTCAGGTAATTGCTTGCTCATTTGACCCATATGCACCTCCAAGTTTCTAATGGAGGTTCTGGTCTCTTGCATGAAACTCATCATCATCTCCCAATTAGAATCTTCTTGGGATTTAGAATTTTCCTGCTGAGGTGGTTGTTGTTGCTGAGACTAAAATTGGCGGTTATTATAGTTGTTCTGTTGAAAACCGCCCTGAGAACTATTGTTAAAGTTCTAAGGTCTTTGAGGTTGATCTCTCCACCTAAAATTTGGGTGATTCTTCCACCCCTGATTGTATGTCTTAGAATATGGATCATTATTGGGATTTCTAGGACCACTCGCCATGTAATTCACCTATTCAGAAGAGGGTTGAGCATAATCATAATTATCATTTTGCATAAAGTTACCTTTCATGTTATAGGAGACTTCCTGTGGTGGATTTTGGGTGTTGATAGCTGAGACTTGTATGCCACCCATCTGTTGAGTAAGTAGATTTATTTGCTGAGACATCAGCTTATTCTGAGCAAGAAGAGCATTAACAGCTTCTACTTCCAACACGCCTCTCTTCGGGGGGGTCTCAGAGTTCATAGGATTCCTGTTAGATGAGTATAAATATTGGTTGCTTGCAACCAATTCAATCAGCTCAATAGTCTCCTCTGGTGTCTTCTTCTTGTGCAATGAACTGCCTGCAGAAGTATCTAAGCTCATCTTGGACATCTCACCCAAGCCTTCATAGAAGATATCTAGTTGGGTCCATTTGGAGAACATGTCCGGAGGGCATTGCCTAGTCAGTAGCTTGTATCTCTCCCAGGCTTCATAAAGTGTTTCTCCCTCCTTCTGTCTGAAGGTCTGAACCTCTAACCTAAGCTTAGTCAGCTTTTTTGGTGGGAAAAATTTAGTGAGAAACTCTATAACAACCTTGTCCCAAGTATTCAGACTCTCCTTTGGTTGTGAATCTAGCCATAGCTTTGCTTTATCCCTCAGAGCAAACGAGAAAAGCATGAGTTTGTACACCTCTGGGTTCACTCCATTTGTCTTCACAGTATCACATATCTGTAGAAAAATCAGATATAAATTGATTCGGGTCTTCGTGAGGAAGACCATGATACTGGCAATTTTGTTGCACCAGGGTGACCAATTGTGGCTTCAACTCAAAGTTGTTTGCAGTTATAGGAGGCACCACAATGCTCTTTCCATAAAGATCTGCAGTAGGAGCAGAATAAAAACCAAGCACTCTCCTCTGTTGATCATCCCCATTCGGATTTACCGCATTGGCATTAGCGTTATCATTTGCTATAATGGATTCTGCAGTCTTGCAATGTCTTGCTTGTTATAAACGTCGCCTGAAAGTTCTTTCAGGTTCAGGATCAAAGTCTAAGAGATGTTCTTTGTCTCTGTTCCTGTGCATACACAAGCAGAAAACAAGAAAAAATGGGACTCTCTACGTCAGAGTGCAGAGAAGTCCCTGTGAGGTAACCTGTGTAAAATAATAAAATAAAAATACTAAAAAAATTCAAAAATTTAAAAGAAAAAATAAACAGAAAAATTAAAATAAAATTAACCGGTAACACCAAACTTAAATTCAGAAAAAAAATAAATTTTAGTGCTATTTTATTTATTTAAATATATTTTTTATTATTATTATTATTTTTTTATCAAATAATAAAAATGAAATAAAAAAAAGTTACGGTATAAAGGGGAGGGGGTAAACAAAAAAGAAAAGGAAAAAATTATGTAAACGAAAAAAAAAAGAAAAAGTAACGTAAAAAAATGCAAAATAAAAATTAATAATAAAAAATATAAAAAAAATTATCTAATCTAAGCAATCAAACAACGAATAGTTGTTAATCACTATCAATCCCCGGCAACGGCGCCAAAAACTTGGTGCATAATTTATAACCCACTAACTTATCGGCAAGTGCACCGGGTCGTACCAAGTAATACCTTACGTGAGTAAAGGTCGATCCCACGAGGATTGATGGATTAAGCAACAATAGCAATTGATAGGATTAGTTAGACAAATAGAAAATAGTGTTGAGAGTTCAAAGATATTAAATAATAGCAAAAATATTAAAGATAGACAGATAAATAAGTTGGGAATAAAATATGGAGAAAACATTTAAGGCTTCAGAGTTTTCTATTTTCTGGATTGACTTTTCTTATTAACTAATTTTAATCATGTAAGATTTAATTCATGGCAAACTATTTGTGACTAGACCCTAATTCCTTAGACCTTCCTAGTCTCCTCTAAAATTCATCAACTGCCAATTCCTTGGTCAATCAATTCCAATTAGAGGGTAATGATCAAATTCTAGTTTATATGCCACAAGAATCCTAATTATCCAAAAATAAAGGGATTATATGTCACGTATCCCGTTAAATACAAACAATTAGAAATTCAGGATAATATGTTTTCAAGCTATTGTTCAAGTAAAGAGCTTTTCCAAGTTATACAAGAACTCAATTAGAACATGGGTCATACTTCCGTTCCACCCAAATTCATAAAATGAAGAACGAAAACAATTATTGAAATATAAAACAAAACATGAATTAAAATAGAAAAATAATATTATCAATCCATACAATAGACAGAGCTCCTAATCTTAACAATGGAGGATTAGTTGCTCATGGAATATGGAATGTAAATTTGTATGGAATAATGTTGTGGAATATTGTGCTGGAACCACCCTGTTGGGATCCCTTTTATAACTAATCCTAATAATTTAAAAATCAAAATTCTAAAATTAAAATTAAAATAATATCTTTTCCTAAAATAATATTTGAATTTAAATTCGAATTAATTAACAAGTCTTCAGCTGATGGGTGGGGACCACTTGATTTGTCAATTCTACAGCTTCTAATATGTGATTTCTAGGCTAAGAACTGGGTCAAAACAGCCCAAAAATCACCCCCAGTATTTTTCCACATTTTCTGCACGTGGCGCATGTCACGCGTACGCGTCGGTCACGCGCACGCGTCGATGGTCTTTTTTCGCGAGTCACGCGGACGCGTTGCTGAGCAAATCTTCAAATCACGCGAACGCGTCAGTCACGCGTACGCGTTGCCATGGATACTTCCAGATCACGCCCACGCGTCAGTCACGCGTGCACGTCGCTCCTCGCTGCCATCTCCTTGGTTTCTTCTCTTTCTCTGCAGAACTTCATCAAATCCATCCGAATGCTACCTAAAATAAATAAATTTGCACGAAACTCAAAATAGCATCCACAATGGCTAAAATATAATTAATTCTTAATTAAACTCAACAAATTAGATGGAAATTCACTAGGAAAAGATAGGAAAGATGCTCACGCATCAATGATAATGGTGGTGGTGGTGGCGGGTTCTGGTTCAGTTTGGGCTTCTATTCTGCTTCTAGTTAATTTTAGTTGATTTTGGGGAAGTTCTGATAATGATGATAAGGTGGTGGTGGTGGTGGTGGTGGATTCTGGCTTAGCTTGGGCTTCTGTTCTGCTTCTATTGATGTTGGTTGATTTGGGATGAAGGGGGAAGAGTATTTTCGTCCGAAGGACAATTTTAAAACTTAGTTAAACCTTCGGGACTATTTTGTAGCGAAAAAAGGCAGGGGACGAAATAAATTTTCGACCCCTACCTTAGGGACCAAAATCGTACTTAACCCTTTCAATTTACAAGAACTAAAAATCCATAAATATAATTACCAAAACAAATGACGAGACGAGGTGCGACGGCGAGGAGGAGGTATAGCGAGACAAGAGCGACGACGAGGCGATGATGACGGCGAGGGTGAGGTGATGACGTCGGCGAGGGCGAGTGTTGGGATTGGCTGTCATGTCTGTATTCTCAGCTTCTTGTTCGAAAAGCTTGTGAGGTTTCCTCCGGAGTGTTGTGCTCTAACTTATTGTAAACGCCTCCTTAGAGTCCTCTTAGATTCAGAATCAGGATCAAAGAGGGATTCTTTATCCCTGTTCCTGCTCATAAACAAAAAAAAAAAGAATGCAAGAAGAGAAGAAGAAAGGATTCTCTATGTCAAAGTATAGAGGTCCTTTGTTAGAGAGATAGATTAAGAGGAAAAGAAAAGAAGATGTCCTTTAATAAGGATAGTTTTCGAAAATTAATAGAGAGAAAAGAGAAGATATTTTCGAAAATAGGGAGGGAAAGAGAGATGAAGTTTTCGAAAAAGAAGAAAGAGAAAGTAGTTACGAGGGCTTGAAAAAGAAGAAAGAGAAAGAAAAAAGAAAGAGAGTAAGGTAAAACAGGTAACTAACTAATAAACAAGAATTGAAAATAAAAGATTTGATTTTGAAATTCAATTTTAAAAGAAAGTAGAGAATTGAAAATTAAAAGTTTAAATTTAAAAAGAAGATGAGATAAGTAAGTTTTAAAATTTAAAAAGAAAGATAAGATAAAAGATTTTAAAAAGAATAAGAAAGATAAGATTTAAAGATTTAAAGATTTTGAAAATCAAATTCAAAAGATAGTAAAGATTTGAAAATATAAGAATTTAAAATTTTAAATTTTAAAAGAAGATAAGATAGGAAGGATTTCAAGTAAAAAAATGATAAAGATTTGAAAAAGTTTTGGAAAGATAAGAATTGAAATTTGAATTTTGAAAAAGATTTGATTTTAAAATTTGAAAATTGAATTTTAAATTTTGAAATTGAATTTTAAAATTTGAATTTAAAATAAAATAAGATAGGATTTTTGAAATTTAAAGAAAGATAAAAAAGATAAGATAAAGATTTGAAAAAATAAGATTTAAAATTTAAAATTTAAAATTTAAACTTTACTAACAAGAAAACACCAAACTTAAAATTTTTAAATCAAGATAAAAAAAGATAGTAAATATTTCGAAAATTTGAATAAAGACAAAAGAAATATTTTTTGATTTTCGAATTCTAAAGAAAAAGAAAAACAACTAAAACACACCAAACTTAAAAATTTAAGATCAAATGATACTAATTTTTTGAAAATTAAAGGAAAAACAACTAAAAGACATCAAACTTAAAAATTTTAAGATCAAACAAAGAATAATATCAAGAACAATTCGAACACAATGAAGAACACTCAAGAACAATTTTTCAAAAAACTAAAGACAGAAAAGCAAAGAAACACCAAAAAGACACCAAACTTAAAGATTGACACAAGACTCAAACAAAAGATAAAGAAAAGAAAAGGTTTTGAAAAATTTTTGAAAAAGAAAACAAGAGACACAATTAAAAGAGTACTAAACCTTAAAGAATACCTAATCTAAGCAACAAGATAGTCTGGTAGTTTGTCAATCTCGAACAATCTCCGGCAACGGCGCCACAAATTTGGTGCGCGAAATTAAACTCCGAAAGTTTCGCACAGATGAACCGGCAAGTGCACCGGGTCGTTCAAGTAATACCTCAGGTGAGTAAGGGTCGAATCCCACGGAGATTGTAGGATTGAGCAAGCAATGGCTATCTTATAGATCTTAGTCAGGTGATTGGAAAAGATGGTTGTTTGAAGGAAATGCCCTTCTGAAATGTTTTCAGAATGGGTGCAATTAGACATCTTCTACTATGGGCTTACAGAAAGAGCTCAGGTATCTCTAGACCACTCAGCTGGTGGATCTCTACACATGAGAAAAACTATTGAAGAGGCTCAAGAGCTTATTGATATAGTTGCTAGAAATCAGCATCTGTACATAAGTAGTGGGTCCTCCATAAAAGAAGAAGCCAAAGCAGTGTCTACTGAACTTGGTCCTCCAGAACAAGTTGCTGAACTCAATCAACAATTGTGTTTTCTAACAAAACAGCTAGCAGAATTCAAGGAGATGCTACAAGACACTAAAAATGATAATAAAAATGTGGAAGCACAATTGAATCAGACAAAACAGCAATTATCAAAGCAGATAACAGAAGAGTGCCAAGCAGTTCAATTAAGAAGTGGAAAAATATTAAATACCTCACTTCAGAGCAGCAGAAAGTCAAGGAAAGAACAACTGACAGAGGATGAGCAAAATATCATCCAAAATCCCTCTGAGGACAGTAAGAGCCCAGAGAGGAATAATTCTGGCGTTTAAACGCCAGAAACAGGCAAGGAGCTGGCGTTAAACGCCCAAAGGAAGCTCAGTTCTGGCGTTCAAACGCCAGGAACAGGTAAGGAGTTGGCGTCCAACGCCAATCCAGCTTCCACCCCTGGCATTCAAACGCCAGTGAGGGATCAGACACACACAAGTGCTGATAACAACCCCTCTAAAAAGGCTTCTCCAACCACCTCTGTAGGAAATAAACCTGCAGCAACCAAGGTTGAGGAATACAAAGCCAAGATGCCTTATCCTCAAAAACTCCGCCAAGAGGAGCAGGATAAGCAATTTGCCCCGCTTTGTAGACTATCTCAGGACTCTTGAAATAAAGATTCTGTTTGCAGAGGCAATTGAGCAAATACCCTCTTATGCCAAGTTCATGAAAGAGATCTTGAGTCATAAGAGGGATTGGAGAAAAACTGAAAGAGTTCTCCTCACTGAGAATGCAGTGCAATCATTTTGAAAAGCTTCCCAGAAAAGCTTAAAGATCCCGGGAGCTTTATGATACCATGCATATTAGAGGATAATTGCACCAAGACAGCTTTATGTGATCTTGGGGCAAGCATCAACCTAATACCTGCATCCACTATCAGAAAGCTTGGTTTAACTGAAGAAGTCAAACCAACCCGGATATGTCTCCAACTTGCTGATGGCTCCATTAAATACCCATCAGGCGTGATTGAAGACATGATTGTCAGGGTTGGGCCATTCGCCTTCCCCACTGACTTTGTAGTGCTGGAAATGGAGGAGCACAAGAGTGCTACTCTCATTCTAGGAAGACCCTTCCTAGCAATTGGATGAACTCTCATTGATGTCCAAAAGGGGGAAGTAACCCTAAGAGTCAATGAGGATGAGTTTAAGTTGAATGCTGTCAAGGCCATGCAGTATCCAGACACACCAAAAGACTGCATGAAAGTTGATCTTATTGACTCTTTGGTAGAGGAGATCAACATGGCTGAGAGTCTCGAATCAAAGCTGGAAGACATCTTTAAAGATGTTCAGCCTGATCTGGAGGATTCAGAGGAATTGAAAGAGCCTCTGAAACTTTCTCAGGAAGAGGAAAAACCTCCTAAACCCGAGCTCAAACCATTACCACCATCCCTGAAATATGCATTTCTGGGAGAAGGTGACACTTTTCCGATAATCATAAGCTCTGCTTTAAATCCACAGGAAGAGGAAGCACTACTTCAAGTGCTAAAGACACACAAGACAGCTCTTGGGTGGTCCATAAGTGACCTTAAGGGCATAAGCCCAGCTAGATGCATGCACAAGATCCTATTGGAGGATGATGCTAAGCCAGTAGTTCAACCACAGAGGCGGCTAAATCCAGCCATGAAGGAGGTGGTGCAAAAAGAGGTCACCAAGTTACTGGAGGCTGGGATTATTTATCCCATTTCTGACAGCCCCTGGGTGAGCCCTGTCCAAGTTGTCCCCAAAAAGGGAGGCATGACAGTGGTTCATAATGAAAAAAATGAATTGGTTCCTACAAGAACAGTTACAGGGTGGCGCATGTGTATTGACTACAAAAGGCTCAATACAGCCACCAGAAAGGATCATTTTCCTTTACCATTCATAGACCAGATGCTAGAAAGACTAGCATGTCATGATTATTACTGCTTTTTGGATGGCTATTCAGGCTACAACCAAATTGCAGTAGATCCCCATGATCAAGAGAAAACAGCATTCACATGTCCATCTGGAGTGTTTGCTTACAGAAGGATGCCATTTGGGCTGTGTAATGCGCCTGCAACCTTTCAGAGATGCATGCTCTCTATTTTCTCTGATATGGTGAAAAAATTTCTGGAAGTCTTCATGGATGACTTCTCAGTATATGGAGACTCATTCAACTCCTGTCTTGATCACCTGACACTGGTTCTGAAAAGATGCCAAGAGACTAACCTGGTTTTAAACTGGGAAAAATGTCACTTTATGGTGACTAAAAGGATTGTCCTTGGGTACAAGATTTCGAACAAAGGAATAGAGGTGGATCAAGCTAAGGTAGAGGTAATTGAAAAATTACCACCACCTGCCAATGTTAAGGCAATCAGAAGCTTTCTGGGACATGCAGGATTCTATAGGAGATTTATAAAGGATTTTTTAAAAATTGCAAAACCTCTGAGCAATCTGCTAGCTGCTGACACGCCATTTGTGTTTGACACAGAGTGTCTGCAGGTGTTTGAAACTCTGAAAGCTAAGTTGGTCACAGCACCAGTTATTTCTGCACCAGACTGGACATTACCATTTGAACTAATGTGTGATGCCAGTGACCATGCCATTGGTGCAGTACTGGGACAGAGGCATAACAAGCTTCTGCATGTCATTTATTATGCTAGCCGCATTTTAAATGATGCTTAGAAAAATTACACAACCACAGAAAAAGAATTGCTTGCAGTGGTTTATGCCATTGACAAGTTTAGATCATACTTAGTAGGATCAAAAGTGATTGTGTATACTGACCATGCTGCTCTTAAATATCTACTCACAAAGCAGGATTCAAAACCCAGGCTCATAAGATGGGTGTTGCTTTTGCAAGAGTTTGATATAGAAATAAGAGACAGAAAAGAGACAGAGAACTAAGTGGCTAATCATCTGTCCCGAATAGAGCCAGTAGAAGGGACGTCCTTCTCCACTATTGAGATCTCTGAAACCTTTTTGGATGAGCAACTATTTGCCATCTAGGAAACACCATGGTTTGCAGACATTGCAAACTATAAAGCTACAAGGTTCATACCGAAGGAGTACAACAAGCAATAAAAGAAAAAATTAATTACTGATGCAAAGTACTACCTGTGGGATGAACCATATCTCTTTAAGAGATGTGCAGACGGAATAATCCGTAGGTGTGTGCCTAGAGAAGAAGCACAGAAGATCCTATGGCATTGTCATGGATCACAATATAGAGGACATTTCGGAGGTGAGCGAACAACCACAAAAGTCCTCCAATGTGGCTTCTACTGGCCCACTCTCTATAAAGACTCCCGAGAGTTTGTGCGTAACTGTGACAGCTGCCAGAGAGCTGGTAATCTGCGTCACAGTTATGCTATGCCTCAGCAAGGAATCTTAGAGATTGAGTTGTTTGACGTATGGGGTATTGACTTCATGGGGCCTTTCCCACCATCATACTCAAACACTTATATTCTGGTGGCAGTCGACTATGTATCCAAATGGGTAGAGGCCATTGCCACACCCACTAATGATACTAAGACAGTGCTGAAGTTCCTCCAGAAACATATCTTCAGCAGGTTCGGTGTCCCTAGAGCACTAATTAGTGATGGGGGCACTCACTTCTGCAACAAACAGCTTTACTCTGCTATGGTCCGGTATGGAATTAGTCACAAGGTGGCAACTCCGTATAATCCACAGACAAATGGGCAACCTAAAGTCTCTAATAGAGAAATAAAAAGAATCCTGGAACGGACTGTAAGTACCCGTAGAAAGGATTGGGCGAGAAGCTTGGATGATTCTCTGTGGGCTTACAGAACAGCATTCAAGACTCTTATAGGGACCTCTCCATACCAGCTTGTGTATGGTAAGGCCTGTCATCTGCCCGTGGAACTGGAGCATATGGCCTACTGGGCAACCAGATTCCTAAACTTTGATGTCAAATTAGCTGGAGAAAAAAGATTGCTCTAGCTGAATGAGCTAGAGGAATTCAGACTCACTGCTTTTGAAAATGCCAAGCCTTACAAAGAGAAAACAAAAAGGTGGCATGACAGAAAGCTGTCATCTAGAGTCTTTGAACCAGGACAGAAAGTTTTGTTGTTTAACTCTAGGCTCAGGCTATTCCCTGGGAAACTGAAATCCCGGTGGAGGGGACCATATGTGATTACAAGTGTGTCACCATATGGCTATGTGGAGCTTCAAGACATTGATTCTGATAAGAAGTTCATTGTTAATGGACAGAGAATCAAGCATTATCTTGAAGGCAATATTGAGCAAGAGTGCTCAAGGCTGAGGCTAGATTAAAAGCTCAGCAGGGTCCAGCTAAAGACAATAAAGAAGTGCTTATTAGGAGGCAACCCAATTTTTCCGTATCTATGTTAATTTTCTGTTTTCCATTTCTATTTTATGTTTTCTTTAGGATGAGGATCATGTGGAGTCACAAAAATCAAAGCAAAGTAAAAAACAGCATTAAAATAGCTCACCATGGAGGAAGAGCTTACTGGCGTTTAAACGCCAGTAAGAAGCATCAAACTGGCGTTTAACGCCAGAAAGAAGCATCAAGCTGGCGTTAAACGCCAGAAACAAGCACCAAGTTGGCGTTCAATGCCAAGAAAAGGGGAAAGCTAGCGTTTAATGCCAAAAACAAGCAGCAGTCTGGCGTTAAACGCTAGGATTGCACACTAAGGGCATTTTGCATGCCTCAATGGAGCAGGGATGCTAAGTCTTTGACCCCTCAGGATCTGTGGACCCCACAGGATCCCCACCTACCTCACCATTCCAATTCAAACCATTCCCCTCCCATACCCACCCATTCACACTTCTCCTTCTACTCCCTTCTATCTTCTTTTGCTCGAGGACGAGCAAACCTTTTAAGTTTGGTGTGGAAAAAAGCGTTGCTTTTTGTTTTTTCATAACCATTTATGGCACCTAAGGCTGGAGAAACCTCTAGAAAGAGGAAAAGAAAGGCAGTTGCTTCCACCCCCGAGTCATGAGAGATGGAGAGGTTCATCTCAAGGGTCCATAGTTCAGTGGTAGAGCATTCGACTACAGATCAAAGAGCTATGAGGGAGGAGCAAGAAAGACAAGGAAGAGACATAGAGGAGCTCAAGAGCACCATTGTTTCTTCAAGAAGAGGAAGACGCCACCCTCACTAAGGTGGACCCGTTCCTTAATCTCCTTGTTCTTATTTCTCTATTTTTCGTTTACTATGCTTTATGTTTATTTATGTTTGGGTCTTATTACATGATCATTAGTATCTCTAGTGTCTATGTCTTAAAGATATGAATGTCCTATGAATCCATCACCTTTCTTAAATGAAAAATATTTTCTAAAAAAGAAAAAAAAGTACATGAATTTCGAATTTTAAAATAGTTTAATTATTTTGATGTGGTGGCAATACTTTTTGTTTTCTGAATGAATGCTTGAACA
Organism: Arachis ipaensis; assembly: GCF_059453495.1. NCBI lineage: Eukaryota > Viridiplantae > Streptophyta > Magnoliopsida > Fabales > Fabaceae > Arachis > Arachis ipaensis. Next base: position 118,329,322 of record NC_142436.1, read on the forward strand.
GTGCATATGTCTTTTGAATTTGTTGTTTATGAATGTTAAAATTGTTTGCTCTTGAAAGAATGATGAAAAAGGAGAAATGTTATTTGATAATCTGAAAAATTATAAAAATGATTCTTGAAGCAAGAAAAAGCAGTGAAGAACAAAGCTTGCAGAAAAAAAATGTAAAAAAAAAAGAGAGCAAGAAAAAGAAAAAGCAAGCAGAAAAAGCCAAAAGCTCTTTAAACCAAAAGGCAAGAGCAAAAAGCCAATAGCCCTTAAAACCAAAAGGCAAGGGTAATAAAAAGGATCCAAGGCTTTGAGCATCAGTGGATAGGAGGGTCTAAAGGAATAAAATCCTGGCCTAAGCGGCTAAACCAAGCTGTCCCTAACCATGTGCTTGTGGCGTGAAGGTGTCAAGTGAAAACTTGAGACAGAGCGGTTAAAGTCGAGGTCCAAAGCAAAAACAGAGTGTGCTTAAGAACCCTGGACACCTCTAATTGGGGACTTTAGCAAAGCTGAGTCACAATCTGAAAAGGTTCACCCAGTTATGTGTCTGTGGCATGTATAAACAGAGTGCTTAGGGCCACGGCCAAGACTCATAAAGTAGCTGTGTTCAAGAATCAACATACTGAACTAGGAGAATCAATAACATTATCTGAATTCTGAGTTCCTATAGATGCCAATCATTCTGAACTTCAAAGGATAAAGTGAGATACCAAAACAGTTCAGAAGCAAAAAGCTAATAGCCCCGCTCATCTAATTAAGACTGATCTTTATAGATGTTTTTGGAATTCATTGTATATTCTCTTCTTTTTATCCTACTTTGTTTTTAGTTGCTTGGGGACAAGCAACAGTTTAAGTTTGGTGTTGTGATGAGCGGATATTTTATACGCTTTTTGACATTGTTTTTAGTATGTTTTCAATATGATTTGGTTAATTTTTATTATATTTTTATTAGTTTTTAATTAAAAATCACATTTCTGGACTTTACTATGAGTTTGTGTGTTTTTCTGTGATTTCAGGTATTTTCTGGCTGAAATTGAGGGAGTGGAGCAAAAATCTGATTCAGGCTGAAAAAGGACTGCAGATGCTGTTGGATTCTGACCTCCCTGCACTCGAAATGGATTTTCTGGAGCTACAAAAGTCCAAATGATGCGCTCTCAATTTCGTTGAAAAGTAGACATCCAGGGCTTTCCAGAAATATATAATAGTCCATACTTTGCTCAAGGATAGAGGACGTAAACTGGCGTTCAACGCCAGTTCCATGTTGCATTCTGGCGTCAAACGCCAGAAACAGGTTACAAATTGGAGTTGAACGCCAGAAACAGGTTACAACCTGGCGTTTAACTCCAGAAACAGCCTAGGCACGTGAGAAGCTTAAGTCTCAGCCCCAGCACACACCAAGTGGATCCCAGAAGTGGATTTCTGCACCAACTATCTTAGTTTATTCATTTTCTGTAATCCTAGGTTACTAGTTTTGTATTTAAACAACTTTTAGAGATTTATTTTGTACCTCATGACATTTTTAGATCTGAACTTTGTACTCTTTGACGGCATGAGTCTCTAAACTCCATTGTTGGGGGGTGAGGAGCTCTGCTGTGTCTCGATGAATTAATCCAATTATTTCTGTTTTCTATTCAAACACGCTTGTTTCTATCTAAGATGTTCATTCGCACTTCAATATGATGGATGTGATGATTCGTGACACTCATCATCATCCTCAACCTATGAATGCGTGCCTGACAACCACCTCCATTCTACCTTCGATTGAATGAATATCTCTTGGATTCCTTAATCAGAATCTTCGTGGTATAAGCTAGAATCTATTGGCAGCATTCTTGAGAATCCGGAAAGTCTAAACCTTGTCTGTGGTATTCTGAGTAGGATTCAGGGATTGAATGACTGTGACGAGCTTCAAACTCACAAGGGTTGGGCGTAGTGACAGACGCAAAAGGATCAATGGATCCTATTCCAGCATGAGTGAGAACCGATAGATGATTAGTGTAACAACCCTAGTTTTTGAAAATCAAATGATTAGTTATTTGTGATTTATTATATTTGTTGATAATCTTATTTTAAGAAAATTATTTTACTAAAGGTAATTAAATAGAGTTTCATGATAATTGAAGTTTAAATTAATTAGAATTTTTATATAATCTTTATTAGATATTTAGTATAATTAAAATTATAATTTTGATAATTAAAAAATAAGAAGAATTGTATAATTTAATTCTATTTTGAATAAATTATGTTATTAATTTGAACTCCTAGAATATGATTTTATTAAAAATGATTAGATTGATATTTATAAATACTTTAAGTTTAAGTCAATTAATATTTTTATACAATTTTTATTATTATTTATTTTACAATTTGAAATTAATGTTCCGGTGATAGAAAAATAATGAAAAATTATACCATTTGATTTGAATAATTAATATTGAGTTTAAAACTATATTTTATAAAAATATGATTAATATGTTCATTTTATATTTTAAATTAGAAATAATTGATTGAGTTTAGAAATATATTGATAAATGATGTTCCTAAATATTTTTAATAGAGTATATTTGATTTTAAAATTACTCTACCCTCCAATTTTATCAAAATATCTATTCATACCTATCCTTATTATTTTATAAAATTCCTAATTTCTAACCCCAAATTCCCAAATTGAATCAGAAACCCTAATTCCCAAATTGAGGAACCCTAACCCTAGCTTCCCTTTGCCTCAGCCGCACCCCCACCCCTCTTTCACCCTCTTCAGTGTAACACCCTCAGCCTCACTTAAACTCACACACGGACAAGAGAGGAAGAAGGAGAAGAGGACGGCGCCGGGGGGTTGGGTGCCGCCGTTGCTGTCGTAGCCACGTTTGAGGGAGGAAGAGATCAACAGAGAGTGCAGTTGCTGAGCCAGGATTGCTGCTGCTGAGGGCTTTGTCGCCGCCGTCCATAAAGCTTCGAGTAGCGCCGCTCTGCCTTCGTCGCACCTCCATCGCCGTTTAAGTCAGACCATCATGAAAGGAACCAGAGGATGGAGACGGGCCCGAGCCAAGAGCAGGAGGAAGAAGACGTCGCTGTGCCTCCTGTCGCCGTCGCTGTTCGTGCTCCGCCTGTCGCCGCCGTTCCGTGGAGTCCGCCCTGGTGTCGGTTGAACAGGGATGAGGGAGAGGGGTCGAGAGGGAGATGCAATGGAGGTCAGAGGGAAGAGCTACCATCACCGCCGTCCCGTCTATGAAGCCTGAGCTCGCGTTGCCATCTTGAGCTTCGGCGCCGCCGTGGAGGAGAGTGGAGTAGTCACCGTCGTTGGAGAGAGGGAGAGCCAGAGGAGGACGAGACATGTGAGAAAGGAGACGCACAGGGGAGGAACTGTTCCTCTGCCGCCGCTATCGCCGGAACTCCTGGTCGCCGTCGTCGTTCATGGTAAGTCAGTTAAGTCATAGCCATGAGAACCACTACCTTTGAACCCCAGTTGCTCTGTAACAATCCTGTATTTTCCTCTGATATTCTCGACTCTGTTCTGCTTCTCTTTTGTTTTGTCGTTCTTACTTCGTTGGTGTCCTTGTTGTTCTAACCGATTGGATTGGTGCTGCTGCTGCTAAGACGTATGCCCTGCTCTCTGGTTTCTGTTTTTCCGAGTACCAGAGCTGCTGCTCTATTCCCGTATTTCTTTTGGTAAGATAGGTTTTGTTCTACAATCAATATTCTGATTACTGCTCCTTTGATGATCTGTTCTATTTTACCCTTGTGTTTGCTTCAGCCTCTATTAAATTCCTTTCCAAAATTGCTGTTGCTGCTACTTGAGTTGTGGGTGATGCCGCTGCCGTTCCAGTTGTATTGGAATGACTACCTGCCACAAATTGGGGATAAAGAAAATTGTTACGTTAAATAATACGATTTCGACTAATTAAGGTAGGGGATTTTATTTGAAATTAACAGTTTTAATTTATGAATGCCAATGAGGTTTAGTGAGTAATTGCAAATAATTCATAAACATGATTAATTGATAGGAATAAGCTTAATTTGAGGTTGTGAAATTTGGATTAAGTTTGGTATTGAGATGATTTCCTAGTATTTTAATTAATTTATTAATTTTAGATTATGGCTGTGAATGTCATTAGGTGTTCTTGTTGGAGTGATTATTCTGATTTATTATTAGAATTGAATGTGGTTTTGATTACGCTGAATTGTAATTGAAACTAGATGTGGTTGTAAATTGTATTCCGAATTATTAATTTTTGCGATGAATGAGTTGACTGAGGTTCTAATCCTGAATGAATTATTTTGAATTGTTTGATATTGTTTTGGAAATTTAATATATTGGAATGGCTGTAAAATGGATTTGTGACGGGTTGGAATTGGTTGAACTGTGGCTGTGATTAGTGATTTATTTAAGTTTACTTATTAAATTGAGATATGAAGAGTTAATCATTGAATGAAATGTATTTGAGAAGAGTTAGTTGTGGTGATTATTCTGAGTTATGATTGAAGTTGGATGCGAATGTGAATTGAGTTTGGGTTATGGCTGCGATATTGACTAGTTTCGTTGTCGTGAGTAATTAATTGATGAGATTTGCTTTAGTTTGAAGCTGTAATTGATATTGGTATTTTCTGATTCTGATGGGATTGTTGAAAAGTTCTGATTCTATGTGATTATACTGAATTAGTTGAGTTGTGTGGCTGTATTCTGGTTATGGAGAGTAAGTGCTTGTTGTTGTTTTTAGTTATGTGATGTATCGGAATGGCTGTGAAATTGACTTGTGACTAGTTGGAATTGGTTTTGGTAGTTGTTAATGTTGGTTCATGATTAATTAGAATTAAGTTTGAGAACTGTTAACAGATTGAAGCTTGATTATTAAATTTATCTTATGAAATCTGAATTTAAAGATAAGAACAGTAACTCTAAAAGTATAAGGATAACTTGTGATAATTGGGAATTATATGGAGCAGAATTTTTGGGTGAACATATTATAAGAGAACTGAAATTATGTAAATAATACATACTATGTGTTTTGGTGTCAATATTGCTAAGATTCTGGTTAAGTTAGGTGATAATGTGTTTTGGGTGTTTGGAAAGTGCAAAATTGTTAATCCTTTGGTTAAAATAATTTATGAATTGATCAAATTGAAGTTGGGTAGATGGAGTACGTGGAAGTTGCGGATTATGGCTGAATTATTAACTATTGCGGATTGTTAAATTTCTGATTGATTTATTGTGATAATTGTTGAAAAAGGTTTGATGAGATGTTGAGAAAGAGGGAACCCGTAAGGGTGGCTAAGTCCGAGTTTTAGGGGAGGTGCTGCCGGAATTTTGTGAAATCTGAGGTTTTAATTGAAAAAGTTATTTTAAAAGGTTTGGATTTGGGAAATTATATTATTTTATTCTGATTTACTAAGAAAAGAAATGAATTATGTTTTTCGGTTTTATTCATTGAGAAAAAAATATTATGTTTAAGATGGATTTATTACGAAAAGGATTCCGTTTTGAGTTGATTTATTAAGAATAGAAAGAAATATGTTTTGAGTTTGATTTAATATGAAAAGAGTTATGTTTTAAGGTTTGAAATAAAGGATGATCTTCTTAGAAGTTTGGTGAAATAATAATATTTGAATTTGAATGGTAAAAAGAGATGGGTTTTGAGTCTTTGGGAAGTTAGTAAATTTAAAAAAGAGTTTTATTTGGTTACTTTTAGTAAGAGGGTGATGCTTTGAAAAGTATTTAGCGAATTTAAAATAAATGATTTTCTTGAGTCTTTTGAAAGAAAAATAAACTAGAAAATAGTTTTAAAATTGGTTCGAGTTAAGCGGTTGCAAAAGTGGAAGTCGTGAAGTTTGTACAACATGATTGAATAAAGAAAGAGAGAGATATTGTATAAGAATATATAACTGGAGATGAATAATGGGAATGATAACTTATGATGATAATTACACTGATTCTTTTGAGGAAAGGTATTCAGTTTGTGAAATTATTGGTAAGGACGTGGGTTTTGTCCCGCTTGCGTATTTATGATTATAAAAGAGAATAAAAAGCAGAGGACCTGTTGAAAGGTCATTTGTTGCTTGAGGCAACCCAAGAGATGTGTTTATTCATTTGTTGCATTAAGGCAACTCCAGATATACTTGTATGATTATCTGCTGCAGTGAGGCAGTGAGATAGATAATGGTGTGATAACTGAGAACGCTTTCCTACGGTACAGATCCATATTTTATTTCTGTAAGGCAGAGGGGTTATTTCCTGCTACAGAAGTACCGTGACCACCTGTTCAATTTCTGTAGTGGCAGAGGGGTTATTTCCTGTATACAGAAGGTGTGTCGGCATACATCCCTGCAGTGGCAGATGTGTTATTTCCTGCGTGCAGTGGACCCTGTGGTGGCAGAGGGGTTATTTCCTGTACACAGGGGTATAGCCAATAGGAAAGCCTTATCCAGACAGAGGTTGCTGGATAACGTCGGGAGCGGGTTAGTAACCGACAGATGAGCTCATTACCTGCACTAGGGCCAGACACGCATCATCCTTATTTGCGCATCTGCATTTGATTGTGTTTGCTTGTTTTATTTCTTTGTAATTTATGTTGCTTGTCTTGTTTCTTTGTGATTGTGCTGTTTGTCTTAGTGACTTGCTTGTGTGTTTGATTAGATATTTTTGTTGATTCTTTGAACTTAGTGAAGTATTGAGGAATGGTATTTTGTGAAGTGAGGTTTGGGTATATTATTTATATTGCTGATTTACTTAGTTATTGTGATGGTTGAGGAATGCTATTTGTAGCTGAAGAATTGCTAATGCGGTTGAGACTTTATTTAAGTAATATGATTTAAAGAAAAGGATTTAAACAGCTTCAAGGAAGTCTTAAGAAATTTTAAAAAGGTTTGATAATAAAAAAAAAACTACATTGGAAACTGGAGTTAATTATTTGTATGTTAATCATTACTTTTACAGCATTCCCATTCCCTACTGAGAACGTGTGGTTTGTTCTCACCCCAAAATCTTTTCCCCTTTCAGTGACACAGGTTCGAAGATTCAGTTTGAAGCTGCGGGCGATTCTAGAATTTATTTACGAGTTAGGTTATGACTTGAGATTCTTTCATAGAATTCCCTCGCCCTTACTACTTAAGGTTTTTATTTTATGCAGAGGGATAGGAGTTGTACCTGAATTTTATTTAATTTTTTTGTATAATATTACTATTATTAATAATTATGTGATTATTATTACTTGGTGATGTTTGCTATATGATTTTAATTAATAAAAACAAAAAATTTTTGGTATTTTTACTAAAATTGAATCGCGATATTGAACTAAAGGCTTAATAGTAAATAGTTAATAAGGAAAACAGGTCAGTAACACCTTACTTTTGGTACGATCATGACGTATTGGAAGTTGGGTCGTTACAATTAGCCGTGTGGTGACAGCGCACCTGGACCATTTTCACTGAGAGGACGGATGGTAGCCATTGACAACGGTGATCCACCAACACACAGCTTGCCATAGGAAGAATCTTGCGTGCGTGAAGAAAAAGACAGGGGGAAAGCAGAGATTCAGAAGACAAAGCATCTCCAAAACTCCAACATATTCTCCATTACTGCAGAACAAGTATTTATTTCATACTCTTTTATTTTTCACAATTCAACTTGATAAATATAATTGATATCCTGACTAAGAGTTACAAGATAACCATAGATTGCTTCAAGCCAACAATCTCTGTGGGATTCGACCCTTACTCACGTAAGGTATTACTTGGACAACCCATTGCACTTGCTGGTTAGTGGTACGAGTTGTGAAAAGTGTGATTCACAATTTGTGCACCAAGTTTTTGGCGCCGTTGTCGGGGATTGTTCGAGTTTGGACAACTGACGGTTTATTTTGTTTCTTAGATTAGGAAAAATTTATTTTTTTAGTTTAGAGTCACTAAAATTGCGTCTTCTATTATTGTTTTTGGTTGAAATTTTCTTTAAATCCTTATTTTCTTTTTTCTAAATTTTTCGAAAATTTTTATAAACTAATAATTGAGTTTTTCTGTTTGAGTTTAGTTTCATATTTTAAGTTTGGTGTCAATTACATGTTTTTATTTTCCTTTAAATTTTCGAATTTGTGTTCATTGTTCTTTCTTGATCTTCAAGTTGTTCTTGCAATTTTTCTTATTTGATCTTTAGTTTTTTCTGTTTTGTGATTTTTCTTGTTTTTCTTGTGCATTTTCGAATTATTAGTATCTAAAAAAATTTTTTTCTCTGTTTAATCCTTGCATTTGTTGAATGTATCTATGTTCTTGTGAATAGTTGCTCCTTTGAGTCTTTCTTTCTAAAATTTTTTCAAAAATAATTTTTCTTTGATTAAATCTTGTGTCAAGTTTTAAGTTTGGTGTTTCCCTGTTAGTTTTTATTTAATTTTCGAAAATTTGTTTTTGATTTTCTAAAAATTTTAAGTTTGGTGTTCTTTTTTTATGTTCTTGAGTCCTTTGAGTCTTTGAATTTTGTTCTTCGTGTTCTTGTGAATTTTCAAGGTGTTCTTGAGTCTTGCTTGTGTTTTGATCTTAAAATTTTTATGTTTGGTGTTCCTTGGTATTTTTCCTCCAAATTTTCGAAAATAAGGAGCATTAGATCTAAAAATTTTAAGTTTTGTGTCTTTTTATTATTTTTCTCTTTCCTCATTGAATTCAAAAATATTTTTTTCCTTTATTTTAATTGATTTTTCGAATTTTCCTTTTAAAAATTCAGATTTTATTTTAAAATTTTTTATTTTATCTTATCTTAGTTTTAAAATTTCAAAATTCAAATCTTTTTTTTAAAAAAATCATATCTTTTTCAAAATCTTATCTTATCTTATTTCAAATTTCAAATTTCAACTTTCAAAATTCAAATTTTAAAATTCAAATTTCAAAATTTAAATTTCAAAATTTAAAATTCAAAATTTAATTTTCAAATTTAAAAATCAAATCTTTTCAAAATTTAAATCTTTTTCAAATCCTTATCTTATATTGTTGACTTTTCCAAAAATTCAAAATTCAAAATTTAAAATTTCAAAGTTCAAATTTCAAATTTCAAAATTTAAATTTCAAAACTTTTTAATTTAAAGTCCTTATCTTCTCTTACCTAGCTTATCTTATCTTTTCTAATCTCAAATCTTAAAATCAAATCTTTTTCATATCTTCTCTTTTTTTCATTTATTTTATTTTATTTTCTTACAAGTATCTTTAATTTTAAGACATATCTTTTTCAAAACTTCCTAACCAATTTCTCTCTCTTCATTTTTTCGAAAACCCTCACCCACATTTTTTTTCTTTTTCAAATCTTTTTAATTAATTAATTTAGTTTTCAATTTTCTTTTATTTCTTTTTCTTCTAATTTTCGAAATTATAGTCAATTTTTCATTTATTTTATTTTATTTTATTTTAATTTCGGTTTTTAAAAAAAAATTTTTTAAAAATATATTTTCTTTGCAATTCATATCAATTCCATTTTATCCATCATGGATCTAAGTGAAAATGAACAGTCCAGAAGGACTCTGGGGTCATATGGTAATCCCACTACTGCTGCATATGGGAGTAGTATCTGTATACCCTCCATCAAAGCAGGCAGTTTTGAGCTAAATCCTCAGCTCATTGTCATGGTGCAGCAAAACTGCCAGTATTCTGGTCTTCCACAGGAAGAACCTACTGAGTTTCTGGCACTATTCTTGCAAATTGCTGACACAGTACGTGACAAGAAGGTAGATCAGGATGTATACAGGCTGTTACTGTTTCCATTTGCTGTAAAAGATCAAGCTAAAAGGTGGTTAAATAACCAACCCACAGCAAGCATAAGAACATGGAAACAGTTATCAGACAAATTCCTGAATCAATATTTCCCTCCAAAAAGGATGACACAGCTAAGGCTGGACATCCAATGCTTTAAACAAGAGGATGGTGAATCCCTTTATAATGCCTGGGAGAGATACAGAGGGATGCTAAAGAAATGCCCTTCTGAAATATTTTCAGAATGGGTGCAATTAGACATCTTCTACTATGGGCTTACAGAAAGAGCTCAGGTATCTCTAGACCACTCAGCTGGTGGATCTCTACACATGAGAAAAACTATTGAAGAGGCTCAAGAGCTTATTGATATAGTTGCTAGAAATCAGCATCTGTACATAAGTAATGGGTCCTCCATAAAAGAAGAAGCCAAAGCAGTGTCTACTGAACTTTATCCTCCAGAACAAGTTGCTGAACTCAATCAACAATTGTGTTTTCTAACAAAACAGCTAGCAGAATTCAAGGAGATGCTACAAGACACTAAAAATGCTAATAAAAATGTGAAAGCACAATTGAATCAGACAAAACAGCAATTATCAAAGCAGATAACAGAAGAGTGCCAAGCAGTTCAATTAAGAAGTGGGAAAATATTAAATACCTCACTTCAGAGCAGCAGAAAGCCAATGAAAGAACAACTGACAGAGGATGAGCAAAATATCATCCAAAATCCCTCTGAGGACAGTAAGAGCCCAGAGAGGAACAATTCTGGCGTTCAAACGCCAGAAACAGGCAAGGAGCTGGCGTTAAACGCCCAAAGGAAGCTCAGTTCTGGCGTTCAAATGCCAGGAACAGGTTAGGAGTTGGCGTCCAACGCCAATCCAGCTTCCACCCCTAGCATTCAAACGCCAGTGAGGGATCAGACACACACAAGTGCTGATAACAACCCCTCTAAAAAGGCTTCCCCAACCACCTCTGTAGGAAATAAACCTGCAGCAACCAAGGTTGAGGAATATAAAGCCAAGATGCCTTATCCTCAAAAACTCCGCCAAGAGGAGAAGGATAAGCAATTTGTCCGCTTTGCAGACTATCTCAGGACTCTTATAATAAAGATTCCGTTTACAGAGGCACTTGAGCAAATACCCTCTTATGCCAAGTTCATGAAAGAGATCTTGAGTCATAAGAGGGATTGGAGAAAAACTGAAAGAGTTCTCCTCACTGAAGAATGCAGTGCAGTCATTCTGAAAAGCTTCCCAGAAAAGCTTAAAGATCCCGGGAGCTTTATGATACCATGCATATTAGAGGATAATTGCACCAAGACAACTTTATGTGATCTTGGGGCAAGCATCAACCTAATACCTGCATCCACTATCAGAAAGCTTGGTTTAACTGAAGAAGTCAAACCAACCCGAATATGTTTCCAACTTGCTGATGGCTCCATTAAATACCCATCAGGCGTGATTGAAGACATGATTGTCAGGGTTGGGCCATTCGCCTTCCCCACTGACTTTGTAGTGCTGGAAATGGAGGAGCACAATAGTGCTACTCTCATTCTAGGAAGACCCTTCCTAGCAGCTGGACGAACTCTCATTGATGTCCAAAAGGGGGAAGTAACCCTAAGAGTCAATGAGGATGAGTTTTAAGTTGAATGCTGTCAAGGTCATGCAGCATCCAGACACACCAAAAGACTGCATGAAAGTTGATCTTATTGACTCTTTGGTAGAGGAGATCAACATGGCTGAGAGTCTCGAATCAGAGCTGAAAGACATCTTTAAAGATGTTTAGCCTGATCTGGAGGATTCAGAGGAATTGAAAGAGCCTCTGAAACTTCCTCAGGAAGAGGAAAAACCTCCTAAATCCAAGCTCAAACCATTACCACCATCCCTGAAATATGCATTTCTGGGAGAAGGTGACACTTTTTCGGTAATCATAAGCTCTGCTTTAAATCCACAGGAAGAGGAAGCACTACTTCAAGTGCTAAGGACACACAAGACAGCTCTTGGGTGGTCCATAAGTGACCTTAAGGGCACAAGCCCAGCTAGATGCATGCACAAGATCTTATTGGAGGATGATGCTAAGCCAGTGGTTCAACCACAGAGGCGGCTAAATCCAGCCATAAAGGAGGTGATGCAGAAAGAGGTCACCAAGTTACTGGAGGCTGGGATTATTTATCCCATTTCTGACAGCCCCTGGGTGAGCCCTGTCCAAGTTGTCCCCAAAAAGGGAGGCATGACAGTGGTTCATAATGAAAAAAATGAATTGGTTCCTACAAGAACAGTTACAGGGTGGCGCATGTGTATTAACTACAGAAGGCTCAATACAGCCACCAGAAAGGATCATTTTCCTTTACCATTCATAGACCAGATGCTAGAAAGACTAGCAGGTCATGATTATTACCTTTTTTTGGATGGCTATTCAGGCTACAACCAAATTGCAGTAGATCCCTATGATCAAGAGAAAATAGTATTCACATGTCCCTCTGGAGTGTTTGCTTACAGAAGGATGTCATTTGGGCTGTGTAATGCGCCTGCAACCTTTCAGAGATGCATGCTCTCTATTTTCTCTGATATGGTGGAAAAATTTCTGGAAGTCTTCATGGATGACTTCTCAGTATATGGAGACTCATTCAGCTCCTGTCTTGATCACCTGACACTGGTTCTGAAAAGATGCCAAGAGACTAACCTGGTTTTATACTGGGAAAAATGTCACTTTATGGTGACTGAAGGGATTGTCCTTGGGCACAAGATTTCGAACAAAGGAATAGAGGTTGATCAAGCTAAGGTAGAGGTAATTGAAAAATTACCACCACCTGTCAATGTTAAGGCAATCAGAAGCTTTCTGGGGCATGCATGATTCTATAGGAGGTTTATAAAGGATTTTTCAAAAATTGCAAAACCTCTGAGCTATCTGCTAGCTGCTGACACGCCATTTGTGTTTGACACAGAGTGTCTGCAGGCGTTTGAAACTCTGAAAGCTAAGCTGGTCACAGCACCAGTTATTTCTGCACCAGACTGGACATTACCATTTGAACTAATGTGTGATGCCAGTGACCATGCCATTGGTGCAGTACTAGGACAGAGGCATAACAAGCTTCTGCATGTCATTTATTATGCTAGCCGCGTTTTAAATAATGCCTAGAAAAATTACACAACTACAGAAAAAGAATTGCTTGCAGTGGTTTATGCCATTGACAAGTTTAGATCATACTTAGTAGGATCAAAAGTGATTGTGTATACTGACCATGCTGCTCTTAAATATCTACTCACTAAGCAGGATTCAAAACCCAGGCTCGTAAGATGGGTGTTGCTTCTGCAAGAGTTTGATATAGAAATAAGAGACAGAAAAGGGACAGAGAACCAAGTGGCTGATCATCTGTCCCGAATAGAGCCAGTAGAAGGGACGTCCTTCTCCACTATTGAGATCTCTGAAACCTTTCCGGATGAGCAACTGTTTGCCATCCAGGAAACACCATGGTTTGCAGACATTGCAAACTATAAAGCTGCAAGGTTCATACCCAAGGAGTACAGCAAGAAATAAAAGAAAAAATTAATTACTGATGCAAAGTACTACCTGTGGGATGAACCATATCTCTTTAAGAGATGTGCAGACGGAATAATCCGTAGGTGTGTGCCTAGAGAAGAAGCACAGAAGATCCTATGGCATTGTCATGGATCACAATATGGAGGACATTTCGGAGGTCAGCGAACAGCCACAAAAGTCCTCCAATGTGGCTTCTACTGGCCCACTCTCTATAAAGACTCCCGAGAGTTTGTGCGTAACTGTGACAGCTGCCAGAGAGCTGGTAATCTGCCTCACAGTTACGCTGTGCCTCAGCAAGGAATCTTAGAGATTGAGTTGTTTGACGTATGGGGTATTGACTTCATGGGGCCTTTCCTACCATCATACTCAAACACTTATATTCTGGTGGCAGTCGACTATGTATCCAAATGGGTAGAGGCCATTGCCACACCAACTAATGATACTAAGACAGTGCTGAAGTTCCTCCAGAAACATATCTTCAGCAGGTTTGGTGTCCCTAGAGCACTAATTAGTGATGGGGGCACTCACTTCTGCAACAAACAGCTTTACTCTGCTATGGTCCGGTATGGAATTAGGGTAATTCCATACCGGACCATAGCAGAGTAAAGAATCCTGGAACAGACTGTAATAGAGAAATAAAAAGAATCCTGGAACAGACTGTAAGTACCCGTAGAAAAGATTGGACGAGAAGCTTGGATGATGCTCTGTGGGCTTACAGAACAGCATTCAAGACTCATATAGGGACCTTTCCATACCAGCTTGTGTATCGTAAGGCCTGTCATCTGCCCGTGGAACTGGAGCATAAGACCTACTGGGCAACCAGATTCCTAAACTTTGATGCCAAATTAGCGGAAGAAAAAAGATTGCTCCAGCTGAATGAGCTAGAGGAATTCAGACTCACTGCTTTTGAAAATGCCAAGCTTTACAAAGAGAAAACAAAAAGGTGGCATGACAGAAAGCTGTCATCTAGAGTCTTTGTACCAGGACAGAAAGTTCTGTTGTTTAACTCTAGGCTCAGGCTATTCCCTGGGAAACTGAAATCCTGGTGGAGGGGACCATATGTGATTACAAGTGTGTCACCATATGGCTATGTGGAGCTTCAAGACATTGATTCTGATAAGAAGTTCTTTGTTAATGGACAGAGAATCAAGCATTATCTTGAAGGCAATATTGAGCAAGAGTGCTCAAGGCTGAGGCTAGATCAAGCAATATTGAGCATTATCTTTGTTAATGGACAGAGAATCAAGCAATATTGAGCATTATCTGTATCTATGTTAATTTTCTGTTTTCCATTTTTATTTTTTGTTTTCTTTAGGATGAGGATCATGTGGAGTCACAAAAATCAAAGCAAAGTCAAAAATAGCATTAAAACAGCTCACCATGGAGGAAGAGCTTACTGGCGTTTAAACGCCAGTAAGAAGCATCAAACTGGCGTTTAACGCCAGAAAGAAGCATCAAGCTGGCGTTAAACGCCAGAAACAAGCACCAAGTTGGCGTTCAACGCCAAGAAAAGGGAAAAGCTGGCGTTTAATGCCAGAAACAAGCAGCAGTCTGGCGTTAAATGCCAGGATTGCACACTAAGGGCGTTTTGCATGCCTCAATGGAGCAGGGATGCTAAGTCTTTGACCCCTCAGGATCTGTGGACCCCACAGGATCCCCACCTAACTCACCATTCTAATTCAAACCATTCCCCTCCCATACCCACTCATTCACACTTCTCTTTCTACTCCCTTCTATCTTCTTTTGCTCGAGGACGAGCAAACCTTTTAAGTTTGGTGTGGAAAAAAACGTTGCTTTTTGTTTTTCCATAACCATTTATGGTACCTAAGGCCGGAGAAACCTCTAGAAAGAGGAAAAGGAAGGCAATTGCTTCCACCCCCGAGTCATGAGAGATAGAGAGGTTCATCTCAAGGGTCCATAGTTTTGTGGTAGAGCATTCGACTGCAGATCAAAGAGCTATGAGGGAGGAGCAACAAAGACAAGGAAGAGACATAGAGGAGCTCAAGAGCACCATTGTTTCTTCAAGAAGAGGAAGACGCCACCCTCACTAAGGTGGACCCGTTCCTTAATCTCCTTGTTCTTATTTCTCTGTTTTTCGTTTACTATGCTTTATGTTTATTTATGTTTGGGTCTTATTACATGATCACTAGTATCTAAGTGTCTATGTCTTAAAGATATGAATGTCCTATGAATCTATCACCTTTATTAAATGAAAAATGTTTTCTGAAAAAGAAAAAGAAGTACATGAATTTCGAATTTTAAAATAGTTTAATTATTTTGATGTGGTGGCAATACTTTTTGTTTTCTGAATGAATGCTTGAACAGTGCATATGTCTTTTGAATTTGTTGTTTATGAATGTTAAAATTGTTGGCTCTTGAAAGAATGATGAAAAAGGAGAAATGTTATTTGATAATCTGAAAATCATAAAAATGATTATTGAAGCAAGAAAAAGCAGTGAAGAACAAAGCTTGCAGAAAAAAAAATGCAAAAAATGCAAAAAAAAAAAAGAGAGCAAGAAAAAGAAAAAGCAAGCAGAAAAAGCCAAAAGCTCTTTAAACCAAAAGGCAAGAGCAAAAAGCCAATAGCCCTTAAAACCAAAAGGCAATGGTAATAAAAAGGATCCAAGGCTTTGAGCATCAGTGGATAGGAGGGCCTAAAGGAATAAAATCCTGGCCTAAGCGGCTAAACCAAGCTGTCCCTAACCATGTGCTTGTGGCGTGAAGGTGTCAAGTGAAAACTTGAGACTGAGCGGTTAAAGTCGAGGTCCAAAGCAAAAACAGAGTGTGCTTAAGAACCCTGGACACCTCTAATTGGGGACTTTAGCAAAGCTGAGTCACAATCTGAAAAGGTTCACCCAGTTATGTGTCTGTGGCATGTATAAACAGAGTGCTTAGGGCCACGGCCAAGACTCATAAAGTAGCTGTGTTCAAGAATCAACATACTGAACTAGGAGAATCAATAACATTATCTGAATTCTGAGTTCCTATAGATGCCAATCATTCTGAACTTCAAAGGATAAAGTGAGATGCCAAAACTGTTCAGAAGCAAAAAGCTAATAGCGCCGCTCATCTAATTAAGACTGATCTTCATAGATATTTTTGGAATTCATTGTATATTCTCTTCTTTTTATCCTACTTTGTTTTTAGTTGCTTGGGGACAAGCAACAGTTTAAGTTTGGTGTTGTGTTGAGCGGATATTTTATACGCTTTTTGGCATTGTTTTTAGTATGTTTTCAGTATGATTTAGTTAATTTTTATTATATTTTTATTAGTTTTTAATTAAAAATCACATTTCTGGACTTTACTATGATTTTGTGTGTTTTTCTGTGATTTCAGGTATTTTCTGGCTGAAATTGAGGGAGCTGAGCAAAAATCTGATTCAGGCTGAAAAAGGACTGCAGATGCTGTTGGATTCTGACCTCCCTGCACTCGAAATGGATTTTCTAGAGCTACAGAAGTCCAAATGGTGCGATCTCAATTGCGTTAGAAAGTAGACATCCAGGGATTTCTAGCAATATATAATAGTCCATACTTTGCTCAAGGGTAGACGATGTAAACTGGCATTCAACGCCAGTTCCATGTTGCATTCTGGCGTCAAACGCCAGAAATAGGTTACAAATTGGAGTTGAACGCCAGAAACAGGTTACAACCTGGCATTTAACTCCAGAAATAGCCTAGGCACGTGAGAAGCTTAAGTCTCAGCCCCAGCACACACCAAGTAGGTCCCAGAAGTGGATTTCTGCACCAACTATCTTAGTTTATTCATTTTCTGTAAACCTAGGTTACTAGTTTAGTATTTAAACAATTTTTAGAGATTTATTTTGTACCTCATGATATTTTTAGATCTGAACTTTGTACTCTTTGATGGCTTGAGTCTCTAAACTCCATTGTTGGGGGTGAGGAGCTCTGCTGTGTCTCGATGAATTAATGCAATTATTTCTGTTTTCTATTCAAACACGCTTGTTTCTATCTAAGATGTTCATTCGCACTTCAATATGATGGATGTGATGATTCGTGACACTCATCATCCTCCTCAACCTATGAACGCGTGCCTGACAACCACCTCCGTTCTACCTTCGATTGAATGAATATCTCTTGGATTCCTTAATCAGAATCTTCGTGGTATAAGCTAGAATCTATTGGCAGCATTCTTGAGAATCCGGAAAGTCTAAACCTTGTCTATGATATTCCGAGTAGGATTCAGGGATTGAATGACTGTGACGAGCTTCAAACTCACAAGGGTTGGGCGTAGTGACAGACGCAAAAGGATCAATGGATCCTATTCCAGCATGAGTGAGAACCGACAGATGATTAGCCGTGCGGTGACAGCGCACCTGGACCATTTTTACTGAGAGGACGGATGGTAGCCATTGACAACGGTGATCCACCAACACACAGCTTGTCATAGGAGGAACCTTGCATGCGTGAAGAAGAAGACAGGGGGAAAGCAGAGATTCAGAAGACAAAGCATCTCCAAAACTCCAACATATTCTCCATTACTGCAGAACAAGTATTTATTTCATACTCTTTTATTTTTCGCAATTCAACTTGATAAATATAATTGATATCCTGACTAAGAGTTACAAGATAACCATAGATTGCTTCAAGCCAACAATCTCCGTGGGATTCGACCCTTACTCACGTAAGGTATTACTTGGACAACCCAATGCACTTGCTGGTTAGTGGTACGAGTTGTGAAAAGTGTGATTCACAATTTGTGCACCAAGTGTCACGGTTCATCCTCAATTCATAAGATGAAGAACGAGAATGCACAAGAAAATGGAATCAAACGTGTAGTAAAATAGAAATAGTAATATTATTAATCCATGAGAATCAGTAGAGCTCCTAACCCTAACTTAGGAGGTTTAGTAGCTCATAGCTTACAGAAAGTAATAGTAAAATGTGAAAAAGGGCAAAAGATCTCTAATAGTGGTGATCTTTGTTCTCTAATAGTGGAATTTTTCAAGTTCAGCGTGGACCTTTCAGAGCCAATTACCACTTTCGCATGCACACACCACGCTAAACTTGGAAAATCCCAAGTTTAGCGTGGACCATACAAACCCAATTCGCTCCTTCACGTAACACTTGGCACCGAACTTGGAAATTTCAAGTTCGGCGCCAACCAATCCGAATTAGATGTCTCCAGGGCTGGCAAAAATTTTTCTAAGTGTCCGGTTCCTGTTCTAAAATTTCTACTTGATCAAAACACACGTAAAACAAAGGAAAAATAGTAAAAATTCAATAAAATCAAATAAATAATAAAACTACTACTACTACGGAAAATAGACTAAGGATACGAAGCCATCGGGTTGCCTTCCGACAAGCGCTTCTTTACCGTCACTAGCTTGACGGTCAGCTCCTCTAAGGAGGAGGATCATAGGGGCTCAATTCTTCACCCCTCACTGTGAATCTTCTCCTTGTGCCCCTATAATGTAGCTCAATATGCTCCAGAGAGAGGATTCTGTTTATTGTATAAGTCCACACTAGATTGCTAGTCAACACCACCTTCATTCCTGGGGAGAAGTCTTCAGTGAGAATCTTTTTGTTTCTCCATCCCTTGGGTACTTTCTTCTTTTTGGGAACCTCCGTCGTAGTGGATGATGCATTCCCGATACCAAACTTAGGTTTAATGTCAGGAGAAATTTTGTTAATTGTTACCAAGGGAGGTTTGAGCTGCAAATTTTGCTGTGCATCATCAGGGGGTTCTTGAAGGTTTGGATCAATAAGCTCAGTCTGCATGCACCTCTCTTCTTCACCTGTTGAATATATATCTTTGAAAACATGAAAGACCAGTTGCTCATTACGCACTCTAAGCACTAATTCACCTTCTTCCACATCAATCAGAGCTCTTCCAGTGGCTAGGAATGGTCTTCCTAGAATTATATAGACATTCTCATCCTCTTCTGTGTCAAAAATCACAAAATCTGCTGGGAGGAAGAACTTACCCACTTTGACCAAGATATTCTCCATTAGTCCATATGCAGGCTTTATAGATTTGTCTGCCATATGTAATGCTATCCTTGTGGGTTGTGCCTATTGGATTTGCAACTTCTTCATCACAGATAAGGGCATTAAATTGATGCTTGCTCCCAGACCACATAACGCTTTCTCAAAGGTTGTGCTCCCAATGGTGCATGGAATTTGAAAGCTCCCTGGATCCGGCATCTTCCTTGGCAAGTTATTCTGAATGATGGCACTACATTCCTTAGTCAGGACCACTGTCTCATCTCCCTTTAAAGGCTTCTTCTTTGACAACAACTCCTTCATGAATTTGACATAGAGAGGCATTTGCTCTAAAACCTCAGCAAAAGGAATATTGATTTGCAACTTTCTGAAGACTTCTAAGAACTTTGAAAACTGCTTATCCATGGTCTCCTTTTGAAGTCTCCGAGGATATGGCATTTTAGGCTTGTACTCAGGAGCCTTTGGCAATGTAGGATAAGTGTCAAAAGAGTCTGGAAATGGGTTGTCCGCACGCTTTGGAGGGACGTGCTCTACTTCTTCCTTCTTCTCCTCTAGAGCTTCTTTTTCAACTGGCTCCTCATTAACTTGTGCTTCCATGCTTGCCACTTGTCCACTTATCAAGGTGATAGCCTTGCATTCCTCTCTTGAATTTGGAATTGTGTTACCAGGAAGGCTATTAGTGGTCCTCTGATCAATTTCATTAACTTTTGTGGCTAATTGACCCATCTGAATCTCCAAGTTCTTGATTGATACTCTAGTTTCCTGTCTAAAACTTGCCAATATTGCTTCCAAATCATTGATCTGCTGGGGTTGAGAAGTTGCTTGCTGAGATGACTGAAACTGGTGGTTATTAAAATTATTCTGTTGAAAACTACCCTGAGAATTATTATTAGAATTCTGTGGCCTCTGAGGTTGCTCTCTCCACCCAAAATTTGGGTGATTTCTCCACCCCCTGATTGTAGGTCTTAGAATAGGGATCGTTATTGAGATTTCTAGGAGCACTCCCATGTAATTGACCTGTTCAGAAGAAAATTGAGCATAATCATAATTTTTATTTTGCATAAAATTACCTGTCATGTCATAAGAGGCTTCTTGGGGGGCATTCTGAGTGTTGACAGCTGAACTTTGCATTCCACTCAATCGTTGAGCAATCAGATTTATTTGCTGAGACAAAAGCTTATTTTGAGCAAGAAGAGCATTAACAGCTTCCACTTCCAACACGCCTCTCTTCTGAGAGGTCTCAGAGTGCAAAAGATTCCTGTTGGAGGAATATAAGTATTAGTTGTTAGCAACCAACTCAATAAGCTCAATAGTCTCCTCTGGTGTCTTCTTCATGTGCAAAGAACCACCTGCAGAATTATCCAAGTGCATCTTGGACATCTCACATAAGCCCTCATAAAAGATATCCAGCTGAGTCCATCTAGAGAACATATCTGGAGGGCATTGCCTAGTCAGTAGCTTAAATCTCTTCCAAGCTTCATAAAGGGTATCACCATCTTTCTGTCTAAAATTCTGAACCTCCACCCTTAGCTTAGTAAGCTTTTGAGGTGGGAAAAATTTAGTTAGAAATCCAGTGACAACCTTGTCCCAAGTATCCAGACTCACCTTGGGTTGAGAATCTAACCACAGTTTTGCTCTATCCTTCACAGCAAATGGGAAGAGCATGAGTTTGTATACCTCAGGATTCACTCCATTGGTCTTCACAGTGTCACAAATCTGCAAAAAATTAGAAATAAACTGATTTGGATCTTCCTGAGGGAGTCCATGATATTGACAATTCTGTTGCACAAGAGTAACTAGTTGTGGCTTCAATTCAAAGTTGTTTGCAGCTATAGGAGGTACCACAATACTTTTTCCATAAAGATCTGCATTAGGAGCAGTGTAAGAGCCAAGCACTCTTCTAGGTTGCTCATTCCCAACTGGATTTGCCACATTGGCATTAACAGCATGATTATTATGATCCATGTTGGACTCTGCAGCTTTGTAAAGTCTTGCTTGTTGTAAACGCCGCCTAAAAGTCTTTTCAGGTTCAGGATCAAAGTCTAACAGAGGTTCCTTGTCTTTGTTCTTGCTCATAAACAAACAAAAGACAAGAAAAGATGGGACTCTCTACGTCAGAGTGTAGAGAATTTCCTGTGAGGTACTTGTGTAAAATAATAAAATAAAAATACTAAATAAAGTAAATAAATAAATTTCGAAAATTATAGGTAGAATTAAGACAGAAAAATTCGAAATTAACAAGAAAAATAAACAGGAAAAATTGAAATAAAAATAAATAGGGGACACTAAACTTAATTTCAGAAATTAAAGAAAAATATTAGTACTAATTTTTCGAAAATAATAAAGAAACAATTAAATAAAATTAAAACTAAAACGCCTAATCTAAGTAATCAAACAACTAATAGTTGTTAATCACAGTCAATCCCCAGCAATGGCGCCAAAAACTTGGTGCGAAATTTATAACCACAAACTAACCGGCAAGTGTACCGGGTCATACCAAGTAGTACCTCAAGTAAATGAGGGTCAATCCCACGAGGATTGATGGATCAAACAACAATGGTTAAGTGATTTACTTAGTTAGGCAAACAGAAAATGGTGTTTTGAGTTCAATTGCATCAAACAGTAAATTCAAAATATCAGAAAGCAAGCAGTAAACAAGTTGTGAAATATATATGGAGAAAACAGTTAAGGCTTCAGAGTTATCTATTTTCTGGATTGACTTTTCTTACTAACTATTTTAATCATGCAAGATTTAATTCATGACAAACTATATGTGACTAAACCCTAATTCCTTAGACCTTTTTAGTCTCCTCTAAAATTCATCAATTGCCAATTCCTTGGTCACTTAATTCCAATTAGAGGGTAAAGTTCAATTATAGTTATATGCCACAAAAATCCTAATTATCCAAATATAAGAGGATTATATGTCATGTATCCCGTTAAGTCCAGATAATTAGAAATTTAAGAGAATTTATTTTCAAGCTGTTGTTCAAGTAAAGAGCTTTTTTCCAAGTTATACAAGAACATAATTAGAACAAGGGTCATACTTCCGTTCTACCCAAATTCATAAGATAAAGAACGAAAACAATTCTTGAATTATAAATCAGTACATGAATTAAAATAGAAAAATAATAGTATCAATCCATATGATAGACAGAGCTCCTAACCTTAACAGTGGATGTTTAGTTGCTCATGGTTCAGAGAGAAAAACTAGGATTCAGGTAAACTATAAATTGTGGAATCAGGTTGAAGAGAAGAGATTCTAATCCTCATTAATGTAAAATATATTTTCTAAAACTAAATAATATCTTTTTCTAATTTTAATAATAAAAGTTAAATCAAAATTTATTTAATTGATCCGTGCTGCCTTTGGAACGAATTGGGGACCACTTTGTACGTTAAGGTCCATGCTGAACTTGGCAAATATCAAGTTCAGTGTGGATGAAGCAGTGTGTTTCTTGTGCCTTCCTTTGAATCCACGCTGAACTTGGTATTTGCCAAGTTCAACGTGGGTTAATGCGCATGATTTCCTTTGGAGTTTTCAAGTCCACGCTAAACTTGGAAGGAACCAAGTTCAGTGTGGATGAGGCAGAGTTTTCTGGAGAAGAAGTGTGCACTATTATACATCATTGGAAAGCCCTGAAAGTTATCTTTCCAATGCTACTAGAATCACGTCAATTGGACCTCTGTAGCTCAAGTTATTTCTATTTGAGTGTAAAGAGGTCGGAGTCGATAACATCATTCGCTGTCAAATCCATCTGAATGCTTCCTGAAATAAACAAAAATTGCAAACAACTCAAAGTAGCATTCATAGTGGCTAAAAGTAACTAAATCTTGATTAAACTTAGTAATTTGAATGCAAATTCACTAGGAAAAGATAGAGAAGATGCTCACGCATCAATAACCTAATAACTAAGAGGTACAAAAGTATGATAGACTAGACTAAAGGTGCGAAAATCCACTCTTTGGCCCACTTTGATTGAGTACTTGGGCTGAGCTTGGCGTCCATCTTGAGGAATGGGCATTGAACGCCCATTGGGGAGGTGATTAGCGCTACCTTGTGCCTCTTGGTGGCGTTGAACGCCAGGAATGGGGTGGAATGTGGCGTTCAATGCTGTCTTAGGTTCCTTTGGGGCGTTGAATGCCAGAAAGGAGGTAACTCCTTGGTGTTCAATGCCTAATATGGGTAGGCTCCTTCGTAGAAAAGTGTAGATCATTATATATTGCTGGAAAGCTCTGGAAGTTAGCTTTGCAACTCCGTTAAGAGAGCGTCATTTGGACCTCTGTAGCTCCAGAAATGCTTGTTTGAATGCATGGAGGTCAGAATCTGATAGCATCTGCTACGCTTTCCTTGCCTCTGAATTAGACTTTGCCAAAAACTCTTCAATTTCAGCCAGAAATTACCTGAAATAATCAGAAAACACAACAACTCAAAGTAGAATCCAAAAATGTGAATTTAGCACTAAAACCTATGAAAATATAATAAAATTTAAACAAAACATAACTAAAACTTTATAAAAATGATGCCAAAAAGCTATAAAATATCCGCTCATCAGTAGTCTTGGGTTTTATGCCCGTATCCTCAGTGATAGTCATAGTACAAGGTCTTGTTGTCGCCTATCTGTCTTTTCAGTTGTCGTCCCTTCAGGAGGATACCCTGCTCCACTATTTGGTGGTAGATCTCTGTGATGGGAGCAGGTAAGGGGGTGTAGGTTGAGAATTTTTCCACCCTGGGTGGTCCGTTGGTGTTTGTCGGCTTGGAGTGCTCTTTCTGAGTTTCTCTCGGTGGCAGGTTATTACGAGGTGCCATGTTGCCGTGCTACCATGTTTTGGCAGCCACGACTTGACTCATCTCTTCATTGTTTATATATTCCCTTGCGATGCTTTGAAGATCGTGCATAGTCCAGACCGACTTGGTAGTGAGGTATTTCCAGAAGTCCTCGTTCATGAGGCCGTTGCTCAGACAAAGACTAGCGACCGAGTCTGTGAGTTCGTCAACCATTAGACACTCGTGTTAAACCTATCGAGGTATTTTCTCGTGGATTCGTGTTGCCTTTAGGTGACTCCGAGCAGGCTAATAGGGTGTTTAGCTTTGATGATTCTGGTGGTGAATTGAGCTATGAACTTTCTCGAAATGTCATGAAAGCTAGCTTTGGAGCCGTTCGGGAGGGCGTTGAACCATTTGATTGTGAGTCCGGTCAAGGTTATCGGGAAGGCCGTACATTGGACCGTATCGACGGCTCCTTCCAGGTTCATCCTGGCCTCAAAGGCCGTTAGATGTTCCTGGGGATCTTTAGTTTCATCGTATTTCATGTCCGTGGGCTAATTGAAGCTCTTTGGAAGCTTGGCTCTTAAAAGTTTTTCAGTGTACAGGGTGGCTCCCATTATCACATGCTCACTTCGAGCTCGTTTGGCTTCCCGATGGTGCCATCGGTCGTCTTTATTGTCTCGGTGTTCTAGTTTTCGAAAAACACTGCGGTCGTGTCTTTTGCTGTGTCGCTGTTCGAGTGACCTGTCCCTGGTTTAACAGTAAGATCGGGTTTTGGAAGTCACATGGCTTCAGTGTTTCGCATGATACTGTTCTTTGGTCGTAACTCGTCCTTCGAGGTTTTGCACCTTGAGGCATAGTTCTTGAATTATTTGGCCTGCTTTTTTGCCCAAGCCATCGAGAGCCCAGGTTTCATGGGGTGGACGGTTGTTCCTCTCAGTTATGGCTGGGGTGGGGTTGGTTGGTAGTGTACAGTGCTTGTTACCCTATCATGGGTGGGAGGGGTGATATCTCAGTGTTTGGGTTTGGACTTTGCGGATGTGAGTTGTGGTGGTGGCTCAAAGATTGCTCGTTGGGGTTATCCGCCATGGCTCTGCGATTCGGCAGTCCCTACAGACAGCACTAATGTACCGGAAAGTTTCGGTACGGGTTATGAGATGGATCGGGGACTTACTAGTCGGGGTGGTCGCCGGATTATCTGACTGGAGCCATGGGGGTGGTACTTGCAAAGACACTCCGATACTCAAGTCAGAATTGACCTGAGAGGTATAAGGTGTGGAATGAATAACGTACCTGAGGGGGCCTTAGGCTCCCCTTTATATAGCTTAGTGGTAGTTATCTCATCGTATCTTATCTTATCTTGCTAAGATAAGGGAGGTATTTGAATTTGAATATTGATTGGAGGATATGGGGCCGTTTTGAGCCGGTTAGAGGAAAGGGGCTGACCTCGGGTGTTCGAGTTAAAGACTGTTTCAGTGCGAGGGTCGGGTCTGTAACACATTTATATCATGAATTTATTTTGTGTATATGTATCACTATATGTACTCTCTTGTTTGCTATTGCTAAGTTAATACTTTAAATTCATTTAGTTACTATGTATGTATTAGTCGAAAATAATTATTTTCGATGAAGGAAGTTATTCGAGGATTAGTAAATGAGTTCTTGGAAGGAAGCTTGAATCGAGAAAGGCATTTTGACATTGACTCGAATTTTGATTGGCATAGTTGGTTGAGGAAGTAAATTGAAGACCTTAAGTTTCGAAGATTGCTTTTTGGAAATTACACTATAAAGCAGAAGAGGCAGGAACAGTTACATATGTTTTCACACATATGGGGTTATACTTTGATTTGATTGGCTAGGAGATGGCTATAAATAGAAGAAAGCTCGAAGATACAATGGTTGGAACTTTGCTTCAGAAATTACTCATGCACACTAACATCCCAGCGACTTTCTGAGTCTGTCTCGAGTTAATTTTTTTTAGGGTTCTGTTCATACCTTGGGTCAAGCTGTCTGATCCGGGATGTTTAGCAACAAAGCGACCGACCTCTTCAGGTCAGACTATCCGACCTCTTCTCAAAGAGCTTGGCCAAATCGACAGAAAATCCCAAAGAAGGGCCCAACTCAAGGAACACGACCAAAATCCAAAGGCAGTCCAAGCCTATAGAGATAAGGGCGGTTCCTTTGAAGATAAGCTGACCTCAACCCAAAGATAAAGATAAGATAAGATAACTAACTTATCTTATCTAGAAAGGTCACTCTACAACCACTATAAATACACTGGAGCGCACAGGTATAACTCATACTCTGATTCTACAAAAAACCTGCTTAATACCCGTGCTAACTTAAGCATCGGAGTCTCTTGCAGGTACCCCCTACGTTCCGGTGACCAAGGATCAGAAGTGCAGCCAGTCCAACAAGTCAGACACAACAGCTCCGGCCGCCACCAGCCAGCCGGACACGTCATCTCCGACCAGTACAGAAGATCTCATCCGAGATCGACCTACAGTTTCAGGTAACCCTCGGAACATTGGCGCCGTTGCCGGGGAACCTGGAAGTCATCCCATCCCCATGGTGGACGACCATGACAACGACCACGATTCAGATCTAGAGGACAGAACGCCGCACAAAAACGCAGACGCTACACCAAAAGATACTCCAGAATCTAACGGAGATAAAAACTCATCGAATCTAGGAGTAATAGAAGCACTTCAAAATTGTTTAAAGTAACTTGAAAAAGAAAGCCAGCATCAATGAGAAGTTGGCAAGGATCTACAAAGAGAGGTAAGGCGACGTCGAGAGTTAGAAGATAAAATCCTACAACTCGAAGCCGATCTCAAAGCAAAGGCTACCCGGACCACCCCTGAGGACAATTCACGCAAAGATCAAGATCCATTCACTAGGGACATCATGAAAACTAAAATTCCTAAGGACTTCAAACTCCCGGATATGACTTTGTATGATGGCACTACAGATCCCAACCATCACCTCAGGTCCTCAGCAACTTCAGAAGAAGAATGTACCTCACCGACGCCTCGGACGCTGTTCACTGCAAAACTTTTCTAACGACTCTCACGAAGACAGCAATTAGATGGTTCGACAATTTACCTTCTAAGTCCATCTCATGCTTTGACGACCTAGCCAAAAAATTCCTGGCCAGAATCTCGATCCAAAAAGACAAGGCCAAGCATGCCCCCAGTCTACTAGGAATCAGGCAAGGAGATCGGGAAAGTCTTCGCAACTACATGGAGAGATTCAACAAAACATGCCTAGACATACAAATCTTGCCAACAGAGGCCGCCATCATGGGCCTCATCAATGGCCTACGAGAGGGACCTTTCAGCCAATCTATATCGAAGAAATATCCCACATCTCTGGATGAGGTGCAGGAGCGAGCGGAAAAATATATCAACATGGAAGAAAACTCTCGGTTGGGAGAAACCTCAAAATCCGGATTCTCCTACCGATACAAAGATAAAGAATCCAAAAAGAAGGAAGATCGACAAGGAGAGAAAATTAAAAAATATCACAATTACACTCCTCTTTGTTGTTGCTCAAATTCTTAGGTTTCATGCTCACACAAAGAGGAATTGAAGCAAATCCGGACAAATGCCAGGCCATACTCAACATGAAAAACCCAACTTGTGTCAGAGAGGTACAACAACTCAACGGGAGATTGGCAGCCTTATCCAGATTCTTAGCGGGATCAGCGATAAGATCTTTCCCCTTCTATGCCACTTTAAGGAAACGAAAGAAGTTCGAATGGACAATGGAATGCGAGCAAGCCTTCCAGGAGTTCAAAAATTTTCTGGGACGACCACCTATCCTAACTCGACCACGAGAGGAAGAACCACTCGTATTGTACCTTGCGGTAGGAAGTCGGGCAGTAGCCTCAGCACTGGTTCGAGAGGACGACAAAGGGTAACAACCTGTATACTTCATTAGTAAAGCGCTGTGGGATCCGAGCTGAACTACCAAAAAATAGAAAAGTTCGCCTATACTCTCATACTGACATCTCGATGACTTTACCCGTACTTCCAGGCTCACACCATTAAGGTTCGGACCGACCAGCCCATAAAAGGGATATTGCAGAAAACAGATCTAGCAGGCAGAATTTTACAATGGGCAGTCGAGTTATCCGAGTTCGACCTCCAATATGAAGCTCGGACAGCCATCAAATCACAGTACTTGGCCGACTTCATTGCAGAATTCACAGATACCCTGGAAACTCCCACAGAATGGAATCTCTACGTGGACGGGTCCTCGAATAAGACTGGAAGCGGCGCAGGTGTGATAATAGAAAGCAACCAAGGAACCCAAGTTGAGCTTTCCCTCAAATTTGGGTTCCCGGCCTCAAACAACCAGGCGGAATATGAAGCATTACTAGCTGGTTTAAAGCTGGCTAAGGAGGTTGGAGCTCAAAAACTCAACATCTTCAGTGATTCACAAGTAGTCACCTCACAAATAACAGGGAGCTACCAAGCCAAAGACCCCACCATGAAAAAGTATTTGGATAAAACCAAGGAACAGCTCGGACAACTCGGGGAATATAAGATCTGTCACATACCCCGCGAACAAAATGCCCGAGCTGATGCACTCTCAAAACTAGCCAGCACCAAACCAGAGGACAACAATAGAAGCCTCATCCAGGAAATGCTACAGAACCCGTCAATCTCGAAAGAGGAAAAAATCCTAGCCATAACAAGTTAGGATCAATGATGGATGACCCCCATAATTAATTACCTCAAAATAGAAACACTCCCCACAAATGAGAAGGAGGCAAAGAGGTTAAAACGGGAGGCTCAGTACTACACTATCATAAACAACACCCTATATAAAAGAGGAATTTCAATACCACTATTAAAATGTGTGCCGACCTCCAACACAAGGGAAGTTTTAGAAGAAGTACACAGTGGCATTTGTGGTAATAATCTCGGAGCACAAGTTCTCACCAAAAAAGTACTCCGGGCGGGATTTTATTGGCCAACTCTACAAAAGGAAGCTACAGAGTTTGTAAGGACATGCCCACCATGCCAGAAACATGCCAACTTTCACATCGCCCCGCCAGAAGAGCTCATCAGCGTAACTTCGCCTTGGCCATTTGCAAAATGGGGACTCGATCTTCTCGGACCCTTTCCCCAGGGATCAGGACAAGTTAAATTCCTCATAGTCGGGGTAGACTATTTCACAAAGTGGATCGAGGCAGAGCCCCTAGCCAACGCCACTGCTCAAAGGAGCCGGAAATTCCTATATAGAAATATTGTCACAAGGTTTCGGGTTCCATACTCTATCACTACAGACAATGGCACCCAATTCACAGACGCAGGCTTCAGAAAGTTAGTAGCTGACTTAAACATAAAACACCAGTTCACCTCCGTCGAACATCCCCAAGCCAATGGACAAGCCGAAGCGGCCAACAAAGTTATATTGGCTGGGCTGAAACGGAGACTGCAAGATGCAAAGGGAGCTTGGGCCGAAGAACTTCCACAAGTCCTATGGGCATATCGAACAACGCCACATTCCACCACAAACGAATCACCATTTTGATTAGCATACGGAGTGGAGGTAATGATCCCAGTAGAGGTCGAGGAAAGGTCGCCTAGAGTGGTTCATTACAATGAGGAAGCCAACTCCCAACTTCAAAGGGAAGAGCTCAACCTACTTCCTGAAATCCAAGAAAGAGCTCGGATCAGGGAAAAAGCACTAAAACATCGAATGGCTTCTAGATATAATCAAAAGGTAGTGCCGAGAGGTTTCGCTGAGAATGATCTCATCCTAATCCGAAATGATATTAGAACAACTCGACCCGGAGAAGGAAAGCTGGCAGCAAACTGAAAAGGACCCTACCGAGTCATAGAAGTACTTAGAAAAGGCTACTACAGACTGTCCGAACACGAGGGACGAGAGCTTCCCAGATCATGGCACGCCTGCAACCTAAGAAGGTACTATAGCTAGAGATGGTAAAAGATCTCATCATAGGATGCACTCTTTTTCCTAAAAAGGTTTTTTAATGAGGCACCAAGTTGAGATTCAGAAATTATCCGACTTAAAGGGATGAAAAACTCCCACATGTATATACTTGCACTTTCTTTTAAATAAAACATATTTTAGATATTCTACAAATTCTCAAGACGCATTAATCTAAAGCATTCATCGTCCGATTATAAAGCAACAGATCGGCAGAAAAGTGAAAAACAGATTCACTGTACGATCACGATAAAAACCAATAGAGATAAAAACGCGATTCATCTAAAGGTCGACCAAACAAAGATAGAAACCACCTTCTACAAATCGGCAAAGATGAACACAGAATAATGCAAGAAGTTATCGAAAGTGATCCGGAAAAAGAACCTGACGAGGTCTTATGGATTGCTAAATAATAACTTAAAGACTGGTCGACGTTAAGAAGTCGGACCAAGTCAACCCAAGTTATCAGCAAATCCCTGGAAAGAGGTCTGGCCAACCCTATAAAAGAGGAATTGCTATAACTTAGAAGAGATCGACATGACGAAGTCGGTCTCCTACGAAAAACAAGTTATAAAAGTAATCCCTGAAAGAGATCTGACAAAGGTCCAAGAAAGAGGATTACAAAATAACTTAGAAGAGATCGACATAAAGAAGTCGGTCTCCTACAACGGACAAGTTATAAAAGTAATCCCTGAAAGAGACCTGACAAAGGTCCAAGAAAGAGGATTACAAAATAACTTAGAAAAGATCGACATAAAGAAGTCGGTCTCCTACAACGGAAAAGTTATAAAAGTAATCCCTGAAAGAGACCTGACAAAGGTCCAAGAAAGAGGATTACAAAATAACTTAGAAGAGATCGACATAAAGAAGTCGGTCTCCTACAACGGACAAGTTATAAAAGTAATCCCTGAAGGAGACCTGACAAGGGTCCAAAAAAGAGTATTACAAAAATAACTTGGAAAAGGACGACGCAAAGAAGTCGGTCTCCTACAACAAACAAGTTATAAAAGTAGTCCCTGAAAGATACTTGACAAAGGTCCAAAAAAGAGGACTACAAAAATAACTGGAAAGAGGACCAACGTAAAGAAATCGGTTATGGATGGCCAGAAATAAATACAAGTAAGAGCTAGAAAATCGAAATACAAGTTGGATCCATACATCCACAACCTCAAAGGATCCAAGCTACAAGCAATAAGTACAAAGCAATCCAAAGAGGCCGAGCAGCAAGGCTTCAGCATTCTCAAAACCCAGAAAGGTGCCAAGACAAGTGCAAACAAGCATGATATGAAATACAATATTATAAACAAGCTTCAGGATCAGGCCCAAAGCTTGAAAGCTACTTGTTGTTTTTTCAAAATGAAAAGTTGCTAAACAAGCAACCAAAAGGAGTATCAACAGTCAGCAAAATATTCAAATTACAAAATAAAGAGTTTAAAAGCCCACAAGTCGGGCTATCTACACAAACATCCAAGAAAAATCAGCTAAGATCGGGAGCCTTCTCGGTAGCATCAGTACGGGGAGAAGGAGGGCGAGTCTGAATAGGCACAGCATCCACGGTACCATCATCCCGGTTCAAGATCTGACAGTCTGGATCAGAAACGGAATGACCGACCTCACCTGGAGGAACAGTAGAAGTTGAAACTTTGACAAAAGGCACAGGGGGAGGCTCGATATCGTCATCATCCTGGTCATCAGGGACAATCTTACCATCCCTCACAACATTATCCAGGCTAAAAAGAGTAAGGTCGGCCTCGGGAGCAATAATTCGAACCTGCTCCTTCAGGTTCTCGTAAGCAGCATTCACACTGCCAACAAGATGACCCTGAAGCTCAGAATAATCAGCTCAGGCGTTCTCCAACTCCCCCTTCAAACGCATTCCCTCCCGATAGGACGTGACGTAGCTGTCTTTATGCCTCAACGCCGTGTCCTCGGCCAACCGCACAGAAGC
Source organism: Arachis ipaensis (assembly GCF_059453495.1). Classification (NCBI taxonomy): domain Eukaryota; kingdom Viridiplantae; phylum Streptophyta; class Magnoliopsida; order Fabales; family Fabaceae; genus Arachis; species Arachis ipaensis. The sequence goes on from NC_142436.1 coordinate 118,361,205, forward strand.
CGCCAGAGCAAGGGAACTCGCCTTCTCATTCTCCAGATCCTTCTCCAGTTTAGCCACCTTCACCTCAAGCTCCTCCTTCAAGCCCTTCATCCGATTGAACTCCTGTTTTGCCTCCTCCATGAAGGCTTTGGTGGCATGGAGAGGAATATTTTGAGCCGTTTGGTACAAGGCAGCTCCCATATGTGCCATTTTTACACTACTCTGAGTTATATCATCCATAGGGAGGACACCGTATGGACCGATCTGCTGATCTACGAACTCGACCGCGTCAAAATCAGGGGCATCAAGGTTGAAAGGCTCAATTATTTTTTGTTTCTTGTTGGGAGGAGCACCAGAAGTAGCAGCGGAAGACTGTGGAGGCTTGGCTAGGCGAACCCGAGGAGTGGGAATTACCTTCCTCGGCCCAGGAGAACTCGGCACGGGCGGCTTCACTGGAACTTGAGAAGATCCCTCTCCCGCCACCTTGGCCAAGATATTTTGAGCAGCTACAGCCTTCTTTGCTTTCTTGTAGGCCTTCATGGAATCGTTGTTTTTTGACATCTCTGAAAATACAGAATCGACCACAGTAATGGGTTACAATCACAAAAAGAAGAAGCAAAACAAAAAAGCAAGTATAGAAACAAGTCAGACAGTACCCAAAGCAGTTCGAACCAAAGATGGATCACTCAAAAATCTTTTTGTATCAAGATGGGGTGGTTCCCCCCATAAATCTTCAAGAACAATTACAAAAGTCCGCTCAACCTCGTCAAGCATCTCCCATGTATAGCGAGACACTCTCACATTCTTTTGCCATTCTAGAGGAAAGGCAGGCTCATCATTTTCATCAAGAAAAAAGGGGCGGGCCCCCTCAACAGCACGGACTCGGAAGAAATAATTCTTAAAATCTTTAAAAGACTCATCGTACATGGCAAAAACTTTATGCCCCTGGGCCGACCTGAAAGAAACCCAAGAAGCTTTCTTTTTGGAAGACCCTCCAGGCTTGGGAGAAACAAAAAGATAGAGGAAAAGAGTCTGAGAAGGTGTTATGCCTAACTCTTGGCAAAGCAGCTGAAAAATCTTGATAAAACCCCAGGAATTCAGATGAAGCTGGGATTGGACAATGTTACATGACCACAACAAGTCGGTCTCGAAAGCAGTACAAGGAAAAGTAATGTCCAACTGGCTGAAGAAATATTCATAGGCGTAGAAAAAGGGACGCTCCCCCTCGACAGAAGTAGGAAAACAAACCCTCTCGTCAGAATCGGGCGCCACAAGCTCATAATCTCTCTCTCGGGCACCACCACCACAAACCCTATGACGTTTCCTCAGCTCTACACAAAACTCAGCATCCACAACAGAAACACACATTAAGACAAGGGAGTCCAGCCAATCGGACATCCCCTCGGGAACTTTAGAAGACATCTCTACAATGTTATTGCAATAAGACATGAGGCCAACTAATCCTACAATAAGAAAAGAAGATTGGATTACTAAAAAATATCTCGGATGAGGGGCAAAACAACTCGACTAATATGATACAGAAGAACAAACAGAAAAGGAAAACCCCAAGACTCAAACCAAAGCCCTGGGGCATCCTTTGGAGGCAGTAACAAAGCAAGATTTCAGGAAAAATCTACAGCTCACATCCCGACATTTCTCAAAACAAGAAAAGAAGATCTCAAATAACAAAACGTTTCGAAAAAGGAAAACATGAAGTCATCAAAAGCCACTATCTTCCTACAGTCTATCAGCAAAGAGCATCACCAACATCAAACATGCCAAGCAGAAATCGTCAAAGATACAACCTTTTTCAGAATAAAACAAAATCATCATTCCAAAGCTTCAAAATCAAAAGCACAAACAGAAACGGTGATAACATGCAAAACATAAAAGCATCAAACAAAGAGGAAAGGCGAAAAGGTTCATGCAAAAGACAAAGAAACTCCCAGAGCACACATTACAACAGCAATCAGGCACGACAAAAGCAGAAAGATCCAAAATCAAAACTTTTTCAAAGTCAGACAGGAAAATGACGAGGAAAAGAGAAAGGAAGAAAAACCAACCTGAACGAAGAAAGAAGCTTCAAAGGAGATCGAAGATGGTAAGATGGAATCACCCAGAGAATCCCTAAATGATGCTGCAGCACAAGAAAAGGCAAAATGCAGGCGAAAACAGAAAGTGAGAGAGTGAAGGAAGAAGTTCTGAAGAAAGATGAAGAAGAGAAACCGTTTTTTGATCGTAAATTTCAAAAATAAAAGCCAAGGGAACGGGCAATTAAAACCAATTAATGAAGGTATTTAAAGCCTCGCATATTCCCAAAGCCAAAACGCTAAATATAAAAGCGCGCACTTTTAGAGGAAACGAAAGAGGAAACGCTCCACATTCAAAAAAGAACTCTACAAAATCGACAAAATGCTCGAGTTCGACATAACCTCCGAAAGAAAGACCGAGCTCGAGCAGGGGCACTGTTCATACCTTGGGTCAAGCTGTCTGACCCGGGATGTTTAGCGACAAAGCAACCGACCTCTTCAGGTCAGACTATCTGACCTCTTCTCAAAGAGCTCGGCCAAATCGACAGGAAAGCCCAAAGAAGGGCCCAAATCAAGTAACACGACCCAAATCCAAAGGCAATCCAAGCCTATAGAGATAAGAAGGTTTTTTGTAGAATCAGAGTATGAGTTATACCTGTGCGCTCCAGTGTATTTATAGTGGTTGTAGAGTGACCTTTCTAGATAAGATAAGTTAGTTATCTTATCTTATCTTTATCTTTATCTTTGGGTGAGGTTAGCTTATCTTCAAGGGAACCGCCTTTATCTCTATAGGCTTAGACTGCCTTTGGATTTGGGTCGTGTTCCTCTATTTGGGCCCTTTACTGGGCTTTCCTGTCGATTTAGCCGAGCTCTTTAAGAAGAGGTCGGATAGCCTGACCTGAAGAGGTCGGTCGCTTTGTTACTGAACATCCCGGGTCGGATAGCTCGACCCAGGGTGTGAACAGTTCCCTTGCTCGAGATCGGTCTTTCCTTTTGAGGTTGAGTCCTAGTTCTTAAGACTTCGATCCTTCTCTGGTGAAGCCGAACTCGAGCATTTGTCGACTTCTTTCTTTGTAGATCCTTCCTTTTTTGAATGTGGAACATTTTCTTCTGAAAGCGCGCGCTTTTATATTAGCGCTCTGTTCTTGGGAACGTGCGAGGGTTTAATACCTTCATTAATTGGTTTTAATTTTCCCATTTCCCTTGGCTTTTTATTTTGAACTTTACACACAGAAACGGTTTCTCTTCTCCGTTTTTACTTGTAACTTCCCTTTTCTTTCCCTCTTTCTGTTTCCTGAAGTTTGCGGTTTTCACATTTCTTCCCTGCGACGTCATTTGGTGATTTCTTGGTGTCTCTCTTTGCTCGAAAGGTGATTCTGTCCCCCCGTCTTCGATCTTCTATGAAACTTCTTCCTTTGTTCAGGTTGGTTCTTCTTTGCATTATTCTCATCCTTTTTTCTGATAAGGCTTTGATTCTGACTGAATGTACGTTGGGAAAGCTTGAGCCTTTTTGTAGTCTTGTGTTTTGATGACAAGTCATCTTAGCCTAGTTTCACTAGCCTTTTTCTTTTGTTTTCATTTGAATTATGCACTTTCTTGAGCCATAAGCAAGCCAATTGGGTAGATTTTCATGCTTCCTTTGATTTAATCAACCATAGATGAATTAATGCAATTTCATGAGGTTTTATGCTATAATTGTCACATATTATGAAAGAATGAATATCTCATGATTTTGAGCATAGCTTTGATATGTTTGGTTGATTAATGATAGGTGAAGAAAGCTTGGAGAAAGGTTGAAGCAAGAAGGAATGGCTAGGAGGAAGAGAGGACAAAAAGTTTGAGCAAAAGTTTGCCTCAAACTTTAGCTCAAACTTTTGGATTAATTGAAAACGAACCAGGGAGCAAAAAGCTTGACCAAAAGTTTGCCTCAAACTTTTGGGCAAAAAGCTGGAGCAAAAGTTTGCCTCAAACTTTTTGGCAAACTTTTGGCATCACAAATCAACACCCTGGAGAGCAAAAGTTTGCGCCAACGTTTGCCTCAAACTTTTTGGCAAACGTTGGCGCATGAACAACACACCCTGGAGAGCAAAAGTTTGCGCCAACGTTTGCCTCTAACTTTTTGGCAAACGTTGGCGCCATGAGTGTGCAAGGGGAGGCCAATGTTTGAGCAAAAGTTTGACCCCAAACTTTTGCCCAAACGTTGGTAGCAGCAAAATACGGTGGCTGATGTGAAAAGTTTGAGTAAAAGTTTGCCTCAAACTTTTACTCAAACTTTGACTCAAGCTTTCATGATTCCAAACCCGGTTCACTTCGGTTCTTCTCCAAACTCCAAGAGCAATCAACCAAGGCCTCTATCAACCCAATTCCATCAAGAGCAAAGGCCCAATTGAAGGCTTGAAGACCATTTGAAGAAAGTGTATAAATAGCATAGGATTTAAGTTTTTCAGAGGGCTTTCCCTTTTAGTTTTCATAGAGAGTTTTCGGAGAGCTTTTGGTGTTGAGTGAATTTTAATTTCTAAGTCTCGGGGAAGGAGAATTGAATTCCCTTCCTCTTAGTTTTATTGCTTTTAATTTCAATTACAATTGTCTTGGATCTTGGGTTGGAGAATTGAAGGAAATTTGTTTCAATCTCATCCTGAGACCTCTCTGTTTCTTTACTGCACAATTGAATTTAAATTTCTGTTAATTGCTTCTTCATCTACTTTCTCTGCAATTTACATTTCCTTTGCAATTGTTCTTGTTGGATCTAGGAAGGCATTGAGATCTAGACTTGATTATCTAGTCTCTTGGGTCCTAAGATCTGAATTCCAATTTTACATCCTCTGTTTAATGTTTTTCAATCTCATTTACATTTCTGTTTATAGATCCGATTCAATCCAAGTGATCTTCTACTTCTCTGCTTGTTGAAATTTTACTTTTCCTTGAAATTTTACATTTCTTGCGTTCTAAGTTTCTGCCATTTAATTTCTTGTTCTTTAAGATTCAGCACTTTAAATTTCAGTTCTCTTTACTTTCATGCAATTTACCCATTCCCTTTACTTTCCATGCAATTTAAATTTTGTTAATCACAAATCTCTCAACCAAGTCTTGATTCGCTTGACTAAATCAACCACTAAACTAAAATTGCTCAATCCTTTAATCCCTGTGGGATCGACCTCACTCCCGTGAGTTTTTATTACTTGATGCGACCCGGTGCACTTGCCGGTTAGATTTGTGTGTTTGGAATTCGTTTTCCAAAAATACACATCAAGTTTTTGGCGCCGTTGCCGGGGAATGATTAGATTGACAATGATTAAGTAAAGTGGAGATCTAGATCTAGCATTTTTATTTCCTGTTTCTCTAATTTTTTATTAACCCACTAACTGTTTGAATTTTTACCTGAGATAACTGAAACTTTGCTTTAGCAACAAAGTGAAGTTTTCCTGGAAATTTCTGGCTCTATGCAATGCTCTTGCTTACACAAGAGAAGAAATTTCTGCCACTAATCTCCCAAGTCCATCAACTGTTTGATACTTTGTGCCAGCTAACCTTCTGAATCACATTCTGAGCTTGAAAATATTCAATCATCACTTGAATTGTTTGTGACTGTGCAGATCATGGAGGGGAACTCAACAAATTCTAGCAATCATGAGAGTAATATCCCCACCTTGGATGATAATATAACCCATAGTTCGAAGCAACTATCCATAGCCATGAATGATGTTGCCCAATGGTTTGAAGCTTTTCCACAAGGAAGCATTATCGGATGGGAAGAACTGATGAGTGAACTCCTAGTCAAGTTGAACCCATCACAGAGAGTTGTTAAGCCAGAGGCAGAAGTGCATCCATTCACACAAGAGAAAGAAATTGAAGGTGCTCGTGCAGTCATAAGCCAAAACAAGCAGATGCATCAGCAGACTCTACAACAACTAGACATGATGGCCAGAAAAATCACTGAGTTGAGACATGCTGTAGTACATACATACAACCTAACTCAAAGCTCATATGGGTGTAATCAAGCTGAACACAGTTTTGGGGTCATTAACCATGAGCAACAAAGTTATGAGCAACTACAATCTCCAAGCAATCACTCTAGCGTGCTCCAACACAGGCCTCAAAATGATGTGTACAATCCACCTTGGAGAACTCATTCTAATGGGAGGGGGGTTGAGAACCAAAACCAAAGACCAAAGGACTTCAACTGCAACAATCCCAGCTTCAAAACTCAACATAAAACACACCCCCACAACAACAATCACACACACTTCCAACCCCGTCCTACCTCACCATTCGCCCAAAATGACCTTCATCGACCACCACAATTGACACAGCCACAACCACTTCCAACCTTTCAAAGACTCTATATTCTAGAAATGATGATGGAGAGGTCCATGAAAATTCAAGAAATGATAACAATAGAGCAGGAAGAAATAAAGAAACATCAAGAGATGATAAGCAAGAACCAAGAGGCCTCACTCAGAAGGCTCGAAAGGCAGATGGAACAACTGGTTCAAAACCTTGCTGAATTGGGTGAGAAGAAGGGAACTCTGAACCTAAAGAGCCATGAAAAGGATGCGGGGTTGAAAGGGAATGAAGTCATGAAGGAAAGTGAGAAGGCTATGGAAAGAGAAACAGAGGGAAGGAAGCCCATAGTGAGAGGAGGAAGCCTAAGGCAACAGAAGCCTCAACTTCCATGAGCACAGAATGAAGGATGTCAAGCTAGTGACAATAAAAGAGCGCTTGTTGGGAGGCAACCCAACCTGAGGTAGTTTTCTTTTCATAGCTATTTTAATAAAAAGGTTAATTAGTTTTATCTATATTGCAAGAAGCTAAGTTTGGTGTTGCACACCAAAACAACATAAGGAAGAATGAAGGATTTTAAGTTTGGTGTTCCACCAAAATCCCATCATAAAACACATTCTCACTTTCTGCATAATGCTGGCTTCAAGCATGTTGGATGAACTAGTTAACTATTCTGCTGTTTCCTAGTTTTCAGTTTTATTGCTTTTGAAAAAAAAAAAAAGAAAAAGAGTTTCACACATGGTTAATTCGATGCATGAGAACCATTGGCAAGGTACTAAGTTTGGTGTTCCCACACCAAAGTAAGTTCAAAAGCCCACAAATAAATCATGCAAGCTAACCATTTCTTCTTTCAAGTGCTTGGGGAACAAGCAACTTTCAATATCACTGCAGGGTACCATACAAACTTTTGGAAGGATTAAGCATCATCTATCAAAAGGAAGAGAGAGGAATGTAAAGATCGGCAATGATGATGAGGAAGAGGAAAGCAAGCGAAATCCAAAAGGTTGTATTGTTCAGTGATTATTTTGTATCAGATGCTGCTAAATTGAAAGTTACATAATACCCCTGCCTGCCTGCATAGCATAGTTTTTCTGTAATTCAATAACTAAGATGCTTGACTATTCACAACACTACACTTTTCACACTTGTTTGCACTCAATACTTCAAAAATGCATCACATGAAAGTTCTTTGAAAAGAAGGATTGAGGAATTAAACAATTTTGAGGCAAGCAAAAGATTAGGAGAAGTGGTGGTTCTAGTTGTATGATTATGTATTGAGGTTGCATGCTTGTGAAAACTTGCATGGGAGCTCATAGGCAGGACATGAAATTCAAAGAAGTATTGTGGAGATTCTTGATGAGCGGATATTTTATACGCTTTTTGGGGATAATTTCATATAGTTTTGAGTATGTTTTAGTTAGTTTTTAGTCTATTTCTAGTAGTTTTTAGGAAAAATTCATATTTCTGGACTTTACTATGAGTTGTGTGTTTTTCTGTAATTTCAGGTATTTTTCTGGCTGAAATTGAAGGAGCTGAGCAAAAATCTGATTCAGGCTGAAAAAGGACTGCTGATGCTGTTGGATTCTGACCTCCCTGCACTCAAAGTATATTTTCTGGAGCTACAGAACTCGACATGGCATGCTTCCAATTGCGTTGGAAAGTAGACATCCAGAGCTTTCCAGCAATATATAATAGTCCATACTTTGCACAAGGATAGACGACGTAAACTGGCGTTCAACGCCAGTTCTCTGCCCAATTCTGGCGTCCAGCGCCAGAAAAGGATAAAAAACTGGAGTTGAACGCTCAAACTGGCACAAAAACTGGCGTTCAACTCCACAAATGGCCTCTGCACGTGGATTGCTTAAAGTCTCAGCCCCAGCACACACCAAGTGGGCCCCAGCACACCAAGTGGGCCCCAGAAGTGGATCTCTGCATCATCCATCATAGTCCACTCATATTTTGTAACCCTAGGCTACTAGTTTAGTATTTAAACAACTTTTAGAGACTTATTTTGTACCTCATGACATTTCAGATCTAAACTTGGTATTCTCTGACGGCATGAGTCTCTAAACCCCATTGTTGGGGGTGAGGAGCTCTGCTGTGTCTCAATGAATTAATGCAAGTATTTCTGTTTTCATTCAAACACGCTTGTTCCTATCTAAGATGTTCATTCGCGCTTAACTGTGATGATGGTGATGAGCTGTGACACTCATCACCTTCCTCAACCCATGAACGTGTGCCTGACAACCACCTCCGTTCTATATCCGATTGAATGAGTGTCTCTTAGATTCTTTAATCAGAATCTCCGTGGTATAAGCTAGAACTGATGGCGGCATTCATGAGAATCCGGAAAGTCTAAGCCTTGTCTGTGGCATTCCGAGTAGGATTCAAGGATTGAATGACTGTGACGAGCTTCAAACTCCTGAAGGCTGGGCGTTAGTGACAGACGCAAAAGGATAGTAAATCCTATTCCAACCGGATCGAGAACCAACCGGTGATTAGCCGTGCTGTGACAGAGCGCGTGAGCGTAGTTTTCACTGGAAGGATGGAAGGTAGCCATTGACAACGGTGATCCACCAACACACAGCTTGCCATAGGAGGACGTGCGTGCGTGAATCAGAAGACAGAGGAAAGCAGAGATTCAGAGGACAAAGCATCTCCAAAACTCCAACATATTCTCCATTACTGCACAACAAGTAACTTTTAATTTATGCTCTACTGGTTATTCACAATTCAATTGATAAACATAATTGACTTCCTGACTAAGATTTACAAGATAACCATAGATTGCTTCAAACCAACAATCTCTGTGGGATTCGACCCTTACTTGGACGACCCAGTGCACTTGCTGGTTAGTGGTACGCGTTGTGAAAAGTGTGATTCACAATTCGTGCACCAAGTTTTTGGCGCCGTTGCCGGGGATTGTTCGTGTTTGAACAACTGACGGATTATTTTGTTGCTTAGATTAGGAAAAATCTTCTCTTTTTTTGGTTTAGAGTCTTTTATTATTTATCCCTTGTTAAAACACTTTAAATTTATAGCTCAGTTAATTAGAACGTGGTGTTTATGTTCATGGTAATTGGCTATCATATTTTTAAAAAAAAAAAACCTTTTTCAAAAAAATAATTTTTCTATTAATAAGGTCCCATAACTCATTTGGCTAGAACATTAATTTGATTGGGTTAGAATCTTTTATACTCTTTTTAAAACCTTCTTTTTCAAAAATAATTTTTCGATTAAATCCTGTGCCAAACTTTAAGTTTGGTGTTTTCTTGTTGATTCCCCTTTGATTTTCGAAAATTTTGGTTTGGTTTTCTAAAAATTTTAAGTTTGGTGTTCTTCCTTCATGTTCTTGTGTTCTTGTGAGTCTTCAAAGTGTTCTTGAGTTTTCTTGTGTCTTGATCTTAAAATTTTTAAGTTTGGTGTTCCTTGGTGTTTTCCCTCCAAAATTTTCAAAAACAAGGAGCATTAGATCTAAAAATTTTAAATCTTGTACTATCTTATTGTTTTTCTCTCTCCTCACTAAATTCAAAAATATCTTTTCAAAATATCTTTTCTAACTTCCTATCTTTTCAAAATTTGTTTCAACTAACTAACCAACTTTTTGTTTGTTTCTTAACTTTTTCAAAACTACCTAACTAACTCTCTCTCTCTCAAAATTTTCGAAAATATCTCCCCTCTTTTTCAAAAATTTCTGTTTTTTTTTAACTAATTATTTTTAATCTTTTTACGAAAAAAAAAATTTTCAAAATTCAAATTCTTTTTAGTTATTTTATTTTATTTAAGTATTTACTTCTTATAAAATAAAATAAATAAAAAGATAAATCAGTCCAAGTTATATCCATATATCCATCATGGACATAAGTGGAGATGGACAGTCCAGGAGGACTCTGGGGTCATATTCTAACCCCTCTACTGCTTCGTATGGGAGTAGCATATGCATACCCTCCATTGGAGTTAGTAGCTTTGAGTTGAATCCTCAGCTCATTATCATGGTGCAGCAAAGTTGCCAGTATTCCGGTCTTCCACAGGAAGAACCTACAGAGTTTCTGGCACAATTTTTACAAATTGCTGACACAGTACATGATAAGGAAATAGATCAGGATGTCTACAGACTATTACTGTTTCCATTTGCTGTAAAAGATCAAGCTAAGAGGTGGTTAAATAACCAACCTAAGGCCAGCATAAGAACATGGAAACAGCTGACAGAAAAATTCTTGAATCAATATTTCCCTCCAAAAAGGATGACACAGCTAAGGCTGGACATCCAAGGCTTTAAACAAGGAGATAATGAATCTCTTTATGATGCCTGGGAGAGATACAGAGAGATGCTACGAAAATGCCCCTCTGAAATGTTTTCAGAGTGGGTTCAGTTAGACATCTTCTACTATGGGCTTGCAGAAGGAGCTCAGATGTCTTTAGATTACTCAGCTGGTGGGTCTATCCATATGAGAAAGACAATCGAAGAGGCTCAAGAGCTCATTGATACAGTTGCCAGGAATCAGCATCTGTATCTAAGCAGCAACCCTTCCATGAATGAAGAGGTTAAAACAGTAACTGCTGAATTCAGTACTGTAAAACAAGCTGCTGAATTCAATCAGCAATTAGATTTTCTAACAAAGCAGCTAGCTGAATTCAAAGACAGGTTACAGAAGACAAGGATAGCTAATATAAATATGGAAGAACAGTTTAAGCAAACAAAGCAGCAGCTATCAAAGCAAATAGCAGAAGAATGCCAAGCAGTTCAATTAAGAAGTGGGAAAACATTAAATACCCCACCTCAAGGCATCAAAAATTCAAGAAATGAGCAACCCACCATAGATTCCCCTGAGGACAGTAAGAGCCCAGGGAAAAATAATTCTGGCACTAAAACGCCAGAAAAGGGGTGGAAGGCTGGCGCTGAACGCCCAGACCATGCCCAAAACTGGCGTTCAGCGCCAGAAACAAGGCAGGATTGGCGTTCAACGCCAGAAATGGGCAAGAATCTGGCGTTGAACGCCCAACAGGAGCACAGTTCTGGCGTTCAGGCGCCAGGAACAGACAGTGAGCTGGCGTCTAACGTCACTCCAGCTTCTGACTCTGGCATTCAATTGCCAGTGAGGGATCAGACACACACAAGTGCTGATAACAACCCTCTAAAAAGGCTTCCTTAACCACTAAGGTTGAGGAATATAAAGCCAAGATACCTTATCCTCAAAAACTCCGGAAAGAGGAGCAGGATAAGCAATTTGCTCGCTTTGCAGATTATCTAAGGACTCTTGAAATAAAGATTCCATTTGCAGAGGCACTTGAGCAAATACCTTCTTATGCCAAGTTCATGAAAGAGATCTTGAGTCATAAAAAGGAGTGGAGAGAAACAGAAAGAGTTCTCCTCACTGAAGAATGCAGTGCAGTCATTCTGAAAAGCTTTCCTGAAAAGCTTAAAGACCCTGGGAGTTTTCTGATACCATGCATATTAGAAGGTGATTGCACCAAGACAGCTTTATGCGATCTTGGGGCAAGCATCAACCTAATACCTGCATCCACTATCAGGAAGCTTGGCTTAACTGAAGAAGTTAAACCAACCCGGATATGTCTCCAACTTGCTGATGGTTCCACTAAATACCCATCAGGCGTGATTGAGGACATGATTGTCAGAGTTGGGCCATTCGCCTTTCCCACTGACTTTGTTGTGCTGGAAATGGAGGAGCACAAGAGTGCTACTCTCATTCTAGGAAGACCCTTCCTAGCAACTGGACGATCCCTCATTGACGTCCAGCAAGGGGAAATAACCCTGAGAGTCAACGATGACGAGTTCAAGTTGAACGCTGTCAAAGCCATGCAGCATCCAGACACATCAACAGACTGCATGAAAGTTGACCTTATTGACTCTTTGGTAAAAGAGATCAACATGGCTGAGAGTCTCGAATCAGAGTTGGAAAACATCTTTAAAGATGTTCAGCCTGATTTGGAGGATTCAGGGGACATGAAAGAGCCTCTGAACTTTCTTCTGAAAGAGGAAAAACCTCCTAAACCAGAGCTCAAGCCACTGCCACCATCCTTGAAATATGCATTTCTAGGAGAAGGTGACACTTTTCCAGTGATCATAAGCTCTGCTTTAAATTCACAGGAAGAGGAAGCACTTATTCAAGTGCTAAGGACACACAAGACAGCTCTTGGGTGGTCCATAGGTGACCTTAAGGGCATAAGCCCAGCTAGATGCATGCACAAAATCCTATTGGAGGATAATGCCAAACCAGTGGTTCAACCACAGAGGCGGCTAAATCCATCCATGAAGGAAGTGGTGCAGAAAGAGGTCACCAAATTACTAGAGGCTAGGATTATTTATCCCATTTCTGATAGCCCCTGGGTGAGCCCTGTTCAAGTCGTCCCAAAAAAGGGAGGCATGACAGTGATTCATAATGAAAAAAATGAACTGGTTCCTACAAGAACAGTTACAGGGTGGCGCATGTGTATTGACTACAGAAGGCTTAATACAGCCACCAGAAAGGATCATTTTCCTTTACCATTCATAGACCAGATGCTAGAGAGACTAGCAGGTCATGATTATTACTGCTTTTTGGATGGCTACTCAGGCTATAACCAGATTGCAGTAGATCCCCAGGATCAAGAGAAAACAGCATTCACATGTCCATCCGGAGTGTTTGCTTATAGAAGGATGCCCTTTGGGCTATGCAATGCACCTGCAACCTTCCAGAGATGCATGCTCTCTATTTTCTCTGATATGGTGGAAAAATTTCTGGAAGTCTTCATGGATGACTTCTCAGTATATGGAGACTCATTCAGCTCCTGTCTTGATCACCTGAAACTTGTTCTGAAAAGATGCCAAGAAACCAACCTAGTTTTAAACTGGGAAAAGTGTCACTTCATGGTGACTGAAGGAATTGTTCTTGGGCATAAAATCTCAAACAAGGGAATAGAGGTAGATCAAGCAAAAATAGAGGTAATTGAAAAATTACCACCACCTGCCAATGTTAAGGCAATCAGAAGCTTTCTGGGGCATGCAGGATTCTATAGGAGGTTTATAAAGGATTTTTCAAAAATCGCAAAACCCCTAAGCAATCTGCTAGCTGCTGACACGCCATTTGTGTTTGACACAGCATGCCTACAGGCGTTTGAAACGCTGAAAGCTAAGCTGGTCACAGCACCAGTCATTTCTGCACCAGACTGGACATTGCCATTTGAGTTAATGTGTGATGCCAGTGATCATGCCATTGGTGCAGTACTGGGACAGAGGCATGACAAGCTTCTGCATGTCATTTATTATGCCAGTCGCGTTTTAAATGATGCCCAGAAAAATTACACAACCACAGAAAAGGAATTACTTGCAGTGGTTTACGCCATTGACAAGTTCAGATCCTACTTAGTAGGATCAAAGGTGATTGTGTACACTGACCATGCTACTCTTAAGTATCTACTCACAAAGCAGGATTCAAAACCCATGCTCATCAGATGGGTATTGCTTCTGCAAGAGTTTGATATAGAAATAAGAGACAGAAAAGGGACAGAGAACCAAGTAGCTGATCATCTGTCCCGGATAGAGCCAGTGGAAGGGACGTCCCTCCCCTTCCTTGAGATCTCTGAGACATTCCCTGATGAGCATCTATTTGCCATTCAGGAAGCACCATGGTTTGCCGATATTGCAAACTATAAAGCTGCAAGGTTCATACCCAAGGAGTACAATAGAATACAAAAAAAGAAACTAATTACTGATGCAAAGTACTACTTGTGGGATGAGCCCTATCTCTTTAAGAGATGTGCAGACGGAATTATCCGTAGGTGTGTCCCCAGAGAGGAAGCACAGAGAATCTTATGGCATTGCCATGGATCTCAATATGGAGGTCATTTCGGAGGTGAGCGAACAGCCACCAAGGTCCTCCAATGTGGTTTCTATTGGCCCACACTCTATAAAGATTCCCGAGAGTTTGTACGTAATTGTGACAGTTGCCAAAGAGCTGGTAATCTGCCTCATGGTTACGCCATGCCTCAACAAGGAATCTTGGAAATAGAGTTGTTTGATGTATGGGGAATTGACTTCATGGGACCTTTCCCACCATCATACTCAAACACTTATATTCTGGTGGCAGTTGACTATGTATCAAAATGGGTTGAGGCTATTGCCACACCCACCAATGATACTAAAACAGTGCTGAAGTTCCTCAAGAAACATATCTTTAGCAGGTTTGGTGTCCCTAGAGTGTTAATCAGTGATGGGGGCACTCACTTCTGCAATAAACAGCTTTACTCTGCCATGGTTCGGTATGGAATTCGCCACAAGGTGGCCACTCCATATCATCCACAAACCAATGGGCAGGCTGAAGTCTCTAACAGAGAATTAAAGAGAATCCTGGAACGGACAGTAAATACCCGTAGAAAGGATTGGGCAAGGAGCTTGGATGATGCTCTGTGGGCTTACAGAACAGCATTCAAGACCCCTATAGGGACCTCTCCATACCAACTCGTGTATGGTAAGGCATGCCACTTGCCCGTGGAACTGGAACATAAGGCCTACTGGGCAACCAGATTCCTAAACTTAGATGCCAAATTAGCAGGAGAAAAACGATTGCTCCAGCTAAATGAGCTAGAGGAATTCAGATTCACAGCTTTCGAAAATGCCAAACTTTATAAAGAAAAATAAAAAAAATGGCATGACAGAAAGCTGTCATCTAGAATCTTTGAACCAGGACAGAAGGTCCTGTTGTTTAACTCTAGACTCAGGCTATTCCCCGGGAAACTGAAATCTCGGTGGAGGGGACCATACGTGATTACAAGTGTGTCACCATATGGTTATGTGGAGCTTCAAGATATTGATTCTGATAAGAAGTTCATTGTCAATGGACAGTGAATCAAGCATTATCTTGAAGGCAACACTGAGCAAGAATGCTCAAGGCTGAAGCTAGATTAAAAGCTCAGCAAGGTCCAGCTAAAGACAATAAAGAAGCGCTTACTGGGAGGCAACCCAGCCATGGGGCAACAATCCTCTAAGCATTTTGCCCTATTTTTATTTTTATTTGTTTATATAAAGTTCACTGACACTAAGGTAAACAATCATTTGCATAAGTTTACAGGGTTACAGAAGGAATTTACACACAAAACAGAGATAGGGAGCTTACTGGCAAGAAAACGCCAGTGAAGGCCATTTTGGGCGTTCAGCGCCCAAAATGGGCATCCAGTGGGCACTGAACGCCAGTAAGGATAGCTATCTGGCGTTCAACGCCAGAAAAGGGCAACAACTGGGCGTTGAACGCCCAGGAGAGCAACATTTGGGCGTTGAACGCCCAAAACAGGCAGTGTTTGGGCGTTCAAACGCCAGGATGGTGGGGAGGAGCTCTCCTTCTACCCATCTCCTTCTTTTTCTTTTTGCTTGAGGACAAGCAAAGCTCTAAGTTTGGTGTGCTTATCCGTGATCACTAAGATCATGGCCCCTAAAGGAAAACAACCCACTCCAAGAGGAGCAAGGGCGTGATTTAAAGGAACCGAAGCACCAGAAATTCTCTCTTAAAGGACCAAGCACCTCACAGACTAGAGGAACATCCACTTCCCAAACCTCAAGGTTGTTGAGTTCTAATCTTAGCCTTAACTCTGTGATAACTGCTCTTATTTTAATTTTACCTTAGGAGTCATATAGCAGTAATTAGTATCTATTTTGATTTTATCTCCAATTAAGCTATAGTTTATTTTTCTCATCATCAGCAAACATGAATAAAGTAGTAGATCTTTTGAATAAGAAGCAATAAAATTTCGAGTTTTAATAAGAGAAATTCTAATTAGTTAAATATGGTGGCAATGCTTTCTGTCTTCTGAATGAATGCTTGAACAGTGCATATATCTTTTGAATTTGTTGTTTAAGACTGTTAAATATGTTGGCTCTTGAAAGAATGATGAACATGAGACATGTTATTGAGAATCTGAAAAAATCATAAAAATGATTCTTGAAGCAAGAAAAAGCAGCAAAGAACAAAGCTTGCAGAAAAAAAAAAAAAAAGAGAAAGCAAGCAGAAAAAGCCAAAGCTCTTAAAACCAAAAGGCAAGAGCAAAAAGCCAAAGCCCTTAAAACCAAAAGGCAAGGGTGATAAAAAGGATCCCAAGGCTTTGAGCATCAGTGGATAGGAGGGCCAAAAAGGAATAAAATCCTGGCCTAAGCGGCTAAATCAAGCTGTCCCTAACCATGTGCTTGTGGCGTGAAGGTGTCAAGTGAAAACTTGAGACTGAGCGGTTAAAGTCAAGGTCCAAAGCAAAAAGAAGAGTGTGCTTAAGAACTCTGGACACCTCTAATTGGGGACTTTAGCAAAGCTGAGTCACAATCTAAAAGGTTCACCCAATTATGTGTCTGTGGCATTTATGTATCCAGTAGTAATACTGGAAAACAAAGTGCTTAGGGCCACGGCCAAGACTCATAAAGAAGCTGTGTTCAAGAATCATCACACTGAACTAAGAGAATCAATAACACTATCTGAATTCTGAGTTCCTATAGATGCCAATCACTCTGAGCTTCAATGGATAAAGTGAGATGCCAAAACTGTTCAGAAGCAAAAAGCTACTAGTCCCGCTCATCTAATTAGAATCTGAGCTTCATTCAAAAACTCTGAGATATTATTGCTTCTCAACCTATTAGTCTTCTATTTTATTTGTCTAGTTTCTTGAGGACAAGCAACAGTTTAAGTTTGGTGTTGTGATGAGCGGATATTTTATACGCTTTTTGGGGATAATTTCATATAGTTTTGAGTATGTTTTAGTTAGTTTTTAGTCTATTTCTAGTAGTTTTTAGGAAAAATTCATATTTCTGGACTTTACTATGAGTTGTGTGTTTTTCTGTAATTTCAGGTATTTTTCTGGCTGAAATTGAAGGAGCTGAGCAAAAATCTGATTCAGGCTGAAAAAGGACTGCTGATGCTGTTGGATTCTGACCTCCCTGCACTAAAAGTGGATTTTCTGGAGCTACAGAACTCGAAATGGCATGCTTCCAATTGCGTTGGAAAGTAGACATCCAGGGCTTTCCAGCAATATATAATAGTCCATACTTTGCACAAGGATAGATGACGTAAACTGGCGTTCAACGCCAGTTCTCTGCCCAATTCTGGCGTCCAGCGCCAGAAAAGGATCAAAAACTGGAGTTGAACGCCCAAACTGGCACAAAAACTGGCGTTCAACTCCACAAATGGCCTCTGCACGTGGATTGCTTAAAGTCTCAGCCCCAGCACACACCAAGTGGGCCCCAGCACACCAAGTGGGCCCCAGAAGTGGATCTCTGCATCATCCATCATAGTCCACTCATATTTTGTAACCCTAGGCTACTAGTTTAGTATTTAAACAACTTTTAGAGACTTATTTTGTACCTCATGACATTTCAGATCTAAACTTGGTATTCTCTGACGGCATGAGTCTCTAAACCCCATTGTTGGGGGTGAGGAGCTCTGCTGTGTCTCAATGAATTAATGCAAGTATTTCTGTTTTCATTCAAACACGCTTGTTCCTATCTAAGATGTTCATTCGCGCTTAACTGTGATGATGGTGATGAGCTGTGACACTCATCACCTTCCTCAACCCATGAACGTGTGCCTGACAACCACCTCCGTTCTATATCCGATTGAATGAGTGTCTCTTAGATTCTTTAATCAGAATCTCCGTGGTATAAGCTAGAACTGATGGCGGCATTCATGAGAATCCGGAAAGTCTAAGCCTTGTCTGTGGCATTCCGAGTAGGATTCAAGGATTGAATGACTGTGACGAGCTTCAAACTCCTGAAGGCTGGGCGTTAGTGACAGACGCAAAAGGATAGTAAATCCTATTCCAACCGGATCGAGAACCAACCGGTGATTAGCCGTGCTGTGACAGAGCGCGTGAGCGTAGTTTTCACTGGAAGGATGGAAGGTAGCCATTGACAACGGTGATCCACCAACACACAGCTTGCCATAGGAGGACGTGCGTGTGTGAATCAGAAGACAGAGGAAAGCAGAGATTCAGAGGACAAAGCATCTCCAAAACTCCAACATATTCTCCATTACTGCACAACAAGTAACTTTTAATTTATGCTCTACTGGTTATTCACAATTCAATTGATAAACATAATTGACTTCCTGACTAAGATTTATAAGATAACCATAGATTGCTTCAAACCAACAATCTCTGTGGGATTCGACCCTTACTCACGTAAGGTATTACTTGGACGACCCAGTGCACTTGCTGGTTAGTGGTACGCGTTGTGAAAAGTGTGATTCACAATTCGTGCACCAATTCTCAAAAATCTATTGATTCAAGAAGCAGCAAACAAAACAAAAGATAATAAAGAAAATACAAAAGCAAAAAGAACATGGCCCAAGGCTCTGAGCATCAATTACTAGGCAGAAAAAGAAAGAAGAAACAAAACTCAAAGAGTTGTTAGCCTAGTAAATGCTTGTGGTTGAGTTGTGTTAAAGAAAGAGGCTTGAGCAAGTAAATCCTTAGGGGTGCTTTAACACCTAATACCTTAAAACCAACTGGTTTAGGAGTATTGATTGAAAGCTTATCTAAAGAGCCGCTTTGAGACATGACACTTAGAGTCGAGGCCAAAGCACAGAAACTATAAGCTGCTTCAAGGTGACTACATATAAAGAGATCTCCATGATACCATTTGGATGAAAATTCTAAGACCTAAGACTCCCAATATGTGAGGACTAGTAAGCACTGAAGCCCTTGTATGAGTATATAATTTAGAGTTCACCCCACTGTTACTTGATCACTTCACTCACAGGACTTTACAAGTTGTTCTTCAATCCGTCTTAATAGAAAGAACCTATGAGCATAATTCATTTCTTGCTTGGGGACAAGCAAGCATTAAGTTTGGTGTTGTGATGACAAGTCATCTTAGCCTAGTTTCACTAGCCTTTTTCTTTTGTTTTCATTTGAATTATGCACTTTCTTGAGCCATAAGCAAGCCAACTGGGTAGATTTTCATGCTTCCTTTGATTTAATCAACCATAGATGAATTAATGCAATTTCATGAGGTTTTATGCTATAATTGTCACATATTATGAAAGAATGAATATCTCATGATTTTGAGCATAGCTTTGATATGTTTGGTTGATTAATGATAGGTGAAGAAAGCTTGGAGAAAGGTTGAAGCAAGAAGGAATGGCTAGGAGGAAGAGAGGACAAAAAGTTTGAGCAAAAGTTTGCCTCAAACTTTAGCTCAAACTTTTGGATTAATTGAAAACGAACCAGGGAGCAAAAAGCTTGACCAAAAGTTTGCCTCAAACTTTTGGGCAAAAAGCTGGAGCAAAAGTTTGCCTCAAACTTTTTGGCAAACTTTTGGCATCACAAATCAACACCCTGGAGAGCAAAAGTTTGCGCCAACGTTTGCCTCAAACTTTTTGGCAAACGTTGGCGCATGAACAACACACCCTGGAGAGCAAAAGTTTGCGCCAACGTTTGCCTCTAACTTTTTGGCAAACGTTGGCGCCATGAGTGTGCAAGGGGAGGCCAATGTTTGAGCAAAAGTTTGACCCCAAACTTTTGCCCAAATGTTGGTAGCAGCAAAATACGGTGGCTGATGTGAAAAGTTTGAGTAAAAGTTTGCCTCAAACTTTTACTCAAACTTTTACTCAAGCTTTCATGATTCCAAACCTGGTTCACTTCGGTTCTTCTCCAAACTCCAAGAGCAATCAACCAAGGCCTCTATCAACCCAATTCCATCAAGAGCAAAGGCCCAATTGAAGGCTTGAAGACCATTTGAAGAAAGTGTATAAATAGCATAGGATTTAAGTTTTTCGGAGGGCTTTCCCTTTTAGTTTTCATAGAGAGTTTTCGGAGAGCTTTTGGTGTTGAGTGAATTTTAATTTCTAAGTCTCGGGGAAGGAGAATTGAATTCCCTTCCTCTTAGTTTTATTGCTTTTAATTTCAATTACAATTGTCTTGGATCTTGGGTTGGAGAATTGAAGGAAATCTGTTTCAATCTCATCCTGAGACCTCTCTGTTTCTTTACTGCACAATTGAATTTAAATTTCTGTTAATTGCTTCTTCATCTACTTTCTCTGCAATTTACATTTCCTTTGTAATTGTTCTTGTTGGATCTAGGAAGGCATTGAGATCTAGACTTGATTATCTAGTCTCTTGGGTCCTGAGATCTGAATTCCAATTTTACATCCTATGTTTAATGTTTTTCAATCTCATTTACATTTCTGTTTATAGATCCGATTCAATCCAAGTGATCTTCTACTTCTCTACTTGTTGAAATTTTACTTTTCCTTGTTTAATTTCTGCAAATCCAATTCCCAATTCTCTTTACAATTCAAGCCATTTACATTTCTTGCACTTTAAGATTCTGCAATTTACATTTCTTGCGTTCTAAGTTTCTTCCATTTAATTTCTTATTCTTTAAGATTCAGCACTTTAAATTTCAGTTCTCTTTACTTTCATGCAATTTACCCATTCCCTTTACTTTCCATGCAATTTAAATTTTGTTAATCACAAATCTCTCAACCAAATCTTGATTCGCTTGACTAAATCAACCACTAAAATAAAATTGCTCAATCCTTCAATCCTTGTGGGATCGACCTCACTCCCGTGAGTTTTTATTACTTGATGCGACCCGGTGCACTTGCCGGTTAGATTTGTGTGTTTGGAATTCGTTTTCCAAAAATACACATCATGTTTGCTTGTTACTGTGATGTATTTTTTTTGGTTTCTTTTTTGTCTTTATGCATACTCCTGGTATTTCTGTTGAGGCTTTCTAGGGCTTTGCATGTTCTACTGTTGCTTCTAGTTGTTTTTTGATACTTTGAAAACTGTATTTGTTTACTTCTGCAAAGATTGCCCCTTGATTTTTGCCCTGTTGATAGCTTTCCTTGTTGCTAAACCTTTGTAAGAGATGATCGATGCTTTGTTTTGATTTACTTTGTTTGTTCGGAGGGGGATTTTATTTCTCTGAAGAAAAGGTTGCGTCTTTGATGATATTTTGTTTTTTAGTAGCTTCGTTCGTTGATCAAAACTGGGATAGTGAATCTGGGAGGTAGTTTATTTTGATGATCTGTGGCTCGTAGCTTTCTTCTCAAAGTGTCGCTTTAGTTGAAAGAAAAAAGAAAAAAAGGGTTTATTGTTTTCTTGTTGGGTCGTATTGAGATATAGGCTTGTAGGTTTCCTGAGTCCCTGTCCTGCTAACTGCCTCCAAAGGATGCCCTTGGATCTTTTTGGTGTGGGTCCTGGGGTTTCCTTTTGTTGTTTGTACTGCGCTGGATTATGTTGGCCGAGTTGTTTTGATTTCATCCGAGATGTATTTTTTTTAGTAATCCAATCTTCTTTTCTTGTTTGTAGGACTAGTTGGCCATGTCTTCTCGCAAAAATATTGTAGAGACGTTCTCTAAGGTCCCTGAGGGAATGTTCGATTGGTTGGACTTCCTTGTTTTGTTGTGTGTTTCTGTGGTTAATGCTAAATTCTGTGTGAAGCTTAGGAAACATCACCGCCTTTGTAAGAGTAGAGATCAAGAGAGGAATTATGAATTGGTAGCACCTGACTCCGAGGAGAGGGTTTGCTTCCCTACCCTGACCCAGGGGGAGTGCCCTTTCTTTTATGCTTACGACTATTTTTTCAGCCAGTTGGACATCACTTTTCCCTTCACTTCCTTTGAGACCGATTTGTTGTGGTCGTGTAATGTAGCCCCATCCCAGCTTCATCCGAACTCCTGGGGCTTTATTAAGATTTTTCAGCTTCTTTGCCGAGAATTGGATGTTACCCCTTCTCAAACTCTTTTCCTTTATTTGTTTGTTTTAACTAAGCCCGGGATTTCTGCAAAAAAGAAAGCCTCGTGGGTTTCTTTTAGATCTGCACAAGGATATAAGGTTTTTACCATGTATGACGAGTCCTTTAGGGACTTCAAGAACTATTTTTTCAAGGTTCGAGCTATTGAAGGAGCTCGTCCCTTTTTCCTGGAAGCGAATGATGAGCCATCTTTCCCTCTACATTGGCAGCAGAATGTAGTAGTATCCCGCTACACGTGGGAAATGCTCGACGAGATTGAGCAGGCTTTTGTAACAGTTTTGGAGAACCTTTGGGGCGAACCTCCTCATCTGGATACTAAAAAGTCTTTGGGGGACCCCTCCCTCATCCAAACTGCGTTGGATATTACTTGATATATATTGCTTCTTATTTTTACTCTGCTTTTTTCTTCTTTCCTGGTCTGTAAAACTGCTGGTTTTTATTTCGCAGAGATGGCCAAGAATAACGATGCAATGAAAGCTTTCAAGAAGGCGAAAAAGGCTACTGCAGCTCAGAACATCTTGACCAAAATGGATGGGGAAGGATCTTCTCAGACGATGTCGAAACCATCTGTGCCGAGCTCTCCTGGTCCGAGGAGAATGATTCCTACTCCTCGAGTCCATTTGATGGATCCTCCGCAGTCTTCTGCTGCTGCTGCATCTTCTCCTCCGGCTATTCCTCCTTCCAAAAGACCTCAGACTGTTGAACCCTTTAATCTGGATGCACCTGATTTTGATCCTATTGGCTTTGTCGACCAGCAGATTGGTCCTTATGGTGCCCTCTCTATGGATGATGTTTCTTTCCTTCGCTATTTAGATTTTATAACTCGGAGTTGCATCAAGATGGCGCATATGGGTGCTGCCCTGTACCGAACTGCTCAAGACCTTCCTTTGCATGCTACCAAAGCCTTTATGGAGGAGGCTAAGCGGGAGTTCGACCGGATAAAGGGTTTGAAGGAGGAGCTCGAAGTGAAGGAGTCCAAACTGGAGAAGGAGTTGGAGGGCGAGAAAGCTAGCTCTATTGCTTTGGCGGCGTCTGTGAGGTTGACTGAAGACACAGCATTAAGGCACAAGGATAGCTACGTCACGTCCTATAGGGAAGTGATGCGTCTTAGGGAGGAGTTGGAGTCAGCCCGGGTTGATTATGCCGAGCTCCAGGGTCACCTTGTGGGCAGTGTAAATGCTGCTTATGAGAACCTGAAGGAGCAGGTTCGAGTTATTGCACCTGAGGCCGACCTTACTCTCTTTAGTCTGGACAATGTTGTAAAGGATAGCAAGATTGTCCCTAACGACCCTGATGATGATGATGTTGAACCTCCCTCCGTGCCTGCTGCCAAAGCCTCTGTGGTGCCGACTTCTTCAGTTCCTTCGGTTGAGGCCAGTCATCCCGAGTCAGAACCTGACTGTCGAATCTTGAATCGGGATGATGGGATTGTGGATGCCGTGCCTCTTCAGACTCGTCCTCCTTCGCCCCGTGTTGATGCTGCTAAGGAGCCTTTGGATCCTTAATGAATTTTCTAATTGCTTGTGTAGGTAGCCCGGCTTGTGGGCTTTTTAAACTCTTTATTTTGTAAATGATGTTTCTGACTTTCGCTGCACTCCTAGTTGCTTATTTAGCAACTTTATTTTGAAAAACAAAGTAATTTCCAAGCTCTTGGGGTTAGTTTTGGTAACCTTTTGGGCTTGTTATTATCATAACTTGTGTTTTTTCGCAACATGTCTTTCTGCACTCATCTAGGTACCTTTCTAGGTTTTTGGGAGTGTTGGAATTTTTGTTGTCTGATCTCTTTGGACTGGCTTGAGCCTTTGCCTGATGTTATTTCCAGTAATTTGTGTTGTTTGGACCTCGTTCGGGTCATTATCCGAAATTACTTTGTATAGCGCTAAAGCTTTCGGGAGGCCGATTTCGCCATGTCGGTTTTGTCCAAGTTGTTGTTAGTAATCCTCTTTTTTGGACCTTGCTTAGGTCTCTTTCAGGGATTACCTTACGTTTTGGGCTGACTCCATCGTGTTGGGTCCTCCTAAGTTATTTTTTGTAATCCTCTTTCTTGGACCTTATTCAGGTCTCTTTCAGGGATTACTTTTATAACTTTTATGCTTTGGGCCGACTTTATCATGTCGGATCCTTCTAAGTTATTTTTGTAATCCTCTTTCTTGGACCTTGTTCGAGTCTCTTTCAGGGATTACTTTTATAACTTTATGTTTTGGGCCAACTTCGTCATGTCGGGCCCTTCTAAGTTATTTTTGTAATCCTCTTTCTTGGACCTTGTTCAGGTCTCTTTCAGGGATTTCTTTTATAACTTTATGTTTTGGGCCGACTTCGTCATGTTGGGCCCTTCTAAGTTATTTTTGTAATCCTCTTTCTTGGACCTTGTTCAGGTCTCTTTCAGGGATTACTTCTTATAACTTTTATGTTTTGGACCAACTTCGTCATGTCGAGCCCTTCTAAGTTAAAGTAATCCTCTTTTATAGGGTTGGCCAGACCTCTTTCCAGGGTTTACTTATAACTTTGGTTGACTTGGTCCGACTTCTTAACATCGGCCAGTCTTTAAGTTATTATTTAGCAATCCATTAAGACCTCGTCAGGTCCTTTCTCCGGATCACTTTCGATAACTTTTTGCATTATTCTGTTTTCATCTTTGCTGATTTGTAGAAGGTGAGTTCAATCCTTTAGTTGACCTTTAGATGAATTTGGTTTTCATCTCTGCTGGTCTTTATCGTGATCGTGCAGTGAATTTTATTTTTCACTTTCTGCCGATCTGTTGCTTTATAATCGTGCGATGAATGTTTCAGATTAATGCGTCTTGAAAACTTGTAGAACATCTAACATATTTTATTTAAAGGAAAATGCAAATATGTACATGTGGAGTTTTTATCCTTTTAAGTCGGATAATTTGTGGATCTCAACTTGGTGCCTCATTAAAAAACCTTTTCAGGAAAAAGAGTACACCCTATGCTGAGATCCTTTACAATTCCTAACTATAGTACCTTCTTAGGATGTAGGCGTGCCATAACCTGGGAAGCTCTCGCCCCTCGAGTTCGGACAGTCTGTAGTAGCCCTTCCCAAGTACTTCTATGACTCGGTAAGGTCCTTTCCAGTTTGGTGCCAGCTTTTCTTCTCCAGGTCGAGTTGTTCTAATATCATTTCAGATTAGGATGAGATCATTCTCCGCAAAACCTCGTGGTACTGCCTTTTGATTATATCTGGAAGCCATTCGACGTTTTAATGCTTCTTCCCTGATCCGAGCTCTTTCTTGGATTTCGGGAAGTAGGTCGAGCTCTTTCCTTTGAAGTTGGGAGTTGGCTTCTTCATTGTAGTGGACTACTCTAGGCGACCCTTCTTCGATCTCCACTGGGATCATTGCCTCCGTTCTATACACTAATCGGAAGGGTGACTCCTTTGTGGTGGAATGTGGCGTTGTCTGATATGCCCATAGGACTTGTGGGAGCTCCTCAGCCCAGGCTCCTTTTGCGTCGTGTAACCTCCATTTTATCCCAGCTAATATGACTTTGTTGGCAGCTTCGGCTTGTCCATTGGCTTGAGGATGATCTACGGAAGTGAATTGTTGTTTTATGTTTAAGTCGGCCACTAACTTTCTGAAGCCTGTATCTGTGAATTGTGTGCCATTGTCTGTGGTGATGGAGTATGGGACCCCGAATCTTGTGACAATGTTTCTATACAGGAATTTTTGACTTCTTTGAGCAGTGGCGTTAGCTAGGGGTTCTGCCTCGATCCACTTTGTGAAATAGTCTACCCCTACTATGAGGAATTTAACTTGTCCTGACCCTTGAGGGAAGGGTCCGAGGAGGTCGAGACCCCATTTTGCAAATGGCCAAGGTGAGGTTACGCTGATGAGCTCCTCTGGCGGGGCGATGTGAAAGTTGGCATGTTTTTGACATAGTGGACATGTCTTTACGAACTTTGTGGCCTCCTTTTATAGAGTTGGCCAATAAAATCCTGCCCGAAGTACTTTTTGGGTAAGTGCTTGTGCTCCGAGATGGTTGCCACAAATGCCACTGTGTATTTCTTCTAAAACTTCCCTTGTATTAGAAGTCGGCACACATTTTAATAATGGTATTGAAATCCCTCTTTTGTATAGAGTATTATTTATGATAGTGTAATGTTGTGCCTCTCGTTTTAACTTTTTTGCCTCCTTCTCATATGTAGGAAGTGTTTCTGTTTTGAGGTAGTTAATTATAGGAGTCATCCATCCTTGATCTAGACCTGTTATGGCTAGGACTTTTTCCTCTTCTGAGATTGACGGGTTCTGTAGTATTTCCTGGATGAGGCTTCTATTGTTGCCTCCTGGTTTGGTTCTGGCTAGCTTTGGAGTGCGTCAGCTCGGGCATTCTGTTCGTGGGGTATGTGGTGGATCTCATATTCCCGGAGTTGTCCGAGCTGTTCCCTGATTTTACCCAGGTACTTTTTCATAGTGGGGTCCTTGGCTTGGTAGCTCCCCGTTATTTGTGAAGTGATCACCTGTGAGTCGCTGAGGATAATGATTCTTTGAGCTCCGACCTCTTTAGCCAACTTTAAACCAGCTAGTAGTGCCTCATATTCCGCCTGGTGAGGCAGGGAACCCGAATTTGAGGGAGAGTTCAATTTTTGGGTTCCTTGGTTGCTTTCAATTATCACACCTGCGCCGCTTCTAGTCTTATTCGAGGAACCGTCCACGTAGAGATTCCATTCTGTGGGGGTTTTCGGGGTGTCTGTAAATTCTGCAATGAAGTCGGCTAAGTATTGTGATTTGATGGCTGTCCGAGCTTCGTATTAAAGGTCGAACTCGAACAACTCGACTGCCCATTGTAAGATTCTACCTGCTAGATTTGTTTTCTGCAATATCCCTTTTATGGGCTGGTTGGTCCGAACCTTAATGGTGTCAGCTTGGAAGTACGGGCGAAGTCGTCGAGATGTTAGTATAAGTGGATAGGAAAATTTTTCTATTTTTTGGTAGTTCAGCTCGGACCCTTGTAGTGCTTTACTAATAAAGTATACAGGTTGTTGCCCCTTGTCGTCCTCTCGAACTAGTACTGAGGCTACTGCCCGACTTCCTACTGTGAGGTACAATATGAGTGGCTCTCCCTCTCGTGGTCGAGTTAGGATAGGTGGTTGTCCCAGGAAACTTTTGAAATCTTGGAAGGCTTGCTCGCACTCTGTTGTCCATTCAAACTTTTTTTTCCTTCCTTAGAGTGGTGTAGAAGGGGAGAGACCTTATTGCTGATTCCGCTAGAAATCTGGACAAGGCTGCCAACCTCCCGTTGAGTTGTTGTACCTCTTTGGCATAATTTGGGCTCTTCGTGTTGAGTATGGCCTGGCATTTATCCAGATTTGCCTCGATTCCTCTTTGTGTGAGCATAAAACCCAAGAACTTGCCAGCTTCTACTGCAAAGGTGCATTTTGCAGGATTGAGTCGCATGCCATGCTTCCTTATAGTGTCGAACACTTGGACCAAGTCGGACAATAATGTCTCTTCACTTTGTGTCTTTATTAACATGTCATCCATATAGACTTCCATGATTTTTCCGATATGATATGAAAAGACTTTATTCATTAGCCTTTGATAAGTAGCTCCCGCGTTTTTAAGACCAAAAGGCATTACGATGTAGCAGTAGTTTGCTTTTGGTGTTAGAAACGAGGTTTTTTCTTGATCGGGTGGATACATTAGGATTTGATTGTATCCGGAATATGCATCCATAAACGAGAGGTATTTATATCCGGATGAGGCGTCCACCAGAGCGTCGATACTTGGGAGTGGATAAGGGTCTTTTGGACAGGCTTTGTTGAGATCAGTGTAATCAGTGCACATTTGCCACTTCCCGTTTGACTTTTTTATCAAGACGACGTTAGCTAGCCATAGTGGGTACTTGACTTCTCTTATGAATCATGCCTCCAGTAGGGCTTGTACCTGCTCTTCCACGGCTTGGGATCGTTCTGGCCCAAGTTTTCTTTGTCTCTGCTGTACTGGCCGAGATCCTGAGTAGACCGCCAACTTGTGGCACATTAGTTTGGGGTCTATGCCTGCCATGTCTGCAGCTTTCCATGCAAAGAGATCGACGTTATCTCGTAAGAACTGTACGAGTGATTCTTTTATGTCTCCTTTTAGAATCGTGCCAATATTGGTTGTTTTGTCCGGGATGTCTCCGATCTGGACTTTCTCTACTTCACCTTCAGGTTGTGGACGGAGTTCTTCTCGCCTCTGAACTCCACCAAGTTCGATTGTGTGGAATTCTTCTCCTCTGCCTCTGAGGTTTAGACTTTCGTTATAACAGCGGCGCGCCATCTTCTGATCTACTTTTATCGTAGCTATCCCTTCTGCAGTTGGGAATTTCATGCATAGATGTGGAGTTGAGACTATTGCGTCGAGTTGATTTAATGTTGTCCGACCTATTAAGGCATTGTAGGCTGAACTCACGTCGACCACGATGTAGTCTATCTTGAGTGTTTTGAATTGATTTTCTTTTCCAAAGGTTGTGTGTAGTGGGACGTATCCCAGTAGTTGCACTGGAGTGTCTCCCAGTCCGAACAGGCTGTTTGGATATGCTCTAAGTTCTTTTACTTCCAAGCCGAGCTTGTCGAAGGCAGTTTTGAATAAGATGTCGGCGGAGCTCCCTTGGTCTATTAGTGTGCGGTGGATATTTGCATTTGCCAGTATAATGGTGACGACCATGGGATCGTCGTGTCCTGAGATGATACCGGATGCATCTTCTTTGGTAAACGTAAAGAGGGATGTCAGGTGCTTCCTCCTTTCCTTCGACATGATATACTTCTTTGAGATATCTTTTGCGAGATGATTTGGAGATTCCTCCTCCTGCAAACCCTCCGTGTATCATATGAACATGTCTTTCTGGTGTATGAGGTGATCGCTCGGTTCGTCCAACCTCCTCGTCCCTTCTCCTTTTTCTTTGCTCATCGTCTTGGGTGGCCAGATACCGATCTAGTTTTCCTTCTCTCACTAATTTTTTTATGACATTTTTTAAGTCAAAGCATTCATTGGTGGAGTGCCCACGGACTCGATGGTATTCACAATATTCGTTCCGGTTTCCTCCCCCTCTTTTGCCTTTGAGTGGTCGAGCTGGGGGTATTTTTTCTGTGTGGCAGACTTCTTTGTAAACATCCACAAGGGACACGCGAAGAGGAGTGTAATTATAATATTTTTTAATTTTTTCCCTTGTCGATCTTCCTTCTTTTTGGGCTCTTTATCTTTGTCTCGGTAGGTGAATCCGAATTTTGAGGTTTCTCCTAGTCGAGAATTTTCTTCCATGTTGATGTATTTCTCCGCTCGTTCTTGCACTTCATCCAGAGATGTGGGGTATTTTTTTTTATATGAATTGGCTAAAAGGTACCTCTCGTAGGCCATTGATGAGGCCCATGATGGCGGCCTCTGTTGGTAGGCTTTGCATGTCTAGGCATGTTTTGTTGAATCTTTCCATGTAGTTGCGAAGACTTTCCCGATCTCCTTGCTTGATTCCTAATAGACTGGGGGCGTGCTTAGCCTTATCTTTTTGGATGGAGAATCTGGCCAGGAACTTTTTGGCTAAGTCATCAAAGCTTGAGATGGACTTCGGAGGTAGGTTGTCGAACCATCTAATTGCTGTCTTTGTGAGAGTTGTTGGAAAAGCTTTGCAGCGAACTGCATCTGAGGCGCCGGTGAGGTACATTCTACTTCTGAAATTGCTGAGGTGATGGTTGGGATCTGTAGTGCCATCGTATAAAGTCATATCCGGAAGTTTGAAGTCCTTAGGGATTTTGGTCTTCATGATCTCCCTAGTGAATAGATCTTGATCCTTGCGAGAGTTGTCTTCAGGGGTGGATCGAGTAGTTTTGGCTTTGAGATCGGCGTCGAGTTTTAGAAGTTTATCTTCTAATTCTCGGCGTTGCCTTACCTCTCCTTATAGACCCTTTCCAACTTCTCGTTGATGCTGGGTTTCTTTTTCAAGTTGCTTTAAACAATCTTGAAGCGCTTCTATCACTCCCGGATTTGATGAGTTTTTGTCCCTGTTAGATTCCGGGGTATCTTTCAGTGTATTGTCTGCATTTTTGTGCGGTGTTCTATCCTCTAGATCTGAATCGTGGTCGTTGTCATGGTCGTCCGCCATGATGATGGGATGACTTCCAACTTCCCTGGCAACGGCGCCAATGTTTCGAGGGTTACCTGAAACTGTAGGTCGATCTCGGACGAGATCTTCTGTACTAGTCGGAGATGACGTGTTCGGCTGGTGGATGGCGGCCGAAGCTGTCGTGTCCGACTTGTGGGACTGGCTGCACTGCTGATCCTTCGTCACTGGAGGGTGGGGGGTACCTGCAAGAGACTCCGATGCTTAAGTTAGCATGGGTATTAAGTAGGTTTTTAGTAGAATCAGAGTATGAGTTATACCTAGGTGCTCCAGTGTATTTATAATAGTGTGGATTGACCTTTTTAGATAAGATAAGTTAGTTATCTTATCTTATCTTATCTTATCTTTGGGTGAGGTCAGCTTATCTTCAAGGGAACCGCCTTTATCTCTATAGGCTTGGACTGCCTTTGGATTTGGGTCGTGTTCCTCTATTTGGGCCCTTTACTGGACTTTCCTGTCGATTTAGCCGAGCTCTTTAAGAAGAGGTCGGATAGCCTGACCTGAAGAGGTCGGTCGCTTTGTTACTGAACATCCCGGGTTGGATAGCTCGACCCAGGGTGTGAACAACGCCCCAAGCCTATTAGGAATCAAACAAGGAGATCGGGAGAGTCTTCAATCTTACATGGAAAGATTCAACAAAGCATGCCTGGACATACAAAGCTTACCGACAGAAGCAGCCATCATGGGTTTCATCAATGGCCTGCGGGAAGGACCCTTTAGTCATTCTACATCAAAGAAACACCCAACATCTTTAAATGAAGTACAAGAACGGGCAGAGAAGTATATCAATATGGAAGAAAATTCTCGGTTAGGAGAGACCTCAAAATCTGGATTCTCCTACTCCTCCCGGGATAAGGATAAAGAGTCCAAGAAAAAAAAGATCAACACAGAGAGAAGCCTAAAAAATACCACAACTACACACCTCTTCGGGTGTCTCTTGTGGACGTTTTCCGAGAAGTGTGCCACACTGAGAAGATTCCACTACCTCGTCCAATCAAAAGAAAAAAAGGAGGGGAAAATTAGACAAAATCCTGTGAATATCACCAAATCTACGGATATCCTACAAACGAGTGCTTCAACTTAAAGAATGTCATAGAAAAATTGGTAAGAGAGGGGTGACTAGATCGATACTTCGGCAATATGGATGAACCCAGAAAAAGAAGAAGGGATGAAGAAGTTGGACGAGCTGAACGACCACCCCGGACCCCGGAGAGGCACGTTCACATGATAAATGGAGGATTCGTAGGAGGAGGGATCTCCAAATCATCTCGCAAAAGGCACCTTAAAGAAGTATATCACGTTAGAGGAGGAGAAGAATCACCCGACCTCCCTACTATTACTTTTACCCAAGAAGACGCGGCAGGCGTCATCCCGGGGAACGATGATCCCATGGTCATTACTATCATATTGGCCAATGCCAACCTCCACCGCACACTAGTAGACCAAGGAAGCTCGGCAGATATCTTGTTTAAACCCACCTTCGACAAACTCGGCCTACAAGAAAAAGAGCTCAGAGCATATCCGAACAGCTTGTTTGGACTAGGAGACACTCCAATCCAACCCCTTAGAAATATCTCACTACACACAACCTTTGGAAAGGAAATCCGATCAAGGACACTCAACATAGGTCGGACAACGCTAAATCAGCTTGCTGCAGTAGTTTCGACTCCACATCTATGCATGAAGTTTCCAACCCCAGAAGGGATCGCCACGATAAAAGGAGACCAGAAAATTGCGCGACACTGTTACAACGAAAGTCTGAACCTTAGAGGCAAGGGAGAAGAAATCAATATTATTGAACTCGGAGGAGTTCGAAGTCAGGAAGAACTTCGTCAACAACCTGAGGGTGAGATCGAGGAAGTCCAGATCGGAGATATCTCAGATAAAATAACAAATGTTGGGGCAACTTTGAAAAGAGACATAAAGGAGTCTTTGATACAGTTCCTCAGAGACAATGCCGACCTCTTTGCATGGAAGGCCGCGGACATGCCGAGCATAGATCCCAAACTAATGTGCCACAAAATAGCAGTATACCCAGTGTCGCGGCCAGTATAACAGAAGCATCGGAAGCTCGGACTAGAGAGATCCCAAGCTGTGGAAGAACAGGTACAAGCTCTACTGGAGGCAGGATTCATAAGAGAAGTCAAGTACCCCCTATGGCTAGCCAACGTTGTATTGGTGAAAAAGTCAAATGGAAAATGGCGAATGTGCACTGATTACACCGACCTCAATAAAGCCTGTCCAAAAGATCTTTATCCACTCCCAAGCATTGACACTCTAGTGGATGCCTCGTCCGGATACAAGTACCTTTCCTTCATGGATGCTTATTCAGGATATAATCAAATCCCAATGTACCCACCTGATCAAGAAAAGACCTCATTCCTAACCCCAAAAGCAAATTACTGTTATGTTGTCATGTCATTTGGACTCAAAAACGCAGGAGCTACCTACCAAAGATTAATGAATAAGGTCTTCGCAGACCATATTGGGAAACTCAAGGAGGTATATGTGGACGACATGTTGGTAAAAACACAAAGTGAGGAATCATTACTGTTCGACCTCGCCAAAGTGTTCGACACCATCAGAAAACATGGCATGCGACTTAATCCCGCAAAATGTACCTTTGCAGTAGAAGCCGACAAATTCCTGGGTTTCATGCTAACACAACGAGGAATCGAGGTGAACCCAGATAAATGCCGAGCTATACTCAACATAAAAAGTCCGACCTGTGTCAAAGAAGTACAACAACTCAACGGAAGACTAGCAGCCTTGTCCAGATTTCTAGCCGGATCGGCCATAAGATCTCTTCCCTTTTACGCCATACTAAGGATGGGAAAGAGATTTGAATAGACCACAGAGTGCGAGCAAGCCTTCTAGAATTTCAAAAAATTCCTGGGACAACCACCCATTCTTACTCGACCAAGGGAAGGAGAAGCACTCATATTATACCTCGTAGTGGGAAGTCGGGCAATAGCCTCAGCACTAGTCAGAGAAGACGAAAATGGGCAACAACCCATCTTTTTCATCAGCAAAGCCCTACAAGGGGCCAAATTGAACTATCAAAAGATAGAAAAGTTCGCCTACGCTCTCATACTAACTTCTCGACGACTTCGCCCATATTTTCAAGCTCTCACCATCAAGGTTCGGACTAACCAACCCATGAAAGGCATTCTACAGAAGATAGACTTAGCTGGAAGAATTCTACAGTGGGCAGTTGAGCTATCTGAGTTCGATCTCCAATATGAAGCTTGAACGGCCATCAAGTCTCAGTATTTGGCCGATTTCATTACTGAGTACACTAACACCACGGGAACTCCTACAAAATGGAATCTCTATGTAGACGGCTCTTCAAACAAAACCGGGAGTGGTGCGGGCGTGATAATAGAAAATGATCAAGGAACCCAAATCGAACTCTCCCTAAAGTTCGAGTTCCCTGCTTTAAACAATCAGACCGAATACGAGGCATTACTAGCCGGTTTGAGGCTGGCCAAGGAGGTTGGAGTTTAAAAGCTTATCATCTTCAGCGATTCATAAGTAGTCACCTCACAAATAATAGGGAGCTACCAAGCTAAGGACCCTACCATGAAAAAGTACCTGGACAAAACCAGGGAACATCTCGGACAACTTGGGGAATATGAGGTCCGCCACATACCTTGGGAATAGAATGCTCGAGCTGATGCCCTCTCAAAATTAGCTAGCACCAAACTAGGAGGTAATAATAGAAGCCTCATCCAGGAAATACTGCAGAGTCCATCAATTTCAGAGGAAGAAAAGGTCCTAGCCATATCAGGATAGGATCAAGGATGGATGACCCCCATAATCAACTACCTCAAATCAGAGATACTCCCTGCAGATAAGAAAGAAGCAAAGAGACTAAGACGAGAGGCACAGTACTATACCATCATAAATAACATCCTATACAAGAGGGGGATCTCTACACCCTTATTAAAATGTGTGCCGACCTCCAACACAAAGGAGGTTTTGGAAGAAGTACACAGTGGCATATGTGGCAACCATCTGGGAGTGCGAGCTCTCTCTAAAAAAGTACTTCGAGCCGGATTCTTTTGGCCGACTTTGTAAAAAGAAGCAACCGAGTTCGTTAAGACATGTCCACCATGTCAGAAACATGCTAACTTCCACATCGCCCCACCAGAGGAGCTCATCAACGTAACATCACCTTGGCCATTCGCAAAATGGGGACTCGACCTCCTTGGACCCTTTCCCCAAGGATCAGGACAAGTCAAGTTCCTTATTGTAGGGGTGGATTACTTCACAAAATGGATTGAGGCAGAGCCCCTAGCCAATGCCACTGCTCAAAGAAGTCAGAAATTCTTGTACAGAAATATTTTTACAAGGTTCGGGGTTCCTTACTCCATCACCACGGACAATGGCACCCAATTCACAGACACAGGTTTCCGGAAGTTGGTAGCTGACTTGAAAATAAAGCACCAATTCACATCCGTAGAACACCCACAAGCTAATGGACAAGCAGAAGTAGCTAACAAAGTCATATTGGCTGGGTTAAAATGGAGATTACAGGACGCAAAGGGAGCTTGGGCTGAAGAGCTCTCACGAATCCTATGGGCATATCGGACAACTCCACACTCCACCACAAAAGAATCACCTTTCCGATTGGCTTACGGAATGGAGGCAATGATCCCAGTAGAAATCGAAGAAGGATCCCCCAGAATGATCTACTACAATGAAGAGGCCAACTCCCAAAATCAAAGGGAAGAGCTCGACCTACTCCCAGAAGTCTGAGAAAGAGCTCAGATTAGGGAAGAGGCGTTAAAGCGTCGAATAGCCTCAAGATACAATCGAAAAGTCGTCCAGCGAAGTTTCGCCCACAACGATCTCATTCTAATCCAAAATGACATCGGTACAGGTTGACCAGGAGAAGGAAAGCTCGCAGCTAATTGGAAAGGACCCTAACAAGTTACCGAGGTACTGGGAAAAGGCTACTACAAGGTGTCTGAACTCGAGGGGCGAGGGCTACCAAGGTCATGGCACGCCTGCAACATAAGGAGGTATTATAGTTAGGAGGTAATAAAGGTTTTAGGTCAAGGTGCACTCTTTCCTGAAAAGGTTTTTTAACGAGACACCAAGCCAAAATCTGCAAAACTGCCTGGCTTAGAAGGGTAAGCACCCACATGTATATATTTTGTATGCCTATATGTCTACTTTCTATTTGAATAAAACTTTTCAGATTCTCTACAAAAGTCTCCCTACCAAGACGCATTAATCTGAGTGCAAAAATTCATCGTCTGATTACAAAGCTACAGGTCGGCAAGGTGAAAACCAAATTCACTGCCCGATCACGATGAAAATCAAATTCATCGTCCGATGTCGACAAAGGTCGGTTGAGTGAGAACCAAACTCACTGCCCAATTTCTACAAAATCGGCAAGATGAAAAAGCGATAAAAACAGGTTAATGCAAGAAGTTATAAAAAGCAATCTATAGAAAGAGGCCTGACGAGGTCTGAGTAAAAATGGATTGCTAAAAATAACTTAGAATGGACCGACATGAAGAAGTCGGACCAATCGACATGAAAGCTACAAAAGTTATAAAAAGTAATCCATAGAAAGAGGCCTGACGAGGTCTGAGTAAAAATGGATTGCTAAAAATAACTTAGAATGGACCGACATGAAGAAGTCGGACCAATCGACAGGAAAGCTACAAAAGTTATAAAAAGTAATCCATAGAAAGAGGCCTAACGAGGTCTAAGTAAAAATGGATTGCTAAAAATAATGGAGAACGGACCGACATGAAGAAGTCGGACCAATCGACCAAAGTGACAGAGTTATATAAAGTAATCCATAGAAGAGGCCTGGCAAGGCCTAATTAAAAATGGATTACTAAAATAACTCGAGAAAGGATCGACAAGGGAAGTCAGACCAACGAAGGGCGTGCGCTAGAAGGGACACAGCTCTGCCCAAAAAGCCACGACTCCATAACAAAGCCACTAGAGTTGTTCAGACTAAACTAACAAAGTTCTACGAGAACACTAAAAAGTTGTCAAACAAAGCTAGCATCAAAAGCAGAAAATGAACAAACATAAGGCAATCAAAAAGAGGTCGGACAGCAAAATTCCAACACTCTAAAGATTCCTGGAAATGGAAAAATTGCAAACAAACATATCAAGAGAAACAAAGCTACTGTAATAAGAACTCAGAAGGCCACCTGAAAGTCGGCCTTAAGAGTTTGAAGGTATTTGTTTTTCCCAAATAAAATTGCTAAGAAAAGCAACCAAAATGTCAAAGCAAACCATGCAAAGTTACAAAAGTAAAAGAGTTTAAAAGCCCACAAACCGGGCTAAACGAATACATAAAAAGTCACAAGGGATCCAAGGTCTCCTCAACGGTGGTACCCTGGGTCATTGAGGGAGGAATGATCTTTATAGGAATCGCATCTACCGTCCCATCCCCTCGATTTAAGATTTCGACGTCAGGGTCGGACTCGGGGTGGCTGACCTCAGCAGCAGCAGTTGAAGCAGTCGCGTCAATAGAAGCTTTGATCGGCAGCTCTGAGGAAGGACCTTCCTCTTCATCTTCATCCGGCGCAAGGACAATCTTACCATTTTTAACAGTGTTATCCAAACTAAAAAGACTCAGGTCGAGCTTGGGAGCAAGAACTCGGACCTGAGCTTTTAGATTTTCATATGCGTCAGTCACACTGCCCACAAGGTGACCCTGAAGCTCAGCATAATCAGCATGGGCCGACTCAAGTCTCTCCCTGACCTCCAGCAACTCGCCATAAGTTCGAGTATAACTTTCCTTCGACTTCTTAGCTATCTCCTCGGCCAGATTCACAGCAGCCTCCGCAGCAACAGCCCTAGATTTCTCTTTCTCTACATCCATTTCCAACTTGGCCACTTTGGCGTCCAGCTCATCCTTCAACCCCTTGAACCTGTCATACTTCGACTTAGCTTCCAGCATAAAAGCCTTCGTCACATGGATGGGAGTCTTGGATTGAGAGAAACAAAGCTGCACCCATGTGCGCCATTCAAACACTACTACTGGTAATAAAATCCAGGTGGTGCAGGATGGAAACGTCATCCATAGGAAGTTGGCCATAAGGGGAAATCTGGTTATCAACAAATCCCACAGCATCAAAGTCAGGGGCATCCAGATTATAGGGTTTATTCCGAGGGTTACCTGAAATTGGAGGTCGATCTCAGTTGAGATCTTCTGTACGGGTCGGTGCCGACGAGTTCGGCCGGTGAGTGGCGGCCGGAGTTGTTATGTCCGACTTGTTGGACTGACTGCACTGCTGATCCTTGGTCACCGGAGGGTGGGGGGTACCTGCAAGAGACTCCGATGCTTAAGTTAGCACGGGTATTAAGCAAGTTTTATGTAGAATCAGAGTATGAGTTATACCTGGGTGCTCCAGTGTATTTATAGTAGTTGTAGAGTGACCTTTCTGGATAAGATAAGTTAGTTATCTTATCTTATCTTTATCTTTGAGTTGAGGTAAGCTTATCTTCAAGGGAACCGCCCTTATCTCTATAGGCTTGGACGGCCTGTGGATTTGGGTCGTGTTCCTTTATTTGGGCCCTTTATTGGGCTCTCCTGTTGATTTGGCCGATCTCTTTGAGAAGAGGTCGGCTAGTCAGACCTGAAGAGGTCGGTCGCTATGTCGCTAAACATCCCGGTTCGAACTGCTTGACCCAGGGTATGAACAGTGCCCCTGCTTGAGCTCGGTCTTCTTTTTCGAGGTTGAGTCCTTGACTTCGGTCCTTCTATAGTGGAGCCGAACTCAAGCATTTCGTCGATTTTTCCCTTTTTGTAGAATCTTTTGAATGCAGAACGTTTTTCTCTAAAAGCGCGCGCTTTCACGTCAGTGCTTTGGAAACGTGTAAGGGTTTAATACTTTCATTAATTAGCATTAATTGCCCCATTTTTCCTTTGAAGCTTTTGATTTTTGAAAACCCAGAAACGGTTTCTCTTCTTCGCTCCTTTGTAACTTCTTCACATTTTCTTCCTTTGTTCTCTCGCTCTCTGTTTTTTGCCCTCATTTCTGCTCTTTCTCTCGTTGCGGCATTGCTCGACGAATTTTCTGGGCAGCTTCCATTTTTACGCCTCCCTCTTTCCTCCGAAGCTTCTTCCTTCTCCAGGTGAGTTCCATTCATATTTTCTTTCTCTTTCGTTGCTTTTGTGATCAAGTTTTAATTTTTCTTTAGAGAAAGTTTGGATCTTTCTGTTTTCCGCTGTGCCTGATCACCGTGTGTTTCGTAATTTCTTCGTCTTTTGCATGGTCTCTGTTGCTTGATGTCTTTAGGGTTTTTGCACGTTGCGAAATACTTTTGATTTTGAAGCTTTGGAGTGATAGTTTTGTTTGATTCTGAAAAAAGGTCGCATTTTTGATGATTTTTGCCTGGTATGTTTGCTGTTGTTTCTTGCTGATAGACTGTAGGAAGATGATTTTCTATTTTATGTTTTGTCTTTCTCCTGTGGAAAATGCTTGCTGTTTGAGGTCTTCTATTCTGTTTGCGAGACGCCGGGACGTAAGTAGATTTTCCTTGATACCTCGCTTTGTTACTGCCTCCAAAGGATGCCCCAGGAGTTTCAGTTTGAGTCTTGGGGTTTCCTTTTCTGTGTATTCGTCCGTCGAGATGTTTTTGAGTAATCCGTTCTTCTTTTCTTTTGTAGGGTTTAGTTGGCCTCATGTCTTCCCGAAATAACGTTGTAGAGATGCCTTCCCAGGTTCCTGAGGGTATAGCCGATTGGGTGGACTCGATGGTTCTTATGTGTGTTTCTCTGGTTGATTCTGAGTTTTGTGCACAGCTTAGACAGTTTCATAGTGTTTGTAGTAATTCCAGTGATGAGAAGAACTATGAGCTTGTCCCTCCCTCTTCTGATGAGAGAGTCTGCTTTTCTACTCGGGTTGTTGATGATCGCCCCTTCTTTTATGTCTATGATTTTTTCTTCGGTCCGCTGGGTATCACCCTTCCTTTTACTCAATTTGAAACCGATCTGTTATGGTCCTGTAATGTTGCCCCCTCTCAACTTCACCCCAATTCCTGGGGTTTCATAAAATTTTTCCAATTGTTGTGCAATGGTTTTGGTATTCCTGCTTTCCAATCTCTCTTTTTCTATCTGTTTGTCTTGACTAAGCCCGGTATGGTAAAAAAGAAGTCGGCTTGGGTCTCCTTCCTTTCCACCCAGGGAAAGAAGGTCTTTTCCATGTTTGACGAGTCGTTCCATGATTTTAAAAACTACTTTTTCAAGGTCCGAGCTGTTGAAGGAGCTCGGCCCTTTTTTCTGGATGAAAATGACAAACCTGCTTTTTCCTTGGAATGGCAAAAAGATGTGAGGGTCTCCAGATATGCGTGGGAAATGTTGGATGAGGCTGAACGAGCCTTTGTGACTGTCTTGGAAGACCGCTGGGGTCATCCTCCTCATCTCGACACAAAGAAATTTCTAACCAATCCTTCTCTTCTTCAAACTGAACTGGGTATCTTGTGTTTATCTGTTTATGTTGCTTGTAGCTGTCTTTCCGATTTATCCGACTTGTAGCTTAATTTCTGTTTTATCTGCAGAGGCGATGAAGAATAATGAGGCTATGAAAGCTTTTAAGAGGGCGCAGAGGGCGACTGCTGCCAGGAATATTGCGGCCAAGGCGACTGGGGAGGGGTCCTCCCAAATGCGCGAGAAGCCATCAGTGCCAAGTTCTGCTGGGGTAAAGAAGGTGGTCCCTACACCCCGAGTCCGTTTGGTGGATCCTCACCCTACTTCTGCCGCTCCATCTGTTGCTCCTCCCAATAAAAAACAAAAAACAGCCGAGCCCTTTGACCTCGATGCTCCTGATTTCAATGCCATTGAGTTTGTGGATCAGCAAATCGGTCCCTATGGCTCCCTCTCTACGGATGATGTGTCCATCCTCCATCACTTGGAATTTATGGCCCGAAATCACGTAAAGATGGTGTATATGGCTGCTGCCATATATCGGACTGCTCAGAATCTCCCTCTCCATGCCACTAAAGTGTTTATAGAGGAAGCAAAACAAGAGTTTGATCGGATGAGAGAGTTGAAGGAGGAACTTGAGATAAAGGTAGCCAAGCTAGAGAAGGACTTAGAGAACGAGAAGGCGAGTTCTCAATCACTGGCAGCTTCTTTGAGGTTGGCTGAGGACACAGCCATGATGCACAAGGATAGTTACGTTACATCCTATCGGGAGATGTTGCGTTTGAGGGAGGAGCTCGACAATGTCCGGGAAGATTATTCTGAGCTTCAGAGTCATCTCGTTGGCAGTGTGACTGCAGCTTACGAGAACTTGAAGGAGCAAGTTCGGGTTATTGTTCCCGAGGCCGATCTCACTCCCTTTAGCCTGGACAACATTGTCAGGGATGGCAAGATTGTCCCTGATGATGGGGATGATGATGATGAGGTCGATCTCCTCCCTGTGTCTTCTGCCAAGGTGTCAGCGCCTACTGTTCCTCCTGCCAAGGTCGACCCTCCCGCTTCTGATCCTGACTGTCAGATTTTAAACCGGGATGATGGTACTGTGGATGCTGTTCCTCTCCAGGCTCGCCCTCCTTCTCCTCAGACTGATGCTGCTAAGAAGCCTTCTGACCTTTAGCTGATTTACTTTGGATATTTTTGTAGTTGGCCCGGCTTGTGGGCTTTAAAACTCTTTAGTTTATTTTGTTGACACTCTTTCTGGTTGCTTGTTTAGCAACATTATTTAAAAACACAATCGAATAGCTTCTGAGCTTTTGGGTCTGACCCTAAGGCTTTTATGTCACATTTGCTTGCACCTGTTTTAGCTTCTTTGGACTGGTTTGTTGTCGATGCGTGGATCTGTTTTAGCAATCCATGCCCGATTTCTTTGCCTTTTTCCAGGTAGTTGACCGATGTCAATTATTTAAAGTAATCTTCTCTTTTGGACCTTGTTCAGGTCTCTTTTAGAGATTACTTTTATGACCGGTTTGTGGGAGACCGGCCTCTTTATGTCGATTTCTTCTAAGTTACTTCGTAATCCTCTTTCTTGGACCTTTGTTAGGTCTCTTTCAGGGATTACTTTTATGACTTTCCATTGTAGGAGACCGACTTCTTTACGTCGATCTCTTCTAAGTTACTTCGTAATCCTCTTTCTTGGACCTTTGTCAGGTCTCTTTCAGGGATTACTTTTATAACTTTCCGTTGTAGGAAACTGACTTCTTTATGTCGATCTCTTCTAAGTTACTTCGTAATCCTCTTTCTTGGACCTTTGTTAGGTCCCTTTCAGGGATTACTTTTATAAATTTCCGTTGTAGGAGACCGACTTCTTTGTCGATCTCTTCTAAGTTACTTTGTAATCCTCTTTCTTGGACCTTGGTTAGTCTCTTTCAGGGATTACTTTTATAACCTTTTTATTTTGGGCTTGACTTTGTTAGGTCGAGCCCTTCTAAGTTAAGGTAATCCTCTTTAATAGGGTTGGCCAGACCTCTTTCCAGGGTTTACTTATAACTTGGGTTGACTTGGTCCGACTTCTGGACGTCAGCCAGTCTTTAAGTTATTATTTTAGCTATCCGTAAGACCTCGTCAGGTTCTTTTTTGGATTGCTTTCGATAAATTTCTTACATTATTCTGTGTTCATCTTTGCCGATTTGTAGAAAGTGGTTGGCATCTTTGGATCGTCCTTTTGGTGAATCGCGTTTTCACATTTATCGGACGGTTTATTTTTATCGTGGTCGTGCAGTGAAATTGTTTTTCACTTTCTGCCGACCTGTCGCTTTATAATCGGACGATGAATTCTTCATATTAATGCGTCTTGAATTCTTTGTAGAATATCTAAATAAGCTTTATTCAAAGTAAAAGTGCAAATATATACATGTGGGAATTTTTTC
This sequence comes from Arachis ipaensis, assembly GCF_059453495.1. NCBI lineage: Eukaryota > Viridiplantae > Streptophyta > Magnoliopsida > Fabales > Fabaceae > Arachis > Arachis ipaensis. The sequence goes on from NC_142436.1 coordinate 118,403,168, forward strand.
ATCCCTTTAAGTCGGATAGTGTTTGGGTCTCAGCTTGGTGCCTTATTAAAAAACCTTTTCAGGAAAAAGAGTGCATCCAATAATGAGATTTGTTACCTTCCTAACTGTAGTATCTTCTTAGGTTGCAAGCGTGCCACGATCTGGGAAACTCTCGTCCATCAAGTTCGGACAGTCTGTAGTAGCCCTTCCCCAGTACTTCTACGACTCGGTAGGGTCCTTTCCAGTTTGCTGCCACTTTTCCTTCTCCTGGTCGAGTTGTTCCGATATCATTTCAGATTAGGATGAGATCGTTTTCTGCGAAACTTCTTGGCACTACCCTTTGATTATATCTGGAAGCCATTCGACGTTTTAGAGCTTCTTCCCTGATCCGAGCTCTTTCTTGGATTTCAGGTAGTAGGTCGAGCTCTTCCCTCTGAAGTTGGGAGTTTGCTCCCTTATTGTAATGAATTACTCTAGGCGATCCTTCCTCAATTTCTACTGGAATCATTGCCTCTATTCCGTATGCTAACCGGAAGGGGGATTCCTTCGTGGTGGAGTGCGGCGTTGTTCGATATGCCCATAGGACCAGTGAAAGCTCTTCTGCCCAAGCTCCTTTTGCATCTTGTAATCTCCGTTTTAATCCGGCCAATATGACTTTGGTGGTAGCTTCGGCCTGTCCATTGGCTTGTGGATGCTCCACGGAGGTGTATTGATGTTTTATATTTAAGTAAGCTACTAGTTTTCTGAAGCATGCATCTGTGAATTGAGTGCCATTGTCTGTGGTTATTGAATATGGAACCCCGAACCTTGTGACGATGTTTCTATATAGGAATTTCCGGCTTCTTTGAGCGGTGGCATTGGCTAGGGGCTCTGCCTCGATCCACTTTGTAAAATAGTCCACCCCTACTATGAGAAATTTAACTTGTCCTGACCCCTGGGGGAAGGGGCCGAGAAGGTCGAGCCCCCACCTTGCAAATGGCCAAGGGGAAGTTACGCTGATGAGCTCTTCTGGCAGGGCGATGTGAAAGTTGGCATGTTTCTGACATGGTGGGCATGTCTTTATAAATTCTGTAGCTTCTTTCTATAGAGTTGGCCAATAAAACCACGCCCGGAGCACTTTTTTGGCGAGAGCTCGTGCTCCGAGATGATTGCCACAAATGCCGCCGTGTACTTCTTCTAACACTTCCTTCGTGTGGGAGGTCGGTACGCATTTTAGTAATGGTACTGAGATCCCTCTTTTGTACAGGATGTTGTTTATAATGGTGTAGTACTGTGCCTCCTTTTTTAGCTTTTTTACCTCTTTTTCTTCTGGGGGGAGTGTTCCTGCTCTGAGGTAGTTAATTATGGGAGTCATCCATCCTTGGTCCTGGCTTGTTACGGCTAGGACTTTTTCCTCTTCCGAGATTGACGGGTTCTGTAATATTTCCTGGATGAGGCTTCTATTGTTGCCCCCTGGTTTGGTGCTGGCTAGTTTCGAGAGTGCGTCAGCTCGGGCATTTTGTTCTCGGGGTATATGGTATATCTTATATTCTCCGATTTGTCCGAGCTGTTGCTTGGTCTTGTCCAAATACCTTTTCATGGTGGGATCTTTGGCTTCGTAGCTCCCTTTATTTGTGATGTGACAATTTGTGAATCGCTGTAGATGTTGAGTTTCCGAGCTCCTACCTCTTCAGCCAGCTTCAAACCAGCTAGCAGTGCTTCATATTCTGCCTGGTTATTTGAAGCCGAGAACCCGAACTTGAGGGAGAGCTCAACTTGGGTTCCCTGGTTGCTTTTTATTATCACTCCTGCGCCGCTTCCAGTTTTATTTGAAGAACCGTCCACATAGAGATTCCACTCTGTGGGGGTTTCCAGGGTATCTGTGAATTCTGCGATAAAGTCGGCCAGATATTGTGACTTAATGGCCGTCCGAGCTTCATATTGGAGGTCGAACTCTGACAGCTCAACTGCCCATTGTAGAATTCTTCCTGCTAAATCTGTTTTCTGCAATATTCCTTTCAAGGGTTGGTTAGTGCGAACTTTGATGGTGTGGGCCTGGAAGTAAGGGCGGAGTCGTCTAGATGTTAGAATGAGAGTATATGCAAATTTTTCTATTTTCTGATAGTTTAGCTCGGATCCCTGTAGTGCTTTACTAATGAAGTAGACGGGTTGTTGTCCATTTTCATCTTCTCTAACTAGTGCTGACGCTACTGCCCGGCTTCCTACTGCGAGATATAGTATGAGTGGTTCTCCTTTTTGTGGTCGGGAGAGGATAGGCGGCTGTCCTAAGAACTTTTTAAAGTCTTGGAAGGCTTGCTTACATGCTGTCGTCCACTCGAAATGCCTTCCCTTTTTTAAAGTAGCATAGAAGGGGAGAGATCTTATCGCGGCTCCTGCTAAGAATCGGGATAGGGCTGCCAATCTCCCGTTGAGTTGTTGTACTTCTTTGACACAGGTTGGGCTCTTCATGTTGAGTATGGCCTGACATTTGTCTGGATTTGCTTCAATTCCTCTTTGTATGAGCATGAAACCTAAGAATTTGCCTGCTTCTACCGCAAAGGTGCATTTTGCTGGATTAAGTCGCATGTCATGCTTTCTTATGGTGTCGAACACTTGGGCCAGGTCGGACAATAGTGTCTCTTCACTTTGTGTTTTTATTAGCATGTCGTCCATGTAGACTTCCATGATCTTTCCAATGTGATCCGAGAAGACTTTATTCATTAGCCTTTGATAGGTAGCTCCTGCGTTCTTGAGACCGAAAGGCATCACAATGTAGCAGTAGTTTGCTTTCGGTGTTAGGAACGAGGTCTTTTCTTGATCTGGTGGGTACATGGGGATCTGGTTGTATCCCGAGTATGCATCCATAAACGAGAGATATTTATATCCGGAGGAAGCGTCTACCAAAGCGTCGATATTTGGGAGTGGGTAAGGGTCTTTTGGACAAGCCTTGTTGAGATCAGTGTAATCGGTGCACATTCGCCACTTCCCATTTGATTTTTTCACCAAGACAATGTTGGCTAGCCATGGGTATTTGACTTCTCTTATGAATCCTGCTTCCAGTAGTGCCTGGACTTGTTCTTCCACAGCCTGGGATAGCTCTGGCCCGAGTTTTCTTCGTCTCTGCTGTACCGGTCGAGATCCTGGATAGACCGCCAACTTATGGCACATCAGCTTTGGGTCTATGCCTGGCATATCTGCGGCTTTCCATGCGAAGAGATCGACGTTATCTCGCAAGAATTGTATTAGTAATTCCTTTGAGTCTCCTTTTAGGATTGTGCCGATATTAGTTATTTTTTCCGAGGTATCCCCGATCTGAATCTTTTCTATTTCGCCCTCTGGTTGGGGACGAAGTTCTTCTCGTCGTTGAACTCCGCCCAGCTCGATTGTGTGGAACTCTTCTCCTTTGCCTCTGAGGTTTAGGCTTTCGTTATAACAGCGACGTGCCATTTTTTGATATGCTTTTATCGTGGCTATCCCCTTTGGTGTTGGGAATTTCATACATAGGTGTGGGGTCAAGACTATCGCGCCGAGTTGGTTGAGTGTTGTCCGACCTATGAGAGCATTGTAAGCTGAACTTACGTCGACCATGATGTAATCTATTTTGAGGGTCCTGGATTGGTTCCCTTTTCCGAAGGTTGTGTATAGTGGTATGTATCCTAGTGGTCGAACCGGGGTGTCTCCTAGTCCGAATAGGCTGTTTGGATATGCTTGAAGTTCTTTTTCTTCTAAGCCGAGTTTATCAAAGGCTTTTTTGAATAAGATGTCAGCAGAACTCCCTTGGTCTATTAAGGTGCGGTGTAGGTTGGCGTTTGCTAATATGATGGTGATGACCATGGGATCGTCGTGTCCTGCGATGATGCCGGATGCGTTCTCTTTAGTAAATGTTATTGCTGGGATGTTGATTGCTTCTTCCTTTCCTTCGACATGATATACTTCTTTGAGATATCTTTTGTGAGAGAATTTGGAGATCCCACCTGCTGTGAATCCGCCATGTATCATGTGGACATGTCTTTCTGGTGTCCGAGGTGATCGTTCTGTTCGTTCAGTATCTTCATCCCTTCGTCTCTTTCTTTGATCATCATCTCGGGTGGCCAGGAATCGATCTAACTTTCCTTCTCTCACCAATTTTTCTATGATATTTTTTAAGTCGAAACATTCATTTGTGGAGTGTCCTCGGACTCGATGGTATTCGCAATATTCCTTTCGGTTTCCTCCTCCCTTTTTGCCTTTGAGTGGCCGTGCTGGGGGGGTTTTTTCTATATGGCAGACTTCTTTGTATATCTCGACCAAGGATGCTCTGAGAGGGGTGTAATTATGGTACTTTTTGATTTTCTCCCCTTCTCGATCTTCTTTCCTTTTGGATTCCTTGTCTCTATCTCGGTAAGAGGTCCCTGGTTTTGAGGTCTCTCCTAACCGAGCATTTTCTTCCATGTTGATGTATTTTTCTACTCATTCCTGCACTTCATCTAAGGAGGTCGGGTATTTTTTTGATATAGATTGGCTGAAGGGTCCTTCTCGTAGGCCGTTGATGAGTCCCATGATGGCGGCCTCTGTGGGTAAACTTTGTATGTCCATGCATGTTTTGTTGAATCTCTCCATATAGTTACGGAGGCTCTCCCGTTCTCCTTGTTTGATCCCTAGTAAACTGGGGGCGTGCTTGGCTTTATCTTTCTAAATGGAGAATCTAGCTAGGAATTTTTTAGCTAGGTCATCAAAGCTTGAGATGGACTTTGGGGGCAGATTATCGAACCATCGAATGGCTGTCTTTGTGAGAGTTGTTGGGAAGGCTTTGCAGCGAACAGCATCTGGGACGTCGGTGAGGTACATTCTGCTTCTGAAGTTACTGAGGTGGTGGTTGGGATCCGTGGTGCCATCATACAGGGTCATATCCAGGAGTTTGAAGTCTTTTGGAATTTTGGTTTTCATGATTTCCCTGGTGAACGGGTCTTGCTCTTTGCGTGAATTTTCTTCGAGATTGGCCCGAGGGGCTTTTGATTTGAGATCGGCTTCTAATTGTTGTAGTTTTTCTTCCAACTCTCGACGTCGCCGCATCTCTCTTTGTAGATCCCTTCCGATTTCCCGTTGTTGTTGAGTTTCTTTTTCCAGTTGTTTTAGGCGATCTAGGAGCGCTTCTATTGCCCCTGAATTTGGCGAGTCTTTGTCTTTGTTGACTTCCAGAGTGTCTTGTAGCGTGACATCCGCGTTCTTGTGCGGTGTTCTCTCTTCCAGACCTGAATCGTGGTCGTTGTTATGGTTATCCGCCATGGTGATGGGATGACTTCTAGGTTCCCCGGCAACGGCGCCAATGTTCTGAGGGTTACCTGAAACTGGAGGTCGATCTCGGTTGAGATCTTCTGTACGGGTCGGTGCCGACGAGTTCGGCCGGTGAGTGGCGGCCGGAGTTGTTATGTCCGACTTGTTGGACTGACTGCACTGCTGATCCTTGGTCACCGGAGGGTGGGGGGTACCTGCAAGAGACTCCGATGCTTAAGTTAGCACGTGTATTAAGCAAATTTTATGTAGAATCAGAGTATGAGTTATACCTGGGTGCTCCAGTATATTTATAGTAGTTGTAGAGTGACATTTTCTGGATAAGATAAGTTAGTTATCTTATCTTATCTTTATCTTTGAGTTGAGGTCAGCTTATCTTCAAGGGAACCGCCCTTATCTCTATAGGCTTGGACGGCCTGTGGATTTGGGTCGTGTTCCTCTATTTGGGCTCTTTATTGGGCTCTCCTGTTGATTTGGCCGATCTCTTTGAGAAGAGGTCGGCTAGTCGGACCTTAAGAGGTCGGTCGCTATGTCGCTAAACATCCCGGGTCGAACAGCTTGGCCCAGGGTATAAACAGGGTTCAACAGTCCTCTGGTTCTTGGGTAGAAGACTGGCAGCAGAAGGAGAGGTAGCACCAAAGGTCGACTGGGTGAGGATCAGAAGAAGCAAGGCGAACCTGGGGAGTTGGTATGACTCTCCTCAGCCCAGAGGTGTCTGAGGTCGACCTCCTCAGAGTAACTCTCGAAGATCCCTCCCCAGAACCTTTGGCCGAGATGTTCTGGGCTGCAGTCGCCTTCCTCGCACTCTTAAAGGCCTTCATGGAATCACTAGTCTTCACCATCTCTGAAAAAGAAAGCAGCAAAGTCAGAATTACGAAGTAAGAAAGGGATGGATTCACAAAACAAGCAAATAAAACAAAGGAAAAAGATAAAGAGGAACCGGCAACCACCCAATTCAGCTCGGAGAAGGGAGGGATCCCCTAAGAACCTTTTTGTGTCGAGGTGAGGAGATTCCCCCCAATTCTCCTCCAACACATGTACAAAGGCCTGCTCGATTTCATCTAGCATTTCCCAAGTATACCTAGACACTACCACATTCTTTTGCCATCGTAAGGGGAAGGCAGGCTCATTATTCTGTTCGAAGAAGAAAGGCCGAGCTCCTTCAACAGCTCGGACCTTGAAATAATAGTTTTTGAAATCCCTAAAAGATTCGTCGTACATAGAGAAAACTTTCTTTCCCTGGGCAGCTCAGAAAGAAATCCAGGAAGCCTTCTTCTTAACTGCCCAGGCTTCATCAAAACAAAAAGGTAACGAAAGAGAGTTTGAGAAGGTCGGACACCCAGTTCTTGGCACAACAGTTGGAAGATTTTATGAAGCCCCACGAATTCGGGTGAAGTTAAGAAGGAGCTACGTTGCAGGACCACAACATGTCGGTCTCAGAGGAAGTAAAAGGAATGGTGATGTTCATTTGGCTAAAAAAGTAATCGTACGCATAAAAGAAAGGACGTTCCCCCTGAGTCAGAGAAGGAAAACAAACTCTCTCATCAGGGTCAGGCGCTACCAACTCGTAATTTTTCTCTTGATCTCTACTACTACAAATCCTATGATGATTCCTAAGTCACGCACAGTATTTAGAATCAACCACAGTAACACACATCAAGACAAGAGAATCTAGCTAGTCAGACATGCCATCTGGGATCTTAGTGGACATCTCGACAATGTTTTTGTGGGAAGACATGGGTCAACTAGTCCTACAGTGAGAAAAAAGGAGAATGGGTTACTAATCAAACAGCTCGGGCAAATCAGGAAATAGCTCGGATAAATATGGAGATAACTCGGACAAATAGCATGCGAACGTTAGAAGTCAGCAGTAAAAGGAAACCCAAGACTCACACCAAGGTCCAGAGGCATCCTTTGGAGGCAGTAACGAAGTAAGGATTCAGGAAAAATCTTGCAATTTAAACCCTAAAAACACAAAATATCAATCCTTCTCTGACAAAGAAGATCCATACAAAAAAGCGAACATCAAGCATGCAGAAATCATAAAAAAGATGCAACATTTTTTTAAATTCAAAGCCCATTACTCCAAGATACAGACAGAAGAAGATATACGCATAAAGAAATCAAGTAAAAGGGGCAGAAACAAGCAACAAATCAAAGAATCCCTCAAGGCGCGCATTATAAGCACAACGACGCAGAAAAAATTCAAACTTTTCAAATCCAAAAGATCAAAACTTTTTCATGTCCAAACAAACACAAGCAATAAAAAGAACGGCGTAAAAGAGAGAGAAGACGAAAAACCAACCTGCAGTGGAGAGGAGATGATAAACGCTCAGAGACCAAAGTAACGACGAAACCATGCCAAACAATCGCTTTCCGAGCAAAGAAAGAGGGAAGCACGAAGAATGGAAAGATTTGAGAACGAAAGAACGAAGCGCCAGCAAGGAGTCTAAGAGAAAAGTGAAAGAAGAAACTGAGGGAAGAGGCTTTGAAATTCAAAATGGAAGATACAAAGAGGGAAACAAAGGAAACGGCAAAGAGTTAATGAAGTTTTTGACCTTTGCAAGTTTCCAAGAAAAGCCAAACGCACGCCGTAATTAAAAGAAGGAATGTTTCGCATTCAAGCCACTAAAAGGAGTTCTACAACGAGATCAACAAAAGAATGCTCAAGCTCGGCTTTTCCCAAAAAGAGATCGAAGTCTAAAAAGACACGACCTCAAAAGGAAGACCGCACTCAAGTAGCGGCACTGTTCATGCCCTGGGTCGAGCTGTATGACCCAGCTGATTAAAGACAAGTCAACCGACCTCTTCAGGTCTGGATTCCCCGACCTCTTCTTAAAGGAGTTCGGCCAGATCGTCAAAAGAGCCCAAAGCAGGCCCAAACGAAGGAGCACAGCCCAATCTAAAGGCAGTCAAAGCCTAGAAAGATAAAGGCGGTTCCCCTTAAAGATAAGATGACTTCACTCAAAGATAAGATAAGATAAGATGACTATCTTATCTCCAGAAAGGTCACTCCATACTACTATAAATACACTGGAGCACCCAGGTATAACTCATACTCTGATTCTACTAAAAATCTGCTTAAAGCCCATGCTAACTTAAGCATCAGAGTCTCTTGCAGGTACCACTACCCTCCGGTGATCAAGGATCAGCAGCATCACCAGATCCAACAAGTCGGACACGACAGCTCCGGCCACCACAGCAGATCTCATCCGAGATCGACCTTCAGTTTTAGGTAACCCTCGGAACAATTTCGCTTCCAAATCATTAAATATCAAATCACCATCGATTTACTAAAAATCGACAAAACAGTATGCATGGAGAGTTCCATGGTATATATTCATAGGCATGGATAATAAGTGTCGCTTTTTACTATGCGGCGTATTTTGAACTTTTAATTGAGTGGGACTAAGGTTCTTGGCGAATGTGTTGCGTACTGAAAGGAGCATGAGTGAGTAGTGTATGATAGAATTGGTCAGATGTAACTTTTGGAATTACGTTCATAAGTAAATTTTAACCATTTAAACGTTTTTTTGTCCAAAGAATTTCTGGTCGGTCTTTATTATTTTTTGGGGATGAGTGGGACAGATTTTGAGGAGGAATAATAAGCATAAGAATAAAGTGACAATTACGTTTTTGAAGATTTTAATTTTTAATTATAATTTAGTCTTTTACAATAATAAAGTTTGAGATTTTTAAGTAAGAATAAAAAAATTATATTATTTTAGTTTGGTGACAATCTAATTGTCACTTTACTCTAATTAAGCATAATAAACAAAAAAAAAATATTACCCTATCCCAACATTACTTATAAACGATTAACCCACAAAAAAAAAAAAAAAAAAAAACATAATATGCCACAAATAACATAAATTGTTACCCTACCTTTTCTGTTTCTTAGATTGTATAGATTTTTTAGTTGAAATCAATGAAAAAAAGAGTAAAAATTTTAGGTGAAAAATCTAGAAATTTTAGCTATACGAACAAAAATTACTTTAAACTGTGCAAATTTTTCAAGGGACTAACAAAGAAAATGTACTAAATTTTTACGTGAAAATATAAAAATTTTAGCTATACAAACACTCAAAGTACTCTTAACGTGGGCTTGATTTTTGTATAATAAAATTATAAAATCTGAAACTAAATTAAAAATGTAACTCTAGACTTGATTCTAATTAATTCTAAGCAGATTTATTCGTATTTTGATTAGTGTCCGAATTGAAAGGAAACAAGGATTTAAATCTATTTCTAATTTGACAATGCAACATTGTTCGTTATCATGGCCACAAATTGAGCAACAAGTTAAGAACCAAAAAAAAAAAAAAAAAAAAAAAAAATTGAGCAACAAATTCACTAGTCCAGTATCAGTTGATGGTGTAAGATTATTCTTTGTATGGAACATAACCTTTAAGTCAACAAAATTATTGAACTAGTTTTAATTTTGGATTTAAGATTATCTAAATAAAATTACTAGTCGTAGTCATAAGGAAATTAGTGCTAATTAATTCATGAGAACCACCACCCAGGTCGATATTTAATTAATTTTTTTCAAATATTTTTATTTTTAATAAATTTTAATTATTAAATTATTGCTTAAATTTTTATTTTTCTAAAATAATTAATCTTTATTTCATATAGTTCATTTACATAAAAATTCATGGTAAATTCTAATAAATAAAAATAGAAATTAATTTGTCAATTTTTTCAAAAAACATTTACGTGATAATTAATTTTTTTAGCAAAATAAATATTAGTAACTGACTTAATAATTGAAATTTGTTGAAAATTAAATATTTTGAATTCAAACATTTAAAAAAAACTAGTCACAAATAAAAAACATTTAAAAAACTAATTTAATTAATTAATTTATTGTTTCGTGGATATAGGTAAATAATTAGTTATGTAACCTATAGATTTTTTTTAGCTCATTGTAACATATGTATTAGAATAGTAATTAAATATTTAAATAATTATGAACTTTTTTTTTTGCATGCATGTTGGAAAAAAATTTCAAATTACCTCATTATTTAATTGTAATTCCATTTACAGACCCAATTCAGATATCAGTTCCTTGTAATCCTCATCATATTGTTTTTGGTCACATCACTCACCATTTTTTCCTACATATCAACCATCTGCCATCCAAACTCCAAAGCATCTTCGGACAAAATTTTTCCAACAATTACTCATTCCCACCAATTATCCAACCAACGAAAAAAGTTGGAGTGAACCCATTACACAATTCGGGCCCATCATCCAAAAATAAAAATTAAACACATATGTTAACAGAAGAAACACACACCTCTTAATCAGCTTTACTTAGCCGCAGTCACCCGGAATAAGTACTGAACCAACGCTGACACCACCTACTACTACTGCCTCCTTCGGGATTTATGAAACCCTGCAAAATGCAGGAAACCACACACGCGTCTAACACAGCATGTAAGACAGGTCAGATCCATGTGTATGGATGTTTAATTTAGTCCATACCTTAAAATTTTCCTATAGCAATTTGATTATCTGAATGTACTCATAAATATCCTTGATTATATATTGAAATTGGGATATTAAAAGCGTTGATATTTTTCTTAAAATATCTTTCATTTTATATCAATCAATCAAACAAGATATTATTTTTAATATTTGAATCAAAGAAATTTTTTAATTATAAAACATTTTCCATTTTCACTAATTGAATCTTTATTATTTTTATACCTATTTAATAAATAAAAGGGCAAACTATTAATATACTAGCATATATAAATATTTTATTTATAAAATTAACTATATGATTATTCACATCAAAGTGACAGGATTATAATGTGAAAATGTCATCATTGTTAAATGATGCATTGCTAATTAATTTTGGAATTATATTTATTCGAGAGAATTTTTTTTTATCTTCAATAAACTTAGAACTGAAATTTTATTATTAAGTCTGTTCCTGCGTGAGAATGGATATTCTGAAGTATAGCTTGTCATGTTAACGCTTGAATTAGTTTTTCTTGAAAAAAGGGGATGGAATGTCATTTTTTTGTATGAGAGGCGGCGTTGGACACCTGCAAAATTAGGAAGCATCGATACGACACGTGATATGGACACGACACAACACGAATACGTCGACACGTTCTTTTTATAAAAAATTGGATACAACACGTTTAGGATACATTGTGAATTAAAATTTAAATAATATATTAAATTAATAAAATATCATATTGTAAATATAAGAGTAAATATAGTTGCATAAAAAAGTCTTAAAATTATGTAATTATTAAAAAGAAAATAAAAAACTTTAATCTACTCTTGCCATCTCGCTAACAGAAAATGTATCAATTTTTTCTCTTCCAAGTCCATCATCCGCAACACCACAGCTTCAAGTCCATCATCCTCTGTATCTTCTTCTTCTTTAATATAATGCAGAGAACTAAGAACGGCTAAGCTAGTGAGTAAGTAAGCCACCAAAAACAAACGATAAGTAGATTTAGGTTTTGATTTATTAATTATTTTATTTTTAAATTTAAATTTTGATTTATTTTTATTTTAAAATATTTTAAAATTAAAAAGAGAAAATCAGTTAATCGGGCATAATCACAAAATCAATTGCAGATTTGCGGCCCAGCAGAAAGATTCGTCTCATGAACATCTGAATCGGGTTGGACTCGTTTAGATTTGTGACCGCTTCACCAAAATTCTGCACCGCAAGAAGACATGCCGCCAATACGCTCATTTGACGTATCCACCGCGTGTCGACGTCGGATTCGCATCCGACACGGATACGCCGGCACCATGAGCGAACCCGTGCTTCATAGCTGCAAAGAGACTCCAACGCTCAAGTAAATAAGAGCGTGAGATATTCAGAGTAGAGAGTAGAATGAATTGTGTACCTGTGACCTATTAGGTTGTTAGTATATATTGAGTTACTCTGAAGTGGTTATTCGTATCTTTGTTGCTAGTTTTACGGAGTCTTTTGTTAATGCTCCGATATTTGAGATTCTGATGGTTTAGTTGGAGAGATTTTCGGAGGGTTATCTCTTTTAACAGTTTTTCGATTCCAAGCTTTTGCTGGGTTAGGTCGGTTTTGGTGGTAACAGATCATAGCCCCCAAGCTAGACCTGTTTTGAGGAACTGAGCTATAACAGGTTGAGCTTCAGAGGTATAGGTCGGAATCGGAGATAGTTAAAGCCCCCCAAGTTCAACTTGGTTTTTGCGAATTTTGAAAAATAAGGAGATGCTTGGGTTTTTCGCGGCAATTTACGTGGAGTTATTTTGAAGAGAGAGAAGGTTTTGGAAAAGATAGGTTCATTTAATGCTTGTTGGGTATTGAAACAATGATAATTTTTTACTGTTGATTTGTAATGTACCTTTGTTCATTGACGGACAGGGTTTGTTGTGATGTTTTAACTTACTGAAGATGTGGGTAGTGGGCTAGTGGGTTGTTTTGGTTGGACTCTTTGAATATTTTGTGCTTTTACATCTCTTGTGTTTTTTCTGAAGATGAGTAAGAAAGGTTAGTTATTCTTACTTGGTTTTTGTTTGCTTTATTGCTTTCATTTCGTTTTTGAGATGGAGAAAAGGAAAAAAGGTTGTGGTGGGGAGGGCTGTTAGGGGTCAGGGTAGAAAGAAAGTTAACGAGAAGAACAAGATTGCGGAGGAAGTTTGGGTATGGGATCCTAATGATCCTTTCGCGTGGGTGGCTGAGTCGGTGAAAGAGTATGCTTCTGTTTTTTATCAAAGTTTATCTCAGTTAGGTTTAGCATCTTTGTGGGTTAGGGAAGGTGGCGGTATAAGTCTAAAATTTTTGTCTTGCAATGCTGATGATCGCGTATGTCATCGTGGTGAAGGGTTTGAGTTTTTCTTTATGTATAATTGTGTCTTTGTAGACCTAGGTGTTAGGTTTCCCTTTACTGAGTTTGAATGTGGAGTGTTGATGCAGCTTAAATGCGCGCCCTCTCAATTGCACCCGAACTCATGGGCTTTTGTTAGGGCGTTTGAGGTGTTAATGGAATATCTTGAGTTCGAACCATTGCTGGAGGTGTTTTTTGCTCTTTTTCAGTGTAAGGGTGTGCAAAGGGGGTGGGTGGTTGAACTTGGCCAGTGCTCCTGGTCGAGCTGTATTTAGCTTGTATAAGTCATCTTATAAGGGGTTTAAATCAATGTTTCTGAAAGTTAGTGTTACTGAGGATGAGTTTCCTTGGTATGTGGATGACTATTTGCTTGAGAAGTTTCCTTTATTTTGGTATCCTAGACCTAGGCAGATATTGGGGATGGATGAGATAAATATAGAAATGAAATGGTGGTGGAATTTTTGGCTAACAGTATTTCCTCTTCCGGTTTGTTGTCTGTTGTGGAGCTTCTTGAGTGGGAGTCTGATAAAGATACTGTTTCAGAGTATATAGGTAAAGATTTTGTTTGGACTCGCCTGCTTTATTTTATGGTTTTTGATATGTCTCTTATATTTGTGTTTTGCAGTTGAGAAGGCTCCGAAAGTAACATCGAGTAGTTTGAGAGCGTTATTTCGATCGAGGAACGTGGATAAAGAGGGGTCTAGTAGTCATGCGAAGGATGAGAAAGGAGCTGAGGTTAATCAACCATCTCCTACAAAGAAGGTAAGTTATAAACAAAAAAGGGGAGATGGAAAGAAAGAAAAGGTGGTCGGTTTGGCTGATGACAAAATTGGCGGGAAGGAGGTCGACTTGGATCAGGCGAAGAGGTTTACGAAAAATCAAAAGGTACTGCATGGTTATAAGGGAGATGAGGATCTCACCTCTCTGTGGAGCGAGCACTTTCCTCTGTCGATGGTTGCTGATGAATATTGTCAAAGTCTTGCCGATGTCAAACTGGTTCAGGAGGTTGGTGATATTGGCGTTTGTCAATATCTTCAGGTATGATGTCTTTGCTCATCTTTCTTTAGCAATATGTCAGTTTGTGTTGGTTTGATTTGATTGTTTGTTGTTTTAGGTGATGGGAGCTCGACTGATGTCTCTCAGCCGAACTCAGGAGTTAAAACATGACAGGGACTCGTTTGACAGAGCTACTGTAGACCAGCTGATGCAGGATAATTTGGATAAAGCTAACAAACTTCGCACTGCTTTGGACTTGGTGCACTCTTTGCAAGAGAAGCTAACTACTGCCAAAAATGTCGGAAAGAAGTTTGATGAAGAAAAAGCTGTATTGGAGGCTAGGCTGGCTGTACTGGTGGCTGAGAAGAAAGAGCTCGAGACTAGCAAAGAAGACCACGGCCTCAAGATGTTCGCTGCTGGTTTTGAGAGGGCTGTTGAGCAAGCGAAACTTCTGGCGCCTACTGGTGATCTATCTGCAATGGATCCGTGTAAGGTTGTTGTTGGCGACGAGTTTGTTGATGATGATGAAGATGGTATTGAGGAGGAAGGTGAGAACCCAAATGTTTAGTTATTTTCTGTAGTAGTCTTTTGTTCTTGCGTTTGTGTTTTGGAACTTCTTGTTTATAGGCGAAAATTGCATTGATGTAGTTATTTTTGTTTGGAACTGTTGGCTTGTAGTACTTAGCCAAAAGGATTTGATATTGTTAGAATTCGATTGCATGTTTAAATTACATGTTTAGTTGTGTGATTTTCTCGTGTGAAGAATCTTTTTGAATACTCATACTTTGAGTTAGTATTATTTGTTGGTAGTGCTCGGCCGAGTAGGACAGATAATTTATTATGGAAAGTAGGTTATGTTTGTTGTATTGTAAGATGATAATTGAGAAAGTGTGGGGTGGTGTGCCTCATTAAAACCTCTCCAGCAAAACCCTCCTTAGGGATAAAAGCTGGTAGTAGGAAAAAAAGTGCATCACCGTGCCTGGCTTATAGACTAACTGAAATACATTCTTAAAGAAGATATGTTCCAATTGTTTGGTAGGATAGTTCTATCAAGTGTTTGTATTTTGTAGGCTCCTTTGCCGAAGACTTTGTGTACGCGGAATGGTCCTTTCCAGCTGACACTTAGTTTGCCGTGTCTTGTTGGCTTTCGTAGATCTTCTATTTTCCTGAGTACGAGGTCGCCCTCTAAGAATGCTCTTGGTTTTAGTTTTTTGTTATATTTTCGAGCTATAGCTCGTTTTGTGGCGAGTTGTTACAGAGTTGATTTGTTTTGGTCTTCTTCGACGAGGTCAAGCTCTGTTGTCGCCTTCGTTTATGTTCTCGGTCCTAGGAGATTGTAGTGAGATTTCAATTGGTAGCATGGCATCACATCCATATACCAGCCTGAAAGGAGTTTCTTTTGTTGATGATTGTTCTGTTGTGTTATAGCTCTATAATACTTCTGGAATGAGCTCAGCCCATTCTTCTTTGGAGTCTTCGAGTTTCTTCCCGAGTCCCTATAGAATAATCTTATTGGCAGCCTCAGCTAAGCCGTTAGTTTGTGGATGTTCTACAGATGAGAACTGTTGAACTATGTTTAAGTTTTGTAAGAATGTTGTGAATTTTTTATCCACGAATTGTCTACCATTGTCAGTTATAATGGATTGAGGAATACTGAATCGGGAGAGTATGTTTTTCCATAAAAAAGAAATCATTTTTTCGGAGGTTATTTTTGCCAATGGTACTGCTTCTATCCATTTTGTAAAATAGTCAATAGCAACAATTAAAAATTTAACCTGGCCTAGTGCAGGTGGGAAAGGTCCGAGGATGTCCAGCCCCCACTTATTGAATGGTCAACTTACCTCAGATGAGTGTAATTGCCCGCCTGGATTGTGAATGACTGGTGCATGACGTTGGCAGTGGTCACAATGTTTAACCTTATACATGCAGTATTGTTGCAATGTTGGCCAGTAGTAACCTGCTCGGAGGATCTTGGAAGCTAAGCTTCGTCCTCCTATGTGCGTTCCGCAAACACCTTTATGAACTTCATTCATTGCCAATTTAGCTTCTGCCGTGTTCAGGCATTTTAGATGAGGTCTTGTAAAGCCTCGCTTGTATAGTTCAGTGCCGAGTAGTGTGTAAAAACTGGCCCTTCTTTTGAACTTTCTTTTGTTATGGACTCTATCAGGTATATGACCTGTTTATAGGTAGTGTATGAAAGGTCGTCGCCGGTCTTCTTCTTGTGAGATACTCTAAATTGCTATTAGCGAAACACTAGGTTCATTAAATGTTAGTTGAGATAATATAGATGTTTTAGTTTGAGTTCTGGTTGTTGCTAATTTTGAAAGGATATATGCTCTATCATTTTTTTCCCGAGGTATATGGGAAATTTCAAATTTTTGAAAACCCTAGACAAGGTTATTAACAATAGCATTATACTTTTCCAATAGTGGGCCAACCTGGAAGTTACCTGTTACCTGCTTTACCACAAGTAAGGAGTTATATTTGACGTGCAATTGTGTTATGCCTATTGTGTGGGCTAGCTTCAGTCCTGCTATGAGTTCTTTATATTCTGTTTGGTTGTTGCTTACATGGAAGGTGAATTGTAGAGACTGTTCTAAAGCTTTGTCGTGTTTGTCCTCAAGCAGGATTCCTGCTCCTGAGCCTTTGTTGTTTGAGGCTCCATCAACGTATAGTGTTCATGTGCTCTCTGTGGGATTAGATTCTTGTGAGGTGAGTTCTACGATGAAATTGGCTAGCACTTGAGATTTTATTGCTCCTCAGCTTTGGTACCGGATGTCGTACTTAGATAGCTCAATCAACCATTTAATCAGTCTTCCAGCCAGCTCGAGCTTCGTCAGGATTTGCCAAAAGGGTTGTTCTGTTCTGACAATGATGGTATGACTCTGGAAGTAGTGTCGCAAACATCTGGTCGTTGTTACTAAGGCCAGGGCGAGCTTTTCTAGTTTTGGATATCTGACCTCGGCGTGTTGGAGGAATTTGCTAACAAAGTATACTGGGTGTTGCTGCTTTCCTGTTTCTGTTACCAAGACAGAACTGATAGCATGGTTAGTAACAGATAAGTATAGATATAATGGTTTACCAGGCTCTGGTTTTTGCAGAATGGGCGATTCTAATAGTATTGTCTTAAGCTCAGTGAATGCTTCCTCGCACTCCTTGGTCCGCTCAAATCTTGCTTGTTTCCTCAATGTCCTGAAGAAGTGATATGATCGATGTGCTATACGAGGTAGAAATCTGGCCAGTGCTGCTAGCCGACTAGTTAGTTGTTGGACCTCTTTGACCGTCTTGGGGCTTCTCATGTTTAGGATTGCTTGACATTTTTTAGGGTTGGCTTCAATACCTCGGCAGGTGAGCATGAAGCCGAGGAATTTCCCTCCTTACACTCCAAAAGCGCATTTTTCAGGATTGAGTTTCATGTTGTATGTGCGAAGTTGTTGGAAGATCTCTTTTATATTATCTATGTGATTTGTAGCATGTAATGTCTTTGCCACCATATCGTCAACATAGACTTCTATGTTTCGGCCAATTTGATTTGAAAAGATTTTGTCCATCAACCTTTGATATGTTGCACCTGCATTTTTGAGTCCGAAGGGCATGACCTTATAACAGAAATTACCATTGTCAGTGATAAAAGCAGTCTTATCTTGGTTAGCCAAATACATTAGTATTTGGTTGTAACCAGAATAGGCATCCATAAAACTTAAACATTGGAAACCGGAGGAACTGTCAACTAGTTTATCAATGCATGGGAGGGGGTATGCGTCCTTTGGACAGGCCTTATTAAGGTCTGTATAGTCCATAAACATCATCCACTTACCATTGTTTTTTCTTACCATTACCATGTTGGCTAACCAGGTGGAGTATTTGAGTTCTCTTATGATCCCGGCATTGAGGAGCTTTTTGGTTTCTTCTAAAGAAGCTGCCTTTTTATCTATTCTGAGGTGTGTTTTCTTCTGGGCTATAGGTCAGATAGATGAATTGATTGCCAATTTGTGACAAATTACATTGGGATCTATCCATGGCATGTCAGCTGGGGTCCACGTGAATAGGTCAACATTTTTCCTGAACAGCTCGGTCAGTTGTTCTCGTTCCTCATTTTTCAATGCGTTGCCGAGGTATGTATATTTGCCCTCCTCGGCTATTAGTTGGACCTTTGTGAGGTCGTCTGTTGGCATCGGTCGTTCTTGGTGATTGGTTCGAGGGTCTAAGTTAGCCAACGGGGGTAATTGTTTTGAGTTGTATATTGATTGGACATATTGTTGCTCGGGTCGTCCCGAGTATTCAATTTTCAAGCTGGCGTTATAGCACTGCCTGGCTTTTTTTTGATCTCCATGGATTGTTACGACTTTGTTATCCTGCGAGAAAAACTTGACATACAAATGCACAGTAGAAATAATAACATTGAATGCATTCAAAGAGGGTCTGCCTAGAATTATGTTGTAAGGACTTTTGCAATCAACTACTAGGTATTGTATATCAATAGTTTTACAGTCAGGATAGTTTTCGAGTACGGTCTATAACTAGATATATTCTCGGATAGAAACTCGCTCACCTAAGAAACCTACCAGTTCTCTGGATGATGGTTGTAGGGCTTTTTCACTTAGCTTTATCTTCTGAAATGTTGAGTAGAATAGTACGTATGCGCTACTCTCCGAATCCATCAGGATTTTCTTGGCTAATGGCTCGCCAACCTGCGCAGAGATAACAATGGGGTCGTCGAGATTGTGGTCGGTTGCCTTATAGTCGTTGGGGAGAAATGATATCCCTGGTTTGTCTGAGTTGATAGGTTGAGACGAGGTTGATGCCGTCATGGTCATCATAGCTCCGTAGGATCTCTTTCTGGCCGAATTTGTACATCATCTTCTTGCAAAGCCACCAGAAATGCAATTTATTATTTTGCGAGGTGGATTAATATCACCGTCTATCTTTTTCCCTTTATCTCAGAGATTGTTAGTCGTTTTGGGATGTTGGCCGAGGTCTTATGTGTTTCGCTTTCATCCTTGGCTTTCGATGTATTTGTTCAGTAGGCCTTAGCGGGCCAACTTTTCGAGGAGATCTTTTGCTATTACACAATCATCTATGGTATGTCAGTATTTCTGATGGAAAGTATAGTATTTGGATTTGTCTACATATCACTGGTCTTGGTATGTACCAGCCTTGTTCGGAGGCTTGATGAGCTTTGAATGCATGATGTCTTTGATGATGTCTTTTCTTTTGGTATTGAGGGGAGTGTAGCTATCGAATTTGGGTGTGAGTCTGAACGACCTTTGATCTGTCTTGCTGTTTGAATACTTGATTTGCTTTTCATCCTCTCTGTTCGAGGTGGGCTTTTCTGCCTTTCGCAGTGCTCGGAATTCTTCTATCTCGATCTGCGTTATCGCTTTTTCTCAGAATTCGGTTAGGATTTTTGGTTTTGCTATGACTATGTTTTTTGGAATTTCCCAGGGTGGAGTCTGCTTTTCAGGGCATCGAGGTGGACTTCTGGGTTCAGGTTGGGTATTTCGTTGGTCGCTTCAGCAAATCTGGTTATGTAGTCCTTCAGGCTTTCATTCGGCCCTTGCTTAATAGTGCTCAGGTAGTCAGAATTGTGCACATATATCTTGGATGCATTGAAGTGGTTGACGAATTAGTCGGCTAGTTCATCGAAATTAGAGATAGAGCCTTCAGGGAGGTTGGAGAACCAAATCAGGGCGGCTCCATCTAAGAAAGTTGAGAAAGTGCGACATAGGATTGGGTCGGACTCTTTGTTCATGAACATCATGGTATAGAATTTGGTGACGTGGATGTCTGGGTCTCCTATTCCCACATAGGGTTTCAGGGTCATTGGAAGGGTGAAGTTTTTGGGCATCTGAAAGCTCATGACCTCTTTTTTTAAGGGATTAGTTCTTTTGGTTACAGTTTTCGGGGGATTATGTATGGTGTGCTTTGCCTCCGACGTGTGTTTGTCATTGTCATCCTTGTTTTCAGTGTTCTTGTGCTCTCCTCCTTTACTTTGACTGCTTTGCTTTTGATGTAAGAGCTCGGCCATTTTTAGATTCTCCGCCCTGAGATATTCGTTGATGGCCAGTAGTTCAGCCGAGTTATGGTTTGAAGGGGCATTGCTGTGAGCATCCGCCATATGTCGTGACCTGCAAAGAAAAGAAGAAAGTACAGAAAATACATAAAGAGACGTGGGGTTACAAAATCTCAGGCCCCACGGTGGGCGCCAAATGTTCTTTTGTGAGAATGGATATTCCGAGGTATAGCTCATGCTAACGCTTGAACTAGCTTTCCTTGGAACAAGGGGGTTGTTCATACCCTGGGTCGAGCTGTCCGACCCGGGCTGAGTCGACCGACCTCTTCAGGACAGAACTACCCGAGCCCTTCTCAAAGAGCTCGGCCAAATTGTTACAAGGAGCCCAAGCAGGCCCAAGTAAAGGGACGTAGCCCAATCTAAAGGCAACTACGGCCTAGAAAGATAAGGGCGGCTCTCCAGAAGATAAGATGACTTCACTCAAAGATAAGATAAGATAAGATAACTATCTTATCTCCAGGAAGGTCACTCCACACTACTATAAATATACTAGAGCACCCAGGTATAACTCATACTCTGATTCTATAAAAAACCTGCTTAATACCCTTGCTAACTTAAGCATCGGAGTCCCTTGCAGGTACCACCACCCTCCGGAGACGAAGGATCAGCATCACCAACAAGTCTAACAAGTCGGGCACAACAGCTCTGACCAATACAGAAGATCTCGTCTGAGATCGACCTACAGTTTCAGGTAACCCTTGGAACAGGGGTGGAACGTCGTCTTCTTGTATGAGAGGCGGTGTTGGACACCTGCAAAGAGACTCCAACGCTCAAGTAAGTAAGGGTGTGAGATATTCAGAGTAGAGAGTAGAATGAATTGTGTACCTGTGACCTAGTAGGTCGTTAGTATATATTGAGTTACTCTAAAGTGGTTATTCGTATATTTGTTGCTAGTTTTACGGAGTCTTTTGTTAATGCTCCGATATTTGAGATTCTGATGGTTTAGTTGGTGAGATTTTTGGAGGGTTATCTCTTTTAACGGTTTTTCGATTCCGAGCTTTTGTTGGGTTAGGTCGGTTTTGGTGGTAACGGATCAGAGTCAAATACATGTATTGTCTAAAGACATTATTTGTGGTTGGTATTAAACTTATCAAAAATTTATTTATGTTAATGTATTGTAAAATTTATCGACAGACAAACTATATTATGTTATAATAATATAATTTGGGTATTGGATAAAATTAATATGAGCATTGCAATTTGATTAAATAACATGTATTTTTATTTATAAAAATGCTATTCGTACATTACAATCAGTTACCAATATATTTATGAAATATATATATATATATATATATATATATATATATATATATATTTATTTATTAGTTACTAATTTTATTTATTTTCAATATGTATTTGTATTACAACGTATATTTTATACTGATCACTGACTTTAGTAACTGATTTTTGTGTACATGTAGCATAATCTTTTTATTTATTAGTAAACTTTGTCTATTATCATGTTTAATGACTTAATTTTTTTTCTTGGAATTTAGTAAACAAGTTTCTGATAATAATGACGAACATGAAAAGTATGTGCTTAAGGTATGAAAATATTCTAATAATTCTACAATAATATTTTTCTCAAAAAATAATTGATACTTTAAAGATATCAAATATATGGAATTAGAGTACTTTGGTTTTTAGAAGAAAGTTCAGAAACAAAAAGTGTTCATAGAATATGTTAGAATAAAATTTATTATGGTATATATCATGCCCGACCTTTGACATTTTCTTCGTGGGATAACATGCACCTCGATCACCCTGAAATCTTATCCTACTCCCACCTATCAATGAAAATGTACAGATCGACGCCTACTACCGGATGACAAATGATTGTCCAAAACCCTGTAAAGGATTTGCGATAATTCAGATCTCCTCCCCAATCAGTATTTGCAAAGGCAAGAAGTTGAAAGTGAGTAGATTTTGTAAACAAAATTCCATGATTGACTGTACTTTTGATGTAATAAAGTATGCGCTTGACACTTCTTCAGTGTAGAACAGTTGGGTTATGCATAAATTGAAACACACAATTCACTGTAAATAATATATTTGGACGAGTCATTGTAAGGTACTGCAAGGCACCAATAATAGCTCTATACCCTCTAAGATTTTGAAAAGGCTCAGAATTATTAATATCCAATTTAGCATTCGATACCATTGGATTGGCAGTGGCTATGCTTGATCCATGTTGAATTTCCTTAATAACTCATTTGCATACTTTGGTTGAGTTAATAGGATCTATCCTTGAGGTAGATAATTTGCTTCGAGGCCAAGAAAGAAGCTAAATCTCCCCAAGTCCTTCAAAGGAAAAACTGTATTGAGTTTAGTGATCAATAATTCCAACTCTTGAGCATTATTTTCTGTATCAATAATATCATCTACATACACAAGAAGATAAATAACATAGGATGATGTAATTTTCATGAACAATGACACATCTAATTTAGCATTTACAAAACTAAACAGTTTTAGTGTGTTAGATAAAGTATTAAACCAAGCTCTTGGAGCTTGTTTTAAACCGTAAATAGCTTTATTTAAGTCACACACTAATAAAGAAGTAGAGACAACATAAGCCTCTGGCTTAACATGTATACTTTTTCATCTAATTTACCATTAAAAAATACATTATCAAAGTCAAACTGCCTAATATTCCATCCTAGAGAGACAGCAAGAGTCAATATAATTCTAACTGTAGTTGGTCGCACAACAGGACTATAAAATTGATAATAATCTATTCCTTCATTTGGTGAAACCTTTTGGCCAAGGATCTCTTTTTATAGCAAACACCCACTTACTATACAAAATTAAAGCATTTGGTAGAGGTTCTTTAAGTGTCCAGGGTCTAGATTTTAGTAAGGCCTTATACTCCTGATCTATAGTAGCTTCCCAATGAGGAGATGTAGAGTCTATTTTATATTTTTTGGTATATTATTTATAAGATCAAACGCAACAAGTTTAGAGACAATTAAAGCAATAGAGAAGTTTTGTTTAGCTTTAGATCTTGTGGTCATGTTATGAGTATTACTGGATGATATAGAAAATAGTTGAATTCAATTCCCTTAATTGGTATTTAAATCCTCTCTTATCCCTCCCTCCATCCCTATTATTCCGAGGGTTACTTGAAACTGAAGGTCGATCTCGGATGAGATCTTCGGGTCTGATCAGAGCTGTTGGGTTCGACTTGCTGGATCTGGAGATGCTGCTGATCCTTGGTCACTGGAGGGTGGTGGTACCTGCAAGAGACTCCGATGCTTAAGTTAGCACGGGCTTTAGGCAGATTTTTTAGTAGAATTGGAATATGAGTTATACCTGGGTGCTCCAGTGTATTTATAGTAGTGTGGAGTGACCTCCCTTGAGATAAGTTAGTTATCTTATCTTATCTTTTTGTGGGTGAGTCCGCTTATCTTTTGGCCAACCGCCTTCAGGTGGGCTGTGATCTTCTGCTTTGGGCCTGCTTAGCCCCTTATCGCGATTTGGCCGAGGTCTTTGGGAAGAGGTCGGTGACGAGCCAACCTTATAAGAGGTCGGTTGTTCTTGTCTTCGTCCAACCCGGATCGCATAGCTCGACCCAGGGTATGAACAGTGCCCCTGCTTGAGCTTAGACCTTTCCATGAGATCGTGCTTTCTGAACTTTGATCTCTTTGGGGAATTCGTGCTCAAGAATCTTGGCCCAATATGTTCTTCTATTTGCGAGATGTGTTTGAATGAGAAGCGTTTTTTGCTTTCGCTCCTTTATTGCCGCGTTTGTTTCTTGAAGGGGTTACTTTCTTGGGAATACACACGCGCTTTTAATGCCTATTGATTGGGCTTTCATTTTGTTTTGCCGTTTCTTTTCCCTCTTTAAACTTTTTTTTGAAATAAAAGAAGAGGTTTTGCTCTTAGTTTCAGTTTCCTTCTCCTTTCTGTTTCGTTTCGTCCTTTAATCTTGCCCCTAAGCTCGTTTCTTTCCTGAAGTTTGCTTTTGGTTTGTTCGTGCATTTCTCTTGCTCAGTGAAAGAAGCTTCCTTTTCTTCATCCCCAAGATCATTCCTTTCTTGGTTTTTTGGAGCTTCCATTATCTTTAGTGAAGATTGTTCGTGGCTCGCTGGTTTGCTCGTTTTAGCTTCTTCCACAGGTTGGTGCTTTCGCTTCACGTATTTTTATCTTATGTGTTTTGATCATCGTGTTTCTCTGTACTTTACTGCTGCATGCTCTTTTGTATAAATTTTTTTATCTTGCTGGGCTTTTTGATAGCTTTCTGGTGATTACGTTTCATTGAAGTCGCGATCTTTTAGTCTTCATTGCTTGGTTTGGGGGAATGTAGGCGCTTTAGGTGAACCTTTTTTCTTTTTGGTGAAGGGCCTAGGGTTTTGATCTCCCTATGGGTTTCTTCCGCATCTGTACTGCCTCCAAAGGGTGCCCCTGGGTCTTTTGGTGTTTGATTTCTTTGCTTTGCATGGATCCTGGGGTGCCCTTTTGCTGTCATACTTGTTACTTGTTGGTTGTTCCTTTGTTTTTTATTGCTGTCCGAGTTGTTTTTGGTAATGACTCCTTTTATTTTTCTTGCTGTAGGTATAGTTGCTTTATGTCTTCTCGTAAGAACATTGTCGAGATGTCCACTGACGAACGAAATTTTGCTAGTAAAGAATTTCACAAATAAGTTCTCGTTGCTAGTATAGTTTCTAAACCAACAAAGAATCCTTTCGTACAAAAACTTGTTTGTCACTAAAGCAAACCCAATAAAAATAAACCGAAGTATTTAAACCTCGGGTCGTCTCTCAAGGAATTGCAGGGAGGTGTAGTTATTATCGGTTATGAGATTGTAACTTTTTGGGATTTTGAATATTGAACATGGAAATTAAATGATAAGAAAATAAACTAATAATTAAGAAAACTCTTGGCAAGATATGAGAATTAGAAGTCCTATCCTAGTTATCCTTATCAACTGTTATGAGAATTGTTCATTGCTCCCACTTGGTTAACCTCTAACTATGAAGGTAAGTCAAATGGATAAATCAATATGAATCCTCAAGTCCTAGTCAACTCCCAAGGAAAGACTAGAGTTATCGGAATTCAAATCAACTAGCAACTTTCAATTATCAATCAACAAAGGAGTTTGATAACTCAAGAGTCTTCAATTACTCAATTCAAGCTAAGAATGTAAAAAGCTAAATTAAAATCATAAATATGAAATACCTCAAATTGTATTAAATATAAAATTAAATCTAACATGGAGTTCATAAACCAAATTGGGAAAATAAATAAACCAAAGTACTAGAACAAATAAAAGTAGAAGAGAAACTAAATTAAAGGAACATTGAACCTGGAATTGGGAAGAAATAAACCTAAAACTAAGAGAAATTCTAAAACCTAAAATTATTTGAATGAATGTTGTGTCAATTGTGTCCTGAGTCTCTGCTTGTCCCCTGGCTTTAGTCTGCATTTCTGGGCCAAAAACTGGGTCCAAACTCAGCCCAAAATCGCCCCCAGCATTTTCTGCGATTTCTGCAGGTAGCGAATGTCACGCGTACGCGTCAGTCACACGTACGCGTTGTTTGGAGATTTTCCTTGTCATGCCTACGCGTCAGGCATGCGCATGTGTTGCTGTACTTTTTTCGCCTTTCACGCGTACAGGTCAGATACGTGCACGTGTCGTTCCTCGCTGGTCAGCTCCTTAGTTTCTTGTGTTCCTTCCATTTTTGCAAGCTTCTTTTCCATCTTCTAAGCCATTCCTGCCCTATAAAGCCTGAAAACACTTAACGCACAGATCACGGCATCGAATGGTAATGAGAGAGGATTAATAATTAACAATTTCAAGGCCAAAGAAGCATGTTTTCAATCATAGTACAGAATTAGGAAAGAAAATATAAAACATGCAAATTATATGAATAAGTGGTAGTGAGAGAGGATTAATAATTAACAATTTTAAGGCTAAAGAAAAATGTTTTCAATCATAGCACAGAATTAGGAAGAAAAATGTAAAACATGTGAATTATATGAATAAGTATGAGTTTAGTGGATAAAATCCACTCAATTAAGTACAAAATATACCACAAAATAGTGGTGCATCGTCCACCAAGGTCCCTACTGGTACGGCCGATTGGCTAGACTCCATCCTGATGTGTGTTACCGTAGTTGATCCTGAGTACTGTGAGAAACTTAGGCGCTTTCATAGGGTCTGTGAGTGTAGGGAAGATGAGAAGAATTATGAATTAGTATCGCCCGACCCTGAGGAAAGAGTTAGTTTCCCTCCTTTAGAACGGACAGAGCGACCTTTCTTTTATGCCTATGACTACTTCTTTTCCCAGCTAAATATTACCATTCCTTTTACTACCTTCAAAACCGAGCTCTTGTGGAACTGTAATGTGGCCCCTTCGCAACTTCATCCGAACTCTTGGGCCTTTATAAAGATTTTTCAGTTGCTGT
The DNA here is from genome assembly GCF_059453495.1 of Arachis ipaensis. Classification (NCBI taxonomy): domain Eukaryota; kingdom Viridiplantae; phylum Streptophyta; class Magnoliopsida; order Fabales; family Fabaceae; genus Arachis; species Arachis ipaensis. The sequence continues at coordinate 118,429,721 of NC_142436.1, forward strand.
GTCGAGAACTAGGTGTTCATCCTTCCCAGTCTCTTTTCCTTTACCTGTTTCTTTTGACCAAACCTGGAGTGGCTAAGAAGAAAGCTTCTTGGATCTCTTTCTGAGCTACCCAGGGCAAGAAATTGTTCTCAATGTTTGATGAATCTTTTGGCGACTTTAAAAATCACTATTTTAAAGTCCGAGCTGTTGAGGGCGTTTGCCCTTTCTTTTGGATGAGAATAATGAGCCGACCTTTCCTTTATGGTGGCAAAAAGATCCTGTAGCCCTAAAATACTCTTGGGAGAGTTTAGGTGAGGTAGAACAGGCTTTTGTGGATGTTTTAGAGGAGCATTGGGGAGAACTTCCTCACCTGGATACTAAGAAGTTTTTAGGAGATCTTTCCCTTATTTGTGCTGAGCTAGGTAGCGTCCGACCTCTTTCTTTACATATAGTTTTCTATTCTTATTTGTGAATTTATCCTCTTTCGACTGTGTAATTATTTTCCTGGCTTCTTTTCAGAGATGGTTAAATCTTCGGATACTATGAAGTCCTTTCGGAAGGCCAAGAAGGCGATGGCGGCCCAAAATCTGTCACATAAGACGTCGAGGGAGGGGTCTTTGGCATAGCTGCCTCCGAAGAAGCCAGCGGCTGAGTCTCAGGGTCCGAGGAAGATTATCCCGACCCCGAGAGTTCGGGCAGTTCTGTCCAACCCGTCTCAGATGACCTCTGGTGCTGCCTCCTCTCCTACTGCTACTGGTCCTCCTCCCAAGAAGAAAAAGACTGTTGGGACTTATAACCTTAATGACAAAGAATTTGATGGTGTGGCTTTTGTCACAGAATTGATAGCTCCTCATGGGAAAGTCCCTCTGGACGACATTTTGATCCTTCACCACCTTGACTTCATAACGAGCAACATCATTCGGATGGCCAATATTGTTGCGGCCTTATCCCGAATTGTCCAGGAGTCTCTGGTTCATGCTTCCAGAGCTTTTATGGAAGATGCTAAGTCTGAATATGATAGGATTAAGACTTTGAAAGACAAGCTAGATGCCAAGGTGGCTAAATTGGTGCTTGATGTAGAAAAGGAGAAGGATTGGGCTACTGTGGCGGAGGCAGCTGCTAATCTGTTCGAGGAGGCTGCTAAGAAGTATAAGGAGAGCTATACTCGGACCTATGGTGAGCTATTGGAAGCTAAGGAGAGTCTTCAGTCTGCCCAAGATGATTGCCGAGCTTCAGGGCCATATGGTGAGCAATATGACCGAGATGTATGAAAATCTAAAGGACCAAGTCTGTGTTCTTGCTCCCGAGCTCGAACTCTCGTTATTTAGTATGGAAAATGTGGTGGAGGATGGCAAGATCGTGCTTGCCCCAGATGATGAAGATAAAGTTCCTCCTCTTGTGCCACCACCTAAGGCTTCCTCAGCTTCCGGTACTGTAGCTCCTTCTGGCGAGGTGGTCCCACCTGAGCCCAAGCCTAATGTGGAGATTCTAAATGAGCCAGATGGAGTTGTCAATGCCACCCCAATCTCGACCATGCCTCCTTCTCCTAAGGGTGCCGCTGCTGACGCGACTTTAGATCCTTGATGATTTCTTATTATAGCTTTGTTTTGTATTTGGTATAGTCCGACCTGTGGACTTTGTTGAACTTTTTTGTAAGTTTCTGTGGCTGACTCTTTGACATTTAGTTGCTTCCTAGCAACTTTATTTCAAAAACAACACTTTACAGCAGCCTTTGAGTCTTTAATGCTTTAATTTGTGTTGAATGATATATTAACTCTGCTTGTGACGATATGCTTTATATTTGTTTTTCAACCTTTGTTTGGAGGGGATTGCTCTTCAACCTTTATATAGGCGCTTTGGGTTTCCTTGGTTTGACACCCCTTGAGGTGGGGTTTTCCTTGGTTTCCCTTGCAGTGGCTACCTCAGCTGTATCATCTTTGCGACTTGTCGTCCAAGCTCTTTAGTCGAATTCCAAACAACTTTTTAGATAGTGTTCTCGGGTGGAACTTTTTTAGTATGTTTGGATGACTTTTTATGCTTTTGCCTTTTGAGTAATATCTCCTTTCAGGAGTCTTGTACCCTTTTTAGCTAAGCGCTTTGACCCTTAGGCTTTTTGACCTTTTGGACTTTTACCTATTCTCTTTTTTGTATTTGTCTCTTTAGGTCGTACCTTTTTGGTGTTGACTTGTATGCCTTTACTGTCCTGGCTTTCAGTCATATTCTAATCAACTTTAGGTAGTGTTCCTATGGGAAACCTTTTCTTTATAGTTTGTTTGGAAGACTTTTTAGCCTTCTTCCGACTTGTGCTTTTACTTTTTAAGTAATGTCTTTTTTCGAGACTTTGTACCTTTCAGCTAAGCACTTGGTTTTTCAACCTTTCTTTGTCCCTTTGCAGTGATCCTTTCATTGGTTCGACTTCTCTGTCGGGCCTTCTTAAGTTATTTTTAGTAATCCCATTTTTAGTTAGACATCGTCAGGTTACTTTTTATGGGTTACTTTTTATAACTTCTTACATTAATTTGCTTCTATCGCTTCACCTTGCCGACCTTTCTGTAATCAGGCGATGAATTTTTGCGTTTTATGAGCTTAGATTAATGTGTCTTGACAGGAAAATTTTTAGGGAATTGATAACTTTCATAAAACATAAACAAAAGTGTATACATATGAGTGTTTACCCTTCTAGGTCGGGCAGTTTTTTAGATCTTGGCCTGATGCCTCATTAAAAAACCCTTTTTAGGAAAAAGAGTGCGCCTTAACCTAAGATCTTTACTATTTTCTAGATATAGTACCTTCTTAGGTTACAAGCATGCCATGACCTTGGTAGCTCTCGCCCTTCGAGGTCGGACACCTTATAGTAGCCTTTTCCTAGTACTTCTATAACTCGGTATGGCCCTTTCCAGTTAGCTGCTAGCTTTCCTTCTCCTGACCGACCTGCTCCGATGTCATTTCGGATTAAGATGAGATCATTGGTGGTGAAGCTTCACTGGATTACCTTTCGATTATACCTTAGAGCCATTCGACATTTTAGGGCTTCCTCTCTGATCCGAACTCTTTCTCGGACTTCTAGAAGTAGGTCGAGCTCTTCCCTTTGAGCTTGGGAGTTGGTGTCTTCGTTGTAGAGGATCACTCTAGGGGATCCTTCTTCTACTTCCACGGAAATCATTGCCTCCATTCCGTAGGCAAGTCGGAATGGTGATTCTCCGGTGGTGGAGTGTGGTGTTGTCCAGTATGCCCATAGGACTTGTGGAAGCTCTTCTGCCCAAGCTCCCTTGGCGTCTTGTAGTCTCCATTTTAACCCGGCCAATATGACTTTGTTGGCAGCTTCCACCTGTCCACTGGCTTGTGGGTGCTCTATAGAGGTGAACTGGTGTTTGATTTTCAAATCAGCCACAAGGTTTCTGAAGCCTGTGTCGGTGAACTGAGTGCCATTGTCTGTGGTAATAGAGTATGGGACCCCAAACCTTGTGACAATATTTCTATACAAGAACTTACGACTTCTTTGGGCGGTGGTAGTGGCTAAAGGTTCAGCCTCGATCCATTTTGTGAAATAGTCTATTCCTACAATAAGGAACTTGACTTGTCCTGATCCCTAAGGGAATGGTCCGAGGAGGTCAAGCCTCCACTTTACGAATGGCCAAGGTGAAGTGACACAAATGAGTTCTTCGGGTGGTGCGATGTGAAAGTTGGTGTGCTTCTGACATGGGGGGCATGTTTTGACGAACTCTATTACTTCCTTTTGCAAGGTTGGCCAGTAAAAGCCAGCACAAAATACCTTTTTAGAAAGAGCTCGCGCCCCGAGGTGGTTGCCGCACATGCCACTGTGGACTTCCTCAAGAACTTCCCTTGTAGCGGAGGTTGGGATGCATTTTAGGAGGGGTGTAGACTTTCCTCTCCTATATAGGACGTCGTGCACTATGGTGTAGTACTGTGCTTCTCGTACTAGCCTTTTTGCCTTCTTTTTATCCGCGGGGAGTGTTTCAGATTTGAGGAAACTAATTATGGGAGTCATCCACCCTTGGTCCTGGTCTGATATGCTTAAGACCTTCTTTTTTTCCGAGGTTGACGGATTTTGTAGTATTTCCTGGATGAGGCTTCTATTGTTGCCCCCAGGTTTGGTGCTAGCTAGTTTCGAAAGTGCATTAGCTCGGGCATTTTGTTCTCAAGGTATATGTCGAATCTCATATCCCATGAAGTTTTCGAGCTGTTCTCTGGTCTTTTCTAGGTATTTCTTCATGGTGGGATCCTTAGCCTGGTAGCTCCCTTCTATTTGGGAGGTGACTACCTGTGAGTCGCTGAAAATGGTAAGCTTTTGAGAGCCGACCTCCCTAGCCAGCTTCAAACCTGCCAGTAGGGCTTTATACTCAACTTGGTTATTTGAGGTGGGAAACTCAAACTTTAAGGAGAGCTCAAGTTGAGTTCCTTGACTAGTTTCTAGGATTACTCCGGCTCCACTTCCGGCTTTGTTTGATGAACCGTCAACGTAGAGGTTCCAGCCGGTGGGGGTGTCTATGGTGTCGGTGTATTCTGCAATGAAGTTGGCCAGATATTGGGACTTGATGGCTGACGAACGGATTTTTTCTAGTAAAGAATTCACAAAAGTAATCACGTTGTAAGTATAGTTTATAAACCAACAAATAATCCTTTCGTATAAAAACTTGTTGGTCACTAATGCAAACCCAATAAATTAATAACTGAAGTATTTAAACCTCGGGTCGTCTCTCAAGGAATTGCAGGGAGGTTTGATTTATTATTGGTTATGGAAGAGTATCTTTTTGGGGTTTTTGAATAAGGAACAAGGAAATAAAATGGCAAGAAAGTAAATCAATAACTAGAAAAGCTCTTGGCAAGGTATGAGAACTGGACGTCCTATCCTAGTTATCCTTATCAATTGTGATGAAAATTGTTCATTGCTCCCACTTAGTTAACCTCTAACTATGAAGGAAAGTCAAGTGGATGAATCAATTCAATTCCTCAAGTCCTAGTCAACTCCTAAGGAAAGACTAGCTTAGAGGGATCCAAATCAACTTGCAAATTTCAATTATCAATCAACAAAAGAGTTTGATAACTCAAGAGTCTCCAATTAATCAATTCAATCTAAGAATGTAAAAAGCTAAATTAAAATCATAAATATGAAATACCTCAAATTGCATTAAATAAAGAAATCAAATCTAACATGGAGTTCATAAACCAAATTGGGAAAATAAATAAACTAGAATGTTAGAATAAATAAAAGTAGAAGAGAAACTAAATTAAAGGAATATTGAACTTGGAATTGAGAAGAAATAAACCTAAAACTAAGAGAAATCCTAAAACCTAGAAAGAGGAGAGAGACTCTCTCTCTAGAAAACTACATCTAAAACCTAAAACTTTTTGTGAGTGAATGTTGTGTCAATGAATGTGTTGAGTCTCTGCTTGTCCCCTGGCTTTAGTCTGCGTTTTTGGGCTGAAAATTGGGTCCAAACTCAGCCCAAAATCGCCCCCATCATTTTCTGCGATTTCTGCAAGTAGCGCATGTCACGCGTACGCGTCAGTCACGCGTACGCGTCGATTGACAAAAATCTTGGTCACGTGTACGCGTCAATCACGCGTACGCGTCGCTTGTCTTCTACGCTAGTCACGCGTACGCATTAGGTACGCGCACGCGTCGTCGTGCAAACTCCAATCCACGCGTACGTGTCAGATACGTGCACGCGTCAATCCTCGCTGGTTGTCTCCTTTATTTCTTGTATTCCTTCCATTTTTGCAAGCTTCCTTTCTATCCTCTAAGCCATTCCTGCCCTATAAAGCCTGAAAAATACTTAACACACAAATCACGGCATCGAATGGTAGAAAAGGAGATAAAAAATACAAAAGTTAAAGGCTTAGGAAGCAAGTTTTCACCCATAGAACAAAATCGGGAAGGAATTGTAAAATCATGCAAATCATATGAATAAGTGTGCAAAGACTTGATAAAACCCACTCAAATTAGCACAAGATAAACCATAAAATAGTGGTTTATCAATCTCCCCACACTTAAACATTAGCATGTCCTCATGCTAAGCTCAAGGAGATAAAAGGAATGAATGGGGGAAAGTAAGACTCTTGAGATGCAACCTATGAATGCAACTATATGCTAAGATGATTCTGTCTGCTTGGTTAAAAGTAAATAAGTTCTTCAAGACAAACATAAATCAGATTCCACTAATTCAAATCATATAATAAAAAAAAAACAAGTAAACTTGTAAGAAGATAGCTCATGAAAGCAGGGAACATAGAATCAAGCATTGAACCCTTAGTGGTAGTGTATATGCACTCTAATCTCTCAAGTGTCTAGGGTTAATCACTCTACTCTTCTCTAGTCATGCTTTCTAGACTTTGTTCTTCATCTAACCAATCAACAAATATTTAATGTACCAATGCAAACATCATGAGGTCTTTTCAAGGTTGTAATGGGGCTAAGGTAAGGGTGAGGATATATGTATGGCCAAGTGAGCTAAGAATTGAATCCTTGATTAACCTAAGCTTTCACCTAACATACACACACTCCTTATGCTTCTAAAATCATGCCTAACTACCCATAGTCTCACTTTTTGTGCTTTTTACCTACTCATGTATTTAAATGTTCTTCTATTTAATCTCACATGCATTGATCTTTTTATTGAACTTAACATTGGGGTGCTTTCATTCCCCTAAATTTGGATTTTTTTTTAAATATAAAAGCAGTACAACATCAATGCATTTGGTTTTCATAATTTCACATGAGTAGCATTCAAATTCTTAATCTTCATCAATTAAGCAATACACATTATTATTAACCAGAGTTCCCATAGTTTCCAACACTTATTTTGACACACAATCCCTATCTTAAGCTAGCCAAAGATTTAATTAAGGTAGTTCATTTTTTTTTGCTTAAGGCTAGTGATGTGGTAACATAAAGAGCAAAAGGGGATAGAGAAGGCTCAAAGTGGCAAACAAAGGTAATTAGAATGGTAGGCTATTTGGAATAGTGAGCTAATAACAAATGATGGCCTCAATCATATGCAAGCATGTAAATACACTAAACAATGGACATATAGAATGAAACAAAGCAAAGATTGCAATCATAGAGAAGAAAACACCTAAGAATAAAATATTATGATTAAATAATGTAACCATATAATGAAGCTCAAATCTCACTGGGTTGTGTGTTCTAGCTCTAAACCATGTTCCAAGTTACAATCTTCAAACAAGTTTAACATAGAATTTTAATTTGAATTAGTGAAATTTTCAAAAATAGGGTCTTGAAAAGAAACTTATTATTTTTCAATCGAGTAGAACATACATGCAAACACTTATTATTATGCAATCTATCCTATCTAACAAAAGAAAAAAAAAATCTATTGGTGTTAAGAAAAAGCAATTACCTCCGGGAGTCAGGTACTGACCGACCTCCCCACACTTAAAGCTTGGCACCGTCCTCGGTGCCATCAGTCAGGAACAAAGGGGGCTGGTAACAGCATCTCCACAGTCGAGGTCATCATGGCTCCCGGTGCTGGTAGGTGAGGTGGAGTCCGGAGTGTCTGGTTCTTCCTCAGGTGGGTGGTTTTATCGACCTTGATGATCCTCTTGACCCGCCTTGTGGTTGGCTTGACTGATGTTGAGGATGATTCCGCAGCCAATGCTCTTTTCATTCCTCTCCTCGCCGGTGGCTTGTTAGAGGCTTTCTCTGTACCCTTCCTGGTGGCCATCCTGAAAAGGGAGAAAAGAAAGGGGCATGAAATCAAATAGCTAGAACCGGGAGGAGGAAAATACAAGTGATAATCAATGCCAAGGTAAAGAAGAATGTCGTAAAGACATGGTCGCGACTCCATGTAATTAGGACATCAATGGAAATATAGCATGATATATTAAGGCAATTAGATACAAGATGTTTATCAGCATGTTGGCAAGGGCATGAGTAGCATAGATCAAGCATTAATAGCTCCATTTTATTATCAAATGTAACAAACTAACAACCACATTTGTGTTGACAATAATATTTAATCAATAAAAAATTTCAAGGGTTTTGTGAAAAACAGGCAGTAGTGTAGAAGAATAGAATAATTAAGAATTCACAATGCCATACGGACTTTTCACAAACACTTAGTATACATGTAAAATATGTTAGCAAAAGTAAGAACTCCAAACATGCATACAACCCAAAAATTAATATTAATTGTCAAATTACTCCCTAATATATCCACAAGCTCGAGTATAATAATATAAGACCCAAATAAAGTTCCAACACCAACATAAAAATGCATGAAAAAAAAGGAATGAAAAAGAAACCAAAAGGAATTAAGCTAAGATAAAATTGAGAAGAAAGAAAAATAGTTAAATGCAATAATTAAATGAAGAATGAGAGAGTAAAGGAGAGAGAAGAAAAAAAGAAACCTGATGAGGAAGATGAAAAAGGAAAGAAGAAAGTAATAGAAAGTAAGAAAGAATAAGGAAGAAGAAAGAAAGAAAAAGGAAGAAATAATTAGGATTGAAAAGAATTAGGATGGGGGGTGATTTGAAATCAGGCGCTGAGGTGGATAAATTGTGCGTACGCGTGGATCGCGTGAATTTCAAGCGACGCGTACGCGTCTGGGACGCGTACGCATGATGTTGGTTGTGCGAATGGCGCGAGGGCAGCCCTGCACACGCACAACTCTCTGTTTGTTGTGCGCATGGGGCCTAAATCTCGTATGATGCGTGCACGTCAGGCAAGCGCACGCGTGGATGGCCGTTTTTGGAAAAACGACGCGCACGCGTTAGGAACGCATACGCGTGATGGGACTTGTGCTCCCAGCATAGTTCCAGCCCCACACCATCATAACTCTCTGGCCATACACTATTTACGCCGATTTTTCATGGGCATGCGTGCGCGTCGGGGAAGCGTACGCGTGCTGGACTGAATTCGCAAGCGACGCGTACGCGTGAGGGAAACGTACGCGTGGACTTGCTTGTGCGCAAGGCACGTATCTAGCACCACTCCTACCCAACTCTCTGTTCACTTCTCCTTATTCTCGCAAGCACATGTGACGCGTACGCGTCGTGTGCTTGTTTTTTTTTTTAATGCAGAATGCAAAGATGCAGAATGCAGATGATGACACCGACATTATGAATAAACACTAATAAAAATAAAATAAAATAAAACTAAGAATAAAAATGAAATATTATACCATGGTGGGTTGTCTCCCACCTAGCACTTTTAATTAAAGTCCTTAAGTTGGACATTTGGTGAGCTCCTTGTCATGGTGGCTTGTGCTTGAACTCATCTTGAAACTTCCACCAATGCTTGGACTTCCAATAAGCTTCAACATCTCTAAATAAATTCACCAAGCCTTGATGAAGTTCTCCATAAGCTTTGAGCTCCCAAAATTGATCCTCTTGTATGCCCGGATCCCAAATCTTGATCCTATACCCGTCTCTAAGTGGGTTATCATTGGTCCAACCGGTTGACAGACAGTCTGAATTCTCTATGCAATACCAAACTCTTCTCTTAGATCCAACCAAATGTTCACTAGTCTCACCTTTGCATCTAGCTCTTGAAGTATCAACCTTGATGAGTCTTGATTTGAAACTCCAACCACTAAACGTCATTCTCTTACGCTTAATTCCACAAAGTCTCCTAAGTTGACCATCTGTTTCGAGCAAACCATATTCAAATGGGAAAGTGAAGGTCAAGGATAAGGATTTTACCCACTCGAATGTTGTATTGGGTGGTAATGGCCTTGGGAGAGATGTATCTAATGGTCTTTCAGGCTCCACTCCCTTGTGCTCTTCTTTGAATTCTTCCACCTTTTTACAAACCTCTTCAACTTTAACCGCAACCTCATCAAATTTGTCTAATTCTTCTCTGTCACTCAAGTCATAAGTTGGAGGTTGAGAAAAGTCTACCTCCACATCATTTTCAGATTCACTTGGAGAAGGTTCTTCAAACTCAAGGGGTTCAGTTGCGGATGCACGTTCAGCACTAGGATGGCTTGATTCATGCTCTTCATCAAGGGAACTTGCTTCTTGATCTATCCCGTCCAAGTCTTCATAAGGAATATGCCATGGGGGTGTGCACTAGCCTCCTTGACATCAACTTCAATCTTCTTGGAGGAATACTCTACAACTCTAGATTCCCATGGAGGTTCAGCGTGTCCTAAGTCTTCAACCACTTCTTCCTCTTCAACTATTACGGCTTCCTCCACTTGTTCCAATACAAAATCACGTTCCTCATTTTCCACCGGAGTTTCTAATGTCTCCTTCATGCTACGCTCTTCTAATAATTCTCCACATGTAGCCATGGGAGTTCTTTGAGTATCGAAGTGTAGGGAGGCAAAATTACCTACCACCTCGGTCAAGGTAGCTATGAACTCTTGTGTTGTCCTTTGCATCTCTCTTTGTCCTTGAAGAAGAACACTTAAAGTGTCATTCATTGGAGGTTGGGGTGGATATGAGGGTTCATTATTTGGGAGGAAAGGTTCATGATAAGAGGGTGGTTCATCATATTCAGGATGTGGTGGTTCAACACTCTCCATCTTTTCCACTTGTTGCACAACACACTTCAATCCTTGGTTCTCAAGTTGAGTTTCCTTAGCCGCGAGAGCTTCGGGTGCCATTTGGCTCACCACTTGGTCCAATTGATGAAGGGTTACATGAAACCGATCCATTGTTTGCTTGAGACGATCCTTTGATTCTTGTTCCGCTCGGACTGCATAATTAGGATCATATGGCTCGTGGATGGATGGATATGGACATGGTGTATATGGAGGTGGTGGTTCTTGGGAGTAATTGGGTTGGAATTGGGGTGGTTCTACGTATGGTTCATATGGCTCATAGGGTGGTTGATATGGTGGATATGGGTCAGGATCATGTGAGGGTGTTTGGTAGTAGGGGGCTTGTGAGTATGGTGGTTCAAAGCTATGTTGAGTAGCGGGTTCATAGGCATATGGTGGGACTTGTTGGTAACTACAAGGGGGTTCACCATATTCATCATCTTGGTACGCACCCTGGAATGGCTCTTGACCATAGTAATTTGGTGGAGGTTGGTTGTCACGAAGAGGTCCACCATAACTATTGTCTTGGTATGCATCATAGAATGGTTGTTGGTGATAGCACATTGGAGGGGGTTGTTGCCGAAAGGGTTGATCAAATCCTCGTGGCTCCTCCCATCTTTGATTATTCCGACCTCGATGCATGTTCTCATTATAGCGTCCATTCCTTGCAACATAATTTGAACTAAACTCATAGCCAAAGGGGTAAGAATTCATAGTATCAAGAGAAATAAAAACTAATAAAAATTAATAAAAATAAACTCCTAAAACTAGAAACACTAACAAAGAAACAAAAAAGCAAATATTTACAATAACCAATAATAAGGCACACGTTTGCGATTCCCCGGCAACGACGCCATTTTTTTGACAAACGGATTTTTGCTAGTAAAAAATTCACAAAAGTAATCACGTTGTAAGTATAGTTTCTAAACCAACAAAGAATCCTTTCGTACAAAAACTTGTTTGTCACTAATGCAAACCCAATAAATTAATAACCGAAGTATTTAAACCTCAGGTCGTCTCTCAAGGAATTGCAGGGAGGTTTGATTTACTATTGGTTATGGAAGAGTATCTTTTTGGGGTTTTTGAATAAGGAACAAGGAAATAAAATGGCAAGAAAGTAAATCAATAACTAGAAAAGCTCTTGGTAAGGTATGAGAACTGGACGTCCTATCCTAGTTATCCTTATCAATTGTGATGAGAATTGTTCATTGCTCCCACTTAGTTAACCTCTAACTATGAAGGAAAGTCAAGTGGATGAATCAATTCGATTCCTCAAGTCCTAGTCAACTCCTAAGGAAAGATTAGCTTAGAGGGATCCAAATCAACTAGCAAATTTCAATTATCAATTAACAAAAGAGTTTGATAACTCAAGAGTCTCCAATTAATCAATTCAAGCTAAGAATGTAAAAAGCGAAATTAAAATCATAAATATGAGATACCTCAAATTGCATTAAATAAAAAAATCAAATCTAACATGGAGTTCATAAATCAAATTGGGAAAATAAATAAACTAGAATGCTAGAATAAATAAAAGTAGAAGAGAAACTAAATTAAAGGAACATTGAACTTGGAATTGAGAAGAAATAAACCTAAAACTAAGAGAAATTCTAAAACCTAGAAAGAGGAGAGAGCCTCTCTCTCTAGAAAACTACATCTAAAATCTAAAATTTTTTGTGAATGAATGTTGTGTCAATGAATATGTTGAGTCTCTGCTTGTCCCCTAGCTTTAGTCTGCGTTTCTGGGCTGAAAACAGGGCCCAAACTCAGCCCAAAATCACCCCCAGCGTTTTCTGTGATTTCTGCAGGTAGCGCATGTCACGCGTACACGTCGCTTGTCTTCTGCGCTAGTCACGCGTACGCGTCAGGTACGCGCACGCATCGTCGTGCAAACTCCAATCCACGCGTACGCGCACGCGTCGATCCTCACTGGTTGTCTCCTTTATTTCTTGTGTTCCTTCCATTTTTGCAAGCTTTCTTTCTATCCTCTAAGCCATTCCTGCCTTATAAAGTCTGAAAACACTTAACACACAGATCACGACATCGAATGGTAGAAAAGGAGATCAAAATTTCATAATTTAGAGGCTTAGGAAGCAAGTTTTCACCCATAGAACAAAATTGGGAAGGAATTGTAAAATCATGCAAATCATATGAATAAGTGTGCAAAGACTTGATAAAACCCACTCAAATTAGCACAAGATAAACCATAAAATAGTGATTTATCAATGGCTGTCCGAGCTTCATACTTGAGATCGAACTGGGACAACTCGACTGCCCATTGTAGAATTCTTCCAGCTAAGTCTATTTTCTGTAGAATACTTTTTATAGGTTGATTGGTCTGTACTCTGATAGTGTGAGCTTGAAAATATGGCCGAAATCATCGAGAAGTGAGTATAAGGGCGCAGGCAAACTTTTCTATCTTTTGATAGTTTAGTTCAGCCCCTTGTAGAGCCTTACTGATGAAGTAGATGGGCTGTTGCCCATTTTCGTCTTCTTTGACTAGTGTTGAAGCTATTGCTCGACTTCCTACGGTGAGGTATAGGATTAGCTCTTCACCTTCCCTGGGTCGGGTTAAGATGGGTGGTTGCCCCAGGAATGTCTTGAAGTCTTGGAAGTCTTTTTCACATTCTGGGGTCCATTCGAACCTCTTTCCTTTCCTTAGTGTTGCGTAGAAAGGGAGAGATCTTAATGCCGATCTAGCTAGGAATCTAGATAGAGATGCCAGTCTTCTGTTTAGCTGCTGGACCTCCTTAACACAGGTCAGGCTTTTCATGTTAAGTATGGCCTGGCATTTGTCCGGGTTTGTCTCGATCCCCTTTGAGTGAGCATGAAGCCTAAGAATTTTTCAGCTTCTACCGTGAAGGTACATTTCACGGGATTAAGTCTCATCCCATGCTTTCTTATGGTGTCGAACACTTCAGTGAGGTCGGATAACAACGTTTCCTCTCTTTATGTCTTTACCAGCATGTCGTGTACATAAACCTCCATCAGCTTTCCAATATGATTGGCGAACACTTTGTTCATCAATCTTTGATATGTATCCCCTGCGTTCTTAAGTCCAAAGGGCATGACTACGTAGCAGTAGTTTGCTCTTGGGGTTAAGAATGAGGTTTTCTCCTGGTCGGGTTGATACATCGGGATTTGATTGTATCCCGAGTAAGCATCCATGAAGGAGAGGTACTTATATCTCGATGAAGCATCGACTAGTGTGTCTATGTTCGTGAGTGGGTAGGGATCCTTTGGGCAGGCTTTGTTGAGGTCGGTGTAATCAGTGCACATCCGCCACTTCCCATTTGACTTCTTGACCAATACTACATTGGCTAGCCATAGTGGGTACTTTACCTCCCTTATGAACTCTGCCTCTAACAAGGCCTGTACCTGTTCCTCTACAGCTTGTGATCTCTCTGCACTGAGCTTTCTTCGTTTCTGTTGTACGGGCTGAGATCCAGGGTATACTGCTAGTTTATGGCACATTAGTCTGGGATCGATGCCAGGCATGTCCACGGCCTTCCATGCAAAGAAGTCGGAATTATCCTTTAGGAGCTTTGTTAATAGCTCCTTGAGGTCTCCTTTTAGATTTGTCCCTATATTTGTTGTTTTGTCCTGAGTTTCACCGATTTGAACTTCTTCGGTCTTCCCCAAGTTCTATAGCATTGGTTTTCTTTCCTCTGGGGTCACCTTTAAGGTTCAGACTTTCATTATAACAGCGTCGCGCGAGTTTTTGTGCTCCATTTATGGTAGCGATCCCTTCTGGAGTTGGGAAATTCATGCATAGGTGCGGAGTGGACACCACTACGGCGAGCTGGTTCAGTGTTGTCCGACCTATTAGGGCATTGTAGGCTGAACTCACGTCGACTACGATGTAGTCTGTGCTTAATTTCCTAGACCGAGTTCCTTTTCTAAAGGTTGTGTGTAGTGGAATGTACCCTAGTGGCTGAATTGGGGCGTCTCTTAGCCCGAATAGGCTATTTGGGTATGCTCTGAGTTCTTTTTCTTGTAGGCCGAGCTTATCGAAGGCGGATTTGAACAGTATATCTGCAGAGCTTCCTTGGTCGACCAATGTTCGGTGAAGGTTGGCATTGGCTAGTATGATGGTAATGACCACGGGGTCATCATGCCTCGGGATGATGCACGCGGCGTCTTCTTGAGTGAAGGTAATAGTGGGGAGATCGACCAACCTATCCCCTCTTCCGACATGGTGCACTTCTTTATGGTGTCTTTTACGGGAGGACTTAGAGATCCCTCCTCCTGCGATTCCTCCGTTTATCATGTGAACATGTCTCTCAGGGGTGTTAGGGGGACGTTCAGCTCGTCCGACCTCTTCATCCCTTCTTCTCTTTTTTGGTTGATCCACTCTATTGGCTAAGAACCGATCTAATCTCCTTTCTCGTGCCAATTTTTCTATGACATTCCTTAGGTCGTAGTACTCGTTGGTAGAATGCCTGTAGATTCAGTGGTATTCGCAATACTCTGTCTGACTTCCACCTCTCTTGTGTTTAATCGTGCGAGGCGGTGGGATCTTCTCAGTGTTACATATCTCCCGGTAAACATCCACGAGAGACACCCGAAGAGGGGTGTAGTTGTGGTACTTTCTGGGTTTCTCAGTAGGTTGGTCTTCCTTCTTCCTAGACTCTTTATCCTTGTCCCGAGGTGGGTAGGAGAATCCAATCTTTGAAGTTTCCCCTAATCGAGAGTTCTCCTCCATATTAATGTATTTTTCTGCCCGTTCTTGAACCTCATTGAGAGATGTTGGATGTTTTTTAGATATGGAGTGACTAAAGGGTCCTTCTCGTAAACCATTGATGAGACCCATGATGGCTGCTTTTGTTGGAAGATTTTGTATGTCCAGGCATGCTTTGTTGAATCTCTCCATGTAACTGCGGAGGCTTTCCCGATCTCCTTGCTTAATCCCTAGCAGGCTTGGAGCATGCTTGGCTTTGTCTTTTTAAATGGAGAATCTAGCTAAGAATTTCTTAGCGAGGTCATCGAAGCTTGTTATCAACCTTGGCGGCAAGCTGTCGAACCACTTTATTGCCGTCTTGGTCAACGTGGTCGGGAAGGCTTTACAACGGATTGCATCTGAGGCATCTGTAAGATACATCCAACTTCTGAAATTGCTGAGATGATGGCTTGGATCAGTCGTACCATCGTACAGGGTCATGTTGGGGGCTTTGAAGTCCTTTGGAACTTTGGCTTTCATGATCTCTTTTCTGAACGTGTCTTGTGGGAGCTATCTTCGTGGTTGGATCGAGTGGTTTTAGTTTTGAGGTCGGCTTCGAGTTTTAGGAGCTTGTCCTCCAGCTCTTGACGCCGTCTTGTTTCTCTTCAGAGGTCTCTCTCGGCCTCTCGTTGCCGTTCAACTTGTTGTTCGAGCTGTTTAAGACAATCCTGCTGTTCACGGATTGCATTTAAGATCTCTGTATTTGGGGTTTGCTTGTCTCCTTTTGATTGAGGTGTTTCCTTTGATGCAGCATCCGTGTTCTTATGCGGCATTCTTTCTTCCAAACTAGAGTTATGATCGTTGTCAGGATTGTTTGCCATGATGGTGGGATGAGTTCCAGGATCCCCGGAAATGGCACAAATGTTTCGAGGGTTACCTAAAACTGAAGGTCGATCTCGGATGAGATCTTCGGGTGTGATCGAAGCTGTTGGGTCCGACTTGCTGGATCTGGAGATGCTATCGATCCTTGGTCACCGGAGGGTGGTGGTACCTGCAAGAGACTCCAATGCTTAAGTTAGCATGGGCTTTAGGTAGGTTTTGTTAGTAGAATTGAAATATGAGTTATACCTGGGTGCTCCAATGTATTTATAGTAGTGTGGAGTGACCTCCCTTGAGATAAGTTAGTTATCTTATCTTATCTTTTTATGGGTGAGTCCGCTTATCTTTTGGCCAGCCGCCTTCAGGTGGGCTGTGATCTTCTACTTTGGGCCTGCTTAGGCCCTTATAGCGATTTGGCCGAGCTCTTTGGGAAGAGGTCGGTGACCAGCCAACCTTATAAGAGGTCAGTCGTTCTTGTCTTCGTCCAACCCGGATCGCATAACTCGACCCAGGGTATGAACACCTATGTAGCTGAATCTTCTTCTTGTTTGCTCTTTTAATTGAGATCTCACTCACCGATTTATCAAACAAGAAACCTTTCTCCCCAATTCCTGATAAACTGAACGAAAATAATTACTCCACATGGCGTTATCAAGCTCTTCTTACCATTCAAAACATTGGAATGGAAGATCATCTTTATGCAGAAAAAGGTACCTGAACAATTCATCACTGGTCCAACCAAGAAGATACAATCTGAATCTGACTTTTACAAGGCCTGAAAGCTTCAGGATCTTGCTCTCTCTACATGGATTGTAGCATCTATGACTCCAATCTTTTGAAACAAGATCCTTGGCTCAGGTTGGTTCTATGAAATTTGGGGCAAAATTAATTCTTACTTTACAGTCGCATCAAATGCAAGAGTACAATCATTGAAATCGTAGTTGAAATCCACCAAGAAAATAGCTTTTGCTTTTAACTACTTAGCTCAAATAAGAATGATTGTTGATTCTTTCTTTGCTATCGGTATTGTTCTTGAAGATGATCACATCTAAGCCATTCTTGATGGCTTTCTGAGGAATACAATGTTTACATAGGCACTGTTATGTCTAAATTAGGTTCCTATCGTGTTATAGAAGTGGAAAACTACCTTTTAGCATATGAAAATATGCTGGAAAGATTCAAGAAATCTGACTCAGGAATGCATATAGCTAATTTTGCTCAATCATCAATGTCATTTCATGATACTAGAGGTGGTTATGGATGTCGAGGTACAGGGGGTCGAAACTCAAGAGAAAGAGGAATATTTGGTTTCACAAATAATAAACCTCAATGCCAACTTTGTGACCGATTTGGCCATGTCATTTGGAGCTGCTACCATTGCTTTGAATTTTCCTTTACCCCACCAACAAACAACTATAATTTCCAACGTCCAATTTCATATGGCAATTCTCAACCTCCACCACCACCACCACTCTCCTTCCATCATCCAAGAGCATGTATTTCTATCCTTTCCTCTATAAGTGAAGCTGCGTGGCTTCTAAATTCTGGTGATAGCCACCTGATAAACCACTATTTTATGGTTAATATTGTATTTAATTGTGTGATTTTGTCATGATCCTTGCCCACTTATTCATCAATTTATCATGCATTTAGATTTCCTTCCTAAATTCAGTACATGTTTGAAAATTGCTTCCTAGAGACTTTAATTATTTACTTTTAATTCTACTTTATTCCATTCGATGCCGTGATCTGTGTGTCAAGTGTTTCAGGCCTTATAGGGCATGAATGAGATGGAGATTTGAGAGGAAGCTAGCAAAAATAGAAGGAACACAAGAATTTGAGGAGATAACCAGCGAGAAGTGATGCGGTCGCATGGCTCACGCGACCGCGTGAAGGAGCACAAATCGCAGCTACGCGGTCGCATGGCTTGCGCAGCCGCGCGGATTGGAAAGCGCAAGCGACGCGGTAGCGTGGACGACGCGAACGCGTGGAGAGGAAAAAGTGCAAGCGACGTGTCCGCATGGATGACGCGATCGCGTGACATGTGCGATCTGCATAATCTGCAGAATTCGATGGGGGCAATTTTGGACCTTATTTCGGCCCAGTTTTCGGCCCGGAACAACTGACTAGAGTCAGAGAATATGCAGAAACAACACACTCATTCATTCAGTAGTTTTAGATCTAGTTTTTTCACTCTCTTAGGTTTTTCTCTCTAGTTTTTAGGATTTTAATTTTTCAATTGATCTTAGCATTGGAACATTGAGAAGAGTTATTTCCTCATCAAGACTTCATCATTCTAGTTTGTTCTCTTAACTTGGTTTTATTCTTCCATGTTCTTTGTTATGTTCAATTTTGTCATTCAGATATTTTTATGATTAATTAATGCAAGGATTATTTCTCTTTAATTCAAATTCAATTCCAATAATCATGTCTTCTTTTAATTCCCTTTTATGTGCCATGGATTCTTTATTTACAATGCGTGAGTAGTTTCATTACTTGATAGGGAGTTGATTAAAAGGAACTCTTGAGTTGGAAGGATCGAAGGAGAAATTTATAGTTGGGTTAAATGTTGGATTGCTATCCTGTCACCAACGCCAATCCCTTTGAACTAAGTGGGTTGTAACTCGTGAATAGATTTGGCAGTCCAACTTGTTTGACTTTCCCTTACCTAGTAAAGGATAACCAAACAGAGTAACCGTTAATTATAAATCAATCTTAAAAATCACCCCATCAATGATAGAGATTCTAACTGATCAATTCCCAGTCAAGGCTTTTATTTATATTATTTAAAATTCCTCAATTTAAATTCCAATTTACTTAGCTCAACTTCTTGGAACATCTGATTAATAAAACAGCACACTTTTCTGCAACTCGTTGGGAGACGACCTGGGACTTAAAACTCCCAGTAATTTTAATTTAGACTCTCTGTGACATATTTCTAAATTGATAGGCAGATTTTCGGTGAGTTAAGAACTATACTCGCAACGTAACCATTTTAATAAATTTTTAATTCACCAGCTTCTGCTTCCCATCAATTTTTGGCGCCGTTGCCGGGGATCGAACCCGGGTCACCCGCGTGACAGGCGGGAATACTTACGCCGTTGTCGGGGAACTGCTAACGTGTGCCTTATTATTGGTTATTGTAAATATTTTTCTTTTGCTTGTTTAATTATTGTTGTTTTTCCTTTTTCTCTTTATTTGCTACTATGAACTCTCACCCCTCTCGCTTTGAGTTTGGTTCTAATATTGTTAAAGGAAATAGAAGTTATAGCAGGAATGTGCATCAAGGTCAGACCAATCAAGGATGGATGGAACCAAGAGGATCTAATCAACCCTTTAGGCAGCAACACCCTCCGAGATATCCTGGACAAAGACCATTCTACCGTGCATACCCAGCTGTAAGACATGGTGGACAACCTTGTAACTACCAACAAGCCCCACCCCGTGCATATGAACCATCCTTTCAACATAACCTCGAACCACCACACTCACAAGCTTCTCTTCACCATTCGCCATCATATGATCCTTCCTTACCCTAATACCAATCCAATCGTTCCCAATCATCACCACTTTCCTTTGTATCATGTCCAAGTCTGGCAAACCGCGAAGCAAAGGATCGCCTGAAGGAAACAATGATTAAATTTCAAACAACCATTCAACAACTGGAGCAAGCACTAATTCAATGGGCCACTAGGCGCTCAAGTATACAAGGATCAACAACAGCTCCATGTGGACAGCCCAATGAAGAGCGTAGCATGAAAGAAATACTAGAGACTCCAGTGGACAAGACAGAAAATGAATTCGTACTAGAACAAGTGGAAGAAGCTGTCATTGTTCAAGAAGAAGAATTGGTTGAAGATCTAGGCGATGCTGAACTTCCTTGGGAATACAGAATTAAGGAAAACTCCGTCCGAGATGCCACAGTTAATGCTAAGGAGGATACCGTACAATCTCCAAGGCAAGTCGTTTACGAAGAATCAGACAGAATGATCCAAGAAGCAAATTTCCTTGATGATGATAGTCACAAGTCTAGTTCTCCTAGTAATGAACTTGCGTCCGCAAGTGAATTCTCTGAGATCGAAGAATCTTCCCCAAGTGAATATGAAGATGATGCGGAGGTAGATTTCTCTCAACCTCCAATCTATGACTCAAGTGATGAGGAAGACATAGAAGACTTTGACCAAGATACAGATACAATTGAAGATCTTTGCAAGGAAGTGGAAGAATTCACAGAAGAGCACAAGGAAACGGAACTCGCAGAACCACCAAAAACACCTATCCCAAGGCCATTGCCACCCAATACAAGCTTCAAGTGGGTACAATCCTTAACTTATAATTTTACTTATTCACTTGAATATGGTTTGCTTGAAACAGATGGCCAGCTTAGAGCTCTTTGCAGCTTTAAGAGTAAGAGGTAAATGGCTCGTATTCAGAGCTGGTGCACCAGGTTCAATAAGGTTCCACACTTCACCTCGAAGTACACGGATTGGTATCGTGCTCAATTGCATGGATCACGGAGGACGTTTGGTCGCCACGGTGAGATTCTACTAGGCAACGGCGCCATTTTGAAAGAGCAACGGAAGATTGATGGTTTAGAGGTTATAAAAACTCTCGTTGTGAGTATAGTTACTAAACCAAGCAATCAACATTTCTTACAAACGTGTTGGGTGTCACAAGTAACAAACCCCTTTGAAATTGATAACCGAGTATTCAAACCTCGGGTCGTCTTCTCAAGGAACTGTGAGGAAGTGTGTTCTTATTATTGGCTATAAAGGTTGTAATCGGGGTTTAGACGGTGAGAAGCAAGTAATTTAAATGACGAGTGAATTAAATGGCAAGTAAAAATAAATAATAACTGTAAAATAACTTTTGGCAAGATAGGGGAAATTAGAAGTCCAACTTAGTTATCCTTCTCAACAATAATGAAAGTTGTATCTTAATTCCACTTGGTCAACCTTTACCAGAGCAAAGGAAAGTCAAGGGACTAATTAAATTGACCTTTGAATCCTAATTAATTCCTAAGAAAAGGTTGGGATTATTTAAGTTCAACTCAATTAGCAAGGTAACAATTATCAATTATGTTGAGTTTAATAACTGTTGAGTTACTGAATTCTTAATCAAAACCAAAAGGGGAAAAAGTAAATTGCTGAATTAATAAAAGTGTCCTTAGATGGGAAGCAATGGCAACTTAAATCAAGAGAACAATCATAAACTGAAAATACCTCAAATTATCATTAATTCAATTAGAAATCTGTAACATGGAATAATTCTTAGATCAATTTATAATAATAATCAATTCAAATGTTGGAATAAATAAATAGAAGTAATACTAAAAGAACATTAAACCTGGATCCAGAGTTACTCTTAAAACAAGAAGAAATCCTAAATCCTAAAAGAGAGAGAGAGAAGATCTCCCTCTCAACTAAATCTAAATCATTGAAAGGTGAAAATATGCGAGCTCCCTTTGAATGGGTACATTCCCACACTTTATAACCTCTGGTCTATGCTGTCTGTACTTGGATCTGGGCTAAAAAGGGCTTCAGAATTCACTGGGGGCGTATTCTGTAATTTCTGGTGCGTGGCCTCTGTCACGCGTCCACGTGGGTCACGCGGTCGCGTCATTCGGAGCTTTTCCTTGCCACGCGGTCGCGTCAGTCATGCGACCGCGTCATGTGTTTTCTGCTTGAGGCGCGCGGTCGCGTCAGTCATGCGGCTGCGTCGCTGCTGATTCGTGCTTGGCACGCGATCGCGTCGTCCATGCGATTGCGTGGATACCGATTTCTTTAAAGCTCCGTTTTGTTTCCTCCTTCCATTTTAGTATGTTTCCTTTTCCATCCTTTAAGTCATTCTGCCTTAGAAAATCTGAAACTACTCAACACACTAATCACGTCATCGAATGGAAATAAAGGTAATTAAAATAATTAATTTTAAAGCTTCGAAAACATGTTTTTTCATTTACATCACATAATAAGGAAGGAAAGGTAAAACCATGCAATTAATGTGAATAAGTAGGTGAAGGATTGTATAAATCACTCTAATTAAGCACAAAAGAACTCATGAAATATGGGTTTATCAACCCCACACTTAAACATTAGCATGTCCTCATGCTAAATTGAAGGAGACAAGGGAATAAGTATGAACATGCAGAAACTCATGAAATGCAATGCAATCCTACTTATATAAATAAATGCAACTAGATGATTATTGTCCACTTGATCAAAAGTAAATAAGCCTTTCAAAACAGTTACAAATCAAATTCCACTAATTCTATCATTATACAATAAAACTGATAAAAGTGCAAGAAGATAGCTTATGAAAGCAGGAAACATGAAAATTCAAGCATTGAACCCTCACTGGTAATGTATGTACGCTCTAATCTCTAGTGTATAGGGTAATCACTCAATTCTTTTCTAGTCATGTTTTCTAACTTTTGTTTTTCTCTTAACCAATCAACAACAATTAATATACCAATGCAAACATCATGAGGTCTTTTCAGGGTTGTAATGGGGCCAAGGTGCAAGTAAGGATATACATATGGCTAAGTGAGCTTTATAAATTGAATCTTTAATTAACCTAAGCTCTCACCTAATATACATATATTCTATATACTTTTAAATTCATGCTTAGCTACCCATAATTCCCTTTTTCAACCCATACTCATGTTTCAACTTTGTATTTTAATTCTATCATATGTGCATTGATCTTTGAATTCTGAATTTAACATTGGGTTAATTTTGTCCCCTTATTTATTGATTTTTTTTTAATAAATAAAGCTTATCAATGCACATAGATTTTTCATTCTCATATCTTCACATGAGTAGGTATCCAAATTCCCTTTAAATTTTCATGACACATTCCCTCAACAACTTTTGTTCCCACAATTTCCCATACTTAACTAGCACACACAATTCTATCTTAAGCTAACCAAAGATTCAATTTGGGATATATAATTGTTTTTCAGCTTAAGGTTAGTAATGTGGTAAAATATAGAACAAATGGGGTTTCAAAGGCTCAAAGTGGTTAACAAGGGTAATTGAAAAGGGTAGGCTTGATTTGGATAAGTGAGTGTAAACAAATGATGGCCTCAATCATGTGCAAACATGTAAATATAATAAATATTGGACATATAAGATAAAACAAAATATAGATTACAATCATAGAGAAGTAAACACACAAGAATAAAATGATTATGGTTAAATAATGTAACCATACATAAAGGCTCAAATCTTTCACAGGTTGTGTGTTCTTTAGCTCAAACATCATGTTCCAAATACAACTCAAGAAGATTTATCATAAAAATTTTGAAAAATTAGTGAAATTTTGTTCCAAAGATAGATTTTTAAAAGAAACTTATTGTCTTTTAAATCAAGTAGAACATGCATGCAACTATTCTAACCTATGCAGTTTATTCTATTCTATAAAAGAAAGAAAATCTAACTAAAATATCATAATTATTGGTGCCAGAGAAGAGAATTTACCTCCGGAAGTCAGGTACTGACCGACCTCCCCACACTTAAGGCTTTGCACCGTCCTCGGTGCCATCTGTCAGGAACAGGGGTGGGCTAGTGGCAGTATCTCCACAGTCGGGATCATCATGGCTCCTGGTACTGGTAAAAGAAGTGGAGTCCGGGGTGTCTGAGTCTCTGAAGCGTCCCTTGAGTAGCTCCTTGAGGTGTTTGAATCGGCGCTCGTTACGGCGCTCTCTCATCTTAGCTTTCAGTTCATGCCGATCCAATTTTTCAAGTATCTGCTGGAGCAATTTCTCGGTTGTAGATGCTTGTGGTGTTGAAGAAGGAATATCTTCAACTGGCTCAGTAGGCTGGCTTGTAGTGGCTGCTGAAAGTCTGAGGTATTTCCCGTGAGGGACATATTGATCCTCCCGTGGAAGCATGGCTTTGGTGTTCCCAGCTCTGTAAGAGACTCCGGCTGCTGAGACAAGATCTGAGACCAGGGCAGGAAAAGGTAGGTTGCCCGCGATTTGTACGTGTTCCATAGCATGCCGGATATGTCTTGAGAGATTCAGAGGTTGGTCTGTAAGGATGCACCATAGTAGAACAGCCATGTCTGCAGTGAAGGAGGACTCGTGAGTGCTTGGAAAGACGTAATGGGACATGATCTGTGCCCATACGCGAGCCTCCAAGGTAAGTACGGAAGCCAAGATTCCCTTAGGGCGGGAACGGTGGTATCCGTAGATCCAACGGCTGCCAGGTAAAGCGATGACTCCGAAAACGAAGTCCCAGTCAAATTGGTATCTCTGGCGCTGAAGGGTGGCTTCTTGAAAAGCGTCCATTCCTGCAGGAATAGGGGGAAGACTCAGAACTTGCTGAATGGCTTCTTCTGTGATGGGGACTTGCTTCTGCCGGACATAAACAGACTGCAGGGTCGGCATGTAGAAGTTGGAGTAGAACTCAACTACCCAAGAAAGATTGACCTGCCTTGGCTGTTTCCGTAGGAAACCCC
The DNA here is from genome assembly GCF_059453495.1 of Arachis ipaensis. Classification (NCBI taxonomy): domain Eukaryota; kingdom Viridiplantae; phylum Streptophyta; class Magnoliopsida; order Fabales; family Fabaceae; genus Arachis; species Arachis ipaensis. The sequence continues at coordinate 118,454,225 of NC_142436.1, forward strand.
ATTGTCTTCGCTCAATTTGCGGCTCAACAAAGGTGGCAATATTGGGCAGGAGGGTAAGAAGGTATTCATTGTTATAGTTTCTTTCTGCCAGGATGGGGAACATCTGCTCACAGTAGCAATTGGAAAATCGCGCAGCGTCCTTTACTGGAAAGGCTTTCTCTTTTTCGTCAACCTTTATTATCCTCTTGACTCGTTTTGTTGAGGGCTTGACTGCGGTTAAAGAAGGCTCTGCCACTAATGCTCTTTTAGTTCCCCTTCTTGCTGGTGGTCTGGAAGTTGCTTTCTCCTTTCCTTTCTTGGTGGCCATCCTGAAAGAAGGGAAGAGAAAGAAAATTAAATGCAAAGAGAGATACAGCAAGGAAGGAAATGGAAAAGAGGGTGAATGATGCACAGTAAAATGTAGATGACATTAACACATGCTCTCGAGTACATATGAAAAGCCATCAATGGGAAATAGCTAGTGCATAAAAAGACAAGTGAATGCAAGGTGTTTATTGGCATGCTGGCAAAGGGCATGAGTAGCATAGGCCAAGCATTACTTTGTAACAAACCATCACGTTTGTATTGAAAATTGAATTCAATTAATAAAATAATAGGGGAAAGTTGTGAAAAGCAAGCATTGAATAGTATAGGAACATAGAGAAGTGCATAATGCCACATGGGCTTTTTCACAAACACATAGCATGCATGTTAAACAAGATGTAAAAAGTATGAAATTGAACGTGCAAGCAATCCCCTAAAAAAAAAAATAATAATAATTGTCAAATAAATTGTAACAAGTCACAAGCATATGGTGAGGGATAATGACTCAAAAAAATTTCTAACACCATGTAAAAAGGGAAAAGAAGAATAAAGAAAGTAAAAGTTTGAAAAGAAAAAGAAAAGAAAAAGAAAATAATAATATATACATAATATAATAAGAATGATAGAAAAGAGAAGAAGGAAGAAGAAGGTAAAACCTTGTTAATGGAGGAGAGAGAGAGAGAGAGAGAGAGTGAGATAGAAAGGAGAAGGGGGAAAGAAGAAAGAAGGAGGGAAAAGAAAAATTAGGATTTGGAGGAAAGAAAGATAAGATAATTTGGCAATTGGGGTTTAGCTGTGCGGCGCATGCGACGCTGCCGCCTGGGGCACGCGTTCGCATGGGGACGCGTCAGGGAAGGGGACGCGATCGCGTCTGTCCCGCGGTCGCGTGACCTATGTTGCGCTGCTGGCGCGAGTGCAGCCTCGCTCCAGCACAACTCTCTGTTTGATTCATTTTAATTGCCAAAATTGGGTGACGCGATCGCGTGGGTCACGCGATCGCATGAGTGTGTGTTATAAAATGGGGGACGCGGCCGCGTCGGCGATGCGGTCGCGTGACGAGGATTGTGCTTCCAGCACCAATCCAGCACCACTCTCGCACAATATAGCATAGTGCACCCTTTTACGTCGAAAATGCAAGGCACGCGGCCGCGTGAGGCACGCGGTCGCGTGGGAGGCCATGATTTCCATGCGACGCGGTCACGTGGAGTAATTTGTGCCATTGGCACGACTCCAGCGCTCCTCCTGCGTAACTTTCTGTTCATTTTTATTTTTCTTTACTCCTTCTGCCACGTGGACGCGTTGCTGGTGCGATCGCGTCGTTCGGAGAAATTTTTTTTTTTTTAGAGAAATGTAAATACATGTAATTGAAAGAGCACGGAAGCACTAATAAAGAGAAGAGTTATTAAAGAAGAAAAACTAAAAGTGAAGAAAGGAACGATCATACCGCGGTGGGTTGTCTCCCACCAAGCACTTTGCTTTTACATCTGTAAGTTGGACGCTCCACTAGTTCAATCTGCTGCTATGTGGGGATCTTCCAAGTGGAAGATCTCAAGCTCCTTATTTTTCTGCACCTTCTCACCATGGTACAGCTTTAGGCGGTGTCCATTAACCTTAATAAGTTCAGAACTTGAAGGATGGCTTAGGTGATAGACTCCGTACGGTTCAGTCTTCTCTATTCTATATGGACCTTCCCATTTTGATCTCAACTTACCGGGCATGAGCCTCAGTCGAGATTTGTAAAGGAGAACAAAATCTCCAGGTTAGAACTCTCTCTTCTTGATGTTTTGATCATGCACAGCTTTCATCTTTTCCTTGTATATTCTGGAGTTCTCATAAGCTTCTAGGCGAAGGTTCTCCAGTTCCTGTAGTTGCAACTTTCTTTCAGTTTCGGCTTTCTCAATTTCCATGTTGCACTCTTTAACTACCCAGAAGGCTCTGTGTTCGATTTCAACTGGAAGATGGCAAGCTTTTCCGTAAACTAAGCGAAAGGGACTCATCCCAATGGGTGTCTTGTATGCTGTTCTATATGCCCACAGTGCATCTTGTAGTCTGGTGCTCCAGTCTTTTCTATGAGGCTTCACTATCTTCTGCAAGATACGCTTAATTTCTCTGTTTGACACCTCGGCTTGCCCATTAGTTTGGGGTGGTAAGCTGTTGCAACTTTATGGATTATCCCATGCTTCTTCATCAATCCTGTTAGTCTCCTGTTACAAAAATGGGTGCCTTGATCGCTCACGATCGCTCGTGGTGATCCAAAGCGGCATATAATATGGTTTCTCACAAAGGAAACAACAGTGTTAGCATCATCAGTGCGGGTAGGAATTGCTTCCACCCATTTGGAAACATAATCCACAGCTAAAAATATATAAAAATATCCACTAGAATTCGGAAATGGACCCATGAAGTCAATGCCCCAGACATAAAAAATTTCACAAAAAAGCATATATTGTTGAGGCATCTCATCCCTCTTGGATATGTTACCAAATTTCTGGCATGGGTGACAAGATTTACAAAACTCAGCAGCATCTCTAAAAAGAGTAGGCCACCAGAATCCGCAGTCCAAGATCTTTCTAGCTGTTCTTTCAGGGCCAAAGTGTCCTCCACTCTCAGATGAGTGACAGGCCTCTAAAATGGACTGGAATTCTGATTGAGGTACACATCGTCTAATTATCTGGTCAGTGCCACATCTCCATAAATATGGGTGATCCCATATATAATATTTAGACTCGCTTTTCAGCTTGTCTCTTTGATGTTTAGAGAAATGTGGAGGAAATGTGCGGCTAACTAAATAATTAACAACAGGTGCGTACCAAGGGACTACCTCAAATACTGCTTGCAGGTTGTCAAAAGGAAAATTATCATCTATAGGAGTAGAATCATCCTTAATATGTTCAAGGCGACTTAAGTGGTCCGCTACTAAATTTTGATTACCACTCCTATCCTTTATTTCTAAATCAAATTCTTGTAACAGCAGTATCCAACGTATAAGTCTTAGTTTGGATTCCTTTTTAGCTAATAAATACTTTAGAGCTGCATGGTCCGAATACACTACTACTCTAGTACCAAGTAAATAAGCTCGGAATTTATCCAGAGTGAAAACAATAGCAAGTAGCTCTTTCTCAGTAGTAGTATAATTGGACTGGGCAGTGTCTAAAGTCTTAGACGCATAGGCAATAACAAAAGGATCCTTACCTTCACGCTGAGCCAGCGCTGCTCCTACTGTATGGTTGGAAGCATCGCACATGATTTCAAACGGCTGGCTCCAGTCGGGTCCTCTCACAATTGCGGCTTGAGTTAGAGCAGTCTTCAGCTTATCAAATGCTTGTTTGCAATCTTCACTGAACTCGAACTCAATGTCCTTCTGCAGTAATCTGGATAAGGGAAGTGCCACCTTACTAAAGTCTTTAATAAATCTCCTGTAGAAACCTGCATGGCCAAAGAACGAACGGACTTCCTTCACCGAAGAGGGGTAAGGTAAACTAGAAATAACATTCACCTTTGCTGGGTCTACAGAAATGCCATTATTAGATACCACATGTCCTAATACAATCCCTTGCTTTACCATAAAGTGGCATTTTTCGAAGTTCAATACAAGGTTTGTATCAACACATCTATCTAATACTCTAGATAATCCATCTAAGCAAAGGTTAAAAGAATCACCATAAATGCTAAAATCGTCCATAAAAACTTCCATACAGTCCTCAATAAGATCAGAGAAAAGGCTCATCATGCACCTTTGGAAAGTAGCTGGTGCATTGCACAAGCCAAAGGGCATTCTCTTATAAGCATAAGTCCCAAAAGGACATGTAAAAGTAGTCTTTTCTTGATCCTCAGGAACTATATGAATCTGGAAATAACCTGTGTAACCATCTAAAAAGCAATAATGTGATTTACCTGACAGGCGATCCAGCATTTGATCAATGAATGGAAGTGGGTAGTGATCCTTACGGGTAGCTTGGTTGAGACGCTTGTAATCAATGCAGACTCTCCAAGCATTCTGAACTCTAGTTGCTATGAGCTCTCCATGCTCATTCTTCACGGTAGTGACTCCGGACTTCTTGGGCACCACTTGTACTGGGCTTACCCATTCACTGTCTGAAATGGGATATATGATACCGGCTTCCAATAATTTGGTCACTTCCTTTTTGACAACTTCCAAGATGGTGGGATTCAATCTTCTCTGGGGTTGACGGACAGGTCTTGCTCCCTCTTCTAAAAATATTCTGTGCTCGCATACTTGAGGGTCGATTCCCACTATATCTGCCAAACTCCACCCAATTGCTTTCTTATGCTTCCTCAGCACATCAAGTAACTGCTCTTCTTGTTGAGAAGTCAGTTCTCTTGCAATAATAACTGGAAGCTTCTGCTCATCCTCAAGGTAAGCATATTTGAGATGTGGAGGGAGAGGTTTCAATCCTAACTTTTGATCATGGGTAGGCTCTGGATTGTCTGGGGCTTGCGAAAATGGCGAAGTGTCCCCATTGTCAGTTAAGAGGGTCCCCACACTTGGATCTTGTCCAGTGTGCCTCTCTTCAAACTCTTCTTTTTGAACTTCAGCCACACTTTCGTCTATGACATCACACTGGAAGATAGAACGATCTTCTGGGGGTTGTCAATGACTCCATTCAGATTGAAGATCACTATACGGCCATCTATTTCAAAGGAGTATGTTCCTGAAAAAGCATCCAATTTGAATTTTGATGTCTTCAGGAATGGTCTTCCAAGTAGGATTGATGATGGCTTATCTAAATCATTATGTGGCATCTCCAAGATATAAAAATCAGTGGGAAATGTGAGCCCTTTAATGTTCACCTAAACATCTTCAGCAACTCCAGCCACTGTAATAATGCTTTTATCTGCTAACACAAAATGAGCTGCCGACCTTTTTAAGGGAGGGAGCCTTAAAACATCATATATAGACAAAGGCATTATACTGACACATGCTCCTAAATCACACATGCAATCATAAATTACTACACCACCAATAGTACAACTAACTATGCAAGGACCTGGATCACTATATTTTTCAGGTAATCTTCCCATTAAAGCAAATATAGAACTACCTAAAGGAATAGTTTCTAATTCATTAATTTTGTCTTTATGGATACATAAGTCTTTTAGAAACTTTGCATATTTAGGTACCTGCTGAATAACATCAAAAAGGGGAACAGTTACCTCAACCTTTTTGAATATTTCTACCATTTTAGGATCAGGTTCCAGCTGCTTCTTGGGCTTCCTTGCAAGTTGTGGGAATGGAATGGGAGTAGTGTTTTCTGTGGTGCCTGTGCCTTTTGGTGCTTCTTCCTGTGGTTGAGCTATCTCTTCTTCAGCCATGTCCTGTATATCCTCTTCCTCTTCAACATCTTCGATTTCCACCACCTCTTCAGCTGAGGCGTATTCTGGTGAGCTTGGTTCCTCCTGATTCCTCTCCTGCAGTGTGGTTCCAGACCTCAAGGTGATGGCATTAATGCCTCCCTTCGGATTGGGTAATGGTTGAGAGGGAATTCCAGTGGTGCTTGAAGGTTGGTTACTGGAATTTTGTGCTGAACCAAGTTGTGTCAATAAAGCTTGTAGAGTAGAGGTGAAACCATTCAGACTGGCGTTAATATTGTTCACGATGGTATTTTCCATGGCCAGTTGTCTTTTCTCAAAAGCTTGTAATAAATCTTCATTAGAAGATACAGAAGAATGTGTAAACTGAGAGGTTTGCTGCTGATTGTTCGGTGGTCCTTGGTTTTGCCTCAGGTGAGGTGCTCGGTAAGGTTGATTTTGCTGCTTGTTGTTGTTATTATTCCACCTCTGATTTCCCTGATTATCTCTGCCTCCCCTATTATTGTTGTCCCTCCAATTCTGGTTTGAATTGTCCTGCCATCCATGGTTATTATTTCCACTTTGATTATACCCTTGGTTGGGGCGGTCATAGAAGTTGTGAGTGGATGCCACCATGTTGTCTTCTTGTTGGAGCTGCGGGCATTCATCAGTGTAATGGCTATAATCAGCACAAATTCTGCAAATTCTTTGTGGGACTAGTTGTTGGTTTTGCTGCGGTTGAGTTTGCTGAGCTTGTTAATTTAACTGCATTTGCTTCAGCAGGTTGGTCATCTCACAGATGCTTCGATTTAGAGCAGCAGTCTCTATGCCAGAAGATACTTCTGCAATGGCTTTTGAATGACCTTGCTTCTGTCTGTGGTTTCGAGTAGATTCAGCTAAATCACTGATCAATTGCCAAGCTTCATCAGTGGTCTTGTACTTATTCATAGACCCATTGCTGGCACTTTCCAATGTGGTCTTATCTTGGGGCCTCATACCTTGTGTGATATAGCTGAGTAGCACGATCTTGTCAATCATGTGGTAGGGGCATGCTTCCAGAAGATTATTGAAGTGCTCCCAGTATTCAAAGAGAGTCTCATTGTCATCCTGAACAATTGTAGAGATATCCTTCCTCAGTTTATCAGTAACTTCAGATGGAAAGAATTTCTCCAGAAACTCCTTTCTGAGTGTATCCCAGTTGGATACATTTGCTAGAGGTTGAGTGTAGTACCACTCTCTTGCTTTTCCCTCAAGAGAGAACGGAAAAGCTTTCAGCAAAATTGAAGTTTCATCAATGCCATCACGCCTGACAGTAGAACAGGCTGCCTGGAAATCTCTCAAGTGCTTGATAGGCTCTTGAGCAGGTAGGCCATGAAACTTGGGCATCAAATTCAGCAGTGCGGTCTTTATTTCAAAATCGGTAGCTACCACTGGATGATGCGCTTGAAACGGTTGTATTGTAAAATCAGGAGCTCCTTCCTCCTGAATGGTAACTCTTCTAGCTGCCATGTTTTCTACGCGTAAAACAACTGAATCAGTAGAACGGGGGCTGATTTCTTCCTCAAATTCACTTTCAGATCCGCCTTCAGAGCGGGCTAACCTACGCTGTTCTCGCCTTATTCGTGAAATTGTTCTTTCAATTTTAGGATCGAATATTAGCAAGCGCGGATCAGGAAGTGAACGTGTCATTTGACGGAAGAAACATGCAGCTCATAGTAGCAAAATTAAATAAAATGCAAATAAATAAATTCTAATTAATAAAATTAGCACTCTATTGCAACTCCCCGGCAACGGCGCCAAAAATTGATGGGAAGCAGAAGCTGGTGAATTAAAAATTTATTAAAATGGTTACGTTGCGAGTATAGTTTTTAACTCACCGAAAATCTGTCTATCAATTTAGAAATATGTCACAGAGAGTCTAAATTAAAATTACTGGGAGTTTTAAGTCCCAGGTCGTCTCCCAACGAGTTGCAGAAAAGTGTGCTGTTTTATTAATCAGATGTTCCAAGAAGTTGAGCTAAGTAAATTGGAATTTAAATTGAGGAATTTTAAATAATATAAATAAAAGCCTTGACTGGGAATTGATCAGTTAGAATCTCTATCATTGATGGGGTGATTTTTAAGATTGATTTATAATTAACGGTTACTCTGTTTGGTTATCCTTTACTAGGTAAGGGAAAGTCAAACAAGTTAGACTGCCAAATCTATTCACGAGTTACAACCCACTTAGTTCAAAGGGATTGGCGTTGGTGACAGGATAGCAATCCAACATTTAACCCAACTATAAATTTCTCCTTCGATCCTTCCAACTCAAGAGTTCCTTTTAATCAACTCCCTATCAAGTAATGAAACTACTCACGCATTGTAAATAAAGAATCCATGGCACATAAAAGGGAATTAAAAGAAGACATGATTATTGGAATTGAATTTGAATTAAAGAGAAATAATCCTTGCATTCATTAATCATAAAAATATCTGAATGACAAAATTGAACATAACAAAGAACATGGAAGAATAAAACTAAGTTAAGAGAACAAACTAGAATGATGAAGTCTTGATGAGGAAATAACTCTTCTCAATGTTCCAATGCTAAGATCAATTGAAAAATTAAAATCCTAAAAACTAGAGAGAAAAACCTAAGAGAGTGAAAAAACTAGATCTAAAACTACTGAATGAATGTGTGTGTTGTTTCTGCATATTCTCTGACTCTAGTCAGCTGTTCTAGGCCGAAAACTGGGCCGAAATAAGGTCCAAAATCGCCCCCATCGAATTCTGCAGATTATGCAGATCGCACATGTCACGCGATCGCGTCATCCATGCGGACGCGTCGCTTGCGCTTTTTCCTCTCCACGCGTTCGCGTCGTCCATGCTACCGCGTCGCTTGCGCTTTCCAATCCACGCGGCTGCGCAAGCCATGTGGCCGCGTAGCTGCGATTTGCGCTCCTTCGCGCGATCGCGTGAGCCATGCGACCGCGTCACTTCTCGCTGGTTATCTTTTCAAATTCTTGTGTTCCTTCCATTTTTGCTAGCTTCCTCTCAAATCTCCATCTCATTCATGCCCTATAAGGCCTGAAACACTTGACACACAGATCACGGTATCGAATGGAATAAAGGAGAATTAAAAGTAAATAATTAAAGTCTCTAGGAAGCAATTTTCAAACATGTACTGAATTTAGGAAGGAAATCTAAATGCATGCTAAATTGATGAATAAGTGGGCAAGGATCATGACAAAACCACACAACTAAACACAATATAAACCATAAAATAGTGGTTTATCACCACCATACAACTCATGACTCTTTAATTTGTTAACTTCATGCTCAAGTCAAGCAAGTTCAGATCAATTGTTTGTGGAAAATGGCACAGGTATTAGTATCACTGGTAAAGATTGTTCTATTATAACGGATCTTTCTAAAAAGATTGTATTTCATTTGAATAATTTGTTACTAGTTCTTGAAATTACACATAATCTCATGAGTGTTTTAAAATTTGCTGCCGATAATCGAGTTTTCTTTGAATTTGGCCTGATTTTGTTGTCATTCGTGATCAAGCTACTCGGGAGCATCTTTTCCAAGGCGTAGTTAAAAATGGAATCTATACTTTTGATCATCTCTATGTGCCAAAACCGATTTCTACAATACATTCTGATCTATGTGCTATATCAAGTACAAATAAGCATCACATTAGTTTTGTCTATAGATTTCCTAATCATTTTGTCTTTAAACCAAATAATTCTGACCTTCAAAATGGTTATGGATGTAGCACTATAGCTTATAGTTATAATAAGACACCTACTATTGACTTATGGCATAAACGATTAAGCCACTATGCAATAAACACTGTTGAGACAACGCTTAAACGATGTTCTATTTTCATCTCTTCTAATATCAATCCTGATCATGTTTGTGAAATTTGTTCGGTTGCAAAAATTCATAGCTTGCATTTTTCTATACTGACATTGTTTATACATCACCTTTAAAATTAGTTTTTGCAGGTATTTGGGGTCCATCGCTAATAACATCAAGAAATGGATATATGAAGAGAGAACTTTTGCGTGGCCTAGAAATTCGCAGAATAAATCCTCGTTGTAGGTATAGCTTCTAAACCAACAAAAGTTCTTTATCACAAACGTTTTGGTTGTCACAAGTAACAAACCCCTTTAAAATTGATAACCGAAGTATTTAAACCTCGGGTCGTCTTCTCAAGGAACTGCAGGGAGGTGTTCTTTATTATTGGTTATGAGTTTTGTAAATTAGGGGTTTTGAAAGTAAGGAACAAGTAATTTAAATGACAAATAAAATAAATAAATAACTATAAAATAAACTCTTGGCAAGGTATGAGAATTTGGAAGTCCTATCCTAGTTATCCTTATCAATGGTGATGAGAATTGAGTTTTAATCCCACTTAGTTAGCCTTTACTAAAGCAAAGGAAGGTCAAGTGGACCAATTAGTTTGATCCTCAGGTCCTAGTCAATTCCTAAGAAAGGACTGGAGTTATTGAAGTTCAATTCAATTAGCAAAGATAACAATTATCAATCACATTGAGTTTGATAACTCATGAGTTACCAATTACTTAACCAAGCCCAAAAGGGGAAAAGTAAACTTACTTGAATAAAAATGTCTTCAGATTGGAAGCAACAGTAACATAAATAAAAGAAAGCAATCATAAACTGAAATACCTCAAATAACATTAATTGAGAGAATCATATGTAACATGAAAGAGTTCATAAATTAATTTGAGAAAATAATTAAAAAGGAACATTGAACCTAATAAAAAGAGACAATTATGAAGGCGAGAAAAATCCTAATTTCTAGTCCTAAGAGAGAGAGGAGAGAACCTCTCTCTAAAAACTACATCTAAATCATGAAAAGTGAATAATCGAATCCTCCTCCTGAATAGATGCATTCCCCCACTTTATAACCTCTAATCTGTGCCTTCTGGACTTGGATCTGGGCCAAAAAGGGTTTCAGAAATCGCTGGGAGCGTTTTCTGTAATTTCTGGTGCGTGGCGTCTGTCACGCAGCCGCTTGGGTCACGCGGTCGCGTCATCTGGAGTTTTCCTTATCACGCGTTCGCTTCAGTCATGCGTCCGTATCATCTGTGTTCTGCTTAAGGCACGCGTCCGCGTCAGTCACGTGTTCGCGTCGTTGCTTTTTCGCGCTAGGCATGCGGCCGCGTCGTCCATGCGTTCGCGTCGCTGCCAGTTTCTTCAAAAACTCTATTTTGTGCTTTCCTTCCATTTTTGTATGTTTCCTTTCCATCCTTTAAGTCATTTCTGCCTTAGAAGATCTGAACTACTCAATACACAAATCACGACATCGAATGGTAATAAAGGGTAATTAAAATAATTATTTTTAAAGCATAGAAAACATGTTTTTCACATATATCATATAATAAGGAAGGAAAAGTAAAACCATGCAATTTACATGAATAAGTGGGTGAAGGGTTGAATAAATCACTTAAATTGAGCACAATATATATCATAAAATATGGGTTTATCAATATAAATACTATATATGCTTTGTGGATGCATATTTTAAGTTTAACTTTATTTTAATGATTGTTAATAAATCTCAGGCACTTACAACCTTTCAAAATTATAAATTTCTCATGAAATAACAAACTGGATATAAATTGAGAGCTATACAAATTGACATGGGTGCTGAATTTCTGCCCAAAGCCTTTTCTTTTGTCCATCTGACGTGTCAGGTGAAGTCTGATGTTCAATATCACAATGCTAGGTGTCAATACAAAATTATTGCATGGATTAAAATCCCCCCTTGCAACTCAAACATTGTCGTTAGTAGTTTAAATGTGTTCCGCTCCTCATTAAAAGGATAGGATTTTCATTATCCATCCATGTGAGAAGACTCCATAACAGCAGGCATGGGTACTGCAAATAGTGGTTCTTCATGCTGTCACGACAAAAGATATGTTGGGTGCAAGGAGAATTGGACCGCAAGGATGAGTTCTGGTAGAAGCAACCTCGAAGGAGCATCGAAGAGGAGAAAGAAGAAATTCGTTTCACCTATGTGCAACTGTGGCACCTATATCATCTTATTCGAATTCGGCACTTTGCAGAGTCTAAGGAGACTTTTTTGTTCTTATTTCAAGGTAAGTTTTATGTTTTAGTTCATGTTTTCTGAAATATTTGGTGTTTATGGGAGTTTAATAGTAAGTATCTTTGTTGTAGACCAAAACACCACATTGCAAATACTTTACTTGACTAGCTAGATGAGTATGTTGCATCTTTTGGTATTGATGAAGTGGCCACAAAACATGAAGTTGCAGACCCAATGAAAAATAGAGCTGGAGATGAAGATGGTTGAATATAAGAATCTTGACAAATATAGTGGTGGTCTTAACATGTGCAAAGTGTTTGACTTACTTTTCATGGGCATTGGAATAGCAATGGGGTTTAATTTAGTTATTAGTGGATGCTGTTAGAGTGCTTTGTTAGTACTTTGTTAATGTTTAGATGATTTGTTAGTGCTTTTTATTAATGTTTTGTAAGTGATGCAATTTGGATTTGCAAGGGAAGCATTGACTACGAAGTTGTAATCAACTATGTTCTTAGATTAATAGACATTTTCTATTTAGTTATTCATCATGTTACAATTGATGAATTCTGTATCATTGATTCACATATTGAAGGTTTGAAATGTTAGCAAACATAATAATACAAGACAACTAAACAAAGTTAATAGATAATCATTTCAAAAGAAGGACAAAGTTTCCAAAAGTTACTCCCAACCATGTGAGGCCCTTTCTAAAATGAATAACAAACCATGTCACAACCTATCACTAGTTTTCCAAATTTGACAGTAGCAAAATAAAAACATAAATTGTCAAAAACAGAAAGTAACCAAATCCATGTCTTAGAAGACAAGCATCCTAAAAAACTAATTTTACGTAGATGGCCTAAAATTTGGTGTTAGAATGCACTTGAATAGTCTTAGCTCTTAAGAAAGTCCTTCCACTTGCTGTAGCCATTATTTTTTTTGGATATGGCCTCAGGAATTTTTGGTGGGCTGATAGACCCTTAGTTGTTGCAGGTCGAATTATTGCAGGATGAGTTAATGGCGTTCGAGTTGGTGTAGGCTCAGTATCCATGGGTTGTTGATAGTTGAGAATTCAGAGGAGCTGGTGGCCTAAAAGTCCTTTCGTTGAGGATCATTGGGATCGTTCCAGTAAATTTTCTTGTACACCAAATACCCCAATCCCTTGAAAAGTTCCTCTAAGTCCTTCTTATTAATGAAATCCACATCCATTGGAGGAAATTTCTCAACCTTTCCACTTAAGTAACGTAGCTTACAATTTGCAGCTCTTCCAAACTTTATGCCATGGTTAAATATAGGGTACCACAAACACAAATATTTGCAACATTTTAAACCTAAACCATTAAAGTTTTTTCCTAATAAGCATCAATGACAGCTATGAAAACCATGACTAAAAACACTACATTTTATCAATAACTTGGAATATTAACTATGTTTTTGAAAACCTTAAATTAATGAACCCTAATCAAAACAGTGTTCTAGGGTATCACAATTCAAGGATTAACTCGGATTCAACAAAAAGAAGGGGACGTAGTTCATGTACGCAGTTCATTCTAAGATACATGCATGCAAAACAAGTACATTATCAACTAACATAAGAGAAACCAAAACAGGGAAACTAACCTTTCACATGTGCCACGAAGCTACGGTCAAAACCCTCAAAACGTCTGTCAATGACTCGTAATCAGGCCAACACTTGCAACGTTGTCATTGACTTTTGGAGGGAAACACTGGTGGAAGAAGATGTGTTAAGTTTTTTTGTGAATGAGTGAGGAGAGGAAGGAGATCAATGGAAATGCAATGTTTCTCAAGGGATACTAAATAAGGCTATGCGACGACGTTTGAGTTACAATAAGGGGGTTTTAGTTTCTACAACAATTTCGTATTGATACCTCGCACTCTGACATGACATATCAGACTTCACTTGACACATCAAATGGACAACCGTTTCCCATCAAGTAGCAGACATTAATATGTACATTTTCATTGATGGTGGGGGCTTGGATAAAGTTTTAGGATGATCAAGATGCATGTTGTTCAACGAAAAAAAAAAACAGAGGCCAGATAGGACATTTACCCAATTTATTATTATCTGGTCCATTGACTAAAGGAATGCAACCAAAGATATTTAAAGAACATGTATATATAATTATTTTTGGTTCTTCTTTTGAATGATGTTAACATTTTGAGCTTATTATGTTAGTTTGTGTGTTTTAAACATGGTGAAAATTTAGGTGTAGTCGACTTCACATGAAGTTGATAACTGAGAGCCGTTAGATGATTTGACTAAATTTTCATCTAACGGCTTTCATCTATCAACTTCAGGTGAAGTCGACTGCACCTGAGTTTCCACCTTCAAACATTGATTGTTCGTTGTTTAGTATGAAATCTTATGTATTATTTATGTATCTTGTCCAACATATCTTGTATAGCAAAATGCTAATATTTGACTCTGCGACTTTATACTTAAGCTGGAGTGTTAAAAAGCTTCTGATATTCAATCCTAGAATTGATTTCAATCAAACCAAGAGATGAAAGAAATCCTATATTATTAGTTAGCTCTAACACACTTCTTTAATTCGTGCCTACTTTGAATTGGCTATATCCCCATGCGTCAAAAGATCAAATGGAGTTTCAAAGAACACCTTTGAGGGTTTGGATTAGGATTATTCAGGCACTTGCACTCTGCTTGATCATCATAGGGTGTTCCAGTAAGATAGTGTATTTCCTATACTGCTCTTAGTTCTTGAGTAAGTGCATTGATTTAGCCTAAGCTTAACCCACTCTCAAGGTAGGGGAACCTATGGAGGTACCTTTTGTTACGCTATTCGACGATTAACCTATATACCGTCTCAAAACAAAATAAGTTATTTTTGAGTAAACATCCAATTTAGTTCCCAAAAATATTTAGATTAGATACTTTAGTCTTCACCGAATTTTTATTCTTTTAAAGTCCTTGAGAATTGCTCTCATTAAACACATTAGTCCCTAAGTTACTTTGAGTCAATTTTTCAATATGCGTATTAGATAAATAAGTCCCTAACAAGTTTTATTATTAGATTATTAGATTCTCAAAAAATACTCTCTAAAACAAATTAGTCATATTCAAAATGAGGCAGGGATTTCTCTATCCGACAAAAGTAATTTGTGAAAGACTTAGAGAATAAAAATTTGTTGAAAACTAAACTGTCCGGTCTAAAATTTCTTAGAGATCAATTTAGGTATTTATTTTTTAATAATAGCCTTTGGATCATCTATCTATCATACTGCCTCTATAGTCCTCCACCACCTAAGTGTGTGTTTGGATTGGCGTTTATCAAATTTGAGTTTGAATGAAAGTAATTTTATAGGTAAAAGTGAATTTGTATCAACATAATTTATGTTTGACAACTCTACCAAAATTGATTTTGATAAAACAAATATTGTTTGGATAAAATTAGTTAAAATCACTTTTAGATATATAATTACTAGAAAAAACATGACATTAAATTATAATATTTTTTAATTATGTTTAATTTTTTTATATTTTTTTTAGTGTGTTTTTTATAATATTTTTTAATATGCTATAATTTATTATTATTATTATTATTATTATTATTATTATTATTATTATTATTTATGGTTAATTTTTTTGTTTAATTTACTTTACCTAATGGAATCAATAAATTATATTATAAAAAAATAAATATAATACACAAAAACTACAATTATAAAAATGTACAATATTAAATCAAACAAAAATTAACAAAAAATAAAAATAATAAATAATAAAAATAAACTCAAAGAAAAACAATAAAAAATTTATAAATAAAACAATAACATGTATGAAGAATACATTTGGTAAAAGAAAATTAAAAGTTTAGAGTTAATGGTTGAAGCTAATTAGTGAATACAAAAGTTAAGATTTTTTTTTTTTTTTTTTGGCTTCTTGTAAAGGTAAGTTTGAGAACAAAATCTCAAGAATTGAAACGTTCCTTGTCACTGGCACTTTGTTCCCTGTCACTTCACCGGAAAGCGCTCAAGGAAGGTAGGGCTGCAGGAACTAGGAACTGCGCTTTTAAGGGCGTTTTTCTCCTATGTTTCAGTTGTTGATTGTTCTTATTCTTCCTTGTCATGCTTAAAAAGGGGTCTCTTTAGATGAAAGTTGCGCACAAGGTGGAGGACAGTCGAGAAAAGTTCGGCCAACCGCCTAAACGCCCCACAGGCGACGAGGATGGAAAGGAATGAATTTGGAAAACAATAAACAACTAATTCATTCTGTTCTACTCACTTGAAAGTTTAAACAAAGACTGAAACTGAATATCTACAAAAAGGCTTTCTAGACATCCCACACTTCCCCTCTTCTGAGATGACAAACAGAGGCACACATAGCCTGTCAAACTACAAATATATGCTTCAACTTCTCAAAATATAAAAGTTGCATAGGTACCTAATACTTGTTTATATTTCTAAATACTTATGCAAGCCTTTCTGTTGGCAGCATCAGCCACAAGGTGCGAAATCTATAATTCTCGAACTCGATCACGCCAAGATCCTTTTCTCTTGGCCAGCACCTGAATCCAAATATAAGGATTACTTAAATGACTCATCATGCTTATCCACATAAGTCTGCAGAGAAACCACTTACCGCTTCACTTAAGAGGCTTGTAACAATGGCTTTTTTGTCAACTTCTTTCTCATTCTCCCTTTCAGGCTCACTGTCAGTACTGGTAGGAGGTGGAAGTGCTGAAGCACCAAACATTGCTTCATCATGAGCAGCTTGGATTTGTTCCTCCCTTCTTGCCTTGATAAGAAAATGGATTCGATCTATGTTTAGTCTCCCATACATAGATGACGCATGTATGTTAACAAGGAACAAAACTGACTATTCATGAATATAAGAAGAGGAATATACCTCTATTTTAGAATACCGGAAACTCTGGCCAATTTGCTTGACCAAGGAAGCATCATCTTCAGCCACTGCAGATAGGTGGGCAAATACAATCAGTTCAATTAAGTTTCAGGCTTCAATCCAAACCCCACACCATTACTCATTATCATTTATATGCAAAAATATCATTGGCATTCAATAATTAGAAGAATCACCATGACTAAGCAATGAACAATTAAAATCAGTAAGTATTGGTGGTATTAACAAGCACACAACAACAGTACTCAACATTGGATCAATTAAAAATGAAGTTTACATTATCAGGATTCAGGACCCTGTGTTGCATTATCAGGAAAACATAGGAAGACTAAAAAAACTGTCCATTTTAAAACAGATTGTATTTGCAATAAAGAAGTCTCGGCAAATTTATTTAGAATAATGAAATGGCAAACAAGTTCAACCTTCAATTTCCTCATCTTCAAGAGGGGCATCCTTGTCAAACTCAAATCGCTCCCAGCCCTTACCTTTTTCTGAGTCTTGAGCCGCTGCATTAAAAAATATCCCACGAAATCAAGTTAGTACATGTATAAACCAGCACACTTGCTCAATAATAAGTAACTATTACTGTATTCTCTTTAAGTCTGAATGTAAAATATTTTTCATAACCCCAGCCTAAAATTCTGATACCACATGGTCATACACTACAGCAACCAGAGATTTTCATGCAAAGTCAAGTTCACCTTGTATTTTCGCACAGTAAGCTGTTGGAAATTGTTCTTACACTTGATCACCACAATAGTAAACATAAGCAATATATAGAATAATAGAATCAATGACAATGACAGTGTGAACATTTCATGGTTCATAAAGCAAATTAGAATATGCAGAACAAAGCTGTGCATCAAAAAGCACCACCTCAAAGTCTGAATAAGGACTATAGACTTACCAGTTTGGGAGAGCTGAAGCTTCATCTTAGCTTTGACTCTTTCAGCAGATGACTGTTTGAGAAATTGCAAAGTGAGAAAACTAATTAAGATTTTTACTTTTAAGAAACTAACTAAATACTAAGCAGTTCTACAAAGTACAAACAATAAGCTCCATTACTACTCCCATCACTTAGACAACAAGCTTGGCATGGCACAAATAATTAAAATTGAAATAAACCAAAGTATCAAGCACAAACACTTCTTTTTTTTTTTTTTGTTCTTTTAGGGGAAGAAGATTGAAGATACCATAGTGTCATAACCAGAAATAAGCTTGGCATAATCAACCCCAGCATTGTTCCCCTTCTTTCTATCATCTCGACCCCTATTCTTCTCTGACCTGCGGGGAGAAACACTTCTACTCCTGCTCCTGCTCCTGCGTCTCCCTCTACGCCGCCTCTCCCCATCGGAATCGCTTCTACTTCTCGACCTGCTCCTTCTTCTTCGTCTCCTATCCCTATCTCTATCTCTATCTCTATCTCTGTCTCTATGATGGTGTCTCTCTCTGCTTCTGCTTCTGCTCCTACTTCTCCTTCTCGATTCTTTTCCCCTCTCCCTGCATCTGTCTCTACTTCTACTTCTGCTTCTGCTTCGTCTTCTGGTGGTTCGATCGGGTTCCCTATCTCTGTTCTTCTCCGGAACCCTAGAAGAATCGGGGGCGGGCTTTTTCTGGAGCTTGTCTTGAATGGAGAGGAGCGACGCTTGCTTGTCAGACTCCGACGACAGTGGCGGCGGCGGAGGAGAGTTAGAATTGGAAGGGGCGGAAGCTTTGACGAATTTGGAAAGAAAGGAGGAAGAAGAAGAAGCAAGGGCTGAGCCTCGCTTTGGAACGTCGTCGTTTGAAGGGGCGCTTGAAAAGCCAAGCCCTTGCTTGAATCTGGCAGCTCCTTCGCCCTTTCTGGTAAGCTCGTCGTAGTATGCTGCCGCTTTTTCTTCCTCCATTTCTTTTCTTCTGCTCCCCCTTTTTTTTTTTGGTTAATCTTGCCTCTTACTCGCCCATCTCAGGTTATGTCATTACGACGATGATCATCTTTACCAATTACCAAGTCTGTTTTATTTATTTATTTATTTATTTATTTCTGAGATGGTCTTTTTGGCAGAAATTATTTTAGGGATAATCCACCTTCATAAACCAAAGCCATTTCAATATTACTTGAACTTCCCAAATCCAAAAATATTATCAGATATTGTCGCATATTTTTATATAAATCGAATTTATTGAATTCGAATTAGAGTTGTTAGTAGTAAATTGGATCTACGGGAATCGAATTACTTGAAGTTGTGATTCAAAAGTAAATCGAATTTAAAGAATTTGAATTAAATCGAATTTATAGGTTTCGATTTTTATTGACTATACTAAATTGAATCAATAAGGTCCGATTTAGCTCCCTTAGTAAATCAAATCTATTGAGGTCGATTTACAATGGGTATTGGGTAATGGTAGATCAAAACCATTAAATTTGATTTACTAGTATGTATAATTCGAAATGGATTAATTTGATTTAGTATAGTCCTAACGTATATAAATACGAGTTGAACGTGAATTTTTTACCAAAGTGGGACTCACAATGGTTAGTGATGAGATTTTTTAGTTCTGGTGCACTATAGAGGGTCCATTAAGAAAAAAAACACGATCGGGAATTAAATTTACTGATAAAGACCCGCTGAGAGTTTTTCTCAAACCTTCGACGAGTTTCACTGAGCTTCAGAATACTATACTCTAGAAACTGGAGCTGCATGGCGTGAAACAAGTGGAGAAGTTATTCTACAAAATTCTGATTTCTGTGTTACGCGATGATGTGAAGTATGATTCATTCGTCATAGGCAATGACGAAGATTTGCAAGTGTTTCGTTGTCATTGTCAGTTTTCTGAGGTGAGGACCCCTGAGCTATTGGCGAAACTTATGGATGTGGTCTGTAGTTCTGGAGGATCGAACCAGAATCCTTAATCCTCAGCAATACCAGCCTGCTCTAGTTCCATGCCTGTTGGTGCCTCGTCAGCTGTGCCAGTGATTGTACCTGAGGCAATTTTAGTTGCATCTCCATCCTTTGCAGCTAATCTGAATCGCAATCGTGACGAAGGAATAGGTGACACTGGACCCTTGGGTGAGGTTGCGATTGTGACGCTCGGTACTCCTTTTATGGTCCCGGTTTTCGGAGAGGGTGGAATACCGGATAGCGTTGAGGATGCACTGCAGGATGATGATGATGATGACGTAGCGCCCGCCACGATAGCTGATTATAGTGATAATGATATAGCAAGGACTACCCCAGTTGTGGGTGGAGGAGCATCTAGCTCAGGAACTCATCAGTACCCCCCATATTTTTCAACTTTGAACTTAGATGCCATGATAGTGTCGCGGGGTACCATCAGCAGTTTCAGGATAAAGAGGAGATTGTGTTAAGCGTGAAGTCTTATAGCATCCGCCGTGGGGTTGAGTACAAAGTGTTGGAATCCGATCATCGCAAGTATTATTGCAAAGGCAAGGAGTTCGGGAACGGGTGCATATGGCTCATTCGGGTCAGCCTCCGCCAGCGCAGAGGTATTTGGGAGGTAAAATGGTACAATGATCCTCATCCTTGCCTGGCCACATTGATATCTAATGATCACAAGATGCTTGATTATCATGTCGTATCGACCTTCATACTCCCCATGATCAAAGCTGATGTTGCCGTCTCTATCAAGGTACTACAGAATGCAACAGAGGCATATTTCGGGTTTAGACCGACTTACAGGAGGGTTTGGATGGATAAACAGAAAGCCGTGGCACAGAGCTACGGAGGTTGGGAAGAGTCATAAAATGATTTGCCGCGATAGGTACTGGATGGATAGATCACGATGCCAGGTAGTGTCGCGGTGTTGAGGACGAGCACTATGCGGGTTGGTGGGCAAGTGGATGACTCATTAGCTTATTTTCATCGGCTTTTCTGGACATTCTCACCGTGTATCGAGGCCTTCCGTCATTGCAAGTCATTGGTCAGTGTCGACGGGACGCACCTGTACGACAAATACAATGGTAGCTGCTTGTTGCGATTGCTAAGGATGGCAATATCATTCCTATTACATTCGCACTTGTAGATGGTGAGAATACAGAGTCGTGGTCATTCTTTTTATCTCACCTTCGACAGCATGTAATGCCTTAATCGGGTATTCTAGTCATATCAAATAGGCACGATGGGATAAAGGCTACATTGGAGGCTCCTAATGGTGGCTAGCTTCCGCCTAATGCATACCAGGCTTTTTATATCAGTCACGTGGCGGCAAATTTCACCATGAGTTTCAAGGGCAAGGATGCACATAGGTTTTTAGTGAATCCTACTTATGCCAAGACTGAGGTCGAGTTTCACCACTGGTTCGTCACCCCATCACCACCCTCGTCCTCACTTCTACCCTCAGCCTTTCCGTCTCTCCCTTCACGTCGGGCTCTACCTCGACCACCACCTCTAGCTCCTCTACGGCTGCGACCACTCCCCCTCGCCATCCATGACTACTCCCCTCCAATGCATCGATGGAATCGTCGAGCCACCTCTACTCACGCTGGCTCGAACGTGTCCCAACATGACATCTCCGCTCAACACGATGTCTGTCTGAGACATCAGGCACCTGGTCCATATCAGGGACATGGTCGAGACCTCACTGCATCGCCTCGACTGGTATTGCAACTGCCCTGGGGTCACCGAGGAGGAGCTCAGGCAACAAGAATCTCCTGCCGTACTGATGCCACCACTCCAAGTACGCATGTGAATGTCCTAGGTCTAGAACAACATCAAACTGTAACACATGCTACGCCCTGTTGGTCCAATGAATGTGCCAATTCTGTAATGTATCAGGAAACCATTGATCTCCACCTCTGCCATCCTTTGCCATTAAGAAATCTATGTCTAGTGCGGAACGGGGTCGATGCTGTATGCCACCAAGCTGCGGCAGCACCCGATCCACCTGATGCCACTCTATGACAGCAAAATAGATCAATATTGTTGTAGCCCTCCACAACGCCATATGTCATGGCTCCAATATTTCGGGGTGCACCACTTGAATGACATGAGGCAAGCTATATGGCATCCACACGAACTGTGAACAGAAGTACTAATCGTTCATAAACAGTGAACAGTGCAAACACAACATTAGTGATGAACAAATTGAAACCATAAATACTCACATCCCTGGACTGAAGTAAATCTATCCTAAGCCTCCAATGCGCGACTCGAGGCCCTTTGTCGTTCAACGTTGGCTGATAACCTGACCATCTGAAAACCAAAATATTTTATCAACAAGGAAGTAAACAGATAACTTAGTAAAAACATAGTGCATAACCCAAAAGCAAGTACCTCGATGCCAACGGCCAATGAAAGATATCAAATCCATCTGGCCAAAAACCAAAGAACCTTTAGGAGATCCACGATTGTAGGAGCTTCAATGGACCAACTAACTTGACGACATTCCTATTGGCCACACAACACATGCCCCTGTATAACCATGACAAAGCAGCAAACCCCCAACTATACCAACCCATGTCCTCTAGCCTGGTAACGTAGGGTAGCCAACGAATGTGAAGACGTGTACCATACTTATCCACGAATAGTTGCGTAGATAAGAGCATCATGATATATGTCCGGGCATACCTCCTAACCGTCTCATAGTCTGCACCCTGCGGAAGTTCACTAAATGTCTCCTGCATCCAAGTGCACTTCACTGTGAACTTGTCGATGCAGTTTGCAGGAGGCAAAACACCCAACAGCTCCTCGAACCACCGTCAATATATCGCTCAAAGCCCGTGAGGCATCCGCTGACATACTGACCGTCGATCGGGAGCCCTAACTGGTACGCTACATCCTACAGCGTGATCGTGCACTCCTCGAACGGCATGTGAAAAGTATGCGTCTCCAGACATCTTAATTATTTTCCCGAGCGGAAGATCATATTATCAATTATTTACGACATCTTAATTATGTACGTTTATTATTTTCAGTTAATTTGTTAATATTTATTTGGTTAATATTAGTTTAGTAGCTTATTTCTATTAATATGAATAAATAATATAATTAATAATAAATATTGAATTTTGGAAAATAATATTCTATTTTTTATGTTTTCTGTTGTTAGTATGTATAATTTCTAATAATATTATTATTTTTTATTTTCTATTATAATATGATATTATATATTTCTGTAAATTATAAAAATTAATAAATAATATATATATATATATATATATGATATTTCTGTTAATAATTAAAATATAATATTTTATGTAACATCTTTACTATCAGAATGTCACAGTTCCGGCTATGCCACTATGATAACTAGGATATTACGACAACTTTTATATACTTAATAATAAAATAGGAGCATTTAACTCGAAACCGTATCACTGATTTCTTTGAAACTGAAAGTTCTTTTTACTTTACAAACATGCATATACATATATACAGAACTTCTTACACGTGCAACTTACAAACATTATATACATACATATCATTACAACTCCTACCCTGCTTACAAATGATAATTATAAAGGCGAGGAAAAAACTATGACTAATATATCCAAACAAAACATCACAGCTAAGAACTGAGCAAAAACTTCACACAGCTTCCTTGTCCGTCTTGAAAAGAGAAGTCTGTAGGGGGTGAGAACATCGTCCTCGCATGTTCTCAATAGAGGGTTTAAGAATTGTCATAAGAGGAAACGTATAAAAGAAGAATGAATTTCAAAAGCAATGATCATCATTCACCTTATGAATCCTTTTAAACCACAAAAATTAACTATCCGACAATTCAAATTCATTTTTCCCTTATAAGAATTCCAATATCAGTAATAGGAACAATATATACCTCACTTACCAATCAAGGCCTCGGCTCAAACATAACCAACTACGGCCTCCGGCCCAACATATAAAAAAATCTCGAATTCCGGCCTAACATATAAACAAATGTCGGCCTTCAGCCCAACATAAACAACCACACTATCATCAAAAGCATCAATTCATTTACCAATACTCAGTCTCAAGAAAGAATCAATCACAGACACAAATAATGCAAGGCAAACACAATTAGGAAACAGTTACAGCAAGTACCACAATTAACAGTTAGACAGAATTCATCAGATAGACAAACCAAAATACTTAAGCACACCCAAACAATAGAAAACAAATGAAGTATGATGCATGCCTATCCTACTGGCCGTGAGCTCATACATTAGTTATTCTGCCAGAACCCGACACATCCGATAACCTGGATATAGAACACCACAACAGGGAGCAAGTGGGACTAAACCGCAACCCTTGCATCTTACCCGCTTAACCTGGAGTAAGTAAGACAAATTTCAACCCCTTGCATCTCACCCCGGGCGAGTGTTTACAAATCTCAACCTGGAGCAAGTGGAACAAAACCACAACCCTTGCATCTTACCCAGGTATTTTAATTCTCAACCCGGAGCAAATGGGACAAACCTCAACCCTTGCGTCTTACCCAGAGCAAGTAGGACAAACCTCAACCCTTGCGTCTTACTTAAGTGTCTCAAACCTTTATTCAGAGCAAGTGGGACTAAACCACAACCATTGCGTCTTACCCAAGTAGGTGTTTAGCCGCTTAACTCGGAGCAAGTGGGATAAAACCACCACCCTTGCATCTTACCTAGGTGCCTCGAATAACAAATCTCTTTCTCCTTTAAAACCAATACAATCTCTTTGTGACATTTTTCAAAACCTTCAAAACAATTTCACTTAAAGCCAATCCGTCTTTCAAAACTCAATTCTCACTTAATCAAAATTTCCTAAACTACTTCAAACCATTACAAGTTCAAACCCCTTTCAAAAGTTAAAAGAAAAATCATTTATTAGTTAAACCCCTCGGTAAGGCCTCTAGACTTTAGGGGAGTGACAATCAATCTCATCTTTTTTAACAAACTTACAAAACTTTTTCAAGAATCAAAATATCAATTTAAAGTATCCTCATGGTCTCTAACCGTCATCTCAAAATCAAATGAGTTAAATCATAAACCAATTTCACGAATTAACAAAATAACAAAACTCATTTTTCATTTAAACCAAATTATTTAAACAAAAAGATCCAAACTAATTTCAAAACCATTTCAAGCTCTAAAACTTTGTCAACAAGGGTCAAAGCCATACCAGTTAAAAATTGAAAAACTTAATTGAAAATCCCAAAAACATTTATCCTCAAATTCATTACTTTAATTACTCTAAAATCTTTAAAATTACTTAACATATATCTCTTTTGATAAAATTAATCAAACCAAACTCATTTTCCTTTAGCCAAAACTTTCAACCCCGTTTTTGAAACCATAACCAAAACTCCCGAAACTCTTCAAAATAGAATTCTTAAATTGAATAAATCAACTTCAACTTATTTTCTTAATTAATCAAAACCAAAAATAGTTAAATTCTCATTATTAAATTTCACTTAAAAACCTATAAAAAATTTTAGCAGCACTTCCCCTAAAACTCGGAATTTGCCACCCTTCTCGGGTCACATCCAAATCATTTCTCAATCCTTTCCAACGAGTTCAAAACCAAATCATTTTCTAATAAAACACAATTCAAATTTCCAAATATTAAACCATTTTCGATGTCAAACTATTTCAAAATCAAACCAATTCCAATCCAATACCAAATCAAGGAATCAATATAACAAAATTACAATAACCAATCAATTTCAGTAAATCAAGAGACCAATTCAACAATCATCAACTCAAGAAAATCAATCAATTAACTAGATTATACAACCTTCTCAAATAATCAATATATCCATCAAGCAAACAACTCCATTCATCCAAGATAGCTCAGTTTAATCCATAAGACTTACGAAATCATAAAAAAAAATTTTCCATGGTAATATCGACTTGTAACAATTCTTGGTGATAAAATAATTTTTAAAAAATCCCCTACCTCGATTGTCAAAAGTCGATAATTATTAAACACATCAAACCTCTTTTCTCTTGGACTGCAACAGCGGCAGCCACAACCACAGTTCTAATAAACCACTATTTTATGGTTTATTTTGTCTTGAATTGAGTGGATTTTATCTGTTATTCTCACACTTATTCATATAATTCGCATGTTTTATATTTTCCTTCCTAATTTTGTGCTATGATTGAAAACATGCTTCTTTAGCCTTAAATTTGCTAATTTTAATCCTCTCTTATTACCATTCGATGCCGTGATATGTGTGTTAAGTGATTTTAGGTTTTCCAGGGCAGGAATGGCTTAGAGGATGGGAAGGAAGCATGCAAAAGTGGAAGGAACACAAGAAATGGAGTATTTCAGAATCTAGTAGCGACGCGCACGCGTGGACGACGCGTACGCGTGACTGGTGCAGCAGACATACGACGCGCACATGTGGCTGACGCCTACACGTGGCCAGTGAAAAGTCTATCGACGCGTACGCGTAGCTGACGTGTACGCGTGACAGAGCATCACGTGCTGCAATTTAAAGAAAACGCTGGGGGCGATTTCTGGGCTACTTTGGACCCAGTTTCAAGCCCGAAAGTGAAGATTAGAGGCTGCAGAGTGGAGCTGAAAGGAAAAAAGAATCAATCATTCATACTTTCATTCACATTAATTAGGTTTAGATGTAGTTTTCTAGAGAGAGAGAGGCTTTCTCCTCTCTCTAGGTTTTAGGGTTTCTTCTTTCAATTTCTCCTTAGATCCAGGTTCAATCTTCTTTTAATTTAGTTTTTGTCTTACTTTTATTTGTTTAAGCACTTTAGTTCATCTTCTTCTCTTGTTAATTTCCCTTTTTTGCAATTTTTATGTTTATGAGCTCTTGTTACATTTGATTTCTTTTAATGTAATTTATGTTTTCCATGTTTATTGTTACTCTCTTTAATTGTTAGTCATTGATGCTTGCTATTAGTTTTTAGATTTAATATTCCTTGTTAATTTTTCATGCTTTTATTTTGCACCTACCAAGTGTTTGATAAAATGTTTGGTAGGATTTTAAAATAGATTTTTATGTTCTTAACTTGGAATGATCAATTAGAGACTCTTGAGTTATCAAAACTCTTTTGTTAAATGGTAATTGGAGATTGCCGGTTAGCTTAAACTTTACCAAAGCTAGTCTCTCACTGTGAGTTGACTAGGACTTGTGAGCTCAAGTTAATTATATGCACTTGACCTTCCTCCATTGGTTAGAGGTTAACTAAGTGAAGGCAATTCACATTTACCATCACAATTGATGATGATAATGAGGATATGACTTCTAATTCTCTTCCCTTGCTAAGAGCTTTCTTAATTATTAGTTTATTTTCTCGCCATTTTACTTTCTTGTTCCTTATTTCAAAAACCCAAAAATATACTTTCCCATAACCAATAATAAATACACTTCCTTGCAATTCCTTGAGAGACGACCCGAGGTTTAAATACTTCGGTTAATTTTATTAGGTTTGCTTAAGTGACAAACAATTTAAACATTGATTGAGGTTTAATTGTTGGTTTAGAACTATACTTGCAACGAGATATTTTTGTGAAAATCTTTACCGACATTTTTCCTCCTTCAAGTTTTTGGCGTCGTTGCTGGGGAATTGCAAATGTGTGCCTTATTATTGGTTATTGTATATATTTACCTTTTGCTTGTTTGTTAGTTTTTGTTAGTTTTAGGACTTTGTTGCTTATTTTTGTTAGTTTTTATTTTTATTTGCTACTATGAATTCTCATCCCTTTGGCTATTAGAGTAGCTATAACTATGTTGTAGGGAATGAAAGCTATAATGAGAACATGCATCAAGGATGGAACCATCAAAGGTGGGAGGAGCATCGAGTATATGATCAACCATTTTTGCAATAACCTCCACCAATGTACTATGAGAAAGAGCCATTCCAAGAAGCATATCAATCCAATAGCTATGGTGGACCCCCTTGTAGTTACCAACAAGCCCCACCATATGCCTCTGAACCCCCTCCTCAACATAGTTTTGAACCACTATACTCACAAGCCCCCTACAATCAAATACTTCCACATGACCCTAACCCATATCCACCACACTAACTACCATATGAACCATATGAACTATACATAGAACCACCCACATTCCAATAAAATTACTCCCAAGAACCAGCACCTCAATATACACCATCTCCATATCCTTATCAAGAAGAACCACCTTCGTATTATGAGCCCTTTCTCCCAACAAATGAACCCTCCTATCCACCCCCAAGCTCCCATAGATGATACCTTTAGTGTTATTCGCCAAGGGCAACAGGAGCTTCAAACCACACTTACCTCTACTCTCACTGGTCTCACTTCTACTCTCCAAGCTCTTATATCCTGTGTAGATCTATTCTCTACCCCTAATACTCAACCCTCGAGCTCTAGTGCACTTCCTTTTCACCCATATCCATCAATCCAAGAGCAATACGATCCCAATTATGCTGGTAACATGGAACAAGAGAGAGGGGATCATCTTAGGGACTTAATGGATTGGGTTCACACATCCATACTTCAAGAAAAGTAAGAGGAGGGCCAAAAGGTGGAGGTAGGAGAGACCCTTGAAGATGAAGGAATAGTTGAAGAATTAGGGGAGGTTGAATAAAAGGAAAGTTCCATCATTGAAGACAACTCTACACTAAGTGATAATAGGAATCTTGTTGAAGCTTCTTCCATCGGATGTGAAACTAATGTTGAGGAGGAATGTATACACCCTCCAACACATGACTTGATCAATGAGGAAGAGTTGGAAGAAGTTAACAAGTAAGTAGGAATTGAAGAAAGTTGTCAAGAGGTGGAAATCATCAAAGAGGAGCTGAATTTTGTACTAGAGCAAGTGGAGAAAGCCAAAATTATCGAAGAAGAGGAAGTGGTTGAAGATTTAGGAGATGCGAAACCTCCATGGGAAACTCAATTCATAGATCCTCCTTCCAAGACATTTGAATTTGATGTTGAGGAGGGTGTGCAACCTCCAAAGCATATCATGGTTGAAGACTTTGAGGAGGTTGATCATGAGATGGATTCAATAATTGATGAGTTTTTATCTACAATTGAACCCTCTCCCATTGGACTTGAAGAAAAGGTTAATGTTGAAGAAGCTTGTCAAGTGGTCGAGATCATCAAAGAGGAGTCCAAGAGAGTGAAGCATACATTGGCAGGGCTGCCATTGGAGACACCTCTCCCGAAGCCATCACTATCCGTCCTGTCATTCAAGTGGGTAAATCTCTATTCCTTAAGCTTTAATTTTGCGCTTGCATACGGTTTTCTTGAGATGGATGGACAACTTAAAGTTCTTTGTGGTTTTAAGAGCAAACGGGGGATAGTTAGTGGTTGGCAACACATTTCTAGGTTCGTTATGGTTGGATGTTTAAGGTCTAAGTGCAATGGTTGTTATAGTTCTCAATTGATTGGGTCTAGGAAGTTGTTGGGATGCCTTAGTGAGAATTCGGATTGCTTGCCATCTGGTTGGAACAATGATGATCAACTTAAAGACGGGTGTAAAAATAAGATTTGGGATCCCAGCATAGAAGAGGATCAACTTTGGAAGCTCAAAACTTGTGGAGAACTTCATCAAGGCTTGGTGAATTCACTTGGAAATGTTGGAGCTTATTGGAAGTCCAAGCGTTGGTGGAAGTTTCAAGATGAGTTCAAGCACAAGCCACCATGACAAGGAGCTCACCAAATGTCCAACTTAAGGACTTTAACTACAAGTGTTAGGTGGGAGACACCCCACCATGGTAAATTCTTTCTAATTTCCCTTTTGTTTATATTAGTAATAAGTTATATTTTCATTTTTAGTTATGTTTATTTAGTTTAATTTATGGTTTAGTTGTTTATTAATTTCTGGCGTTGCTAAAAAAAAATTTTGCGGCTGACGCGTAAGCGTCAATGACGCGCACGCGTCATGTGAAGGTTTGCGCTCTCTAGTATAATGAATAGAGAGTTACGCTTGAAATGTCCGGGTGGGGTGCCTGGCGTACAACCCACCCCACGCATACGCGTGATCTACGCGTACGCATCACTAGCCATTTTACCACTCCACGCGTGTACGTCAGCGACGCGTACGCGTGGTATGAAAATTCGGCGCACTTTGGTACATTGAACAGAGAGTTGTGATGGTATAATGCTGGAATCGTGCGTCTAGCACGACGAGTAGTCACGCGTCACTTTTCATTTTGGGTCACCCACGCGTAGGCGTGAGCGACGCTCACGCGTCGCATGCCTATTTCTGTTTTCACGCGCACGCGTGACCTATGCCCGCGCGTCGCGTTCGCGCCTTGTTTATGCCTTTCTTCTTCTTTCTTTCTCCTTTCTTCTTCTTTCATCTTCCTTTCTTACATTATTCTTCTCTCACTTTTCAAAAGTTCACTTATCATTTTTCTTATCCTTCATTCTCTTTTACAAATTGCATTTACATACTATCATTCATTACATTTTCACTTTGTGCATGTTTTTATTTTCTTTTCTAAGTTTGCTAATTTTCCATTCGTGTTAACTTTTCTTACTCAGCTGTGGCATATTTCTTGCATTGTTTTGGGTGCTTCTTGACTTGTCTGCTATTTACTTGATATGCCCTTTGCTTATATTATTTTCTTACTTACATGTTGTAGCTACCATGCAATTGAGAACGTCATTATTATTTGACATTAGCCCACCTAGACTTTATTTGTTTGCATATCTTTGTTTTTGGGTTATTCTTTTTCCTTTTTCTCTTCTTTTAGGATGGCCACCAAGAAGGGGAATGGAAACTTCTAAATGGGGCACCAAACAAGTTCCGCCGCACAATCTTTGGAGAAAACGCATCAGTTGTAGCAACCCTAGTCCACTTGCACATCTTTGCATGCACCGAGGACGGTGCAATCTTTAAGTATGGGGAGGTCGATACCGACTTCCGTGGGTAACTAATTTCTTTTCAACACCAATTTTTAATTTTTTTTATAGTTAGTTGTTGCATTGCATAATAGATTACATGTGTAGTTAATTGTTTGCATTTATGTACTACTTGGTTGAAGTAATATTTTCTTTTCCAAGAAACTACTTTATAGCATTTCACTAATTTGAATTAAAGTTTTCGTTGAACTTGCTTGAAGAAATTTATTTTAGAACATGGTTTAGAGCTCGAACACACAAAACCCGTGAGATTTTGAACCTATTTGATTGGTTGTATTTTATCAACCAATGTTTTGTTTTGGTGTGTTGTTCTCTCTAAAATTGTGATCTTTGTCTTGCTTGATTCTATATTTCCATTGTTTGATGTATGCATGCACTTATATGATTGAGGCCTTTGTTTCACTATAGCTCACATACCTATATGGCCTTACCATTTCATTATCCTTTGCAAACCAAATATTGAGCTCATTTTACCCCATTTATTCTTTACTTTTGCTCATCACTAACTCTAAGCGAAAAACAATAATATCTTTAATTTGAATCCTTGGTTAGTTTAGACTAATGAAAGTGTTCATGATTTAAGTGTGGGGAAGTTGGGTTTGGAAATATTTGGTTTGGGAATTGATTATGTTATACTTTTTGTGAAAATGTGAAAAAGATAGTTGAGCATATATTCTTGCATTCAATACCTTAATCATATGCATTAAGAAAAATAAGAAAAATAAAAAGAAAAAAATAAATAATAAAAAAAAGAGAAAAAGAAAAGAAAAACAGCAAGCAATAAAAAGGGGACAAAATGCCCCAAAGTAAGTGGTGGTAGCTATGCATGTGAGATGTACTCAAAATTCGGATGCATGAATATGTGGAAAACAAAGTTAATGGGTAGTTAGATTTTACACTTTAATTACATGGATTGTCTTAAGTTAGGTGGAAAGTTTAGGTTAATCAAGGGTTCAGATTTTAGTCCACTTGACCAAATACAATCCTATCTTGATCCAAACCCCATTACAACCCTTAAAAGACCTCTTGATATGTGTGTTTGTGCATTAAATTTTTGTTGATTGGTAGAAGAAGAGCAAGTCTTAGAAAGCAAGATTAGTAGAGAATTGAGAGAATCAAACCTTAAACACTTGAGTGATTAAAGTTTATACACTTCCGGTGAGGGTTCGATGCTCGATTCTTTGTTCCCGGCTTTCACGAGCTTTCTTCTTACAAGTCTATGTGTACTTCATTTTATGATTTGAATTAGTGGAATCCAGTTTATATTTGTTCTTGGAGAATTTGATTTACTTCTAACCAAGTGGGCAGAAGCATTTTACATTTAGTTGCATTCATATAGATAGGTCGCATTACATAAATTCTACCATTCCTCTTCACCTCCTTTATAGCTTCTCATGAGCTTAGCATGAGGACATGCTAATGTTTAAGTGTAGGGAGATTGATAAACCACTATTTTATGGTTTATTTTGTCTTGAATTGAGTGAATTTTATCTATTATTCTCACACTTATTCATATAATTCACATGTTTTACATGTTTCTTCCTAATTTCGTGCTATGATTGAAAACATGCTTCTTTGGCCTTAAATTTGCTAATTTTAATCCTCTCTTATTACCATTCGATGTCGTGATATGTGTGTTAAGTGATTTCAGGTTTTCCAGGGCAGGAATGGCTTAGAGGATGGGAAAGAAGCATGCAAAAGTGGAAGGAATACAAGAAATAGAGTATTTCAGAATCTGGTAGCGATGCGCACGCGTGGACGACGCGTACGCGTGACTGGTGCAGCAGACATACGATGTGCATGCGTGGGATGCCTACGCGTGACCAGTGAAAAGTCCATCGACGCGTACACGTGGCTGATGCGTACGCGTGACAGAGCGTTACGTGCTGCAATTTACAGAAAATGCTGGAGGCAATTTTCTGGGTTGCTTTGGACCCAGTTTCAAGCCCGAAAGTGAAGATTAGAGGCTGTAGAGTGGATCTGAAAGGAAGAAAGAATCAATCATTCATACTTTCATTCATATTAGTTAGGTTTAGATGTAGTTTTCTAGAGAGAGAGACTCTCTCCTCTATCTAGGTTTTAGGGTTTCTTCTTTCAATTTCTCCTTAGGTCCAGGTTCAATCTTCCTTTAATTTAGTTTGTCTTACTTTTATTTGTTTAAGCACTTTAGTTCATCTTCTTCTTTTGTTAATTTCCCTTTTTCACCATTTTTATGTTTATGAGCTCTTGTTACATTTGATTTCTTTTAATGCAATTTATGTTTTTCATGTTTATTGTTACTCTCTTTAATTGTTAGTCATTGATGCTTGCTATTGGTTGTTTAGATTTAATATTCCTTGTTAATTTTTCATGCTTTTATTTTGCGCCTACCAAGTGTTTGATAAAATGCTTGGTAGGATTTTAAAATAGATTTTTATATTCTTAACTAGGATTGATCAATTAGAGACTCTTGGGTTATCAAAACTCTTTTGTTAAATGGTAATTGGAGATTGCCAGTTAGCTTGTACTTCACCAAAGCTAGTCTCTCACTGTGAGTTGACTAGGACTTGTGAACTCAAGTTAATTGTATGCACTTGACCTTCCTCCATTGGTTAGAGGTTAACTAAGTGAAGGCAATTCACATTTACCATTACAATTGATGATGATAATGAGGATATGACTTCTAATTCTCTTCCCTTGCTAAGAGCTTTCTTAATTATTAGTTTATTTTCTCACCATTTTACTTTCTTGTTCCTTATTTCAAAAACCCAAAAATATACTTTCCCATAACCAATAATAAATACACTTACCTGCAATTCCTTGAGAGACAACCCGGTTTAAATACTTCAGTTAATTTTATTGAGTTTGCTTAAGTGACAAACAATTTAAACATTGATTGAGTTTTAATTGTCGATTTAGAATTATACTTGCAACGAGATATTTTTGTGAAAATCTTTACCGATATTTTTTCTCCGTCAAGCTCCATATTGCTTCCACAACAACAACAGCAACTCCAAACGCGACATACAAGGATCGAAACTCAACCCTATCGCAAAAGCTCAGCAATATATAATGGAACAATGACTAAAAGGATTTTCAGAGCAAAATGACTTACTGTACCAATAAGAAACCAAGAACAGAGTAGCAGTCACTCCAGCAGTGAACTCCAGTGACGTCAGCACTGTTTTCGACGACCATGCATGGTGGCAACAATCACAGCAGCAGCAGCGGAGCTCCAACAGTGGTGGAAACAAAGCGCAACAACGCAGCTAGGGTTCTGGCAGTGGATCCATCGCGTTTTCTCTCTCTTCATGAGCTATCTCTTTCTCCTCGGGCTCCTCTGTAGTGGCGGCGATGGAGTGTTTAGCGGCTCCCTTCGGTGATGGCCTAGGCCACCGCGACAGCTAAGGAGGCTTCGGCGGCAGTAAACAGCTCTTCCTCCTCCATGATACTCCCTCCGTCCTGCACATCTCTTTCTCTTGGCAGTTCTGTTTCCTGATGGTGGCTCAATGACAATCGGCGGTGACGTGTGTGACAGGTTCGACAGCTCGGTGGTGATGGCGGTGGCAAGACGCGATGGTGGCGAGGAGGCAAGCTCCTCCTTCCTTTTTCTCTTCTTCGTGTATGGGTGTGTATGGTGACTGTGTTGTGCATTGAGTGTGTATGAGATGAGTGGCGTGAGGGGCTGAGCGCGAGAGAGATGAGGGTGTGAGAGAAGAGGAAGGGTGTGGGTGTTATGTGTTAGGGTTTGAGATAGTAAGAGTAAAAGTTAGGGTTTGTTTTGGGGATTTTGGGGTTAAGGTAGTGTAGTGGTTTTAATAAAAATTAAAAGGGTAAATTAATAATTTAAAATTGGATAAAAAATAAGATAATTATCTCTGAAATACCATTTAATTATTAATTTTGTAAATTATTTTCAAATAAATACTAATTCAATAAAAATTGGAGATAATCAAATTAATTCTCTATTATTAATAAAATAAAGTTCAAAATCTAAATTCTAAAATTAAGACATATAAAATACTCATTATTTTTTAATTACTAAAGTTTTAAATTATAAATAAAAATTTGCCCGATTTATATTTAAAAATCTCTAAAAATATAATCTTAAATAAATATAATAAATCATAAATAACTTATTATCTAATTTCTAAAAATCCGGAGTCTTACATCCTACCCTACTTAGAAAAATTTTTGTCCTTGAAAAATAATGAAATACACAAAGTATTACATAGTTTTGAACACTTTACCATTTAAACACCTTATGGAAAAGCAAAAAGTCTCAGCATATAGATATATATACAGTTTCAAATATCAGGATATTCATATGGCATAAAAATACAAGGGTAAAAGTGCGATGCGAAACAGAAGCCACAAGATAAGCTTGGGGTAAAAGATTATATGGTCAAACATGCGATGGTGGTGTAATGTGGCGAAAGGTCACAAAACAGGTTAGTATTAAAACAACAGGTATAACGTTTGCACATTGATCTCGTACCAACTTCGGAACTTTAACCTGATGTACCTTCACCATTCCCAATTGTACCTTATCAAATAGATCATCCGGCAATTCTCAACCTCGTTAATTGCTTTGCAAACCCACTACTGGTCACAAGTCTAGCATCCGCAAACTCTTTCACGAGAAATCAAAGCTCCACAACTTCCTATGACATCGCACACTTACAAGCTTTACCTTCCACGTCCACAAAACATGTCCTAAAGAACTAACGTATCGCTTTCTATATCTAAAGGTCACACGCGACACCAAAATAAAACTTAAGCTACTAAAAAAGATACCAAACTAAGGAGGAAAAAAACAAAAATCATGGACGGGGTTCACAGGAATTCAAGAGAATGGTTGAGAACACAATCAAGCAGGGAACAAATTAACTCAAAGCTTTTTCTATAAAGAGTCGAGACAAGAACTTCAAGAAGATACCAAGGATACAATCAGGTAAAGATATACATAAGATGCAAGACATGAAGCAACGAACCAAACCGCATGTCAAGAAAAGCAGATATCTCAAGAAATTTAAGCAGACTTATGCAGTTAAGATCAATGAGAATGCATATGAACAAAGAACAAGACTGGAAAAGAATCAATTTACTTTCCAGGAAAGAAATCTCAACAAGGACTTCAAGGTAAATCATGAAAGAACAAGATACATAATCAAGTGACCTCGAGAAGCAACCTCTAATGTTACTCAAATCCCACGATATGCGTTACCTATTATATCTGTATCGTCTATGATAACCCGTTAGTGTTCTCATATACATAAACCATTAGTGTTAAGCTGGTCAAACTTAATATCATGAAGTATGAAATGATAAACTAACGACATTAATTAGTATATTGTCATGTGCATAAAGCTCTAACTCTCGTCATTGGGACAAGACCTACAATATGACAGATGCTCAGAGTATGTAACTAAAGCAAAGTCATTCTATTCCTCAGGCTTTACAGGCAAGACTACTCTGATACCATAATGTAACATATTTACTACCAGAATGTCACACTTCCGGCTGCGCCACTCTGATAGCTAAGATATTACGACGACTTCTATATACTTAATAATAAAATAGGAGCCTTTAACTCGAAACCATATAGCTGTTTTCTTTGAAAACCGAAAGTTCTTTTTCACTTTACAAACATGCATATACATATATACAAAACTTCACATACAAGAAACTTATAAATATTATATACATACGTATCATTGCAACTCCTATCCCACTTACAAATCATAATGACAAAGGTGAGGGAAAAACTATGACTACTATATCCAAAGAAAACATCATAGCTAAGAACTAAGCAAAAACTTCACACACCTTCCTCGTTTGTCCTAAAAAGAGAAGTCTGTAGGGGGTGAAAGCATCGTCCTCGCAGGCTTTCAGTAGAGGGTTTAAGAATTGTCATAAGAGGATACATATAAAAGAAGAATGAATTTCAAAAGCAATGATCATCGTTCGCCTTATGAATCCTTTCAAACCACAACAATTAGAGTAAAGTATCATTTTTGTCCCCAACGTTTGGGGTAAGTTATAAAGTTGTCCCTAACGTTTCAATTGTCCTATTTAAGTCCCTAACGTTTTAAAACTGACTCAATGTTGTTCTGCCGTTAGGGATCCGTTAACAGAATTGACCGCGGGACAAAATTGAGATAATTTTGAAACGTTAGGGACTTAAATAGGACGGAAACGTTGGGAACAAAAATGATACATAGAAATAAATTTTAATTTTATTCTTTAATAATATCAATTTTTTACTATACATAGTATTCAATTATTTTTTAATCACATCTAAGTAAATTAAACTTAATCATATTATTTTTATTTTAAATAAATTAATTTTTTATATAATTTTACTTTTAAAGATTTTTAGTTATCATGAAATGTTTGTAGAATGACTAGTATATAAACTTTCAGAAAAAAATAATATGTATACAATAAAATATAAATTATACCTTTTGTCTCTAATGTATCAAAATTTTTTAAAATTATAAAAAAATAAATTTATTTAAAATGAAAGTAATGTGATTAACTGTAATTTATTTAGATATAATTAAAAAATAATTGAATACTATGTACAGTAAAAAATTAATATTATTGAAAGATAAAGTTAAATTAAAATTTACTTTTATGTATCATTTTTGTCCCTAACGTTTTCGTCCTATTTAAGTTCCTAATGTTTCAAAATCGTCTCAATTTTGTCCCACCGTCAATTCTGTTAACGGATCCCTAACAGCAGGACAATATTGAGTCAATTTTAAAACGTCAGAGACTTAAATAGGACAATTGAAATGTTAGGGACAACTTTGGGACTTACCCCAAACGTTGGGGACAAAAATGATACTTTACTCCAACAATTAACTATTCGACAATTCAAATTCATTTTTTCCTTATAAGAATTCCAATCTCAGTAACAGGAAAAATATATACCACACTTACCAATCAAAGCCTCGGGTCCAAACACAACCAACGACGGCCTCTGGCCCAAAATACTTATTCTCACTTAATCGAAATTTTCCAAAATACTTCAAACCATTACAAGTTCAAATCTCTTTCAAAAGTTAAAAGAAAAATTATTTATTCCTCGGCAAGGCCTTTAGACTTTAGGGGAGCGACAACCAATCTCATCTTTTTAAACAAACTTACAAAACTTTCCAAAGAATCAAATTCTCAATTTAAAGTATCCTCACGGTCTCCAACCGTTGTGTGAAAATCAAATGAGTTAAATCATAAACCAATTAATTGAATTAACAAAATCACAGAACTCATTTTTCATTTAAACCAAATCATTTAAACCAAAATATCTGAACCAATTTTAAAACCATTTTAAGCTCTAAAACTTTTTTAACAAGGTTCAAAGTCATACCAGTTAAAAGTTGGAAATCTTAATTGAAAATCCCAAAAGTATTTATCTTCAAATTCATTACTTTAGTTATTCTAAAATCTTTAAAATTAACCAAACTCATTTTTCTTTAGCCAAAACTTGAACCCGTTTTCAAAACCATAACCAAAACTCTCAAAACTCTTCAAAATAGAATGCTTCAATTGAATAAATCAACTTCAACTTCCTTTCGTAATTAATCAAAATAAAAAATGGTCAAATTCTCGTTATTAAATTTTACTTAAATTCTTATAAAAATTTTGGGAGCACCTCTCCTAAATTTTGGAATTTGTCATCCTTTTCGAATCCCATCTAAACCATTTGTCAACCGTGTCCAACAGGTTCAAAATCAAATCAGTTCCCAATAAAACATAATTCAGATTTTCAAATATCAAACTATTTTTGGTGTCAAACCATTTCAAAATTAAACCAATTCTAATCCAATGCCAAATCAAGGAATTAACATAATAAAATTACAACCACCAATCAATTTCAGTAAATCAAGAGACCAATTGAACAATTACCAACTGAACAAAATCAATCAATTATCCATATTATACAACCTTCTCAAATAATCAATATATCCATCAAGCAAACAACTCTTGTAACACCCTACCATACAGAGACTTATGCTTAAGTCATAATTCAGAGATGGCAAGGTATTACGACCTCTAAAACAAAAATTTAGTACGTATAGTAGTATGAATGATTGATTATAACTAGGAGCCTTGTAAAAAAAAAGGGGTAAACAAAAACCGCAACTCGAAAGCGCAACACTCCGATCACTAACACAACGAGCAAAGGATAAGCTAACGCAAGATCATATGTATACAAAGAGTGCCAAAAACAGGAATATCAAGACTCAAAATCCGGTTGCGAAGATACCGGTCCGAGCATAGTAATATATACATATGATAAAATAAGGAAAACCCCAAGGAAAACCCAAAGGGACACAAATACCGAAAACCTAATCTCCAAAATCCCCTCTAGAAGGAGTCATCACAGTTTGTATTATTTAATGGAGATAAAAGTATCTAAACAAGATATATAAATCAAGATAGAGTCCCGAGAACAAGAATCTTCGCTAATCCAGAAGTCCCCAGCATGCCTCAACGAGAAGCCTCGCGTCCTGCATCTGAAAACCACAAAATCCGCATGGGTGAGAACCAGAGGTCCCCAGTACGGTAACAGCTTCCACATATATAATACATAATAATAGAGGAAAGCCGAAGGCAATCCTAGAACTTCCTCCAGATAATATCAAAGCTTATAAACAAGCTAAACCGTAAGTGGCAACTGACTAAAGATTCTTCAGTCTAACTAATACTTCCCTTTCCAATTCCTTCAGACCTCCCAACCACCAGCAGGAGTATAATATAGCAAACACAGTTATATCAGACAAGAGATTTACAAATAGGAACAGATAAG
Source organism: Arachis ipaensis (assembly GCF_059453495.1). Lineage (NCBI taxonomy): Eukaryota > Viridiplantae > Streptophyta > Magnoliopsida > Fabales > Fabaceae > Arachis > Arachis ipaensis. The sequence continues at coordinate 118,493,383 of NC_142436.1, forward strand.
GCATTTAGGCAATTAGCAAGTAATATGCAGTCAAATAGGCAATCTCAAACAATTCATGTAATATGCTTATGATGCATGCCTGTCCCTAGTGGCTGATGATATCATCTGTCGGTTATAGAGCCAACCCGACAAGTCCTGGTAGCTAGCCATTGGACTGTCCCTCTGTCGTGCATCCCCAACTCGAGTTATACTCATCATAAACTTGATCATAATCATGATCCATATCCATCACCCTCACTGGTGAATATTTATCCATCACCATCACTGGTGAATATTTATGGGGGCGAGCTCATCCGGGCCTTTCACAGTGCCCGGCCACACTTACGACATAGGGTCAAAAGAGCTTCGAGTCTCAACCTGGAGCACATGGTGGCTAGCCATTGCTACTACCCAGGGAAACCCTCATCTCCAATGGTAGAAGTGCAAACCTTCACAATTCAATCAACATCATATATGCATTTATACTTGGCCATAAACATGGCTCCGCCGTAACACGGCAATAATCTAGCCATCCGGCTCACGGTTAAATCCATAACCAGCCAATTCATTAACAATTACGGCCCTTCGGCCCATGGCACAACAAGCACTTCCACCGCCATTCTCCGCATCTCACATAATCATCTTTGATCATCAATGATCATTCATTTTTCCCTTGCTTCACTCGCAAGTTACCACATTCACTAGCCCTTTTTCTCATGCTAGGCATATCATAATGATTTAAGACATAAGTGGTGAGATCGGAGGCTTAGAAGTATGAAATTTGGCTTTTAAAACTCAAAAATCAACTTTGGGATGAAAACAGGTCCACGCGTACGCGCACGCGTGGATGGCGCTTTCTCGAAGAACGGCGCGTACGCACCAAGTGCGCCTACGCGCGAGGGGTCATTCTGCTAAAAATTTTCTAAGTTAAAAGCTGCAGAATTTACAGATTCAAACCCCAATCTTCCGACGGACATAACTTCCTCATTTTAAATCGTTTTTCACCCGTTCTTCGAACGGCATGGACATCCCGGATCCAATTTCATTTCTAAACAGATTTGACACAAATCAGAGATCCGTAGTCCAAGTTATGTCCCGTCAAAGTATGCCCAAAAACCATGTTTTCATACAAAACCACAAGGTGCCATTTTCAAAACAAGCCACTTTCAACTCTTTTCAAAATCAATCAAACATGCCAATTTCAACCCTTCTCTTTGAAATCATTCAAAATGTACCAAAATCAACAACAAGCCATCCTCAACTCACACATTGACACTTTACCAAGGTTTCCAAAACCACATCCAACCATTTTAACACTTCTCAATCAAATGGCTAAAGGACAAACACAATATCATGTCATACATCCTTCCTCATCCCAATTTCTAATAATACCATTTCCAATTAACCATCATTATACATAATCAATATCATACTCACCATCAACATGGTACCACCCATCAATTCAACCTCAATCATCCATCAAGCATATATCACAACATGCATTTCTCATATTTCACACAATCAAGGCATCAATATTCATAATCACATATATGAACACATCATATATTTCAACCATTCAACAACACCAATAATTCAATGCCTATCTTAGGGCCTCTAGCCTAAGTATTTCCTACCACATTACATATTAGATACGGGAAACCAAAACCATACCTTAGCCGATTCCCCAAGCTCAACCGGAGCACTTCCAAACCACTTGTCCACAAGCTCTCAAGGTATCAACACCTCCAAGAACAGATTTTATCACACAAAACCCTCTTCCAAGCTTTCCAAAATCACCAATCAAGCTCCAATATTCACATATACACAACCTAAGCCACAATCATCATACCCATACACAACATCTCAATACCCAAACATCATAGAACAACAAATTATACTAGGGTTGAGAATCTTACCACACCCAAGGTCCAAGGAGACAAGATTAACCTTCTCCTTCAAGAGAGTTGGGTCCTATAACATCAAAGAACCTAAAATCTCAACATTTTTGCTCATGAAACTCGAAATCAAGGGCTGGAATTTCGAACAGTAAAATGTGGATTACCTCAAGATTGATTGTATGGGTTTTGTAGAGCTCTCCGCGGTGAACGCGTGGCCGCAAACGGAGCGGCAATCGGAGCTCTAGATCAAAAGTTATGGTGGTTTGAAGATCAAGTGAGAGAAGGAAGTTGAGAGAGTGTTCTTCCCCCTTCCATCTCAATTTTCAGCGTGTTTTGGTGTTGTGTGAGGAGAGAGAGTGCTGAAAACTAGGGTTTTGGTTTAGTTATGTTGGGCCAAGGGCCCACTTTGGGTCCGGTTGGTCCGGTTTGGCCCATTCGGTCCAATCTTGGTCCGATTTCTATAAAATTGGTACCGAAATTCTCGTCTCAATTTCCTCTATCACATTTAGCTATAAAAATAACATTTTTGGCTTTCTAGAATAAATTCTCATTTATGGGTTAATTAACCATTAATTAACCGGGTCTTACATTCTACCCACCTAATTGGGAATTTTGCCCACAAAATTCAAATTCAATTACCTGAGAATAAGTGCGGATAATCCGTTCGTATCTCCGACTCAAGTTCCCAAGTGTGTTCTTCAACACCGCCTCGACTCCAAGCCACTTTGACTAATGAAACCTCTTTTCCACGCAATCGTTTGATACTAGTATCGTCAATTCTAACTGGAGCCACTGGAAGCGTCAAATCTTCTCTTAACTGAACTGATTCAGGTTCTAACACATGGCTAGCATCAGGAGTGTACTTCCGAAGCTGTGACACGTGAAACACATCGTGCAGGTTCGAAAGATGAAGTGGTAGAGCCATCCGATACGCCACCGGCCCAATCCTCTCCAGGATCTGAAATGGACCAATGTATCGAGGATTCAACTTCTTTGCTTTAATCGCTCTACCTACTCCTGTGGTCGGAGTAACCTTCAGGAAAACATGATCTCCTTCCTCAAATTCCAAGGGCTTCCGCCTCTGATCGGCGTAACTCTTTTGGCGACTCTGCGCCGTAAGCATCCTGTCTCGGATTTTCTTGACTTGTTCAGTGGTTTCAGCTATCATTTCTGGCCCCAACAAGCCTTTCTCTCCAGCTTCATACCAACATAGTGGAGATTGACATTTCCTCCCATACAATGCCTCATACGGAGCCATTCCGATGCTCGCATGGTAACTATTATTGTATGCAAACTCCACTAACGGCATATACCGATCCCAACTCGTCGGTTGGTCCAAAACACAAGCTCTCAACATATCCTCTAGTGTTTGGATCGTCCTCTCAGATTGACCATCTGTTTGAGGATGGTAAGCTGTACTCAAGCTTAATCGGGTTCCAAAAGCTTTCTGAAATGCACCCCAGAACCTCGAAGTGAAACGAGGATCTCTATCAGAGATTATAGTAGCAGGTACACCATGGAGTCTCACAATCTCCTTTATGTATAACCGAGCTAGCTCCTCAAGGGTGTAAGTCATCCGAATGGGCAAAAAGTGAGCTGACTTCGTCAGTCGGTCCACAATCACCCAGATAGCATCAAAACCAGTCCTAATCCTTGGCAATCCCGACACAAAGTCCATTGCAATACTTTCCCACTTCCATTGCGGAACCTCTAAAGGTTGCAACATCCCGGAAGGTCTTTGATGTTCAATCTTTACCTTTTGACAAGTTAAGCACTTTGAAACATATTTCGCCACATCATTCTTCATACCCGGCCACCAAAACATCACCTTTAAATCATGGTACATCTTAGTACTTCCCGGGTGAATGGAGAATCCACTTTTGTGTGCCTCCCTTAAGATATCTTGTCTCAAAGTACCAACATCCGGCACAATGATCCTACCCTTGAATCTCCATAACCCATCTTTTTCTTCCGACACTCTCCACTGTTTTCCTTGCTCGATAGCCGGTAACACCTTCCATAATGCTTCATCATTTTCATGAGCCTTTAGGAGTTTGGACTTAAAGTCACTTGAGATTTCTAATCGGCTCAAACACAAGTTTCCAGATACTTCTCGAGCACCAATTTTTAGACTCTCGAATCCCTTGAGCAACTTCTCCTCTTGAAGCATCATCCAAGACGCATATAACGACTTCCGACTTAACGCATCCGCCACTATATTCGCCTTTCCAGGATGGTAATTTAACTCAAAGTCATAGTCTTTCAACAATTCCATCTACCTCCTTTGCCTCATATTAAGCTCTTTCTGATCAAAGAGGTATTTCAAGCTCTTGTGATCGGAGAAGACTTGGAACTTAACCCCATAGAGATAATGCCTCCACACCTTCAAGGCAAACACAACCGCAGCGAGTTCCAAATCGTGCGTAGGATAACTAACTTCGTGAGGTCTCAACTGTCGTGAGGCATACGCCACCACATTATGATGCTGCATCAACACGCACCCTAGGCCCTTTAACGATGCATCACAGTACACCTCAAAAGGCTCGTTCGGCTCAGGTAACACTAACACAGGTGCAGTGGTCAACTTTTTCTTCAATGTCTGAAAGCTCTCCTCGCACCCAGGAGTCCAAACAAACGGAGTGTCTTTGCGAGTTAACTTTGTCAACGGCAAAGCTAATTGCGAAAAGCCTTTGATGAACCTTCGGTAATAGCCAGCTAAACCCAGAAAACTCCTTATCTCAGTTACTGTGGTTGGTTGCTTCCATTCCATTACAGCCTCCACCTTAGTTGGATCTACGGCTATTCCCCTCTTACTCACCACGTGACCCAAAAACTTTACCTCATCCTTCCAAAACTCACACTTAGACAATTTCGCATAGAGTTTCTTCTCCTTTAAAATTTGCAACACGGTCCGCAAGTGTTCCGCATGCTCTTCTTTGGTCTTGGAGTAAATTAGTATGTCGTCAATGAAGACAACAACGAATTTATCCAGAAACGGACGGAACACTCTATTCATGTAATCCATAAACACCGCAGGAGCGTTCGTCAACCCAAAAGACATTACAGTATACTCATAATGACCATAACGAGTCCTGAAAGCAGTCTTAGGGATATCCTCACCCCTCACCCTTATCTGGTGATAACCGGATCGCAAATCGATCTTGGAGAAAACCCCAGCTCCTTGTAATTGATCCATGAGATCATCAATCCTCGGCAATGGGTATTTATTCTTTATGGTGACCTTGTTCAGCTGCCTGTAATCCACACAGAGCCGCATACTTCCATCTTTCTTCTTTACCAGTAATACTGGAGCACCCCACGGGGAAACACTTGGTCGGATAAAGTTCTTACCCAACAATTCCTCTAACTGAGACTTTAGCTCGGCCATCTCTAACGGTGACATCCTATAAGGAGCACTTGAGATTGGTCCCGCCCCAGGCACCAACTCAATAGCAAACTCGACCTCTCGGTTAGGTGGAAATTCCTCAATATCATCGGGAAACACTTCCGGAAACTCACACACTACCGGAATCTGATCCAACTTTTGATCATCACCCGAAACACCAGCGGTTAACAACAGGATACCCTGACATTCGATTCCAGAACAGTTCACCATCATCGAATTCAAGTAATAATTATTCACCACGACCGGCCCTTCTGTATCTTCCGGCATAAAGTACACCGACTTTGTAGAACAATCAAGCAGGACATGGTTCTCAGATAACCAGTCCAATCCCAAGATAAGATCAAGACCGATCATCGGTAAGCAGATTAAATTATGGACAAAATCACGCTGCTTGAACCTGAACGAAACTTTCGGGCATCCTAGCCTAGTTACCATGGCTTCATGGGTAGCATTATGTACCTTTAGGTCATAACCTAAGGTTACGATCTTCAATCCTAACTCATGGGCTTTCTCAAATGCAATAAATGAATGCGATGCTCCCGAATCAAATAAAGCATTTAAAGTTTGACCAGCCATTTCACAGTTACCTCGAATGAGTGTCTCAGATCCTTCTGCACCCACAGCTGAGGTGGTGAACACCCGACCAGTCTGTTGTGCTTTCCCAGCACCTTGCTTTTGCTTCTCTGGACAACTTGCGGCTTTATGCCCCGCCTTTCCACAATTGTAGCACAAACCCCATCCGGCCTTGCATGGTACTCCCGGATGGTGACTCCCACACCTAGTACAAGCTTGATCATTCTGAGGCTGCTTCCCAAACCTTTTCCCTTGGGAGTAGTTGTTGTTGGGCCTCCTAAAAGAACCTCCCCTCTTAAAAGACAGACCTCTAGGTGCAAAGCTCTTCCCTCGGTTCTGTGGAAATGATCCTTTGTGACTTCCTTTCTCAGTGGCTGCCCTCTTCACACACTCTTCAGCAACCCTACACTTGTTCACCAATTCGGAGAAAGTCCTAATCTCCATTGGCCCCACCGAACCGAAAATATCACTCCGGAGTCCTCCCTCGTACTTAACACACTTCCATTCCTCATATTCCACCGGAGTCCCTTGACACATACGAGAGAATCTGAACAGCTCCTCAAACTTGTCAGTATACTCAGATACGAACATAGTACCCTGCTTCAGCTGCAACAATTCAAGCTCCTTGGCCGTCCTAGCAGAAGTCGGAAAGTACTTCTTATAGAACTCCTCTTGGAAGACATCCCAGGTGATATAATCATCACCGTGCTGCAGAAGACGACGGATACCTTGCCACCAATGCGACGCTTCACCTGTGAGCATATAGGTAGCGAACTCGACACGCTGTCCTTCAGGTACCACTTGTGCTTGCAGTGCTCGCTCTATAGCCTGAAACCATGTATCGGCCTCAGTCGGGCTAGTAGTTCCCTTGAACTTAGGTGGATTAACCTTCAAAAAGTTTGCCAGTGTCATCGGGCCCTGAACTCCACCTCCGTCATTACCATGGTTGTTCATCTGTTGACCAAGAGCCTCAGCAGTGGCTTGCATAGCAGCAGCCATATTCTCCAACGCAATCATAAAGTTCACCGGGTCATTAGAGTTAGTCTCCGGCGCACGAGCATTAGTACGACCTCTCCCACGGCCTCTACCGCGTCCACGAGGCGCCATCTGGTTCCTATACACACCAAACAATCGATATTAAGTTGATCAGTCTCAATATCGGAAGTTTAGTACTTTAAAGTCCCAAATGCATGCTCATGAACGTTTATGCCAACTATATCAAGTAGATATACTAACAGCACATAACACACATACAGAGAATGCACAGAAGCATAGTCAGTCCATTCCTCAGGCTCTACAGGAACGAACTGCTCTGATACCATAATGTAACACCCTACCATACAGAGACTTATGCTTAAGTCATAATTCAGAGATGGCAAGGTATTACGACCTCTAAAACAAAAATTTAGTACGTATAGTAGTATGAATGATTGATTATAACTAGGAGCCTTGTAAAAAAAAAGGGGTAAACAAAAACCGCAACTCGAAAGCGCAACACTCCGATCACTAACACAACGAGCAAAGGATAAGCTAACGCAAGATCATATGTATACAAAGAGTGCCAAAAACAGGAATATCAAGACTCAAAATCCGGTTGCGAAGATACCGGTCCGAGCATAGTAATATATACATATGATAAAATAAGGAAAACCCCAAGGAAAACCCAAAGGGACACAAATACCGAAAACCTAATCTCCAAAATCCCCTCTAGAAGGAGTCATCACAGTTTGTATTATTTAATGGAGATAAAAGTATCTAAACAAGATATATAAATCAAGATAGAGTCCCGAGAACAAGAATCTTCGCTAATCCAGAAGTCCCCAGCATGCCTCAACGAGAAGCCTCGCGTCCTGCATCTGAAAACCACAAAATCCGCATGGGTGAGAACCAGAGGTCCCCAGTACGGTAACAGCTTCCACATATATAATACATAATAATAGAGGAAAGCCGAAGGCAATCCTAGAACTTCCTCCAGATAATATCAAAGCTTATAAACAAGCTAAACCGTAAGTGGCAACTGACTAAAGATTCTTCAGTCTAACTAATACTTCCCTTTCCAATTCCTTCAGACCTCCCAACCACCAGCAGGAGTATAATATAGCAAACACAGTTATATCAGACAAGAGATTTACAAATAGGAACAGATAAGGCATTTAGGCAATTAGCAAGTAATATGCAGTCAAATAGGCAATCTCAAACAATTCATGTAATATGCTTATGATGCATGCCTGTCCCTAGTGGCTGATGATATCATCTGTCGGTTATAGAGCCAACCCGACAAGTCCTGGTAGCTAGCCATTGGACTGTCCCTCTGTCGTGCATCCCCAACTCGAGTTATACTCATCATAAACTTGATCATAATCATGATCCATATCCATCACCCTCACTGGTGAATATTTATCCATCACCATCACTGGTGAATATTTATGGGGGCGAGCTCATCCGGGCCTTTCACAGTGCCCGGCCACACTTACGACATAGGGTCAAAAGAGCTTCGAGTCTCAACCTGGAGCACATGGTGGCTAGCCATTGCTACTACCCAGGGAAACCCTCATCTCCAATGGTAGAAGTGCAAACCTTCACAATTCAATCAACATCATATATGCATTTATACTTGGCCATAAACATGGCTCCGCCGTAACACGGCAATAATCTAGCCATCCGGCTCACGGTTAAATCCATAACCAGCCAATTCATTAACAATTACGGCCCTTCGGCCCATGGCACAACAAGCACTTCCACCGCCATTCTCCGAATCTCACATAATCATCTTTGATCATCAATGATCATTCATTTTTCCCTTGCTTCACTCGCAAGTTACCACATTCACTAGCCCTTTTTCTCATGCTAGGCATATCATAATGATTTAAGACATAAGTGGTGAGATCGGAGGCTTAGAAGTATGAAATTTGGCTTTTAAAACTCAAAAATCAACTTTGGGATGAAAACAGGTCCACGCGTACGCGCACGCGTGGATGGCGCTTTCTCGAAGAACGGCGCGTACGCACCAAGTGCGCCTACGCGCGAGGGGTCATTCTGCTAAAAATTTTCTAAGTTAAAAGCTGCAGAATTTACAGATTCAAACCCCAATCTTCCGACGGACATAACTTCCTCATTTTAAATCGTTTTTCACCCGTTCTTCGAACGGCATGGACATCCCGGATCCAATTTCATTTCTAAACAGATTTGACACAAATCAGAGATCCGTAGTCCAAGTTATGTCCCGTCAAAGTATGCCCAAAAACCATGTTTTCATACAAAACCACAAGGTGCCATTTTCAAAACAAGCCACTTTCAACTCTTTTCAAAATCAATCAAACATGCCAATTTCAACCCTTCTCTTTGAAATCATTCAAAATGTACCAAAATCAACAACAAGCCATCCTCAACTCACACATTGACACTTTACCAAGGTTTCCAAAACCACATCCAACCATTTTAACACTTCTCAATCAAATGGCTAAAGGACAAACACAATATCATGTCATACATCCTTCCTCATCCCAATTTCTAATAATACCATTTCCAATTAACCATCATTATACATAATCAATATCATACTCACCATCAACATGGTACCACCCATCAATTCAACCTCAATCATCCATCAAGCATATATCACAACATGCATTTCTCATATTTCACACAATCAAGGCATCAATATTCATAATCACATATATGAACACATCATATATTTCAACCATTCAACAACACCAATAATTCAATGCCTATCTTAGGGCCTCTAGCCTAAGTATTTCCTACCACATTACATATTAGATACGGGAAACCAAAACCATACCTTAGCCGATTCCCCAAGCTCAACCGGAGCACTTCCAAACCACTTGTCCACAAGCTCTCAAGGTATCAACACCTCCAAGAACAGATTTTATCACACAAAACCCTCTTCCAAGCTTTCCAAAATCACCAATCAAGCTCCAATATTCACATATACACAACCTAAGCCACAATCATCATACCCATACACAACATCTCAATACCCAAACATCATAGAACAACAAATTATACTAGGGTTGAGAATCTTACCACACCCAAGGTCCAAGGAGACAAGATTAACCTTCTCCTTCAAGAGAGTTGGGTCCTATAACATCAAAGAACCCAAAATCTCAACATTTTTGCTCATGAAACTCGAAATCAAGGGCTGGAATTTCGAACAGTAAAATGTGGATTACCTCAAGATTGATTGTATGGGTTTTGTAGAGCTCTCCGCGGTGAACGCGTGGCCGCAAACGGAGCGGCAATCGGAGCTCTAGATCAAAAGTTATGGTGGTTTGAAGATCAAGTGAGAGAAGGAAGTTGAGAGAGTGTTCTTCCCCCTTCCATCTCAATTTTCAGCGTGTTTTGGTGTTGTGTGAGGAGAGAGAGTGCTGAAAACTAGGGTTTTGGTTTAGTTATGTTGGGCCAAGGGCCCACTTTGGGTCCGGTTGGTCCGGTTTGGCCCATTCGGTCCAATCTTGGTCCGATTTCTATAAAATTGGTACCGAAATTCTCGTCTCAATTTCCTCTATCACATTTAGCTATAAAAATAACATTTTTGGCTTTCTAGAATAAATTCTCATTTATGGGTTAATTAACCATTAATTAACCGGGTCTTACAACTCTATTCATCCAAAATAGCTCAGTTTAATCCATAAGACATACCAAATCATAAAAGTATATTTTTTATGGCAATATCAACCTGTAACAATTCTTGATAATAAAACGGTTTTAAAAAAAGCCCCTACCTCGATTGTCGAAACTCGGTAATTATTAAATGCGGGAAACCCCTTTTCTCTCGGCCCGCAACAGCGGCAGTCGTAACCACAACTCCATACTGCTTCCGCAACAATAACAGCAACTCCAAACGTGACATGCAAAGACCAAAACTCAACCCTATTATAATAATACCGTAGAAACCTCAACAATATATAACAGAACAACGACTAAAAAGGTTTTTAGAGCAAAACGACTTATTGTACCAAGAAGAAACCAAGAACAGAGTAGCGGCTGCTCCAGCGGTGAACTGCAGTGACGTCAGTGCTGCTTCCAACGACCATGCATGGCAAAAACAACCATGGTAGCAGTAGTAGCGTCTCCCTCCGGTGACGGCCCAAATCACCGTGACAGCGAAGGAGGCTTCGGTGGTAGCAAACGGCTCCTCTTCCTCCACGATACTCCCTCCCTCCTGTGCGTCTCTTTCTTTTCTCGATTCTGTTTCCCAACGGCGGCTCAATGACGACAGCGCCAACGCATGAAATTGGTTTGGCGGCTCGGTGGTGATGGCGATGGCAAGACGCAACAATGGTGAGCTCCTCCCTCTTTCTTCTCTTCTTCATGTGTGGGTGTGTATGGTAAGTGTGTTGTGCGTTGAGTATGTGTGAGATGAGTGGCGTGAGGGGCTGGGTGCGAGAGAGATGAGGGTGTGGTGAGGGGGTTGACAGCGCTGTGCAGAAGAGGAAGGGCATGGGTGTTGTGTGTTAGGGTTCGGGATAGTGAGAGTAAAAGTCAGAGTTTGTTTTGGGGATTTTGCAGTTAAGGTAGTGTAGTAATTTTAATAAAAATAAAAAAGATAAATTAATAATTTAAAACCAAATTCGACACAAGATAATTATCTTTGAAATACCATTTAATTATTAACTTTGTAAATTATTTTCAAATAAATACGAATTCAATGAAAATCGGAGATAATCAAATTAATTCTCCTTTATTCATAAAATAAAGTTCAAAATCTAAATACTAAAATAAGGCATATAAAATACTCATTATTGTTTAATTACTAAATCTGTAAATTATAAATAAAAAATTGTTCAATTTATATATAAAAAGCTCTGATAATATAATCTTAAATAAATATAATAAATCATAAACAACTTATTATCTAATTTCAAAAAATTCGGAATCTTACATTTTATATTTCTGTTATAATATGATATTATTTTTTATTTTCCGTTATATATTATTATGTTATTTTAATTTTAATTATTAAAATTGATAAATAATATAAATATAAATAATAAAAAATTCTAAATTTTTGTAATTATTATTTATTTTATTTTCTGTTACAATATTATTATTTTATTCGAATTAGTATTTGTTAAAGTTAATAATTAATATAATTATAAAAATATTTTTTGTTATCAAATAATATATAATTATATTTTATTTTCTGTTTTAATATTATTTTTATTTTATTTTTTCTTGTAATTACTAAAACAAATAAATAATATAAATATGAATAATAAAAAATTCAAATTTTGTATAATTATTATTTATTTTATTTTCTGTTATAGCATGTTATTAATTTATTCTGATTGGTATTTATTAAAATTAATAATTAATATAATTATAAAAATATAATTTGCCATCGAATAATATATAATTATATTTTAGTTTCTATTTTAATATTATTTTACTTTATTTTGTAATTACTAAAACTAATAAATAATAAAAAATTAGAATTTTGGGTAATTATTTTTTTGTTTTAATATTATTAATTTATTTTATTTTGTAATTATTAAAATTAATAAATAAAACAAAAATAAATTAATTAATCTTTTTTGTTATGTCAGTTGTACTGTAGCAGGCTAACAGGAATCTTCTTCCCCATAAACTTGATCTGCTGGAAATGTGGCTTCCGGCGGTAGATCAGGCCTTACGAACAACAGGATTCTACCATATCTCGAGAGTTGGAGAGATCAGAGGCCATTCTGTGTTGCTAGTTACTCTTGTGAAAAGGTGAAGGCCGAAGATTCATACATTCATATTGCCGGTCGGTAAGGTTACAGTGACACTCGAGGACGTGTTACACATATTCAGCCTATCTATTGATGGAGATGTTGTGACCGGTTGGATCGATAGCAGTCATGACTTCTTGGTCACCCAGAGCCTGGCGATTTTTGATAGAGAACTCATTGTGAGTAGTTCCTCTAAAAGTTACATAAAGTTGGCCTGGGTTCGCCATATCAGAGACACACAGCCTTTAGACACTTGGGAGTCTGTTCAATGATACATTAGGTATCACATCTTTTATTTGCTGGACACCATCCTCTTCGCGGATAAGTCGATGACATATGTCCACACGAAGTATCTACCATTGCTCCAAAATTTTGAGCAGATCCGCATTTATAATTAGGGATCAGTAACTCTCACGCATCTTTACAAGTTACTATGTCGTGCATCATGTAACTTAGAAATTTAGAAATCAAATACATTAACATAAAAATACATGAACTTAGAAATTTAGAATTCAAATACAACGGTGAAAAAAGACCTACAAACCACCACTGTCACCAACCCCACTTGGTCCAGAACATTGAGGACATCTACTACGACTATGACCTTGTCTCCCACAAAGATTGCATACCTAGAGTCCACGCATTTTCTGTGAGTCTATTTCATTTAGATAGCGGGTTGATTTGGATCGACCTTTAACCTTTCATCTCAAGGCAGGATTCACGACCATCGCCGGTCTTGAGTAATCAGGCCATGTCTCCATGTCACCCAACGGGACAAACTCTGCTTTGTAGACCTTGCGAATCTCTGACATCTTGTATACATTGCTAACATACACCTGCCAATCGAGGCACTGGTTAGCACAGCAAGAGATAACATGGCGACATGACAGTCACTTCACCTGAAAATTCCCACAGTCGAACATTCGCTATGCAAGATCAACTACTAACACTCTTCTACTAGACATTTCGCGCACCTCAAAACCTCATTTCTTTTATCAAACCAGTGCACAACTATGTTTCCGGCACACTGCATATTTGCTTCTATCCGATGAGTGACAAATTTAAAGTAAGTAAATCCAGCACACTTGCATTGATGAGCCTCAGTACTCTTCCACGTAAATAGCTCGTTCAACCGATAATATGTTGCTTAGATGAGCGCCAAGACAGGAAGATTTCGGGCACCCTTCAACACTGAATTGATGTACTCGACAAGGTTTATCATCATGTTATGCCATTGATGTCCCTCATCAAATGCCAATACCCACTGGGGACATTCGATATTGTCATACCACTGAGTATATGCCTCGCTGATGAGCGGATATTTTATATGCTTTTTGGCATCATTTTCATATAGTTTTTAGCATGTTTTGTTTAATTTTTATTAAGTTTTTATAGCTTTTAGTGTAAAATTCACATTTTTGGATTCTACTTTGAGTTTGTGTGTTTTTGTACAATTTTAGGTATTTTCTGGCTGAAATTGAGAAGCTGGAGCAAAAGTTTGATTCAGAGACAGAGAAAGTACTACAGTTGCTGTCCGTATCTGACCTCCTTGCACTAGAAAGAGATTTTCTGGAGCTACAGAAATCATAATGGAGCGTTCTTAATGGCTATGGAAAGCTGACTTCCAGAGCTTTCCAGAAATGTATAATAGTCCGTACTTTGCGTCAGAATTGAAGGCCCAAAACTATCGTTCAACGCCAGCCTCCTGCCCCAGTCCAGGCGTCCAACGCCTAAACAAGGAGACCAGTGTCCAAACGCCCAAAGGAGGAGACTGATGGGATATTTTTTGTGGAAAAATGAATTTCTCCAAAACACCCAAAACTAACCGGCAAGTGCACCGGGTCGCATCAAGTAATAATAACTCACGGGAGTGAGGTCGATCCCACAGGGATTGAAGGATTGAGCAATTTTAGTTTAGTGGTTGATTTAGTCAAGCGAATCAAGTTTTGGTTGAGTGAATTGTGATTTGCAGAATTTAATTTGCAGAGAAAGTAAAGGGAGTGGGTGAATTGCATGAAAGTAAAGAGAACTGAAATTTAAAGTGCTGAATCTTAAAGAATAAGAAATTAAATGGCAGAAACTTAGAACGCAAGAAATGTAAATTACAGAATCTTAAATTGCAAGAAATGTAAATGGCTTGAATTGTAAAGGGAATTGGGAATTGGATTTGCAGAAATTAAACAAGGAAAAGTAAATTTCAACAAGCAGAGGAGTAGAAGATAACTTGGATTGAACCGGATCTAAAAACAGAATTGTAAATGAGCATGAAAAGCATTAAACAGAGGATGTAAAATGAGAATTTAGATCTCAGGACTCAAGAGACTAGATAACCAAGTCTAGATCTCAATGCCTTCCTAGATCCAACAAGAGTAATTGCAAAGGAAATGTAAATTGCAGAGAAAGTAGATGAGAGAGCAAGTAACAGAAACTGAAATTCAATTAAGCAGTGAATCAAACAAGATCCCAAGGTGAGATTGAAACAGAAGTTCTTCAATTCTCCACCCAAGATCCGAAGCAAGAAAATTAAAGAGTGCTGGGCAAGAACAAGGAAGAAGAGAGATCAATTCTCCTCCCCAATTCTCTTGAATTAAAACAACAATGCTAGAATGTAAAAGTGAATTCCCAATCAAAACCAGAAAAGAAAGCTCTATATGAAAACTAAAAAGGGAAGCTCCCCTAAAAACTTAAATCCTATGCTATTTATACACTTTCTTCAAATGGTCTTCAAGCCTTCAATTGGGCCTTTGCTCTTGATGGAATTGGGTTGATAGAGGCCTTGGTTGATTGCTCTTGGAGTTTGGAGAAGAACCGAATTGAACCGGGTTTGGAATCATGAAAGCTTGAGTAAAAGTTTGAGTAAAAGTTTGAGGCAAACTTTTACTCCAACTTTTCACATCAGCCACCCTTCTTTGCTGATACCAACGTTGGGGCAAAAGTTAGGGGTCAAACTTTTGCTCCAACGTTGGCCTCCCCTTGCATACTCATGGCGCCAACGTTAGCCAAAAAGTTAGAGGCTAACGTTGGCGCAAACTTTTGCTCTCCAGGGTGTGTTTTTCATGCGCCAACGTTAGCCAAAAAGTTAGGGGCTAACGTTGGCGCAAACTTTTGCTCTCCAGGGTGTTGATTTGTGATGCCAAAAGTTAGCCAAAAAGTTTGAGGCTAACTTTTGCTCCAGCTTTTTGCTCCCTGGTTCATTTTCAATTAATCCAAAAGTTTGAGCTAAAGTTTGAGGCAAACTTTTGCTCAAACTTTTTGTCCTCTCTTCCTCCTAGCCATTCCTTCTTGCTTCAACCTTTCTCCAAGCTTTCTTCACCTATCATTAATCAACCAAACACATCAAAGCTATGCTCAAAATCATGAGATATTCATTCTTTCATAATATGTGACAATTATAGCATAAAACCTCATGAAATTGCATTAATTCATACATGGTTGATTAAATCAAAGGAAACATGAAAATCTACCCAATTGGCTTGCTTATGGCTCAAGAAAGTGCATAATTCAGTTGAAAACAAAAGAAAAAGGCTAGTGAAACTAGGCTAAGATGACTTGTCATCAGAGACCAGCGTCCAAACGCCCAAAGAGGAGCCCCTAGCCAGCGTTCAACATCCTAGAGGCCTCCTAGCATGTGAATCTCATCAAAGCTCAGCCCAAACACTCACCAAGTGGGCTCTGGAAGTGAATTTTAGCACTAAAAAGACTGTTTTACCCTTTTTATGTAATCCTTAGTCATTAGTTTAGTATTTAAGGGAGAAGATCACATACTTTGAACTTTCTCTCGATCTCTCCCAGCATATTTCGAATTTCACAATGTATTTTCTATCAGTATGAGTTTCTAAACCTCCTAGGTTGAGTTGAGGAGCTCTGCTGAGTTTTTTGGATTAATAAAAGTACTACTGTTCTTTCTGAATTCATGTTTGATTCTGTATTCTAAGATGTATCTTCGTTCTTTGTTAGGGGTGTCCATGGATCGAATCATATCTGCAAATCCGCGGTAAATATCCGCATCCGATCCGAAAATTGCGGATACAATCCGATCCGCAAATTGATCGGATCGGATCCGATCCGATCCGCACCCTTTGCGGATCGGATCGCGGATATCTAATCTACATCCGTGTATCCGATCCGCGGATCCACAGATCCGCACTATAATAATTAAAAAATAAATAAATATATATATGTTTGGTATTATATTTACTTGTTTGTATGTTTTAGTTAGTAATTATTATTCATATATTGTATTATTTTATGTTTGTTATTTAGAGAGAGTTTGATTAAAAATATTTTAGGAATAATTAAGTTTAAAAGTATGAAAGAAATATTTTTATCGAATTCTTTTACATAGAAATATGATTAAAAAGGAAAGGTTTAATTATGCGGATATATCCGATATCTAATATCCGATCCGATCCGCAAATGTGTGGATCGGATCAGATCGGATCTGGCACTAAAAAGTGCGAATATCATATCCGATCCGATCCGATGGAAATTGTGCGGATCGGATCGAATTTTTGGCTATATCTTTGTTAATATGAATGTGTTGAACTGGTATAAGGTTATCACATTCTACATGGGTTCAGAGTGAGTCTTTCATCGGACAATGATGAACTACCAGCTTGATTATACATCTCTTAGACGGCTAATCCATGACTTCTCGAAACACCAGTTCAGCCGAAGTATGGGGAGATTAGGGTCTCTGTGGTGGAGGCTAGAACCCAAAGGCGCAACATTCTCTGATCCGAAAGATCCGTCCTTGTCTGTGGCATTTTGAGTAGGATCATTAAGGAGAATGGACTGTAGGAGCTTCACTCTCAATCAGAATTGATCTGCACTAATCCTGGGGTTCAGATTTGGAGGAGTACTGGCGGCTGCTCAAACCAGCGTCAATCACATACAGCCTGCCATAGAAGACATCATTCACAATTGAAGAAGACAGTAAGACCAGAGTTAATCCAGAAGGACAAAGCATCTCCGAGTCTTAACCATCTTCTTATCATTGGTTACATTCGAATTTACAAAGTATTTTATACCCTATTTCACTTTTATGCTTTTAACCAAAACAACAATTCTTCTATTCGCCCGTGGGATCGACCTGACTCTCTCAGGTATTACTTGGACGACCTAGTGCACTTGTTGGTTCAGCTGTACGAAGTGTGGGGATTCGTGCACCAAGTTTTTGGCGCCGTTGCTGGGGATTGTTCGAGGTCGGACAACTAACGGATTATCTTGTTCCTTAAATTAGGTATTGTCTTTAATTTTGTTAGAGTCTTTTATTTTATTTTTCTTTTCTTTTTTTTTTCAAAAAAAACTTTTTCAAATTTTTTTTCTTTTCTTTGTTTAATCTTTGTTTTTGGTTTGAGTCTTTTGTTTTTGTTCTTGTTGAAATTTTCGAATTCTTTGAGTCCTCTTTCAAAAAGGTTTTCAAAAATAGTATCTTTTGTTTGAATCTTGTGTCAATCTTTAAGTTTGGTGTCTTCTTGTGTATTTTTTTAATTTTTCGAAAATTTTGTCTTTGGTTTTCAAAAAATTTTAAATTTGGTGTCTTTTGCATGTTCTTGTGTTCTTTGAATTCTTTAAGTTTTGTTCTTGGTGTTCTTCTTGATCTTCAAAGTGTTCTTGTTTTTCTTTTTTGTTTTGATCTTAAAATTTTTAAGTTTGGTGTCTCTTTGTTATTTTTCTTTAGAATTTTCGCATAGTAAGTGTCTTAGATCTAAAAATTTTAAGTTTGGTGTCTTTTTATTATTTTTCTCTTTCTTCATTAAATTCAAAAAAAAAAATCTTTCCTTATCTTTAATTGATTTTTCGAAAATTTTAATTAAAATTTTAGATTTTAATTTCAAAATTTTTATCTTATCTTATCTTGGTTTTAAATTTCAAAATTCAAATCTTTTCAAATTCAAATCTTTTCAAAAATCATATCTTTTTCAAAATCTTATCTTATCTTTTTATCTTTCTTAAAAATTCAAAAATCTTATCTTATCTTATTTCAAATTCAAATTTCAAAATTTAATTTTAAATTTCAAAATTTAAATTTCAAAGTTCAAATTTCAAATTTTAAAATCAAATCTTTTTTAAAATTGAATTTTAAATCTCATCTTTTTAAATCTTTTTCAAATCCTTTTTAAAATCAAATTTCAATTCCTATCTTTTTTAAAATCTTTTTCTAAAAGAGAGAGAAAACAAGTAACTATCTTTTCAAAATTAATTTTAAAATATTTTTAATTTAGATCATATCTTTCTTAACCTCTTTTCAAATCTTTATCTTATTTTTCTCTCTTTTCTTTTTCAAAACTTCATACCTAATTATTCTCTCTTCTAATTTTTGAAATCTCTTCTCTCTCTCTCTCTCTCTCTCTCTCTCTCTCTCTTCTATTTTTGAAAATTCATCATTTAATTTTCAAATCTTTTTAATCAATTAAATTTTACTTTCGAAATAAATAAATAAATAAAATAAATAAAAAATATTTTAATTCTTGTTTATCTCTCTACTTATTTATTCGAATTTCTCTTCTCCCTCTTCTATCTTCATTCTTCTTTCTCTTCTTTCTTCACATCTCACAGGGAGTTCTCTGTTCTTGAACACAGAGCTCCCATTCTCCTCTATCCTTGGTTTCTTAGTTTCTTATTTATGACCAGGAATAGGGATAAAGAACTTCTCTTTAATATTGATCCTGAACCTGAAATGACTTTAAGGAGGAGCTTACAACAAGCTAAAGCACAACACTCTAGAAGAATCCTTTCAGAAAATTTTGAATAAGAAGCTGAGGACATGGCCGAACATAAAGGAGAGGCAAGAAAGGTTCTTGGTGACTTCACCATGCCTACCTCTGATTTCTCTGGCAGAAGCATCTCTGTACCTACCATTGGAGCTAACAACTTTGAGCTTAAGCTTCAGTTTGTCTCTCTTCTGCAACATAATTGCAAGTTTCATAGACTTCCACTGGAAGATCCACATCAATTTCCAGCCAAATTCTTACAAATCTGTGATACTGTTAAGACCAATGGAGTGGATCCTGAGGTCTACAGACTTATGCTCTTTCCCTTTGCTGTAAGAGACAGAGCTAAGATATGGTTGGATTCTCAACCAAAAAAGAGCCTAGACTCTTGGGAAAAGCTGGTCAATACTTTCTTGGCTAAATTCTTTTCTCCTCAAAAGATGAGCAAAATCAGAGTGGAAGTTCAAACCTTCAGACAAAGAGAAGGTGAATCCCTCTATAAAGCTTGGGAAAGATACAAGCAACTGATTAGGAGGCGTCCTCCTGACATGCTCTCAGAATGGTCTATCATAGGAATTTTCTATGATGGTCTGTCTGAGATGTCTAAAATATCATTAGACAACTCTGTAGATGGATCATCCACTTGAAGAACACACCAGCAGAAGGAAGAGAACTCATTGAGATGGTTGCAAACAACCAGTTCATGTACACTTCTGAAAGAAACCCTGTAAGTAATGGGGTAATTCAGAAGAAAGGAGTTCTTGAAGTTGATACCCTGAATGCCATATTGGCTCAGTACAAGATCTTGACTCAACAGGTCAATATGATCTCTCAGCGTTTAACTGGAATGCAAGCTGCAGCTGGCAGCACTCAGGAAGATTCTTCTAAAGTAGAAGCCTATGATCCTGATCAACCCACCCTGGAGGAGGTGAATTACATGGGAGAACCCTATGGAAACATCTACAATCCTTCATGGAGGAATCATCATAATCTCTCATGGAAGGATCAACAGAAACCTCAGCAAGGTTTCAATACTAATCAAGGTGGAAGGAACCAGAATAGGTTCAACAACAGGCCACCATTCCCATCTTCTCAAGGGAATATGGAGACTCCTAAGTAGAGCCTTTCTGACTTAGTTACTATAGTCTCCAACCTCTCTAAGACCATTGATAGTTTCATAACTGAGACAAGGTCCTCTATCAGAAATTTGGAGGTACAAGTTGGTCAACTGAGTAAGAGGATTGGTGCGCAGAAATTGTGATTACACTTTGATTATGTAAAATTCATCGCTCTTTCTTTCCCTAGTAATGGCGCCAAAAACATGATGCCAATACCATGGTTCACAACTTCGCACAACTAACCAGCAAGTGCACTGGGTCGTCCAAATAATACCTTACGTGAGTAAGGGTCGAATCCCACGGAGATTGTTGGTATGAAGCAAGCTATGGTCACCTTGTAAATCTCAGTCAGGCGGATATAAAATAGTAATGGGGTTTTCGAAAATAATTAATAAAATAAGGATAGAAATACTTATGTAAATCATTGGTGAGAATTTCAGATAAGCGAATAGAGATGCTTTCGTTCATCTGAACCTCTGCTTTCCTGCTATCTTCATCCAATTAGTCTTACTCCTTTCCATGGCTGGCTTTATGTGATACATCACCATTGTCAATGGCTACTTTCGGTCTTCTCTCGGGAAAATGATCCAAATGCCCTGTCACGGCACAGCTAATCGTCTGGAGGCATCACCCTTGTCAATGGTTTCATCTTATCCTCTCAGTGAAAATGGTCAACGCACCCTGTCACGGCACGGCTATTCATCTGTTGGTTCTCGATCATGCTAGAATAGGATTTACTATCCTTTTGCGTCTGTCACTACGCCCGGCAATCACGAGTTTGAAGCTCGTCACAGTCATTCAATCATTGAATCCTACTCAGAATACCACAGACAAGGTTTAGACTTTCCGGATTCTCTTGAATGCCGCCATCATTCTAGCTTACACCACGAAGATTCTGATTAAGAGATCTAAGAGATACTCATTCAATCTAATGTAAAACGGAAGTGGTTGTCAGGAACGCGTTCATAGGGAATGATGATGATTGTCACGTTCATCACATTCAGGTTGAAGTGCGAATGAATATCTTAGAAGCGAAATAAGATGAATTGAATAGAAACAGTAGTACTTTGCATTAATCTTTGAGGAACAGCAGAGCTCCACACCTTAATCTATGGAGTGTAGAAACTCTACCGTTGAAAATACATAAGTGAAAGGTCCAGGCATGGCTGAGATGGCCAGCCCCCAAAACGTGATCACAGGATCAGAATACAATCCAGGATGTCTAATACAATAGTAAGAGGTCCTATTTATAATAAACTAGCTACTAGGGTTTACAGAAGTAAGTAATTGATGCATAAATCCACTTCCGGGGCCCACTTGGTGTGTGCTTGGGCTGAGCTTTAACTTTCCACGTGCAGAGGCCATTTGTGGAGTTGAACGCTAGGTTTTGATCCATTTCTGGCGTTCAACTCTGGTTTTTGATCCCTTTCTGGCGCTGAACTCCAGAATTGGGCAGAGAGCTGGCGTTGAACGCCAGTTTGCGTCGTTTAAACTTGGACAAAGTATGGACTATTATACATTTCTGGAAAGACCTAGATGTCTACTTTCCAACGCAATTGAAAGCGCGCCTTTTTGAGTTCTGTAGCTCCAGAAAATCCACTTTGAGTG
Organism: Arachis ipaensis; assembly: GCF_059453495.1. Taxonomy (NCBI): domain Eukaryota; kingdom Viridiplantae; phylum Streptophyta; class Magnoliopsida; order Fabales; family Fabaceae; genus Arachis; species Arachis ipaensis. Next base: position 118,515,412 of record NC_142436.1, read on the forward strand.
CAGGGAGGTCAGAATCCAACAGCATCAGCAGTCCTTCTTCAACCTCTGAATCTGATTTTTGCTCAAGTCCCTCAATTTCAGCCAGAAAATACCTGAAATCACAGAGAAACACACAAACTCATAGTAAAGTCCAGAAATGTGAATTTAACATAAAAACTAATGAAAACATCCCTAAAAGTAACTAGATTCTACTAAAAATATACTAAAAAGAATGCCAAAAAGCGTATAAATTATCCACTCATCACAACACCAAACTTAAATTGTTGCTTGTCCCCAAGCAACTGAAAATCAAATAGGATAAAAAGAAGAGAATATACTATAAATTCCAAACTATCAATGAAACATAGCTTCAATCATATGAGTGGGACTTATAGCTTTTTGCCTCTTGAATAGTTTTGGCATCTCACTTTATCCATTGAAGTTTAGAATGATTGGCATCTATAGGAACTCAGAGTTCAGATAGTGTTATTGACTCTCCTAGTTCAGTATGATGATTCTTGAACACAGCTATTTTATGAGTCTTGGCCGTGGCCCTAAGCACTTTGTTTTCCAGTATTACCATCGGATACATAAATGCCACAGACACATAGTTGGGTGAACCTTTTTAGATTGTGACTCAGCTTTGCTAAATTCCCCAATTAGAGGTGTCCAGGGTTCTTAAGCACACTCTTTTTTTTGCTTTGGACCTTGACTTTAACCGCTCAGTCTCAAGTTTTCACTTGACACCTACACGCCACAAGCACATGGTTAGGGACAGCTTGGTTTAGCCGCTTAGACCGGGATTTTATTCCTTTAGGCCCTCCTATCCACTGATGCTCAAAGCCTTGGGATCCTTTTTATTTGCCCTTGCCTTTTGGTTTTAAGGGTTATTGGCTTTTTGCTCTTGCCTCTTGGTTTTAAGAGCTTTTGGCTTTTTCTGCTTGCTTTTTCTTTTTTTTTTTTCGCCTATTTTTTTTATTTTTATTTTTTTATTTTTTTTGCAAGCTTTGTTCTTTGCTGATTTTTCTTGCTTCAAGAATCATTTTTATGATTTTTCAGATTATCAAATAACATGCCTCCTAGTCATCATTCTTTCAAGAGCCAACATATTTAACATTCTTAAACAACAACTTCAAAAGACATATGCACTGTTCAAGCATACATTCAGAAAACAAGAAGCATTGTCACCACATCAATATAATTAAGCTAAGTTCAAGGATAAATTCAAAACTCATGTACTTCTTGTTCTTTTGAATTAAAACATTTTTCATTTAAGAGAGGTGATGGATTCATAGGACATTCATAACTTTAAGACATAGTTACTAACTACTAATGATCATGTGATGAAGACACAAACATAGATAAGCACTTAACATAGAAAACGAAAAACAGAGAAAGTAAGAACAAGGAATGAGTTCACCTTAGTGATGGTGGCGTTTCCTTTTTGAGGAACCAATGATGTTCTTGAGCTCTTCTATGTCTCTTCCTTTCCTTTGTGGCTTGATGTTCCACCCTTAGTTGTCCCATATTGGAACTCAATTCTCCTAAGGAGGTGTTGATTTGCTCCCAAATATTTATGTGGAGGGAAGTGCATCCCCTGAGGTATCTCAAGGATCTCTTGATTTGCAGCCACATGTTCTACCACTGAGCTATAGACCCTTGAGATGAATCTTTCCATCTCCCATGACTCGGAGGTGGAAGCAATTGTCTTCCCTTTCCTCTTTCTTGAGGTTTCTCTGGCCTTAGGTGCCATTAATGGTTATGGAAAAACAAAAAAAGCTATGCTTTTACCACACCAAACTTAGAATGTTGCTCGCCCTCGAGCAAAAGAAGAAAGAATAGAAGAAGAAAAAGAAGATATGGAGGAGATGGAGGGATGTGTGTATTCGGCCATATGGGTGGGATTGGGTGGGAGAGAGATGTTGAATTTTGAAGGTAGGTGGGTGTATGGATGTGAGTGGTAAATGAAAAACAGAAGGGATGATCATGAATGGAAAGAGAGATGATGAGGTAGGTGGGGATCCTGTGGGATCTACAGATCCTGAGATGATCCTGTGGGGTCCACAGATCTTGAGGTGTCAAGGCATTTACATCCCTGCACCAATTTAGGCATGCAAAATGCCCTTGCACACAACTCTGGGCGTTCAGCGCCAGGTTGGTGCCCATTTTGGGCGTTCAACGCCCATTTGTTGCCCATTTCTGGCGTTGAACACCAGAACCATGCTTGTTCTGGGCGTTCAGCGCCAGGATGCTGCCCATTTTGGGCGTTCAGCGCCAGAACCATGCTCTGTTCTGGCGTTGAACGCCAGGCAGATGCTTCCTCTAGGGTGTGATTTTTCTTCTGCTGTTTTTGATTCCGTTTTCAATTTTTATATTTATTTTGTAACTCCACATGATCATGAACTTATAAAGACATATAACTAAGAAAAATATAGTTAGATAAAAATTGGGTTGCCTCCCAACAAGCGCTTCTTTAATGTCAGTAGCTTGACAGTGGGCTCTCATGGAGCCTCACAGATGTGCAGAGCTTTGTTGAGACTCTCCAACACCAAACTTAGAGTTTGGATATGGGAGTTTAACACCAAACTTAGAGTTTGGTTGTGGCCTCCCAACACCAAACTTAGAGTTTGACTGTGGGGCTTTGTTTGACTCTGTTTTGAGAGAAGCTTTTTCCGCTTCCTCTCCATGGATGCAGAGAGAGATCCTTGAGTTGTAAACACAAGGTTGTCCTTATTTAGTTGAAGGATCAATTCTCCTTTGTTCACATCAATCACAGCTCTTGCTGTGGCTAGGAAAGGTCTTCCTAGGATGATGGATTCATCCTCTTCCTTTCCAGTATCCAGGACTATGAAATCAGCAGGGATGTAAAGGCCTTCAACCTTTACTAACACGTCCTCTACTTGTCCATAAGCCTGTTTTCTTGAATTATCTGCCATCTCTAATGAGATTCTAGCAGCTTGCACCCCATAGATTCCCAGTTTCTCTATTACAGAGAGGGGCATGAGGTTTATCTCTGAACCAAGTTCACACAGAGCCTTAAAGATCATGGTGCCTATGGTACAAGGTATTATGAACTTTCCAGGATCCTGTCTCTTCTGAGGCAATGTCAGTTGATCCAGATCACTTAGTTCATTGATGAACAAGGGAGGTTCAACTTCCCAAGTATCAATGCCAAATAATTTGGCATTTAGCTTCATGATTGCACCAAGAAACTTGGCAGTTTGCTCTTCAGTAACATCCCATTCTCTTCAGAAGAGGAATACTCATTAGAGCTCATGAATGGCATAAGGAGGTTTAATGGGATCTCTATGGTCTCTAGATGAGCCTCAGAGTCCTTTGGTTCTTCAGAGGGAAGCTCCTTATTGATCACTGGACGTCCCAGGAGGTCTTCCTCCTTGGGATTCACGTCCTCCTCTCCCTCATTGGGTTTGGCCATTTTGGTTATGTCAATGGCCTTGCACTCTCCTTTTGGATTTTCTTCTGTATTGCTTGGGAGAGTGCTAGGAGGGATTTCAGTGATCCTTTTACTCAGCTGGCCCACTTGTGCTTCCAAATTTCTAATGGAAGACCTTGTTTCATTCATGAAACTTACAGTGGCCTTAGATAGATCAGAGACTAAGTTTGCTAAGCTAGATGAGTTCTGCTCAGAATTCTCTGTCTGTTGCTGAGTGGATGATGGAAAAGGCTTGCCATTGCTAAACCTGTTTCTTCCACCATTATTAAAGCCTTGTTGAGGCTTTTAATCCTTCCATGAGAAACTTGGATGATTTCTCCATGATGGATTATAGGTGTTTCCATGAGGTTCACCCATGTAATTTACCTCTGCTATTGCAGGGTTCTCAGGATCATAAGCTTCTTCTTCAGAAGATGCCTCTTGAGTACTATTGGATGCAGCTTGCATTCCATTCAGACTTTGAGAAATCATATTGACTTGCTGAGTCAATATTTTGTTCTGAGCCAATATGGCATTCAGAGTATCAATCTCAAGAACTCCCTTCTTTATAGGCGTCCCATTATTCACAGGATTCCTTTCAGAAGTGTACATGAACTGGTTATTTGCAACCATGTCAATGAGTTCTTGAGCTTCTGCAGGCGTTTTCTTTAGGTGAATGGATCCACCTACAGAGGTATCCAATGACATCTTAGATAACTCAGACAGACCATCATAGAATATATCCAGGATGGTCCATTCTGAAAGCATGTCAGAAGGACACTTTTTGGTCAGTCCTTTGTATCTCTCCCAAGCTTCATAGAGGGATTCACCTTCTTTTTTTCTGAAGGTTTGAACATCCACTCTAAGCTTGCTCAGCTTTTGAGGAGGAAAGAACTTGGCTAGGAAAGCCTTGACCAGCTTATCCCAAGAGTTCAGGCTATCCTTAGGTTGAGAGTCCAACCATACTCTAGCTCTGTCTCTTACAGCAAAAGGGAAAAGCATGAGCCTGTAGACTTCAGGATCTACTCCATTAGTCTTAACAGTATCACATATCTGCAAGAATTCAGTTAAGAACTGAAAAGGATCTTCAGATGGAAGTCCATGAAACGTGCAGTTCTGCTGCATCAGAGAAACTAATTGAGGTTTCAGCTCAAAGTTGTTTGCTCCAATGGCAGGAATGGAGATGCTTCTTCCATGTAAATTGGAATTAGGTGCAGTAAAGTCACCAAGCATTCTCCTTGCATTATTATTATTATTTTCAGCTGCCATCTCCTCTTCCTGTTCGAAAATTTCTGAAAGGTTCTCTCTGGATTGTTGTAATTTAGCTTCTCTTAATTTCCTCTTCAGAGTCCTTTCAGGTTCTGGATCTGCTTCAACAAGAATGTTCTTGTCCTTGCTCCTGCTCATATGAAAAAGAGAGAACAGAAAAATAATAAAAATAGGGGTCCTTTTTACCACAGTATAGAGGTCCCAGTGTGAGTTAGAAGAAAAGAGGAAGAAGAAATTTGAACACAGATGGAAGAGGGGGTTCGAATTTGGGTGAGATGAAGTGTTAGTAGATGAATAAATAAATAGAGGGAGATGAGAGAGAAGGGGAATTTTCGAAAATGATTTTTGAAAAAGAGTTAGTGATTTTCGAAAATAGTTTTTGAAAAATGTTAGTAATTTTTTTTCAAAAATTTTAAAATCAAAAGTTAAAATAATTAGTTAATTAGAAAGAAATTTTTGAAAAAGGGGGAAGATATTTTCGAAAATTAGAGAGAGAGAGTTAGTTAGGTAGTTTTGAAAAAGATAAGAAACAAACAAAAAGTTAGTTAGTTAGTTGAAACAAATTTTGAAAAGATAAGAAGTTAGGAAGTTAGAAAAGATATTTTGAAATCCAATTTTTGAAAAAGATATGATAAGAAGATAATTTTGAAAAGATATGATTGAAATTAGTTTTTGAAAAAGATTTGATTTTTTTTTAAAATCACAATTAATGACTTGATTCACAAGAAATCACAAGATATGATTCTAGAACTTAAAGTTTGAATCTTTCTTAACAAGTAAGTAACAAACTTGAAATTTTTGAATCAAAACATTAATTGTTATTGTTATTTTTGAAAATTTGATGTAAAATTAGGAAAAAGATTTTTGAAAAATGTTTTTGGAATTTTCGAAAATAACTAAGAAATTTGAAAAAGATTTGATTTTTGAAAAAGATTTTGAAAAAGATAAGATTTTCAAATTGATGAGAGAAAAAAGGGAAGATATTTTTGAAAAAGATAAGAAACAACTTGATTTTAAAAATTTTTTGAAAAAGTCAATCCAAATTTTCGAATTTGATGAGAGAAAAAAGGGAAGATATTTTTTTGATTTTTGAAATTTTGAATGATGAGAGAGAAAAATTAAAAACATCATTTTCATGTTTTTCTCTTTTATTTTTGAATCAAAACAAGGGATGCATGCAAGAACACTATGAATGTCAAGATGAACACCAAGAACACTATGAAGATCATGATGAACATCAAGAACATATTTTTGAAAAATTTTTAATGCAAAGAAAACATGCAAGACACCAAACTTAGAATTCTTTAATGCTTAGACACTAAGAATTCAAGAATGCATATGAAAAACAAGAAAAGACACAAAACATGCAAATGCAAAGATCAAATAAGAAGACTTACCAAGAACAACTTGAAGATCATGAAGAACACTATGAATGCATGAATTTTCGAAAAATGCAAGGTGCATATGCAATTGACACCAAACTTATGATGTGACTCAAGACTCAAACAAGAAACACAAAAAAATATTTTTGATTTTTATGATTTTCTAATTTTTTTGTATTTTTATTTTAATTTTTTTCGAAAATCATTTTGAAAAAGAAAAATAAAGATTCCAAAATTTTTAATATGAATTCCAGGAATCTAGCATTTTTAAACTAAAGCTCCAATCAGAGGGTCAGGCATGGCTTAATAGCCATCCAAGCTTTAGCATGTAGCAGGTAGATCATGAATCAGCAGTAGGTGGATTAGCACCAACTAGCTTGCTCTTGATAACGAATTGGAAGCCTCAGTCTAAATGAATTTAGACATGGCTTTACAGCCAGCCAGGCTTCACACGCTTTATGAAACACTAGAATTCATTCTTAAAAATTCTGAAGAAAAATATATTTTTGAAAACATTTAAAATTTTTTTTTTCGAAAACAAGGGAGAAAATTTTGAAAGATTTAAAAAAAATTTTTTTTGAAAATAAAAGAAAAAGAAAATTACCTAATCTGAGCAACAGGATGAACCGTCAGTTGTCCAAACTCGAACAATCCCCGGCAACGGCGCCAAAAACTTGGTGCGCAGAAATTGTGATTACACTTTGATTATGTAAAATTCATCGCTCTTTCTTTCGCTGGTAATGGCGCCAAAAACATGATGCCAATACCATGGTTCACAACTTCGCACAACTAACCAGCAAGTGCATTGGGTCGTCCAAGTAATACCTTACGTGAGTAAGGGTCGAATCCCACGGAGATTGTTGGTATGAAGCAAGCTATGGTCACCTTGTAAATCTCAGTCAGGCGGATATAAAATAGTAATGGGGTTTTCGAAAATAATTAATAAAATAAGGATAGAAATACTTATGTAAATCATTGGTGAGAATTTCAGATAAGCGAATAGAGATGCTTTCGTTCCTCTGAACCTCTGCTTTCCTGCTATCTTCATCCAATCAGTCTTACTCCTTTCCATGGCTGGCTTTATGTGATACATCACCATTGTCAATGGCTACTTTCGGTCTTCTCTCGGGAAAATGATCCAAATGCCCTGTCACGGCACGGCTAATCGTCTGGAGGCATCACCCTTGTTAATGGTTTCATCTTATCCTCTCAGTGAAAATGGTCAACGCACCTTGTCACGGCACGGCTATTCATTTGTCGGTTCTCGATCATGCTGGAATAGGATTTACTATCCTTTTGCGTCTGTCACTACGCCCGACAATCGCGAGTTTGAAGCTCGTCACAGTCATTCAATCATTGAATCCTACTCGGAATACCACAGACAAGGTTTAGACTTTCCGGATTCTCTTGAATGCCGCCATCATTCTAGCTTACACCACGAAGATTCTGATTAAGAGATCTAAGAGATACTCATTCAATCTAATGTAGAACGGAAGTGGTTGTCAGGCACGCGTTCATAGGGAATGATGATGATTGTCACGTTCATCACATTCAGGTTGAAGAGCGAATGAATATCTTAGAAGCGAAATAAGATGAATTGAATAGAAATATTAGTACTTTGCATTAATCTTTGAGGAACAGCAGAGCTCCACACCTTAATCTATGGAGTGTAGAAACTCTACCGTTGAAAATACATAAGTTAAAGGTCCAGGCATGGCCGAGATGGCCAGCCCCCAAAACGTGATCACAGGATCAGAATACAATCCAGGATGTCTAATACAATAGTAAGAGGTCCTATTTATAATAAACTAGCTACTAGGGTTTACAGAAGTAAGTAATTGATGAATAAATCCACTTCCGGGACCCACTTGGTGTGTGCTTGGGCTGAGCTTTAACTTTCCACGTTCAGAGGCCATTTGTGGAGTTGAACGCTAGGTTTTGATCCATTTCTGGCGTTCAACTCTGGTTTTTGATCCCTTTCTGGCGCTGAACTCCAGAATTGGGCAGAGAGCTGGCGTTGAACGCCAGTTTGCGTCGTTTAAACTTGAGTAAAGTATGGACTATTATACATTGCTGGAAAGCCCTGGATGTCTACTTTCTAAAGCAATTAGAAGCGCGCCATTTTGAGTTCTGTAGCTCCAGAAAATCCACTTTGAGTGCAGGGAGGTCAGAATCCAACAGCATCAGCAGTCCTTCTTCAACCTCTGAATCTGATTTTTGCTCAAGTCCCTCAATTTCAGCCAGAAAATACCTGAAATCACAGAAAAACACACAAACTCATAGTAAAGTCCAGAAATATGAATTTAACATAAAAACTAATGAAAACATCCCTAAAAGTAACTAGATTCTACTAAAAATATACTAAAAACAATGCCAAAAAGCGTATAAATTATCCGCTCATCAAGGATCCCTGAGACCCCTCTTGACACTCTTCCTAGTAACACTGAAGTGAACCTAAGAGAAGAGTACAAGGCCATCACCACTGAGGCTGATGCCGAATCTGGAGAGACTGGGAAGGCATTGAACGCCAGTGAGGAAGACCTCACTTGGCGTTCAACGCCCAAACTGGCTAAGAGCCTGGCACTGAATGTCACTAAGGAAGCCCTCACTGGGCGTTCAATGCCCATCTTGGCACCAGAGCTAGCGTTGAACGCCAGTGAGGGCTGGCATTCAACGCCCCAACATGCAAGGAAGCGGATATTTTTTACGCTTTTTGGCATCATTTTCATATAGTTTTTAGCATATTTTGTTTAATTTTTATTATTTTTTCATAGGTTTTAGTGTCAAATTCACATTTTGGATTCTACTTTGAGTTTGTGTGTTTTTGTATAAATTTAGGTATTTTTTGACTGAAATTGAGGAGCTGGAGCAAAAGTCTGATTAAGCGACAGAGGAAGCACTACAGTTGCTGTCCAAATCTGACCTCCTTGCACTCGAGAGAGCTTTTCTAGAGCTATAGAAGTCCAAATAGAACGTTCTTAATGGCTATGAAAAGCTGACTTCTAGAGCTTTCCAGAAATGGATAATAGTCCATACTTTGCTTCAGAATTGAAGGCTGAAAACTGGCGTTCAATGCTAGCATCCTGCCCCAGTCCAGGCGTCCAGCGCCCAAAGGAGGAGACCAGCATCCAAAATGCCCAAAGAGGAACCCCTAGCCAGCGTTCAACACCCTAGAGGCCTCCTAGTACGTGAATCTCATCAAAACTCAGCCCAAACACTCACCAAGTGGGCTCCGGAAGTGGATTTTAGCACTAAAAAGAATGTTTTATCCTTTTTATGTAATCCTTAGTCATTAGTTTAGTATTTAAGGGAGAAGATCACATACTTTGAACTCTCTCTCGATCTCTCCCAGCATATTTCGAATTTCACATTGTATTTTCTATCAGTATGAGTTTCTAAACCTTCTAGGTTAAGGGGAGGAGCTCTGTTGAGTTTTTTTGGATTAATAAAAGTACTACTGTTCTTTCTCAATTCGTGTTTGATTCTCTATTGTAATATGTATCTTCGTTCTCATCAATATGAATGCGTTGAACTGGCATAAGGTTATCACATTCTACATGGGTTCAGAGTGAGTCTTTCATTGGACAATGATGAACTACCAGCTTGATTATACATGTCTTAGACGGCTAATCCACGACTTCGTTAGGAACTTCTTTAAACACCAGTTCAGCCAAAGTATGGGGAGATTAGGGTCTCTGTGGTAGAGGCTAGAACCCAATGGAACAGCATTTTATGATCCAGAAGATCCGACCTTATCTGTGGCATTTTGAGTAGGATCATTAAGGAGAATGGACTGCAGGAGCTTCACCCTCAATCAGAATGGATATGCACTAACCCTGGGATTCAGATCTGGAGGAGTATTGGCTGCTGCTCAAACCAGCATCAATCACATACAGCCTGCCATAGAAGACATCATTCACAATTGAAGAAGATACTAAGACTAGAGTTAATTCAGAAGGACAAAGCATCTCCAAGCCTTAACCATCTTCTTATCACTGGTTACATTCGAATTCACAATGTATTTTATACCCTATTTCACTTTTATGCTTTTAACCAAAACCAACAACTCTTCTATTCGCCTGACTAAGATCTGCAAGATAACCATATCTTGCTTCAAACCACAATCCTCATGGGATCGACCCTGACTCGCTCAGGTATTACTTGGACGACCCAGTGCACTTGTTGGTTCAGATGTACGAAGTGTGGGGATTCGTGCACCACTCGCCTCGTTCTTGTAACCTCTTGTAATTGATGTTGTACTCCTCCACTGTCCTTGAATAACCTATATTGACAACAAATTTTTGCAAGTATGGTACCTTGAATTTTCTTAAGAATTTGCTACCAATGTACCGAATATAAAACATCCACCATGCTCTTGGAGGTTTCCAATCACCTTCGCTATGATTTACTGCTGCCTAGATTGACTCATGATGATCAGAGATTATACCCTTACCATCTCTTCTTACAACATGCATTTGTAAATTACTGAGGAAAAAGTACCACGCATCAGCGGTCTCACCTTTCACGATGGCAAAAGTAATCAGCACAATGTTTTTATTCTCATCTTGCACAATTGTAACCAAAAGGCAACTTTTATATTTTTCGTATAGGTGGGTGCCATCAACCTGAACCAGTGGCTTGTAATATTTGGGGATAAGTATTGTTTTGGTCCCTAACGTTGAGGGTCAGAATCGAAATCGTCCCTCTTGTAATTTTGGATTTAAAATCGTCCTTAATGTTTTTTTCGTATTAAAATCGTCCTTTTAAATAAAATTTTTAATTTAATTCCTAAACTACCCCTATTTTAATAAAAAAATAAAATTTTAAAACAAAATAAATATAAAATAAAAAAAGAAAGAAAGGGATTAGAGAAGCGGGGTGGGTGGGGACTAGGGAGAGAAAGAAAGAAAGGGGGCCGAGAAAGGGGGTGGGGGAGGGTGGAGGGGGGAAAGAAGGGGGACGCCATGCCGCTGCACTGCCGCCGCACCGCCACCCATCGCCCGCCGCTTCTTCTTCTTATTCTTCTTCTTTCCGCCACCGCACCGCCGCCCGTTTCTTCTTCTTCTTCTTCTTCTTCTTCTTTTTCTTCTTCTTCTTCTTCTTCTTCTTCTTCTTCTTCTTCTTCTTCCCGCTGCCACACTGCCGCTTGTCGCTTATTCTTCCCACCGCCGTACCGCCGCCCGTTCTTCTTCTTCTTACCGCCAACCCACCGCCGCCCGCCGCTTCTTCTTCTTCTTCTGTGAATTCTGTGAATTTCTGGATTTTTTCTTCTTTTGTTGTGGAATATTATTGTTGCTGATTTGTTGATTTTTTGTTTTCTGTTTCTGCTTGTGTTAAATTTGTGCTTGAATTTGTTGATTTTCTGTTTCTGCTTCTCTATGTGGAGGTGGAGGTGGAGGTGGGGGAAGGGAATATGGGGAGGGGGAGGGGACGGGTGGGGATGCGGGGTGGGGGGAAGGGGGAGGGGAGGGGACGCGGGGTGGGGGTGGGGGTGGGGGTGGGGGGAAGGGGAGGGGGAGGGGGAAGGGGAAAGGGGGGAGGGGACGGCGGTGGCGTTGGTGGTGGTGTTAGTGGTGGTGGAGTGGCAGTGGGTGTTGATGATGATGATGATGGTGATGATGATGTTGATAATGGTGGTGGAGTGGGAGTTGGTGGTGGTGGTGGTGAAGGAGGTAATTATGTTGGTAGTGGTGAGGGTATTTTTGTCCAAAAAAAATTAAAAGGACGATTTTAATACAAAAAATGTTAAGGACGATTTTAAATCCAAAATTACAAGAGGGACGATTTTGATTCTGGCACAAAATTTTAGGGACCAAAATCGTACTTATCCCTAATATTTGAAAACTCTAATGCATAGATTGAAACTCTAGAATACAAGGTGAAGTATCCTAACAATGTCCACTCTTCACCTCCGTTATACGGGGGTCGTGTTTCTATTTGGACTTGTGAACTAGACATCTTCTGAACCATTGCTGAGAACCATAATGGCAAAGCTTGGTAAGATTTTTCCCATCCACTGAAAACTTTGGCTATTGACTTCTACTTTGCCAACCAAGTCTTTCGGTAACTAATGGTGCGGTTGAATCTTTTCTAAACTTTCACAATTATAGATTTTACCTTTATGGATGGGTCGGATTGAACCAATGGCTTCATAGCCTCGCAGCAACCGTGTCTGAGTCTAACTTGGAGTGATCTTGTGAAATCGTTCCCATGGAACACGTGTGTTTCCCGTTGTATCTTTGAATCTCCCAACAAGCTTTCTTCTGTATCAAGAGGGTTCGAATAAACCAATCGCGTCCACGTTCATAAGTCTTGCATTTTTCATAGAATGTCTATGGCTCAGATTCATAAACAATATAAATTGACTCCTCTGGAGATAGTGTGATGGTGTAAAAATAAACTCAGCAAGTGCACCGAATCGTATCAAGTAATACCACGGTGAATGGATATTATTTCCATGAGGATTAAAGGATCGAGTCAACAATGATTAATTGAATACTAATTAGACAATTGAAACAAAAGAATAAGATAATTCAAACTTGTAACAGAGGAAAAGTAAATAAAAAAAAGTAATGAGATGAAAACAAGAATGGTGTGAATTTTAAGGTTTTGGAGATATTCACTCTCTAGGAAAATAATTCTTGTGTTTATTTATTTCAAGGCATGTAAAGGTCAATTCACGACAAATCATAAATAATTAAATTCCAATTCCTTGGAAATTCAATTTCTCTTTAATCCAATTAATCGCTAATTCCTTAGTCAATTATTTAAGAAAAGAGGTTAAGCACAATTTTGATTTATATTCACATAAAATTCAAGAAGGATCATAGGTCGAATTATATATCACTTATTCAAGCTAGTTCTAAACCAATTGAAGGTTATGAGAATTATAAAGTTGCACACTTTTTAACACACTATTCCTAGATGTGTTTAAAAAGTCATGAGAAAGTTTTCAAGCCAATTTCAATATTCAATTTTCCAAAGTAATACTAGAATCCAAAATGGAGTTAGAATATTTTCCAACAATTCTAATCTTTAGGGATGAAGAAAGAAAACTCAATTATGAAATAGATCAAAGCATAAACCTCAAAATAAAATAAACACTTAGATTAATAATCTATGAAAAGATAAACAGAGATCCCAACCTTAACAGAAAAGGTTTAGTTGCTTATTGGTGCACGAGTTCCCACACTTTGTACAACTGAACTAGCAAGTGCACTGGGTCGTCCAAGTAATATCTGAGCGAGTCAGGGTCGATCCCACGAGGATTGTGGTTTGAAGCAAGCTATGGTTATCTTGTTGATCTTAGTCAGGCGGATAGAAGAAGTAGGTATGTTTTTTAAAGCGCATAAAAGGAAATAAATAAAACATGACTCAAAAGTTGTGTAAACTGTGATAAGAAGATGGTTAAGGCTTGGAGATGTCTTGTTCTTCTGGATAACTCTGGTTTTACTGTCTTCTTTAACTGTGAATGATTTCTTCTATGGCAGGCTGTATGTGATCAACGCCGGTTGAGAGGTCGCTAATGCTCCTCCAGATCTGAACCCCAGGGTTAGTATGGATCCATTCTAATTGAGGGTGAAGTTCCTGCAGTCCATTCTCCTTAATGATCCCACTCAAAACACCACAAACAAGGTCGAATCTTCCGGATCAGAGAATGTTGTGCCTTTGGGTTCTAGCCTCTACCACAAAGACTCTAATCTCCCCATACCTCGACTGAACTGATCTTTTGAGAAGTCCCCAACGAAGTCGTGGATTAGCCGTCAAAGAGATGTATAATCAAGCTAGTGGCTCATCATTGTCCGATAAAAGACGCACTCTGAACCCATGTAGAATGAGATAAACTTGTTCCAGTTCAATGCATTCATAATGATGAAAAATGAAGATACATCTTAGAATCGAGAATCAAACACGGATTAAAAAGAAACAATAATACTTTTATTGATCCATAAAACTCAGCAGAGCTCATCCCCTCAACCTAGAAGGTTTAGAAACTCATACTGATAGAAGATACAATATGAAAAACATGTAAAGTATCTATGTCTTTGAATTGTGTAAAAATTCTCAAATAAATACTAGACTAATGATTAAGGATTACATAAGAAGGGTAAAACAGTCTTTTAGTGCCAAAATCCACTTCTGGGGCCCACTTGGTGAGTGTTTGGGTTGAGCTTTGATGAGATCCACGTGCTAGGAGGTCTTTAGGGCATTGAACGCTGGCTAAGGGGTCCTTTATGGGCGTTGGACGCTGGTCTCTTCTCCTTTGGGCATTGGATGCCAGAATAGAGTAGGAGGCTGGTGTTGGACGCCAGTTTTGGGCCTTCAATTCTGAAGTAAAGTATAGACTATTATACATTGCTGGAAAGTTCTCGATGTTAGATTTTCATATCCGTTAAGAACAATCCATTTGGACTTCTGTAACTCAAGAAAAGCTCTTTTTAATGCAAGGAGGTCAGATCCAGACAGCATCTGCAGTGCTTTCTCTGTCTCTAAATCAGACTTTTGCTCTAACTCCTCAATTTTAGCCAGAAAATACCTGAAATTGCATAAAAACACACAAGCTCAAAGTAAAATCCAAAAATGTGAAATTTTCACTAAAACCTATAAAAACTTAATAAAACTTAAATAAAACATACTAAAACTATATGAAAATAATGCCAAAAAGCGTATAAAATATCCGTTCATCACTTATGATATAGAAGAACCAAAAACAGGGATGAAAAGTAATCAGATAAGCTAAGGTAAGATAAAGTGGGATGTCTTTCGGTAGAATTTCTTGGACTTATTTATATTCTAACCTAAACCTAACTTTTAAATTCAAAACAAAATCAAATAAAATCTTTCTTAATCAATCTAAACTAAAAAGTGATATTCTCTTTGTAATTAAAATTCAAACTTGGCCTTGTAATCATGGGCCTTGTAATTGGTCTTGGACTTGGACTTGGGTGAAGTTGTGTGATACTTGGGTGAAGTGTTGGACTTGGTGTGGCACTTGATGGACTTGGCATGCCACGCCTTTGTGGTGGCTTTCCTGGAGACTTCCTAGGCTTTGTACCAGTGTGCCACTTGGTGAAGCTGGCATGACATGCCCATTCATGGAGGAGTGGTCGAAGGAGTGGCACTTGGAATGCTAGGCATGGCACACCTTCTTGTGGAAGTTATGGTTTGAACATGGCGTGGCACGCATTTGGAGGAGTCCTTGGAGGTGTCTAGATCCTGGTGTAGCACGCTGTTGGGAGGGCGTGGCACTTGGAAAGCTTGGGTGTGGCATGCCTTCGTGCCTGAGAGATAGCTTCTTGCTTTGTGTGACACTCCATGGTGGGTCGTGGCACGCCATCTTCCATTGGTCCCTAAAGGTGTTTTTAAGCTAGGATGGTTCCCTAAGAGTTGGCTCAGCATGGCACTTGAAGTTTGGGCGTGCCACACCATGCATTAGCCCTCTTCGAAGGCGTTACACGCCTGTTTTGGGCATCACACGCCATGCCCTTTTTTGGGGCGCTACTTTTACGAGGTTAAAGATGCCAGTCTTGCGTAGCTCAAACTGAACGTCCATTATAGACATATACATATCATTTTGAAGCTCTAGATGTTGGCTTTCTAACACCACTAAAACTGTCTCATTTGGACCTCAATAGTTCAAGTTATGCTCGCTTAAGTATGAAGAGGTCAGGATTGACAACATTTACAAATTCTCTTCGAAGGCATTGCACTTCCCTGGGGATTCTCTGCTTGTTCCTCTTTTTTTGGCCTTGTTTAAAATCTTTTAACAATCTCCTAAACATATCAAAGTCAAAATAACTCTACATAAAATCAATTAAGTCACAAGAATCTCAATTATAATAAGAAAATCACTAACTTTAATCAAAGGAATGATAAAGAAAAAGGTTTAATTACTCTGTTGGTCCCTATAGTTTTACCAAATTTTTAATTAGGTCCCTATACTTTTTTTTCTTTTAATTGGGTCCCTACACTGCTTTAATTTTGTAATTAAGTCCTTCCTAGCATAAAAAATATTAGAGTTAACTGAATATTTCTTCACAAATTGAAGGTATTTATAATTAAAAACTTAATTAAATTTTTTATTGCATATATTTTGGTAAAAATATTATGTTAATTTTAACATTTTTAACATGAAAATAATGTAATTACAAAACTAAAAGCAGTGTAGGGACCAAATTAAAAGGAAAAAAAAGCATAGTGACCTAATTAAAAATTTGGGAAAACTATAGGAACCAACAGAATAATTAAACCAAAGAATAATAACTAAAGATGCTCATGCATCATAATTTAACTCCGAATTGCCGCGATGACTGATTTTCTAGAATTGTATTCTATTTCGATCCTGTACTCCCCATCTTCATGTTCAACAACACCTATAAAAAAAATAAATTGTCGCTCATCGATCCGTGAAAAAATTAAGGAAAACATACTATCCACTCCTCATGTACCTATGTTCGCATATTTGGGGAACTTCGGTGCATGCATGGCATCAAGATCCAAGCTACGCATAAAAGGTGGAATGTCCATGGGTTGACTGACTGCGGGTGGAACCACTAAAGTTTACGCGACTACCTCACCTCCCCCCTTTCTGTCTTCGTCGTCGTCCTCGTCACTGGCTTTGTACGTAGCTTTAAACTCCTCTTCGCTATTAGTTTTTATTCCTTCGTATGTTTTAGCTCTGTCATCCTGCACATATGGGTTATGTTGAATCTCATCTACAGCTATATATTTAAACTCAACTTACAAATCAATCATTGGGTGTTGCACGTGAGTTTGCTGGTGAATATGAAATATCTGTTGACTACTTGTTTCGTCAACAATCAGCATAATCTCAAACTGTATTAAGACGCCAAATACGACAACCGGACTCTTGTAGAGAATATTGCTCACCCTCTTTAAAATATCACTCTCTATGCTTTGACGAGACCGTATTGTAGTTCTGGGAACGTTATAGTGCATGAAACCACAAACGAAAATGGATTCTCACACGCAAAGCTCACTCCCTCATATGTATTTTGTATAATCTCACAATTGTAGTAAACCACTATATTTGCAGTGCCCTCCATCACACCAACAAGGTACTAAAACACCTCTCTCGCAATGAAATAAAATGATAACGAGCTTCAGTTTTTATAGGTAGAAGACTCACCTCGCAGGTTACATGTTGGAATGGCATCCAACCAGCATTTGACACATGTTCAACATGCAAGGTGCATGTTGCTTGTATGACTGACACGTGTACAACACGTAAGGTGCGTGTTGCTTGGATGACTACCATGTGTTCAACACGCAGGGTGCATGTTGCTCCTGATCAGGACACGTGTCTATCACGCTGCATGCGTGCTGAGTCAGCATGTTACTTGCATATTGGCCCCGCTATATCGGCAACATTCAGCTACCTGTATATACACCAAAAGGCTCTATTTCCAATAAAAACTCACATGCTTTTTCCATACTAAAATTTTTTAGCCTGTCTTTGACGATTTCTTTTCTATATTAGATCATTTTCCATAAATTCTTCAAAAATGGCTCATGTTATAATTTATTGTGGGACTTTATAAAATATTAGTGATGTTTTGTCAAAATGTTAATCACATTTTATTTTTTATAATTAAAAAATATTTTTTAAAGTCAATAACATTTTGTCTTTTTATATATAAAAACATATATTTTTACAAATTGTTAATATGTTGTCATTTTATAATTAAAAAATATTTTTATTATAAAATATCGATGGTTTTTTCTCACTAAAATAGTTATTTTTATTCATTGAATAAAATATTGGTCCAAAAGACAGATATGACACAGAATGGCAAACATGGAGCTCCACCAATTAATTAATACAACTATGCATTTGAAGTATTAAAAAAAAATTGGTAAAGTCATCTTCAAAAAAGGAAAATGAAAAGGCGACTGGTGGCAGTGCACTCCTCCATGAGTTTTCTAGCAGCATTAACAACCTTCATTGGCAACTCCTCTTACTTTCAAAAACTTTCTCATTTCTGAGTTTCCAAATCTGCCATGCCAGGTTAGCTACAAGTTTCTTTATCTCCTTCAATTGTCTTCTTCCTTTGTTTTGATTTTGCAATTCTTTCCACCACCGCCAAGGCATATCGGTAACTATTGGGAGATGAATACCTAGTAGCCTCCAAGATTTTTCTAAATCTGGACAGACCCACAAACAATGTAAGGTCGATTCCTCTACTGAGTTACATAGTGGGCAAATAGAGTTAACTTGGAGGATTTGAGTGTAGAGCTTTAATTTGACTGGTAATTCATTATGAATTAGATTTCATAAGAAATTCTTTACCTTGGGTTGGCTTTTAAGTCTCCATATTCCTGACCATAGGGATTTTGTTTGGCACTAAACAGGAAAAAATTCCATTGGAGGATGTTAAATCTAAAATGCAATTTTATAACCATATGAGACTAAATAACTTTCCTTCTTCTCCTTCAGCCAGCTAATGTAGTTTTATCCTTTTACAATTTTGGTATTAATAATTCTCTCTGCTATTGTTTGACTGAAATGTTTTTTTTTACCTAATTCCATTGTCTATTTGGTAACATTAGTTCTGCAACTCATTATGGAGTGTATTCTGCATTTGCATTAGTTATAGGTGTTATGGCAGTAAACTCTTTGAGCTATGAATTATGTGTAATGTTGATCATACTGCCTCATCCTATTCTCCAAAGAATATCTTTTTCCAAAATTTTTCAACCCTCCAACACGCTCCTCCAACCCCATGAGGGGTTGGTTCCTGTTTCAACCCTTAAAAAAGTAGAGAATATGTAGTATTTACTTTTATAAACCTTAGAAATCACTAAATTAGGTCTAGTCAATAGTCTCCACCCTTGCTTACCTAACATAGCAAGGTTAAAGGATTTTAGATCTTTAAAGTTTAATCCCCTTGTTTTTTCGACCTACAAATAATTCTCCAACTTATCCACTGCATCCTCCTTTCGCTTCCCTTTTGTCTCTACCAGAATTGCATAATAGCCCTCTGAATTTCTTTGAGCAACGTTTCTAGCAGCTTGAAGCAGTTTAAGGTGTAAAGTGGTACAATAGTTGCCACGACTTTTATTAACACCTTCCTGTCACTTGATGAAAGTAAAGCCCTTTCCAGTGTTGCAGCTTTTGCATAACTTTATCCTTTATGTAATTAAATATTGACCTTTTAGACCTTTGGATGACTGATGAAAATCCTAAATACTTGTCTTGATTACCAATATGAGAAACTTGGAGTATGTTAGCTAGGAAATCTCGCATATGCACTGGTGTATATCTACTAAAGAACACTGATGATTTATCCAAGTTGAACTTCTAACCACTAATCTCCTCATAACACTGATGACAATCCTCTTCCGTAGCCTTACTAAACAGTATTGAGGAATCTGCAAAAAATAAGTGATTGATTTTGGGGCATCAGTGATTAAGTCCCAATCCAAAAAATTCTTGTCTCTGTTTTCTTCTGTGGAGCAGATGGGAAAGTCCATATGCACAAAATAGAAAAAGGTAAGGGGAGAAGGGGTTGCCTTGTCGCACCCCTCTACATGGTTTAAATAAATCATAAGGTTGACCATTCACAGTAATAGAATAAGAAATTGTTATCACACATTCCCTAATTCAATCCACCAATTTATTACAAAAACCCAGCTTTCTCATCATAGACCATATGAAAGACCATTCCACCTTGTCATATGCTTTACTCATATCGATCTTCAAAGTGAAATCATAACTCCCATATTTCTTGTTCTTTAGAAAATGCATGAATTCATATGCAATTAATGCATTGTCACTAATCAGTCTTCCTTTAACTAAAACACTTTGTGTATCACTTATCAATCTATTTATAACAAATTGCAACCTATGCACCAAGATTTTGGATATAATTTTATAAAATACACTACTAAGTAGGGGTGATCATAATCGATCCAAACCAAACAAAACCAACTAACTGAACCAAAAAATTAAAAACGAACAAACCAAAAATCGAAAAAATAAAAAAATGATATTTTGAAATTTTTTCTACGGTTCGGTTTGGTTTTAAGTTCTTCTAGTGAAAACCCTAACCGATCTAAACTGAATTGGTTCACTTAAAAACTCTAATATATTAAGCCCCCCTCTCCTAAGTAGATAACCTAGCTAGCCGCCACTTTGACTCCTCACTCGAGTAAGGAAGCAAGCCCAGAAGCCCTAACTCTCTCCACAGCGCCGAAAACTCCTCTTCCCACCCTCCACAGCACCGTCGTCCTCTCTACGCCTGACGTTATAATACCCTAATACACAGAGCTTTACACTTAAGTCATAAATAAGAGGTGGTGGGATATTACGACCTCTAAAATAGAAAAGTACATATATATATTTGAAAGATAGTATAACTAGGAGCATTGAAAGAAAGGATAAGCAAAATGAAATAGAAATCGTGTTGTACTCGAAAGGTCAAGAATAGAAAGCTAGATACAGAAAACCAAAATCCTAATATATATATATATATATAGTTCCAACAGAGTTATATAACAAGCTCTAGTCTTGAACTGCGAAGCAAAGGCCGGCTAGAAATATACATATACGTCTCGAAAGATAACTAAAACATAAATCCTGTTTCTCCAAAAGCAAACTCTAAGAGGGATATATAAGATAATATACAAAAGTAGAAAATATGTATATAAACTAAGTACAAAACAACTCCCAAAATAAATCTTTGCTTCCAGAATAGTATTCAGCATGCTCAGCGAGGTGCATTGATGAGCAAATATTTTATACGCTTTTTGGCATCATTTTCATATAGTTTTTAGTATGTTTTGTTTAGTTTTTATTAAGTTTTCAGAGGTTTTAGTGTTAAATTCACATTTTTGGATTCTACTATGAGTTTTTGTATTTTTGTGCAATTTTAGGTATTTTCTGGCTGAAATTGAGGAGCTGGAGCAAAAGTCTGATTCAGAGACAAGGAAAGCACTACAGATGCTGTCCGAATCTAACCTCCTTGCACTCGAAAGAGCTTTTCTGGAGCTATAGAAGTTCAAATGGAGCGTTCTCAATGGCTATCGAAAGCTGACTTTCAGGACTTTCCAGCAATGTATAATAGTCCAGACTTTGCTTCAGATTAGAAGGCCCAAAACTGGCATCCAACGCCAGCTTCTTGCCCCCTTTCAGGCGTCCACCGCGCAAGGAGAAGAGACCAGTGTCCAAACGCCCAAAGAGGACCCCCTAGCCAGTGTTCAATGCTCTAGAGGCCTCAAAGCACGTGGATCTCATCAAAGCTCAGCCCAAACACCCACCAAGTGGGTCCTAGAAGTGGATTTTAGCACTAAAAAGACTGTTTTACCCTCAATCTCTTCCAGCATATTTTTGTTTACCATCATTGTATTTTCTTTTAGTATGAGTTTCAAAACCTCCTAGGTTGAGGGGAGGAGCCAACTGAGTTCTATGAATTAATAAAAGTATTACTGTTTTCCTTTAATCCGTGTTTGATCTAATTCTAAGATGTATATTCATTCTTCAACATGGTGAATAGGATGATCAGTGACAATTAGCTCTGTTCATCATACTAGAACCGCGTTCCTGACAACCACCCGTGTCTACTTGAGTTCGTGTGAATATGTGGCAGAAAAGCGCGAACCGCCAGCTTGATTATACATCTCTCAGATGGCTAATCAACGACTTTGTTGGGGACTTCTCGAGACACCAGTTCAGCCAATTTCTGGGGAGATTAGGGTCTCTGTGGTAAAGGCTAGAACCCAAAGGAACAACATTCTTTGATCCGGAAGATTCGACCTTGTCTGTGGCATTTTGAGTAGGATCACCAAAGAGAATAAACTGTTGGAGCTTCACCCTCGTTCAGATTGGATGACCGTGGCTAATGAGTCAATATTTGTTGGTGTATTTTGACTCAAATTGGATGGATTCTAGCACATGAACTCACACTTAAGCACCAAAAGAGCATACTTTTGTGTTTTATCCCCAAGTTGATCCTAAATGTGAAAACATGCAATTTTGTGCTTAAAATGAGCAATTCAATTCCACTTTTATTCTATTTGATGCCATGACATGTTTGCTGAGTGTTTTCAGGCCTTAGAGGCAAGAATGGATAGCCAATAGTGAAAGAAAGCATGTACAAAGGAGAAAACATGAAGAAAACAAGGAAAAGCACACACAGCAAGGTGTGCGTGCGCACAAGCAAGCGTGCGTATGCACAAGACCGAATCAGCCAAGTGTGCGTGTGCACAAGCCAGTGTGCATACGCACAAGAGGAAATTTCCATGTGTGCGTGCACACAAGTACCTGTGTGTGCGGATAGGAGCCAAAACAGCAAAGTGTGCGGACGCACACATCTGTGCGTCCGCACAGGACCCAACACGTGATTTTGTTAATGAAATACGTGCAACACATTTTTTGAGTCCTCTTGGCCCATTTTAGAAGGCTGAAATGCTGAATTGGAGTGCTATATCAAGGAGAATTCAACACATTTCAAGAGAGCTCACTTAGATAGTTTTAGAGAGTAATTAGGAGTAGGAGTAGGAGTAGTGTAGCGTTGCTCTCTTAGGGTTTCATTCTCAATTTCCATTTTAGCATTTTATAGCATGCTTTGATTTTTGGATTTTGCTTCTTTAATTGTAAGTACTCTCAATTTTCTCTTTGATTACATTGTCTTCATTTTTATCTCCTTTGGTTCAAGTTACTTTGTTTATAATTACAATTTTAAGTTTTTTGAAGTTTTGATTAATGAATTTTATATCTTATGCTTTCTTTATGCCTGATTGTTTGTCTATATTTAGTTTTGTTGATAGTTGGTTATAGTTTTCCATTTTACTTTGCAATTTTTCATGTTTTACTTTTATGCACACAAGGTGTTTGTGAAAATTCCAACTCTAGATTTTGAGTAGATTTTCCCACCTTGGCTTGTGGTTTGAGTTCCTAGGATACTAGAGTCATAATGTCTGACATTTAGTGGTAATTCTTGGGTAGTTAGTTGACTCTTGTTTCCATTGACGCTAGCTTTTTATCAACTTGTTTGTTAAGTTAGCTAGGACTTATGGATTAAGGTCAATTATGCTTGCTTGACTTACTCCTCGATGGTTGGGGTTGACTAGGTGAGATTGACTCATGATAATTACCATAGTTGTGGTTATGGCAATGATAGGATTCCTTGGTTCCTCTTATTTCCAAGTCAAGGCTCTTTTATTGTATTTATAACATTTTCACTAGTTTTAATCCCAATTACCTTTGCTTGCATTAATTTCCAATTTTGATAATTTCTTAGTTCTTTTATTGCTTAGTTCCTTTAATCTTTAGTTCCTTGATTCAAAAACCCCTTTTTGCCTCCACAACCGAAAGAGAAACACTTCCAAGTGCATCCTAGGGAGGACGACCCGAGGTTTCATTACTCTCGGTTATTTTGAATTTGAATTTGACATTTGATTAAGAGAATTCATCGTTGGTTTGGACTATGCTACTAACAAATTGTTTCAATTGATTCTAAACCAGCAATAATTCTCTTTATCAAATTTAGCGCCGTTGCCGGGGATGCAAACGGTGTTATATCTTTTGGTTGTTGTGAATATGTTAATAGTATAAATAGCACTTTCTGGTTGTTTGTTTGATTTTATTAGTAAGTTTTGTTTATACTTTCTTTATGACTTTTTCACACTATTATTACAATGCACCCCAATGGAACCCAAACACTTACCTTTCTAGTCACCAATTCTATACACCCCACCTCACTACATACAAAACCATAATCCTTACCCTCATGAGTTTGTTTGTCAACCTTCATCACCACAATCCTCATCTTCACATATGGATCAAGCCACATAAGAAGAACTTTTCATCCTCATTCAAGAACAACAAGAGTTCCGAAAGAAGCAAGAGCAAATCATGTCTACAGTAGCGAAAACTCTTGACCGGTTAGCCTTATTGAGTTCATGCCATGACCAAGAAATTCTAGTGCATGAATTTGTAGAACCAAGTGAAAAGCGTGGAGTAAACGAAGAATTACAAAATCAAGTAGAAGATATCAAGTCACAACATGAAGTACAAAAGGAGATAAATGAAGAGTTCGTAGGAAGTGATCAAGAGGATTCTATCATTCAAGATTTTTTGTCCTACTTGGTCAACCCCGCCAATGACCTTCATGAGCCTCCCTTATTGGATTTTGAAGGAGATGTTGATGTGGACCTCACACAACCTCCAATTTTCGACTTGAGTGATGATGAGGAAGGTTTAGAGGAGGTTGAGGAATATCTTAGCTACCAAGGAGTGAAGATAGTTGTGCAAGAACAAATTGAGTGGGTGAAGACCCCTCTAGCAAGCTTTCTAGGCCCACATCAATATGCCGTCTTAGAGACAGATTTTCAACTTCAAACCTTTCTTGGAGTAGTGAATGGTGGAGAGAAGAATGTTAACTGAAAAAGAAATAGAAAGTTCATCAAAGGAGCCATCTCAACATTTGGAGCTCAATTTTGGTGCATGAGTCAATTTAGTGGATTCTGGGGAGTGTACAAGCATGTCAATGGTGATAGAGGAACTCAAGTATGGGATCCGGGTATTAATTTCAAGGATCAATACTTAATGATCCTAATTGCTAGCTGAAGTCTCTTAGGAGTTTGATGCAATTCATTTGGGACCCCAGAGGTCAAATCAAGAGCAAACTTGGTTGGAGATTCAAGGAAGAGTGGAAACGCAAGCCGCCCTAACAAGGATCTCCTCACCAAGTCCAACTTAAGGACTTTAAACCAAAGTGCTAGGTGGGAGACACCCTACCATGGTAATATCCTTCTAACCCTCTCTCTTTTAGCTTTTGTTTCATGAATAATTGGTTATTTGGCTTGGTTGGTTAGTTTTATTTTAAAGTCTGTTGGGTAATTTTAGTAAAATAATGTGTCTTTCAGAGTTTTATGATGTTTTGGGATTTCAAAACCTGTTTTGGATGTCAAAGTTGGTGCTTTAGAGCCAAAATTTTTGTTGCAGGAACAGAGTCCTGTGCGTCCGCACAGCCTTGTGCGCGTGCGCAGCTCCCCTATTTTCCCGCCCCTGTGCGTCCGCACAGCAGTGTGTGCTTGCACGCCCCTCAACACACCCTCTGTTCATAGCACGCGCACGGCTTGTGCGTGTGTATACTACCCTTCTTTTCTCCTTGTGACCGCACATCCTGCGTGCGACCGCACACGTCACCCTGTTATTCTAAAAAAAAGAAAACACTTGTGCGAGCGCATAGCTGTGTGCGACCACACATACCTTAGAAACCCCTCTGGTCGCAGCAAACGCACCCCTTGTGCGCCTGAACGCAACCCCCTATCCCCTTTTGAGCGTCCGCACCACCCCTTGTGCGTCCGCGATTGACGAAAATTTGCCTCTCAACAAATTTCCTACCGGCAAGTGCACCGGATTGTCGTCAAGTAAAAACTCACTGTAGAGTGAGGTTGAATCCCACAGGGATTGGTAGATTGATCAAAGTTAATTGGAGAATTGTTGTAGTTGAGCGAAATTGGAATTGAATTGGGAATTTCAGAAAGTAAAATTGGCAGGAACTTAAACTGCAAGAAAGTAAATGATAGAAATGAAATTATGGGAAATTAAATGACAGAAGCTTAAATTGCAAGAAATTAAATGGAAATGGGGGTTAAGCATGAAATTAAAGAGCAGAAAGTAAATAGAATGGGTAGATCAGAGATGGGGAAGCTCGTTGGCATATTCACGCGTGCACGTACTCCACGCGTACGTGTGCTGTGCTATCTTTCGCATCCACGTGTACGCGTCAATGACGCGTGCGCGTCGTTTCAAGTTTTTCAATTCCAAATTCTGGGCTCTTTATCGCAGACATTGGAGGCTGGTGTTTGAGGCAACGTTAGACTCCAACGTTCGTTAGTGACACGGACGCGTGACCCACGCGTACGTGTGGATGGTCAATTTTGTCATTCCACGCGTGCGCATGACTCACACTTACGCGTGGATATAGAAATTTTGCTCTTTCATGCGTACGCGTCATATATGCGTACGCGTTGCTTAAAAATCATTCAGTTCCAGAATTGAACATTGAGTAAAGTATCGTTTTTGTCCCCAACATTTTGGGTAAATTCTATTTGTGTCCTTAATGTTTAAATCGTCCTATTTGTATCCCTAACATTTGTAAAAGTGATTCAATGTTATCCTGCCATCAATTACACATCATGAGCGCTTTAGTTTGAGTTTTAAAAATCTCTTCTTGAAGTTAGAATACAAATGTCTGGGATAGAATCGATAATCAACTCCGAAAAATAGTTCATCAAATGTTGAAACTAATTCCTACGACATTTATATAATTCACTTTTCTAGGGACATAATTGAATCTAAACACAAATAGTGGGTATAATATTAAATCAAACACATCCAAGTCAGACTTAATTGAGAATGAATACATCCAAGTGAGAATAATTGAAAAATATAATCTGATTTGCTAGTATAATTGATAGTAGGATAATAATGAATCACTTTTATAAATGTTAAGGATACAAATAGGACGATTTAAATGTTAGGGACACAAATAGGACTTACCCCAAACGTTGGGGACAAAAACGATACTTTGCTCATTGAACATTTTATCACAATGTTGGGGGTAACGTTGGATGTCCAACGCTCTCTCCAACGTGAGCCTAAGCCAATTATGCAGAGAATTGTTCTGCCTCTCTTCCAACGTTTGAGGCAACGTTGGTGATCCAACTTCGCCGCCAACGTTGCTTCTTCTTCATCTTTGCCAGGCTCCTTCTTCAACCTTCCTCCATACTTTCTTTCACCTATCATCAACCAATACATGCATCAAAGCCTTGCTAAAGTCATGAGAATTCTTATCATTCTTAGCATACAAGTAATTATAGCATAATTCTCATGAAATTATATTAAATTAATCATGGTTGAATGAATCTAGGCATACATGAATTTCTACCCAATTTGCTTACTTATAGCTCAAGAAAGTGCAAAAAACCTATTAAAAACAAAGAAAAAAGCTAGTGAAACTAGCCTAAGATGCCCTGGCATCACAACACCAAACTTAAATCTTGCTTGTCCCTAAGCAAGTACTGAATTATTAAGAAGAAAGAGTGAAACAGAAGGTGATGTTCATATCAGCAAGTAATTATTATTAGTTCATGGGGTTTTATGCAGAAAATGCAATAACTCACTTCTTATTGATCTTTAGGCATAGACTATCTCCTTTAAGCATCAATTAACACACTGCTATGACCTCTTATTATTCACTCATCCTTGGTAATTGCTTTTCTTTATTTTCTTTAGCTCAGTGTCATGTGTTGTAGCAGTTTCTTAGCTTGTTTGTACTTAACACATATTCACTACAGACACTTGGCTCACAATTCCTCTTAAGACATTGGTGCCCAGCACCTCTTTGGGTTACTAAATGCCTTGTAACTAGGTTGTTCTTGATAATGGACTTTCGGTTGATAATCCCGGGTTAGTTAACCCAAGTTACCAAGTGTTAAAGCACTCCATAGAACCTAATCATCCAAGCAGATCCTAGTACAAAGACACCACAGGCATATGTCCTAAGGTCCAAGCTATTGGTTGATGACAAGTCATCCTAGCCTATTTTAGCTAGTCTTTTTCTTTAGTTTTCATTAGAATTATGCACTTTCTTGAGCTACAAGCAAGCTAATTGAGTAGATTTTCATGTTTCCCTTGATTGAACCAACCATTTATGAATTCATGCCATTTCATGAGGTTTTGTGCTATATTTGTTGCATATTATGAAAGATTGAATATCTCATGATTTTGAGCATAACTTTGATGAGTTTGGTTGATTTATGATAGGTGAAGAAAGCTTGGAAAAAGGTTGAAGCAAAGAGGAATGGCTAGAAGAGAAGAAAGGAATAAGTGAAATTGATCCTGGAGACATGAAGTTAGCCCCAACGTTAGCCCCCTAACTTGGAGGCTAACGTTGGGCATAAAGATCTCCCTGGACTCCCCACGTTTGAGCCAACGTTAGCCCCCTAACTTGGAGGCTAACGTTGGCAAGAGAAAACTTGAAACTCATCCCTGGGCCAGCCAACGTTTGCGCCAACGTTAGCCCCCTAACTTGGAGGCTAACGTTGGCACATGAGTTATAAAGGGGGAGAAGGCCAACGTTTGCGCCAACGTTAGCCCCCTAACTTGGAGGCTAACGTTGGCACATGAATCACAAAGGGAGGGGCACCAACGTTCGCGCCAACGTTAGCCCCCTAACTTGGAGGCTAACGTTGGCGCCACTAGCACTAAGCAAGGCCAACGTTAGGGTCAAAGTTAGACCCCTAACGTTGGCACCAACGTCCAAACCAGGAAATCATGCTTGCTGCTATGAAAAGTTAGGGTCAAAGTTAGACCCCTAACTTTGGCCCTAACGTTGGGACCAACTATGGCTAACTTCAAAACCGGTTCAATTGGTTCACTTCGGTTCTTCTTCAAACTTCAAGAGCAATCAACCAAGGCCTCTTTCAACCCAATTCCACCAAG
The DNA here is from genome assembly GCF_059453495.1 of Arachis ipaensis. Lineage (NCBI taxonomy): Eukaryota > Viridiplantae > Streptophyta > Magnoliopsida > Fabales > Fabaceae > Arachis > Arachis ipaensis. The sequence continues at coordinate 118,543,949 of NC_142436.1, forward strand.
AACAAAGGCCCAACTCAAGGCTTGAAGATCATTTTGGAAAGTGTATAAATAGGATAGAATTCAAGTTATTCGGGGAGCTTTCCTTTGGAATTTTCATAATAGTTTTCGGAGAGCTTTTGAACTTTAATTTTCTTTGCTTTCATTGCTTTCATTTTCATTTACACTTTTGTCTTGGATCTTGGATTAGAGAATTGAAGAAATTCTGTTTCAATCTCAATCTTGGATCTCTCTGTTTCTTTATTGTTAATTGAATTGCATTTCCGGTTCATTGTTCTTCATCTCTTTTCTTTGTAATTTACAATTTTCTTGCTATTGTTCTTGTTGGATTTAGGAAGGCATTGAGATCTAGACTTGGTGTTTCTAGTCTCTGGGTCCTGAGATCTAAATTTCCATTTTAATTCCCTGTTTATTGCTTTCTTATGTTCATTTACTTTACTGTTTCAAGATCCGGTTCAATCCCAATTCCCTTTTCCTCTTCTGTTTGATGCAATTTAGTTTTTCCTTGTTTAAATTCTGCAAATCCATTCCCCAATTCCCTTTTCATTTCAAGCAGTTTATATTCCTTGCACTTTAAGATTCCGCAATTTATATTTCTTGCACTTTAAGTTTCTGCCATTTAATTTCTTGTTCTTTAAGTTTCAGCAATTTATTTCTTGTTCTCTTTACTTCAATGCAATTAAATTCTGCAAGTCACACAACCATCAACCAAATCTTGATTCGCTTGACTAAATCAACCACTAAACTAAAATTGCTCAATCCTTCAATCCCTGTGGGATCGACCTCACTCCCGTGAGTTTTTATTACTTGATACGACCCGGTACACTTGCCGGTTAGTTTTGGGTGTTTTGGGAGAAATTTATTTTTCCTCCAAAATATCTCATCATTGGTGTCTAGCCTCATTCTTCTGCTTTCTTCTATTTTTGTTGCCACTTTTGGCTTTTCTTTTCTTTCTTTTTACTTGTTTTTCTTTCCTCCAAGGACTTTTATTAGCTATGATTCATAGACAGCATGTTAGTTTACACTAAAGGGGAACAATCTATCCTTTTATTCATTATAAGGAGCTACTACACAATCAAACATATATACCACCACTTACTGTTATTTCACTTCTTGCTAAAAAGGAACTAATCCACTTCTTGTTCAAACATCTATTTTATTTAATTTGAAAAGACTCAGGGGACAAGAAAAGCATTTAAACAAGTGAAAGTGAAAGCACACACACCTAGACTAGCATACTTATTGCAAAACACTATAGAGTGCAAAATGACTTAAACTAAAAGTTACTATCAACTAAAACAGACATGTTCTTTCTTTATTGAATAGAATAGCCAAGGAGCAAGTTTACCTTTCATTTTTTATCCTGTTTATCTTTCTTCTTCTTCTCACTTGCTTGCTTACTAGTTTCTCCCTTCCCTTTGCCCTTTAGCTTTTTCGAGAATCCAGCTTTCTTCATTGTCTCTTCCACTCTGTTTTCAAGGCATATTGCTTTGTCTATTTCTATGTCACTCCTTTCCTTGAAGTATTGATCATAAATTGGAAATGCTGGGTCCATATTATGTAGATGTTCCGCAATGTAGTTGAGCTTGATTTGGCCATTTATGTTATAATCAGCTTGAACTCCATATCTTGCATCCTGAAGGGTCGTGAACTTCTTGAAAGCTCTCATGTTATCAACTTGATGTTGGGCCAGCTGGTTGAAAGATTCTTGAAATTGTGAAGCTTGTTCCCTTTGCATAACTAAGGATCTTGACTCATAATCTCTCTGTTGACTCATTATTCTCAACCGAAGCTCCTCTTGTCTTTGTTGAGCTCTCATGTACTGTGAATGGAATTCTTCTTGCTTCTCTTGAACTCTCATGTACTGTTCGGATAGCCTTTCAATTGCTTCTTGCATCAGCCCCATGTCCATGTTATTTTGTGGTTGGAATTGTTGTTCCTCTTCTTGTTCTTCTTGTTGTTCTTCTTCCTCCCGTGGTTCTTCTCTTCTTCTCCTCCTTTGTAGTCTTCGACTTTGTTGTGCTTCTGTGACATTCATCATCCTTTCGAGGGTCATAGGCATGCCTAGATGCAGCCATGTTGGGTTTGCATCCTCTAGTGACACTCTGGCCTTCATGCATAACCGCATGATAGTGTTGGGGTAATATAGCCAGAATTCAGTAGAATTTTTCTCTGAGATCTTTTGAATATCATTTACAATGATCTCATGAACCTTTACCTTTCCTCCCACTATTATATAGTGTAGCATGACAGCTCTTTGCTTGTTAACTTTAGAGGTGTTCACTGTGCCCAGAATTGATCTCTTTATAAGTTCATACCAACACTTTGCTTCAGGAGTGAGATCTCCCCTTTTTAGGTACTTGTGCCTTCCTTCATTGTCTCTCTCCCAGTCAGTACTGATCACACAGATATCACTAGAGATTTCATCATAATCTGGGTTTCCGTTTATTCTTTGTTGGTATCTTGGCTCATCAAAATGTGCTGGCCTTAGTCCTAAGACCTTCATAATGGTCTTAAGGCTAAAGTCTACTTCCACACCCCGTATAAAACTCTTGTATGTTGGTGCTTCGGTCCATATCCACCCTTATAGCGTTTGCATAGAACTCCCTTATGATGTTTGCATTAATCCTGGTGATTGGTGAGGTCAGCTCTTCCCACTTCCTCTTTCTGATCTTGGCTTTTATTTATGGGCATCCCTCCTCAGGCAACAGGAAAGGGATTTTTGGATATATCTTTTTGTCATTCATCCACCCAAGTTGCATTTGGTGGAACCATGATCTGAACTTCCATCGATCATAGTCATTTTCAGCTTCCTCAGTAACAGGTTCCTTTCCTCTCCTTCTTTTGAAACTTGAAGAAGATGTTATGCTTTCCTTGATGGTTAGCCTGGTAGGGGTTAAAGATTTATGAAGAGGGAAGGTTGGTGTGATGCACTCTCGGGGGAAAAGTGTTTAAAGTTAAGGTAGTGTTATGGAAGCAAGTGAACAAGGGTGCTTTGTTGCACAAAGAACACGGCTATTGGGCTTTCGTTTTAGAGAATACAAGAGTTGAATTTCTGGAGTACAAGAAGTGTGAAACTTTAGTTTACATGCACGGTCCAAGTGAGGCCATTTATAGTAAGCTTTAATGAAGAATGGATGGCTAGGATTCTTTAGGACAAGTTATTAATGAATGGTTTGCATGTAACGGTGAATGAGGACAAAAGTTGCCTCTTCATTAGGCATGTGGGGTCGGTCTTCTAAGGACTTCTCCCAAGGATGTGCAGATTTTTATCCTAACGAAGCAACCTTCCAAGCCATATGATCTACTTTTGTCTTCATGCTAGCTTTACTCTTCCTTGTCTTGTCCCTTTCATCAAGCCATTCTTCTGCATCCTATCCATCATGTCAAAACAAAGAAAAGAATTAAAATATGTGGCGGTGAATACATGGCAAGCAATGCTTCAATTTAGACTAAAATTTTGACTAGTGTTCTTCATGATTGTTCATCCATCAATGACTCCTTTTGTGCTTTACATATTCTTGAAGGACACCAAACTTACTGTTTGGCTATATGGTTCAAAGTGTTACTCCCTCCAAGTATTATCATTAAAATTTCACGGGATTATTGTCACTTTTGGTTGAACCATCATGAGAAGCACTTTATTTTTCTATTTCCAAACATGAGCTAAAGATTATATAAACATGGTTGCACTTTCATGACTTTCAAAACTCAAAAGACTTTGAATCTCATGCTTCGTTCTTGCAATATATAGAACATTAAACTTAACGTTTGGCTATATATTCCAAGAAACACATGTCAAAATGGCAATATGATCATTATTTTTGAAAGGTATCTTAGTGTGCCTGTAGGCACACCAAACTTAGAATTGGATCATATGCTTCACAATATCATGGATAATTGACAAAATTGTCTATACGAGCTTGAATTCATGTTAGAGCAACACTTATTATTCATACTGAAGTATTAAAAACAAGGAAACTAAATCATGGGCTGCCTCCAATGGAGCACTTCTTTAGCGTCATTAGCTTGACGGTTGGTATTTGTCAGGGTGAATTGTAGTGCTTCAAATCTTCTCCCCTTATAGTGAAGCGGTCTCCACTTGATTCCTTGATGATTTCTACATGCTCTAGGGAGAGGACCTTTCTGATGGTGAACACTTGAGGTAACTGAGATGGAATAGATGGAGAATGGGATGGGGTTGGTAGATGGTGGGCTGATATCACCTTGTCTCAAGGGGAAAACCTCTCTGTAGGAATCTTCTTATTTCTCCATTCCCTTGGCAGTTTCTTCACAACTCTTTTCTCTTCTTCCAGTGGTGCTCCAGTGATTATTGTGTCAGGGGCTTCCTCATTGATTCCTCTTTCCAACTCTTGTGGCTTCAGTTCTTTTTTGAGTTCCTTCGGTTGCTGTATTTCTTGAAATTCTTGCTTGTTCACCAAGGATTGTTTCAGGGGTTCAACTACTGATTCACTGTTGCTTTCTTTAGTGCACATGTTGCTGTGATCATCCTTCGGCTCTTTAAGTTCTGGTTCAGACTCAGATGTGTGTTTGAAAACATGGAACGTGAGGTGTTCATCATGTATTCTCAGGATTAACTCTTCTTGTTCCATATCTATCAGGGCTCTAACAGTGGCTAAAAATGGTCTCTCCAAAATAATGGGATGAAGGTAACTTTCTTTCATGTCCAAAACAACAAAGTCAGTGGGGAGGAAGTAGTTTCCTACTTTCACCAATACATTTTTAACTACTCCTTCGGCCTGCTTCTGAGTTTTGTCTGCCAATTGGATGATTACATCCGTGGATTTCAGCTTATTGATTTGCAACTTTTTCATAAGAGATAGAGGCATCACATTTATGCTAGCTCCTAAATCACAAAACCCTCTGTCAATTTTTGTCTCTCCTATGGCACATAGAATATGAAAGCTCCCTGGATCTTTTTTCTTTGTGAGTACGTCCTTCTTGATGAGGGCACTACATTCCTTGTTCATTGTCACTATTTGTCCCCCTTTTAAGGTTCCTTTCTTGGTCAGCAGCTCTTTCATGAACTTGATGTATGTGGGTATCTATTGGAGAATTTTGATGAAGGGGATGTTGACACCGAGAGATGCAAACATGTCTAGGAACCTTGAATATGACTTGTCTTTCTCACTTCTCCTGAGTCTCTGGGGAAATGGTGCTTGTGGCACAAAAGGCTTGAGGGATTGTTTCTCTTTTTGTTCCTTCCTCTGTTCAGGGCTAGCCATTTCTTCTATCTCCCTTACATTCTTCCTTGACTCTCCTTCATCATGCTCTGAGTATCTGGAGCATTTTTCCTTCAGAGCTTCTTCACTACTTAGATTGATTGACTTGCATTCTTCCCACCTTACTTTCTTGGTCTCTCCTCTTGGGTTCTTTTTAGTATCACTTGGGAAGCTGTCGGTGGGCTTGGGGAATTGCTGTGAAAGATGTCCTACCTGAGATTCAAGATTCTTAAGAACCTCCCCTCGGCTTTTTATACTACCTCTCACTTCTTCCCTGAATTTTTTCATGTCTTCACACTCCTTGCTAAGGTATGCAAGCATGGCTTCCATTTTGGCCATCCTATCATCATCATGTGGTGAGGGTTGGTTGGAATTGGGGTGTTGAGAGTGGTTATTGTGGCTTTGGTATGGTGGCTGTGAGTAAGTGTTTTGTGTGGTCTGGTATGGTTTTTGGTTGGAGTTTTGGTGAGTGGAGTTGTTATACTGGTTTGGATTATGGGGTCTGTGGTCTTGGCATTGGCTTTGTTGGTTTCTCCACCCAAAGTTTGGGTGGTTCCTCCAACCAGAGTTATAGGTTTTAGAGTATGGATCATTAGCTTACCTAGATGAGTTTCCAAGGTAATTAGCCTCCTCCCAGTTGATTCCTTCTTCTGTGTCTAACTCTTCTTGAGGTGATGATTGAGTGTGGATAGCTACAGCCTGATTCTTCTCCATTTGCTTGGTCAATTCAGCTAGTTGCTTGGAGATTATCTTGTTCTGGGCCAAGATTACATCCATATAGTTTAATTCCAAGACTCCCCTGTTGTTGCTCCTATCTGAGGCATAAAAGTACTCATTGTCAACCACTGTCTCTATAACATCAATGGCTTCTTCAATGGTCTTCTTCTTGTTTAAGGAACCTCCAGATGAGTGGTCTACAGCCTTCTTTGATTCATGACTCAGCCCTTCATAAAAGATATGGATTTGCACCCAGTCATTAAACATATCAGCGGGCATTTCCTTGTCAAATCTTTGAATCTCTCCCAGGCTTCATAAAGAGTCTCACCATCCTGCTGTCGGAATGTCTGCACTTCAGTTCTTAGCCTGTTTACTTTTTGTGGAGGGTAGAACCTTGTTAAGAATCTGTTCATTACATCTTCCCAGGTGGTCAAGCTTTCCTTGGGAAATGACTCCAACCATTTTGATGCTTTGTCCCTCAAAGAAAATGGGAACAGTAGCAATCTATAGGTGTTAGGATAAACACCATTAGATTTAACTGTGTCACATATCCTTTGGAATTTAGTGAGATGTTCATTAGGATCCTCTTGTGCACTTCCTCCAAAAGAACAATTATTTTGTACAAGAGTTATGAGCTGAGGCTTCAAGTCAAAATTATTAGCATGGATAGTTGGCTTTTGAATGCTGCTACCACAATTTCCTGGATTTGGATTGATGTATGATCCCAGAACTCTCCTCTCTTGTTCGGCAGGGTTGACTCTACCTCTTCTCGCATGATTGTTCACCTCTCCTTTATGATGGTTTTCCATATCATCCTCCATGGTTATATCCAAGTATTCCTCCTCTTCTTCTGCACCAAAAACCCTCTTTCCTCTTGCTTCCCTTCTTAATCTCAGGAAGATTCTTTCCGGTTCACTATCAAAGGAGGTTGAAACCTCTCTTCTACCTGTCATACAAGTAGCACAACAAGCAGTAACCAGCAAGAATTTACAATTAATGAAAAAGTGTGGTTAGAGCAATTGAGGCAATTAATCAAATAGTTAATGAGTTAGTGAGTTAGTTTTGCTAGAAAGTAAAGAAGTAAGAGAAATTAAAGAGAATTAACTAAAAATTTCAGAGAACAAAAATGAACAACTGAAATTAAAATTGAATTAATCAAACGAAAAGAAAAGTGCTCAATCTAGTTATCCTCTAATTTAATAATTGTCAATACAATACCAATCTCTGGCAGTGGCGCCATAAACTTGGTTCACGAAAATTTGCCTTTCAACAAATTTTCTACCGGCAAGTGTACCGGATTGTCATAAAGTAAAAACTCACTTTAGAGTGAGGTTGAATCCCACAGGGATTGGTAGATTGATCAATGTTAATTGGAGAATTGTTCTAGTTGAGCGAAATTGGAATTGAATTGGGAATTGCAGAAAGTAAAATTGGCGGAAACTTAAACTGCAAGAAAGTAAATGACAGAAATGAAATTACGGGAAATTAAATGACAGAAGCTTAAATTGCAAGAAATTAAATGGGAATGGAGGTTAAGCATGAAATTAAAGAGCAGAAAGGAAATAGAATGGGTAGATCAGAGATGGGGAAGCTCATTGGGGTCAGTAGATGTGATAATTCTTCGGATCAAATTCATTTTCATCTCTTCCTCAATCAATGGATTCATTGATCTCCTTTGCAATCTTAAGTAATTAGTTCCCAATTCCTTGGCAATCTAATCTCTCTAAGCATGAACAATTGCCCAATTCCTTGATTTAAGTGCTCATGGGAAGAGATAAAGTTTGGTTACTGATTATACCACACAAATTCATAGATCAAAGTGTTGGTAGGATTACATGTCACTATATCCATCCAAACGCTAATCTAATCCAATGTGAGAAAGAACTTCTAGCATAATTTCCTCATTCCTCTTCCAAGGTTCCGAGGAGATCTAATTATGAATAGCTTCTTTCCCAAGATAACTATCCAATTGGATGAAGAACGAAAGCTTTCTAGTAAAATCAAGAGAAAAGAAAGAAGAAGAAGAATAAAAACTAGTATTGATCCATTGAATTTACACAGAGCTCGCTAACCCAATGAAAGGGGTTTAGTTGTTCAAAGCTCTCAAAATAGAAATTGGAATTGAAAGATACATTGCAAAAGAAATTGAACAGAAAGTAAAATGTGCAGTGCAGTTGATGCGTGAGCATCTTATCTATCTTTTCCTTGTGAATTTGCACTTGAATTGCTAATTTTAATCAAAATTTAAATGTCTTCTGGCCACTATGGATACTACTTTGAGTTATGGATAATTCTATTTATTTCAAGTAGCATTCGAATGGATTTGACGGAGTTTTGTAGCAGAAAAGGAAGAAAGCGAATGATGATGTCAATCCTAACCTCCTTGCACTCAAATAGAAATAACTCGAGCTAAAGAGGTCTAATTGACGTGATTCCAGCGGCGTTGGAAAGATAACTTCTAGGTCTTTCCAACGGTATATAATAGTGCACACTTCTTCTCCAGAAACCCCTGCCTCTTCCACGTTGAACTTGGCCCCTGCCAAGTTCATCGTGAAACTTGAAAGCTCCTAGGGAAGCACACGCCACATCCCACGCTGAACTTGGGAAAAGCCAAGTTCAGCGTGGACTCAAAGGGACACGCTAAAAATCACACTGCCTTCTCCACGCTGAACTTGGGAAAAGCCAAGTTCAGCGTGGATCCTCAATATCAAAGTGGTCCCCAGGCTTCCATACAAGCTGCGCATGAAGACAAATTAATTTTGATTAAATTTGTATTTTATTTTAAAATATGAAAAGATATTATTTTAGTTTTAGGAAATATATTTTACATTAATTAGGATTAGATATAAAAAAGAAAAGAATCAACCCTTCGGGCTCTCTTCCCTTCTACCTCATTCCACAATTGACGGTTTTTCAGAATCCTTATTTTCTCTCTAAACCATGAGCAACTAAACCTCCATTGTTAAAGTTAGGAGCTCTGTCTATTGTATGGATTGATACTATTATTTTTCTATTTTAATCTATGTACTGATTTATATTTCAAGAATTATTTTCGGTCTTTATCCTCTGGATTTGGGTGGAACGGAAGTATGACCCTTGTTCTAATTGAGTTCTTGTATAACTTGGAAAAGCTCTTTACTTGAACAACAACTTGAAAACATATTCTCCTAAATTCTAATTATCTAGACTTAACGGGATATGTGACATATAATCCTCTTATATTTGGGTAATTAGGATTTTTGTGGCGTATAAACTAGAATTGAACTTCACCCTCTAATTGGAATTAAGTGACCAAGGAATTGGCGGTTGATGAATTTTAGAGGAGACTAAAAAGGTCTAAGGAATTAGGGTTTAGTCACATATAGTTTTCCATGAATTAAATCTTACATGATTAAAATAGTTAGTAAGAAAAGTCAATCCGGAAAATAGATAACTCTGAAGCCTTAACTGTTTCTCCATATATTATTCACAACTTGTTTACGGCTTGCTTTATTAAATTTCTGAATTTACTGTTAACGCGTTTGAACTCTTAAAACATCATTTTCTTCTTCTCTAACTAAGTAAATTAATCAACCATTGTTGCTTCGTCCATCAATCCTCGTAGGATCGACCCTCATTCACTTGAGGTACTACTTGGTACGACCCGGTGCACTTGCCGGTTAGTTTGTGGGTTATAAATCCCACACCAAATTTTTGGCGCCATTGCTGGGAATTGATTGTGATTGGCAACTACTCATTGTTTGATTGCTTAGATTAGAGAATGTTTCTTTTAATTAGTTTTATTTTAGTATTATTGATTTTTAATTCTCATTTTTTTCTTTTCCTTTATTTTTCCTTGTTTTTTCGTTTCCCCTTCCCCTGCCCCGTGCATTTTTTTTACTTCCTTTTATCTTTTATTTTTTCAAAACTTTCGTTCCTGATTTATTGTTCCTTTTTATTTTTATTTTCTTTTGTTTTCGTTTTGTTTCTTTCCATTAATTTTTTTATATTTTATTTTTGTTTTTAATTTTAAAAAAATTGCATCTTATATTATTTTTTCTTAATTCTGAAATTAAGTTTGGTGTTTCCTAGTTATTTTTATTTTAATTTTCTTATTTATTTAGCTCCCTAATTTTGAAAATTTTGTCCTAAATTTACTATTAATTTTTGAATTTTATTTAATTATTTTATTTAGTATTTTTATTTTATTATTTTACATAGGTTACCTCGTAGGGAATTCTCTACACTCTGACATAGAGAGTCCCATCTTTTCTTGTCTTCTATTTGTTTATGATCAGGAACAGGGACAAGGAACCTCTGTTAGACTTTGATCTTGAACCTGAAAGGATTTTGAGGCAGCGTTTGCAACAAACAAGACTTTACAAGGCTGCAGAGTCCACTATGGATCATAATAATGCTGTTAATGCTAATGTGGCAAATCCAGTTGGGAATGAGTAACCTAGAAGAGTGCTTGGCTCTTACACTGCTCCTAATGTAGATCTTTATGGAAAAAGCATTGTGGTACCTCCTATAGCTGCAAAAAACTTTGAACTGAAGCCATAGCTAGTTACTCTTGTGCAACAAAATTGTCATTATCATGGACTTCCTCAGGAAGACCCAAATCAGTTTATTTCTGATTTTCTACAAATTTGTGACATTGTGAAGACCAATGGAGTGAATCCTGAGGTGTACAAACTCATGCCATTCCCATTTTCTATTTGGGATAGAGTAAAACTATGGTTAGATTCTCAACTCAAGGAGAGTCTGGATACTTGGGATAAGGTTGTCACTGGATTTTTGACTAAATTTTTCCCACCTCAAAAGCTGACTAAGTTAAGAGTGGAGGTTCAGACTTTCAGACAGAAAGATGGTGACACCCTTTATGAAGCTTGGGAGAGATTCAAGCTACTGACTAGGCAATGCCCTCCAGATATGTTCTCTAGATGGACTCAGCTGGATATCTTTTATGAGGGCTTATGTGAGATGTCCAAGATGCGCTTGGATAATTCTACAGGTGGTTCTTTGCACATGAAGAAGATACCAGAGGAGACTATTGAGCTTATTGAGTTAGTTGCTAACAACCAATACTTATATTCCTCCAACAGAAATCCGTTGCACTTTGAGACCTCTCAGAAAAGAGGCGTGTTAGAAGTGGAAGCTGTTAATGCTCTTCTTGCTCAGAACAAGCTTTTGTCTCAGCAAATAAATCTGGTTACTCAACGGTTGAGTGGAATGCAAAGTTCAGCTGTCAACACTCAGAATGCCCCCCAAGAAGCCTCTTATGACATGACAGGTAATTTTATACAAAATAAAAATTATGATTATGCTCAATTTTCTTCTGAACAGGTCAATTATGTGGGGAGTACTCCTAGAAATCCCAATAATGATCCCTATTCTAAGACCTACAATCAGGGGTAGAGAAATTACCCAAATTTTGGGTGGAGAGAGCAACCTCAGAGGCCACAAAATTTTAATAATAATTCTCAGGGTGCTTTTCAACAGAATAATTTTAATAACCACCAGTTTCAGTCATCTCAGCAAGCAACTTCTCAGCCCTAGCAGAACAATGATTTGGAAGCAATATTGGCAAGTTTTAGACAGGAAACCAGAGCATCAATCAAGAACTTGGAGATTCAGATGGGTCAATTAGCCACAAAAGTTAATGAAATTGATCAAAGGACCACTAATAGCCTTCCTAGTAACACAATTCCAAATCCAAGAGAGGAATGTGAGGCTATTACCTTGATAAGTGCACAAGTGGCAAGTACGAAAGCACAAGTTAATGAGGAGCCAGTTGAGAAAGAAGCTCTAGAGGAGAAGAAGGAAGAAGCAGAGCACATCCCTCCAAAGCGTGCGGACAACCCATTCCTAGACTCTCTTGACACTTATCCTACATTGCCAAAGGCTCCTGGGTACAAGCCTAAAATTCCATATCCTCAGAGACTTCCAAAGGAGACCAAGGACAAGCAGTTTTCAAAGTTCTTGGAAGTCTTCAGAAAGTTGCAAATTAATATTCCTTTTGCTGAGATTTTGGAGCAAATGCCTCTCTATGTCAAATTCATGAAAGAGTTGTTGTCAAAGAAGAAGCCCTTAAAGGGAGACGAGACAGTGGTCCTGACTAAGAAATGTAGTGCCATCATTCAGAATAGCTTGCCAAGGAAGATGCCGGATCCGGGGAGCTTTCAAATTCCATGCACCATTGGGAGCACAACCTTTGAGAAAGCGTTATGTGTTCTGGGAGTAAGCATCAATTTAATGCCCTTGTTTGTGATGAAGAAGCTGCAAATCCAAGAGGCACAACCCACAAGGATAGCATTACAGATGGCAGACAAATCTATAAAGCCTGCATACAGATTAGTGGAGAATATCTTGGTCAAAGTGGGTAAGTTCTTCCTCCCAGCAGATTTTATGATTCTTGACACAGGGAGGATGAGAATGCCTCTATAATTCTAGGAAGACCATTCCTATCCACTGAAAGAGCTCTGATTGATGTAGAAGAAGGTGAATTAGTGCTTAGAGTGCATAATGAGCAACTAGTCTTTCATGTCTTCAAAGATATACATTCAGCAGGTGAAGAAGAGAGGTGCATGCAGACTGAGCTTATTGATCCAAACCTTCAAGAATCCCCTGATGATGCACAACAGAATTTGCATCTCAAACCTCCTATGGTGACAACTAATAAAATTTCTCTTGACATCAAACCTAAGTTTGGTGTTGGGAATGCATCATCCACCAACGCGGAGGTTCCCAAAAAGAAGAAAGTACCTAGGGGATGAAGAAACAAAAAGATTCTTACTGAAGATTTCTCCCCATGAATGAAAGTCATGTTGACTAGCAATCCAGTGTGGATTTATACAGTAAATAGAATCCTCTCTCTGGAGTATATTGAGCTAATTTATGGAGACACAGGAAAGAAGTTCAAAGTAAAGGGTGAAGAGCTGAGCCCCTATGATCCTCCTCCTTAGAGGAGCTGACCGTCAAGCTAGTGACGGTAAAAAAGCGCTTGTCAGGAGGCAACCCGATGATTTCGTATCCTTAGTATATTTTTCTGTTGCATTAGTTTTATTATCTATTTGATTTTTATTTAGTTTTTACTGTTTTTTCATTGTTTTACTTATGTTTTGATCATGCAGAAATTTTAAAACAGGAACCGGACACTTAGAAAAATTTTTGGATGCTTTGGAGCTGATTGATTCTGCCAGCTCCATGCTGAACTTGGAATTTTCCAAGTTCAACGTGGAGTATGTGTGCAATGTGAACGATGGCCTCTGCCAAGTCCACACTGAACTTGGAAAATTCCAAGTTCAGCATGGAGAACGAAGTCAATTATCATGAAAGAGGCAAAGACCCACGCTGAACTTGGAATTTTCCAAGTTCAACGTGGTGAACGACATAAAAAGCGGAGAATTGGCCAAGAGTCCACGCTAAACTTGGGCTGCATCAAGTTCAGCGTGGAGAGGAAGAGTGCATGCGAAGGTTGCGGCGCTGAACTTGCTCCATTTCAAGTTCAGCGTGGATCACGTCACTTGCTCTAATCACGCAATTTCATACCATATCATGCCCAAATTCCACCAAAAATCAAGCAAATCAACACCCAACCCTCCTGATTCTCCCTTTCTTTTCCCTTCGTTGGTCCCCACCCCCTTCAACACCCTTCACCACAACACCCTTCCATTAAACCTGACCCCCAACCCCTTCTATATATGTAATAACCCCCCTTACATATATATACGTTTTCCTTCCCCATATATATATACACGCCCCGCCTTTTTCTATACATATATATATTAAATAAATAAATAACTATACATATATATATATATATATATAAAATAAAAAAACAAATAAAAATAAAAATAAAAAAAACAAAAAAATAATATATATATCTTTTAATTATTTTCACCTCTCTTGTCCTTTTAATATTCTATTTTTTTATATACTACTATTTATTTTTCCTCCTCCATCTGTCTTTTTATGTTCCTCTCTATTTTCAGTTCTTCTTTGCTTGAGGACAAGCAAACTTTTAAGTTTGATGTTGTCACTTCGCTTTTGGCTTTTCTGTTTATTTTAATAGCACCAAAGGGAGGTGAATCATCTCCACGGAGGAGCACAGCCAGAAGAATGAGATGGCCACTAGGATAACTGAGGTGGTTAAGTTCCTTTCATTCTATATTTTCTCCCGTTCTTATTATGATTAGGTTCCTGTTTTCTGTTTATTTTGCTATTGCATGATCAGTTATTATTTCAATTCCTAGGTTCTAGTTTAATTTACCATTTATTTTGTTATTTGATTTTTTATGCTGAAAAAGAGTGTCTCATGTATTGCTCACTGAGCTTGAAATCAAAAGAAAAATAGAAAGTGATGTGATGCATGAAAAGATTGAGTTTATATTAAAGAATAATCTTATTTACTTAAATATGGTGGTATTATTTGTGATTCTGAATGCATGACATGAACAATGCATATTTGAATTTGAATCAAAGGATGTTGATGTATGTGGAACAGGAATTTAGAGAACTACTATGAATTTTCTGAATTTAACAAAAGCTTAATCCTTGAAGTAAAAGAAATAGCAAAAGAAAAATAAAAGCAAGGTTCAAGGCTCTGAGCATCAATGACTAGGGAGGTCAGACATAATAAAAAAACTCAAAGAGTTGTTTCCCTAGTCATATGCTTGTGGTGTTCTTGTGTCAAGTAATCCTTGAGACAGAACATTTAGAGTCAAGATCAATTGCATTCAGCAGAGTATGCCAAAGGCTTTGAGCACCACTATCTGGGAGTAGCTGAAAGAAAATCAGAACTTCAAGAGAGTTCCCCAGTCAAGTGCTTGTGGTGTTTCTGTGTCAAGTAAAGCTTGAGACAAAACATTTAAAGTCACGACTACGCTCAAGGTGCAAAGCACCAAAGAAAAGAGAATTAAAGTAAATTTTGCTGTGTTCAAGGATTAAACTGGAGTATAAAGATCAGAGAATTCATAATATGATTGGGATTCCAATTCCGAATGACACTAACATTCCTCTGATTCAAAGGAGAGTGAGATGCCAAAACTGTTCAGAGTTACAATGAATAAACCCCATTTTAAGAATAGACTTGAGCATGACTAAACTCTCACTTCTCATGCAAATTCACATCTTGATCATGTAATTATTTTGGTTGCCTGAGGACACGCAACAATTCAAGTTTGGTGTTGTGATGCGTGAGCATCTTATCTATCTTTTCCTTGTGAATTTGCACTTGAATTGCTAATTTTAATCAAAATTTAAATATTTTTTGGCCACTACGGATGCTACTTTGAGTTGTGGACAATTCTATTTATTACAGGTAGCATTCGGATGGATTTGACGGAGTTTTGTAGCAGAAAAGGAAGAAAGCGAATGATGCTGTCAATCCTGATCTCCTTGCACTCAAACAGAAATAACTCGAGCTACAAAAGTCCAATTGACGTGATTCTAGCGGCGTTGGAAAGATAACTTCTAGGGCTTTCCAATGATATATAATAGTGGACACTTCTTCTCCAGAAACCTCTGCCTCCTCCACGTTGAACTTGGCCCCTGCCAAGTTCAGCGTGGAACTTGAAAGCTTCCAGGGAAGCACACGCCACATCCCACGCTGAACTTGGAAAAAGCCAAGTTCAGCGTGGACTCAAAGGACACGCTAAAAATCACACTTCCTTCTCCTTTGATTAAATTTGTATTTTATTTTAAAATATAAAAAGATATTATTTTAGTTTTAGGAAATATATTTTACATTAATTAGGATTAGATATAAAAGGGAAAAGAATCAACCCTTCGGGCTCTCTTCTCTTCTACCTCATTCCACAATTGATGGTTTTTCAGAATCCTTATTTTTTCTCTGAACCATGAGCAACTAAACCTCCATTGTTAAGGTTAGGAGCTCTGTCTATTGTATGAATTGATACTATTATTTTTCTATTTTAATTTATGTACTAATTTATATTTCAAGAATTGTTTTCGGTCTTTATCTTCTGGATTTGGGTGGAACGGAAGTATGACCCTTGTTCTAATTGAGTTCTTGTATAACTTGGAAAAGCTCTTTACTTGAACAATAGCTTGAAAACATATTCTCCTAAATTCTAATTATCTGGACTTAACGGGATATGTGACATATAATCCTCTTATATTTGGGTAATTAGAATTTCTGTGGTATATAAACTAGAATTGAACTTCACCCTCTAATTGGAATTAAGTTACCAAGGAATTGGCGGTTGATGAATTTTAGAGGAGGCTAAAAAGGTCTAAGGAATTAGGGTTTAGTCACATCCATCAATCCTCGTGGGATCGACCCTCATTCACTTGAGGTACTACTTGGTACGACCCGGTACACTTGCCGGTTAGTTTGTGGGTTATAAATCCCGCACCAGCAGTATAAGTCAAAAAAATGAAAAAGAAGTCCTTCCTAACTTAAATTCTAAACTATTTATACACTCTCTTCCATTGATTTTAAATCTCTGAATTGGGCTTTTGGCCTTGATGGAATTGGATTGAAATGGCTCCAATTGGTTTCCTTTGCCATTGAGAAGAGATCTGTTTGAATTGCAGAGTTCTGGAGCTCAAGTTGGAGTCAACATTTGATGGCCAACGTTGACTCAAACGCCCTTTTTAAAAACCAGAAGAATTTGCTGTCATTGGTGTTTGACTCAACGTTGGAGGGCCAACGTTCCGCTACCCACGCGTACACGTGCTTTGCGCGTTTGCGCACAAGGGGCAAAAAGTTCATCCACGCGTGCGCGTGCTCCACGCGTGCGCGTGCTTCACGCGTGTGTGTGGATGCAAAGATTTCATTTTCCAGTTTTAAAAACTTGCATGGGAGCGTTGGCCTCAGCGTTGGACCTCCAACGTTCCCTCCAACGTTGGCATATTCACGCGTGCACGTACTCCACGCGTGCGCGTACTCCACGCGTACACATGCTGTGCTATTTTTCCCATCCACGCGTACGCGTAATGACGCGTGCGCGTCGTTTCAAGTTTTTCAATTCCAAATTATGGGCTCTTTATCGCGGATATTGGAGGCTGGCGTTTGAGGCAACGTTGGACCTCCAACATTCGTTATTGACGCGTACACGTGACCCACGCGTACGCGTGGATGGTCAATTTTGTCCTTCCACGCGTGTGCGTGACTCATGCTTACGCGTGGATATAGAAATTTTGCTCTTTCACGCGTACGCGTCTCTCAAAAATCATTCAGCTCCAGAATTGAACATTTTATCACAACGTTGGGGGTAACATTGTATGTCCAACGCTCCCTCCAATGTGAGCCTCAGCCAATTATGCAGAGAATTGTTCTGCCTCTCTTCCAACATTTGAGGTAACGTTGGTAGTCCAACTTGGCCGCCAGCGTTGCTTCTTCTTCATCTTTTACAGGCTCCTTCTTCAACCTTCCTCCATACTTTCTTTCACCTATCATCAACTAATACATGCATCAAAGCCTTGCTAAAGTCATGAGAATTCTTGTCATTCTTAGCATACAAGTAATTATAGCATAATTCTCATGAAATTACATCAAATTAATCATGGTTGAATGAATCTAGGCATACATGAATTTCTACCAAATTTCCTTACTTATAGTTCAAGAAAGTGCATAAAACCTATTAAAAACAAAGAAAAAGGCTAGTGAAACTAGCCTAAGATGCCCTGGCATCAGTCTGCACAGGCTGCGATTCACCTTCTGTCTACAGCGCCCGCACGCCTCTGTGCGCGCGCATAACCCCCTCTCTTCCTTGTGTGCGCTCGCACACGATCTTGTGCGTCCACACAAGTCACTTTTCAAACGTTAATTCAAAAAGAGAGAGAGTCGCGCCTCATCAATTCCCAAACCTTTTTTCTTCTTTCCTTCTCCTTTTCTTTGAAATACCCCACCACCCCTTTCTCTTCTTCTCCGAAACACCACCAACCACCACCTCCATCTGACCGTTCACTGCCGGCGACGACCGTTGCCCCCTTTCTCTCTTTCTTCCATTCTTTTTCTTCTCTCTCTTCTCCTACATTCTCCTATTTCTTCCCTGTTCCTACGCTACCTTCTGTTCGCGCCACTGCCCTAGCCGCGTCCTTCAGTCCAGCGAGACACCACAAGCGGCGGCGAGCTTCTGTGCCACCGCGACCCCGACATCGCCACCATCCCTCCCTTCCCATCTCTTTTTCCTTCTGTATTACAGGTTCCCTTTTTCTTCCCTGTAATATACTCTTTACTATTTCTGTTTAATTCTCTTTCTTTACCTGTTTTTAAGTTTTATTTTTGTAACTAGGTGGCATTAGGTTAGATGACTTCTGTTCTTTGGATTGAATGTTGATGCTGGATTAATTGTTTCTGATTTTTGCTGGATTGGTTAACTGCTACATTGAACTATAAACCCTGCTGTGACTGAACTAAGCATACTGTTTTTGGACTTTGCACATAACATGCTTGACGAATCGCCTGAATGAGTATTTTTGAATTTGATTATCTTGTCTGATCAACATGGGCTTCAAATTTTGTTTTCATTTGGCATCTTAATGCATATTTGCGCAGTCCCCTGTTCATTTTCGATGCTACCTGAACTTTGATTCATTATGCACCTTGTGTCATTTGCTTGAACACCAATCTGAACTTCAAATTTATAACTGTGTTTATTGTGTTGGTGTTACCTTAGCTGTGCATATTTTCCTAGAGCATACTAATTAGCTGCATTATGTAATGACTGCTCTTTTCTTTTTGCTCAGACACCAAATTAATCTTAGACTTGTACATTTTGAATTTTGTTTGGTGCCATTTGCAGCAGTACATATGTTGTTTTTTGAGTGAATTGATCAAATGCCTATTCATGTGTTTTCAACATTAATGACTATATACATAGCAACTCGTTCCTTCATGTTTTTGAGCAATGCATTTTGTTTTTCAACCAAGTATTGCTTTGGATAGGAAGTTATGTATATGTAATCATTTCTTATCCTCTCAACATGAATAGGTGCATACTCACACTGTTGCATTGATTATTGCTTTTTATGCCAATTTTTGCTAAGTCTTCCAACTTCAAATGCAAAATTGCAATAATTAATTCTTTCAAATTAAATTTATTTCCATTGCACACCTAAGTCATATGTATGCTTTAATTGTTGTTCATTCCTTCATTTGTCACTTAGGTTACTTGATTTTGGGAAAATACATTTCCTTTTCAGCATTTCACTGTTTTATACATGTTTTCCCTTAATTGAGTGTTTGTTTATCTTATTGTCTCTTACTCTTCTTTCTGTGATTTTTATCTGTTTCTCCTGAGTTGTACTTTGTTTTTTGTCTTTTTCTAGATGGCCCGCAAAGGGAAGGAGAAAGCTAATCCTTTAGCTTGTCCTCCTCCTGTGCCTCCAAGTAACCAACCGGACACATTCATTAATGCTGAAGCCCAAGAACAATATAAAAAACTGGAAAAATGAGCCTTTCACTATGAGAGAAAGCTAAACCTGCCTGAGAAATATGCGGATCAGATCCTTAACAGAATAAGTTACCATTGGAAATTCGTAGAATTCTATCCGATGAAAGTCAATGACCACCAAGTCAAAGAATTCTACTCAAATTTCCTAAAGAGGGATGCCCCAACTAATTTTCTAAGAGGTGTCACACTGGACACCTCTGATACTGCTTTAGAGGCCCTCTTGGATATTCCGCATATTCCTCCGGCTCGTGACGCTTATACTCAAATAATGAAGGACGTGACAACCGGCAAGCTGTCATTGGATATGGTCCTGGAAAAGATTGGCCTACCTGAGGCCGGATGGGAGTACAATAAGGGAGACAATGTGGTTCCATTGAGCATTGCGTGCATGGACCTAAACCCTGAGGAAAGGATCTGGCAGCAGATCATTGCTGACTACATTCTACCAAGCACGCATGCCACGCACATCAGAGTCCATGTGGTAGTTTTGCTGTGGGCTATTCTGGAGGGGAAGAGGATCTCTGTTCTTTCCCTTATCAGAGAGTCAATGTGGAAGGTGAACCAACAACAGAAATACAACATTTCCTTCCCATCGTTGATCACCAGATTCGCCTCTTTATCTGGAGTGGAAAGACGTCCAACAGACTAGACGTCTGTCTACATCAGTAAACAGCCATTTCTGCCATACGACGACTATGACGGGCTGCCTCAGAAGAAGAGAAAGATGACTGGGCCATCATCAGCAGCAGAGCCTTCAGCACCTCCTACATCTCCCGCACCCACACCCCGACCCCAAACACCATATGAGTTGTGCCGGGAGATCCTTCAGGCTGTCCACCGATACGAGCGCCGCAACGCTCGCTGCTTCAAGTGGATAGTGCCGAAGTTCGAGGGTAGAGACCCTGATCCACCTCCTTTAGATGCACCAGAGCCTGAGGCTGAGGAACCTGCATCTGAGGAGCCAACAGCTGAAGCTGGCCATGCAGTCAAGATACCTGAGCGGAGACCGGAAGAGCCCATGATTGAGGAGGTCGTAGTTCAGAGAGTTGAGGAGCCGGCAGCTGGAGCCGAGCTGACAGCATAGATAGCAGCAGAGCCAACTGACCCGGCAGTTGAGGAGCCGGCAGTTGAGACCACCACAGAGGCATCTCGTGCCATTATTATTTATCAGCGTCACCACCACCCACCACCATCTGACGGTGGAGCTTCTCATGGTTGATTTCCCCCCTGATTGATTCTTTTGGCACTGAGGACAGTACATGATTTAAGTGTGGGGGAGGATCTATGATTTTTGGGTGTAAACATTCTCTCCTTAACACTTGTCATTTAGTTTACTTTAAGCTGTATTATGTCTTTTTGCGGATATTTGTGGTACTTTGACTTATGCACTATTGTTTAGTACTTTTGGTATATATATTAGTTGCTTCTAGTTATCTTTAGTGTTGCACTTTCATTTTGGTGTATATATATACATATTGCATCTTTATATTGCTTGGTGTATAGTATAAATAGAAGTTGTGAATGGATGATGTGAATAGCATATGCCTAGTTCAATTTTGTCCTATTTGTTCATGTTACTTTTTTCCTGTTGAAAATTAGGAAGAGAACTAGGAAAATTTTGAAAATTTGCATCCATCACATCATACATACA
Source organism: Arachis ipaensis (assembly GCF_059453495.1). NCBI lineage: Eukaryota > Viridiplantae > Streptophyta > Magnoliopsida > Fabales > Fabaceae > Arachis > Arachis ipaensis. Next base: position 118,564,960 of record NC_142436.1, read on the forward strand.
TATATGAAATAATTTTGGTGAAAACCAACAAAAAAATTTTGGAAAGCATTGGTAGAGAAACATTTTTGTTTTGGGTAATTATTGAAAATTTGGGAAAATGGGTGCTCATTCATGTATCAAATTGCTTTAACCATATGCATTTGTCGTATAAAAAGAAAAAGAAATAGAAAAAAAATGACGAATAAAATGAGAAAAAATAAGATAGGACAAAAGTTACCCCAAAGAAAAGAGAAAAAAAGTGGAATAAGAAATGCATATGTGTTTTGAATAGAAACTAAGGCATGAATGTGTGTGAAAAGAAGTAATGGGTGACTAGAATGCAATTTTTGTGATTTGATTGATATAGGTTGAGTGGGATATTTAATCTAATCAAGGATTCAATTCAATTTAGTCCACTTAGCCATATCTATCCCACCTTGACCCTAACCCCATTACAATCCTAATAAGTCCTCATGATAATTGCATTCATGCATCACATATTTGTTGATTGTTAGATGAAAAACAAATCCTTGAAAGCATGATTAGGAGGAGACTTGAGTGAATTGACCCTAAACACCGAGTGACTAGAGTGTATACACACCAAGTGAGGGTTCGATCACTCAATTCTGTGTTTCCACCCTTCTTATCATGCATTCTTACAAGTTGCTTCATTTTAATGAGTTAAATCAATTCTTTAGATTTTGATTGCATTGAGCTACTTCTTTGCTTAGCCCTATTTGTCCATACTTGCTTGGGAATTTATTCGTTTGTTTTCACCAATTTCATATAGATACTATAGATAGATATATAGATAGTAAATAGTATACTTACATGCATATAGATAGTTGCATTTAATAAGTTGAACCCCTCTTGATTGTTTTCCTTGTTGGTTTAGCATGAGGACATGCTATTGTTTAAGTGTGGAGGAATTGATGAGTCCATATTTGTTGGTATATTTTGACTCAAATTGGATAGATTCTAGCACATGAACTCACACTTAGGCACCAAAAGAGCATACTTTTGTGTTTTGTCCCCAAGTTGATCCTAAATGTGAAAATATGCAATTTTGTGCTTGAAATAAGCAATTCAATTCCATTTTTATTCTATTTGATGCCATGACATGTTTGCTGAGTATTTTCAGGCCTTAGAGGCAAGAATGGATAGCCAAAAATAGAAGAAAGCATGTACAAAGGAGAAAACATGAAGAAAACAAGGAAAAGCACACATAGCAAGGTGTGCCTGCGCACAAGCAAGCGTGCGTATGCACAAGACCAAATCAGCCAAGTGTGCGTACTCACAAGAGGAAATTTTCATGTGTGCGTGCGCACAAGTACCTGTGCGTATGCATAGGAGCCAAAACAGCAAAGTGTGCGGACGCACACATCTGTGTGTCCGCATAGGACCCAACACGTGATTTCATTAATGAAACACGTGCATCGCATTTTTTGAGGCCTCTTTGCCCATTTTGGAAAGATGAAATGCTGAATTGGAGTGCTATATTAAGGAGAATTCAACACATTTCAAAAGAGCTCACTTAGATAGTTTTAGAGAGTAATTAGGAGTAGGAGTAGGAGTAGTATAGCATTGCTCTCTTAGGGTTTCATTCTCAATTTCCATTGTAGCATTTTATAGCAAGCTTTGATTTTTAGATTTTGCTTCTTTAATTTTAAGTACTCTCAATTTCTTCTTTGATTACATTGTCTTCATTTTCATCTCCTTTGGTTCAAGTTACTTTGTTTATAATTGCAATTTTGAGTTTCTTTAAGTTTTGATTAATGAATTTTATATCTTATGCTTTCTTTATGCCTGATTGCTTGTCTATATTTGATTTTGTTGATAGTTGGTTATAGTTTTCTATTTTACTTGGCAATTTTCCATGTTTTACTTTTATGCAAACAAGGTGTTTGTGAAAATGCCAACTCTAGATTTTGAGTAGATTTTCCCACCTTGGCTTATGGTTTGAGTTCCTAGGATACTAGAGTCATAATGTCCGATATTTAGTAGTAATTCTTGGGTAGTTAGTTGACTCTTGTTTCCATTGACGCTAGCTTTTTATCAACTAGTTTGGTAAGTTAGCTAGGACTTATGGATTAAGGTCAATTATGCTTGCTTGACTTACTCCTCGATGGTTGGGGTTGACTAGGTGAGATTGACTCATGATAATTACCATAGTTGTGGTTATGGCAATGATAGGATTCCTTGGTTTCTCTTATTTCCAAGTCAAGGCTCTTTTATTGTATTTATAGCATTTTCACTAGTTTTGATCCCAATTACCTTTGCTTGCATTAATTTCCAATTTTGATAATTTCTTAGTTCTTTTATTGCTTAGTTCCTTTAATCTTTAGTTCCTTGATTCAAAAACCCCTTTGGGCCTCCACAACCGAAAGAGAAACACTTCCAATTGCATCCTAGGGAGGACGACACGAGGTTTCATTACTCTCGGTTATTTTGAATTTGAATTTGACATTTGATTAAGAGAATTCATCGTTGGTTTGGACTATGCTACTAACGAATTGTTTCAATTCATTCTAAACCGGCAATAATTCTCTTTATTAGCGGCCATACGGTGTTTGATCTGAAGCAGAGGAGATTAATGACCGCGGGCATACGACGTTGATCACATACAACCTACCATAGACGAAATCATTCACAAGCAAAGGAGACAGTAATACTAGAGTTAATTCAGAAAGGCAAAGCAACTCTAATCCTTAACCATATTCCTATTACTGATTCCATTCAAATATAAACAAAGTATTTTATACAATATTCCTTTAATGCAATTAAGTCTCAATCCAACAACCTTCTGATTTCGCCTGACTAAGATCTGCAAGATAACCATAGCTTGCTTCAAGCCACAATCCTCATGGGATCGACCCTGACCCGCTCAGGTATTACTTGGACGACCCAGTGCACTTGCTGGTACAGCTGTATGAAAGTGTGGGGATTCGTGCACCATGCATCATGTCCTATATTTGAAAGAAAGTATAAAGGTACTGATGAGCGGATAATTTATACGCTTTTTGGCATTGTTTTTAGTATGTTTTTAGTAGGGTCTAGTTACTTTTAGGGATGTTTTTATTAGTTTTTATGTTAAATTCACATTTCTAGACTTTACTATAAGTTTGTGTGTTTTTCTGTGATTTCAGGTATTTTCTGGTTGAAATTGAGGGACTTGAGCAAAAATCAGATTCAGAGGTTGAAGAAGGACTGCTGATGCTGTTGGATTCTGACCTCCCTGCACTCAAAGTCGATTTTCTGGAGCTACAGAACTCAAAATGGCGCGATTCCAAATGCGTTGGAAAGTAGACATCCAGGGCTTTCCAAAAATATATAATAGTCCATACTTTGGCCGAGTTTAGACGACGCAAAAGGGCGTTGAACGCCAGTTCTATGTTGCAGTCTGGAGTTAAACGCCAGAAACACGTCACGAACCAGAGTTGAACGCCAAAAACACGTTACAACTTGGCATTCAACTCCAAAAGAAGCCTCTGCATGTGTAAACTTCAAGCTCAGTCCAAGCACACACCAAGTGGGCCCCGGAAGTGGATTTATGCATCAATTACTTACTTCTGTAAACCCTAGTACCTAGTTTAGTATAAATAGGACTTTTTACTATTGTATTAGACATCTTATGATTTTTAGTTTAACTTTGGATCATATTGATCACGTTTGGGGGCTGGCCATTCGGCCATGCCTGAACCTTCATCACTTATGTATTTTCAACGGTAGAGTTTCTACACACCATAGATTAAGGTGTGGAGCTCTGCTGTTCCTCATGAATTAATACAAAGTACTACTGTTTTTCTATTCAATTCAACTTATTCCGCTTCTAAGATATCCATTCGCACTTCAACATGAATGTGATGATCGTGACAGTCATCATCATTCCCTATGAACACGTGCCTGACAACCACTTCCATTCTACCTTAGATTGAATAAGTATCTCTTGGATTCCTTAATCAGAATCTTCGTGGTATAAGTTAGAACCCATGGATGGCCATTCTCGAGATCTGGAAGGTCTAAACCTTGTCTGTGGTATTCCGAGTAGGATCTGGGAAGGGATGGTTGTGACGAGCTTCAAACTCGCGAGTGCTGGGCGTAGTGACAGACGCAAAAGGATCAATGGATCCTATTCCAGTATGATCGAGAACCAACAGATGATTAGCCATGCAGTGACAGCGCATTGGACCATTTTCACTGAGAGGACAGGATGTAGCCATTGACAACGGTGATGCCTAACATACAGCTTGCCATGGAAAGGAGTAGGATTGATTGGATGAAGACAGCAGGAAAGCAGAGGTTCAGAGGGACGAAAGCATCTCTATACGCTTATCTGGAATTCTCACCAATGAATTACATAAGTATTTCTATCTTTATTTTTTATTTATTTATTATTATTATTCGAAAACTCCATAACCATTTGATATCCGCCTGACTGAGATTTACAAGATGACCATAGCTTGCTTCAAGCCGACAATCTCCGTGGGATCGACTCTTACTCACGTAAGGTTTATTACTCGAACGACCCAGTGCACTTGCTGGTTAGTTGTATCGAAGTTGTGACAAATTATGAATCAAGATTAGAGCACCATGTTTTTGGATCCATTACCAGGGATCACAATTTCGTGCACCAAGTTTTTGGCGCCGTTGCCGGGGATTGTTCGATTTTCTGGCAAGCTTTGGTCCGGTGACATCAGTGCCAAGTTGGTCCGGCAACAACACCAAGTTTTGGCGCCGTTGCCGGGGATTGTTCGAGTTTGGACAACTGACGGTTCATCTTGTTGCTCAGATTAGGTGATTCTCTTTTTGTTTTATTTTAAAAAAAAAATTTTCACAAATCTTTCAAAAATTTCTCATCTGTTTTCGAAAATTATTCTAAATTTTTAAGAATGAATTCTAGTGTTTCATGAAGCATGTTGAAGCCTGGCTGGCTGTAAAGCCATATCCAAATTCTTTTGGATTAAGGCTTCCACTTGTCAACATAAAAGGCATGTATATGAAGTTGGATGAAGTATCAGCTGTTATATGCCTGATTTGTATCTTCTAAAGCTTGGCTGGCTAGTGAGCCATGTCTAACCCTTGGATTGGAGCTTTAGGCTAACATTGAAAGATTCCTGGAATTCTTATTAAAAATTTTTGAATTTCTTATTTTCTTTTTCCCATATATTTTTCGAAAAAATATACAAAAATCCAAAAAAATTAATAAAATAAAAAAATATATTTTGTGTTTCTTGTTTAAGTCTTGAGTCAATTTTTAAGTTTGGTGTCAATTGTATTTTTTCTAAAAATTTATGCATTTTTCGAAAATTCATGCATTCATAGTGTTCATGATCTTCAAGTTGTTCTTGGTAAGTCTTCTTGTTTGATCTTGATTTTTTTCTCATTTTGTGTCTTTTCTTGTTTTTCATATGCAGTCTTGAATTCTTAGTGTCTAAAAATAAAAAATCTTTAAGTTTGGTGTCTTGCATGTTTTTTTTGCACCAAAATTTTTTTAAAAATATTTTCTTGATGTTCATCATAATCTTCAAAGTATTCTTGGTGTTCATCTTGACATTCATAGTGTTCTTGCATGCATCACATGTTTTGATCTAAAATTCTCATGCATTGAGTCTTTTTCATGTTTTTCTCTTTCATCATTAAAAATTCAAAAAATCAGAAAAATATCTTTCCCTTTTTCTCTCTTAAAATTTCAAAAATTTGGATTGACTTTTTCAAAACTTTTTAAAATTTAGTTGTTTCTTATGAGTCAAATCAAATTTTCAATTTAAAAATCTTATCTTTTTCAAAATCTTTTTCAAAAATCAAATCTTTTTCATTTTTTTCTTTCTTATTCATTTTCGAAAATTTTAAAAATATTTTTCAAAAATATTTTTCTTAATTTCATTTCATAATTTTCGAAAATATCATCAACAATTAATGTTTTGATTCAAAAATTTCAAGTTTGTTACTTACTTGTTAAGAAAGATTCAAACTTTAAGTTCTAGAATCATATCTTGTGATTTCTTGTGAATCAAGTCATTAATTGTGATTTTAAAAATCAAATCTTTTTCAAAACTAATTTCAATCATATCTTCTCAAAAGTATCTTTTTATCTTATCTTTTTCAAATATCTTTTCTAACTCCTTATTTTCTTATCTTTTAAAAATTTGATTTTCAAAATTTGTTTCAACTAACTAATTAACTTTTTGTTTGTTTCTTATCTCTTTCAAAACTACCTAACTAACTTCCCCTCTCTAATTTTCGAAAATACCTCCCTCCTTTTCAAAAATTCTTTTTAATTAATTAATTGTTTTCAATTTTTAATTTTAATTTTATTTCATTCCTAATTTTCGAAAATTACTAACCTTTTTCAAAAAACTATTTTCGAAATCTAACTTTAAATTTTAATTTTTAATTTTCGAAATTCCTTCTCCCTCATCTCCTTCTATTTATGTATTCATCTACTAACACTTCTCTTTACCCAAAATTCGAACCCCTTATTTTCCTCTGAGTTCGAATTCTTCTCTTCTATATTCTTATTCTTCTTTTCTTCTACTCACAACAAGGGAACCTCTATACTGTGGTAAAAAGGATCCCTATTATTATTTTTCTGTGCCCTTATCTTTCATATGAGCAGGAGCAAGGACAAGAACATTCTTGTTGAAGCAGACCCTGAACCTGAAAGGACTCTGAAGAGGAAACTAAGAGAAGCTAAAATACAATCCAGAGACAACCTTACAGGAATTTTCGAACAGGAAGAGGAGATGGCAGCTGAAAATAATAATAATGCAACGAGGATTCTTGGTGACTTCACTGCACCTAATTCCAATTTACATGGAAAAAGCATCTCCATCCCTGCCATTGGAGCAAACAACTTTGAGCTTAAACCTCAATTAGTTTCTCTGATGCAACAAAACTGCAAGTTTTATGGACTTCCATCTGAAGATCCTTTTCAGTTCTTAACTGAATTCTTGCAGATATGTGATACTGTTAAGACTAATGGAGTAGATCCTGAAGTCTATAGGCTCATGCTTTTCCCTTTTGCTGTGAGAGACAGAGCTAGAATATGGTTGGACTCTCAACCTAAGGATAGCCTGAACTCTTGGGATAAGCTGGTCAAGGCTTTCTTAGCCAAGTTCTTTCCTCCTCAAAAGTTGAGTAAGCTTAGAGTGGATGTTCAAATCTTCAGACAGAAAGAAGGTGAATCCCTCTATGAAGCTTGGGAGAGATACAAGGAACTGACCAAAAAGTGTCCTTCTGACATGCTTTCAGAATGGACCATCCTGGATATATTCTATGATGGTCTGTCTGAATTAGCTAAGATGTCATTAGATACTTCTGCAGGTGGATCCATTCATCTAAAGAAAACGCCTGTAGAAGATCAAGAACTCATTGACATGGTTGCTAACAACCAGTTTATGTACACTTCTGAGAGGAATCCTGTGAGTAATGGGACGCCTCAGAAGAAGGGAGTTCTTGAAATTGATACTCTGAATGCCATATTGGCTCAGAATAAAATATTAACTCAGCAAGTTAATATGATTTTTCAGAGTCTGAATGGAATGCAAGCTGCATCCAACAGTACTCAAGAGGCATCTTCTGAAGAAGAAGCTTATGATCCTGAGAATCCTGCAATAGCAGAGGTAAATTATATGGGTGAACCTTATGGGAACACCTATAACCCCTCATGGAGAAATCACCCAAATTTCTCATGGAAGGATCAACAAAAGCCTCAACAAGGCTTTAATAATGGTGGAAGAAATAGGTTTAGCAATAGAAAGCCTTTTCCATCATCCACTCAGCAACAGATAGAGAACTCTGAACAAAATACCTCTAATTTAGAAAACTTAGTATCTGATCTATCTAAGGCCACTCTGAGTTTCATGAATGAAACAAGGTCCTCCATTAGAAATTTGGAGGCACAAGTGGGCCAGCTGAGTAAAAAGATCACTAAAACCCCTCCTAGTGCTCTCCCAAGCAATACAGAAGAAAATCCAAAAGGAGAATGCAAGGCCATTGATATAACCATTATAGCCGAACCCAAGGAGGAAGAGGAGGACGTGAATCCCAAGGAGGAAGACCTCATGGGACGTCCAGTGATCAATAAGGAGTTTCCCTTTGAGGAACCAAAGAAATCTGAGGCTCATTTGGAGACCATAGAGATTCCATTGAACCTCCTTATGCCATTCATGAGCTCTGATGAGTATTCTTCTTCTGAAGAGAATGAAGATGTTATTGAAGAGCAAGTTGCCAAGTACCTTGGTGCCATCATAAAGCTGAATGCCAAATTATTTGGTAATGAGACTTGGGAAGATGAACCTCCCTTGCTCACCAATGAACTGAGTGATCTGGACCAACTGAGATTGCCTCAGAAGAAACAGGATCCTGAAAAGTTCTTAATACCTTGTACCATAGGCACCATGACCTTTGAGAAGGCTCTATGTGACCTTGGGTCAGGAATAAACCTTATGCCACTCTCTGTAATGGAGACACTTGGAATCTTTGAGGTACAGGCTGCCAATTTCTCATTAGAGATGGCAGACAAATCTATGAAAATGGCTTATGGACTAGTAGAGGACGTGTTAGTAAAGGTTGAAGGCCTTTACATCCCTGCTGATTTCATAATCCTAGACATTGGGAAGGATGAGGATGAATCCATCATCCTTGGAAGACCCTTCCTAGCCACAGCAAGAGCTGTGATTGATGTAGACAGAGGAGAGTTGGTCCTTCAACTAAATGAGGACAACCCTGTGTTTAAAACTCAAGGATCTCTTTCTGTAACAATGGAGAGAAAGCATGAAAAGCTTCTCTCAGTACAGAGTCAACTAAAGCCCCCACAGTCAAACTCTAAGTTTGGTGTTGGGAGGCCTCAGCCAAACTCTAAGTTTGGTGTTGAACTCCCATATCCAAACTCTAAGTTTGGTGTTGGGAGTCTATAAAATTGACCTGATCACCTGTGTGGCTCCAAGAGAGCCCACTGTCAAGCTATTGACATTAAAGAAGCGCTTGTTGGGAGGCAACCCAATTTTTATTTATCTAATTCTATTTTTATTTTTATTGTTCTTTCATGTTTTATTAGGTTCATGATCATGTGGAGTCACAAAATAAATAGAAAAATCAAAAACAGAATAAAAAACTGCAGAAGAAAAATCACACCCTGGAGGAAGGGCTTATTGGCGTTTAAACGCCAGTAACGAGCATCTGGCTGGCGTTCAACGCCAGAACAGAGCATGGATCTGGCGTTGAACGCCAGAAACAAGCAGCATCCTGGCGTTCAGACGCCAGGAATGCACATTGAGAAAAGCTGGCGCTGAACGCCAGAAACAAGCATAGAACTGGCGTTCAACACTAGAAACATGCTGCATCTGGGCGCTGAACGCCCAGAACAAGCATCAATTCGGCGTTTAAACGCCAGAATTGTATGCAAAGGCATTTTACATGTCTCAATGGTGCAGGGATGTAAATCCTGACACCTCAGGATCTGTGGATCCCACAGGACCCCCACATACCTCCACTCACCTTCCCTCCTCATAATCCTATATCACCCTCTCTCTCTCTCCATTCACAGTCATCCCTTCTGTTTTCCATTCATCACTCACATCCATACACCCCACCTACCTTCAAAATTCAAAATCTCTTTCCCACCCAAGCCCACCCATATAGCCGAATACACACATCCCTCCATCTCCTCCATATCTTCTTCTTCTTCTACTATTCTTTCTTCTTTTGCTCGAGGGCGAGCAACATTCTAAGTTTGGTGTGATAAAAGCATAGCTTTTTTATTTTTCCATAACCATTGATGGCACCTAAGGCCAGAGAAACCTCTAGAAAGAGGAAAGGGAAGACAAAAGCTTCCACCTCTGAGTCATAGGAGATGGAGAGATTCATCTCAAGGGTCTATAGCTCAGTGGTAGAACATTTGACTGCAAATCAAGAGATCCCTGAGATACCTCAGGGGATACATTTTCCTCCACACAATTATTGGGGACAACTAAGGGTGGAACATCAAGAGCACTCCATCATCTTCCATGAAATTAGAGAAGATCAAAGAGCTATGAGGGAGGAGCAACAAATACAAGGAAGAGACATAGAAGAGCTCAAGGACATCATTGGTTCCTCAAGAAGAAAACGCCACCATCACCAAGGTGGACTCATTCCTTGTTCTTAAATTTTCTGTTTTTCGTTTTCTTATGTTAAATGTTTATCTATGTTTGTGTCTTTGTTACATAATCATTAGTGTCTAAGTGTCTATGCCTTAAAGTAGTGAATATGAATCCATCACCTCTCTTAAATGAAAAATGCTTGTAATTCAAAAGAACAAGAAGTACATGAGTTTCGAATTTATCCTTGAACTTAGTTTAATTATATTGATGTGGTGACAATACTTTTTGTTTTCTGAATGAATGCTTGAACAGTGCATATGTCTTTTGAAGTTGTTGTTTATGAATGTTAAATATGTTGGCTCTTGAAAGAATGATGAGAAGGAGACATGTTATTTGATAATCTGAAAAATCATAAAAATGATTCTTGAAGCAAGAAAAAGCAGTGAATACAAAATCTTGCAGAAAAAAAAAAGAGAGAAAAGAAGAAAAAAATGGTGAAAAAAATATATAAAGAAAAAGCAAGCAGAAAAAGCCAAAAGCTTTTAAAACCAAAAGGCAAGAGCAAAAAGCCAATAACCCTTAAAACCAAAAGGAAAGGGTAAATAAAAAGGATCCCAAGGCTTTGAGCATCAGTTAATAGGAGGGCCTAAAGGAATAAAATCCTGGCCTAAGCGGCTAAACCAAGCTGTCCCTAACCATATGCTTGTGGCGTGAAGGTGTCAAGTGAAAACTTGAGACTGAGCGGTTAAAGTCAAGGTCCGAAGCAAAAGAAGAGTGTGCTTAAGAACCCTGGACACCTCTAATTGGGGACTTTAGCAAAGCTGAGTCACAATCTGAAAAGGTTCACCCAATTATGTGTCTGTGGCATTTATGTATCCGGTGGTAATACTGGAAAACAAAGTGCTTAGGGCCACGGCCAAGACTCATAAAGTAGCTGTGTTCAAGAATCAACATACTGAACTAGGAGAATCTATAACACTATCTGAACTCTGAGTTCCTATAGATGCCAATCATTCTGAACCTCAATGGATAAAGTGAGATGCCAAAACTATTCAAGAGGCAAAAAGCTACAAGTCCCGCTCATCTGATTGGAGCTATATTTCATTGATAGTTTGGAATTTATAGTATATTCTCTTCTTTTTATCCTATTTGATTTTCAGTTGCTTGGGGGCAAGCAACAATTTAAGCTTGGTGTTGTGATGAGCGGATAATTTATACGCTTTTTGGCATTGTTTTTAGTATGTTTTTAGTAGGGTCTAGTTACTTTTAGGGATGTTTTTATTAGTTTTTATGTTAAATTCACATTTCTAGACTTTACTATAAGTTTGTGTGTTTTTCTGTGATTTCAGGTATTTTCTGGCTGAAATTGAGGGACTTGAGCAAAAATCAGATTCAGAGGTTGAAGAAGGACTGCTGATGCTGTTGGATTCTGACCTCCCTGCACTCAAAGTGGATTTTCTGGGGCTACAGAACTCAAAATGGCGCGCTTCCAATTGCGTTGGAAAGTAGACATCCAGGGCTTTCCAGAAATATATAATAGTCCATACTTTGGCCGAGTTTAGACGACGCAAAAGGGCATTGAACGCCAGTTCTACGCTGCAGTCTGGAGTTAAACGCCAGAAACACGTCACGAACCAGAGTTGAACGCCAAAAACACGTTACAACTTGGCATTGAACTCCAAAAGAAGCCTATGCATGTGTAAACTTCAAGCTCAGTCCAAGCACACACCAAGTGGGCCCTGGAAGTGGATTTATGCATCAATTACTTACTTCTGTAAACCCTAGTACCTAGTTTAGTATAAATAGGACTTTTTACTATTGTATTAGACATCTTATGATTTTTAGTTTAACTTTGGATCATATTGATCATGTTTGGGGGCTGGCCATTCAGCCATGCCTGAACCTTCATCACTTATGTATTTTCAACGGTAGAGTTTCTACACACCATAGATTAAGGTGTAGAGCTCTGCTGTTCCTCATGAATTAATACAAAGTACTACTATTTTTCTATTCAATTCAACTTATTCCGCTTCTAAGATATCCATTCGCACTTCAACATGAATGTGATGATCGTGACAGTCATCATCATTCCCTATGAACACGTGCCTGACAACCACTTCCGTTCTACCTTAGATTGAATGAGTATCTCTTGGATTCCTTAATCAGAATCTTCGTGGTATAAGTTAGAACCCATGGATGGCCATTCCCGAGATCCGGAAGGTCTAAACCTTGTCTGTGGTATTCCGAGTAGGATCTGGGAAGGGATGGTTGTGACGAGCTTCAAACTCGCGAGTGCTGGGCGTAGTGACAGACGCAAAAGGATCAATGGATCCTATTCCAGTATAATCGAGAACCGACAGATGATTAGCCATGCAGTGACAGCGCATTGGACCATTTTCACTGAGAGGACAGGATGTAGCCATTGACAACGGTGATGCCTAACATACAGCTTGCCATGGAAAGGAGTAGGATTGATTGGATGAAGACAGCAGGAAAGCAGAGGTTCAGAGGGATGAAAGCATCTCTATACGCTTATCTGGAATTCTCACCAATGAATTACATAAGTATTTCTATCTTTATTTTCTATTTATTTATTATTATTATTCAAAAACTCCATAACCATTTGATATCCGCCTGACTGAGATTTACAAGATGACCATAGCTTGCTTCAAGCCGACAATCTCCGTGGGATCGACCCTTACTCACGTAAGGTTTATTACTTGGACGACCCAGTGCACTTGCTGGTTAGTTGTATCGAAGTTGTGACAAATTATGAATCAAGATTAGAGCACCAAGTTTTTGGAGCCATTACCAGGGATCACAATTTCGTGCACCAGGTACCAAGAAGAAAGTACCTAAAGGTTGGATGGGCAAGAAAGTCCCAACTAAAGGCCTCTCACCTGGCATGAGAGTTGTCTTCACCAAGAAACCAGTCATACCACATACAATGAGTCGTATCCTGTCTTTAGAGCATGTGGAGCTCATTCATGAGAGGACACGAAGAAAGTTCACTGTAAGGGGTGAAACTTTGAGCCCATACTCACCTCCATAAGGAGCTAACCGTCAAGCTAATGACGTTAAAGAAGCACTTATTAGGAGGCAACCCAACCTTAATTAATTATTTTTATTTTCTTTTATTTTGTTTTTCTTTCAGTTAATTTCTTAGGATCATAATCATGTGAAGCAGTCAGAACAGAGACAGAATTATTCAGCAAGTGAAAACAGAACACTCTGGATGGAGTATTGTTAAAGTTGAATGCCAGTCAGGGAGCTCTGACTGGGCGTTCAATGCCCCAAATGGGTAGCATTGCTGGCATTGAACACCAGCCAGGGAGCAGCCCCTGGGTGTTCAAAATGCCAGTGCAAAGGGTAAGGAATCTGAATTCCTTAGCCTCTCAGGACCAATAGGTCCCACAGCATCTTTACCTACCCCACTTATTCCTTCTTACTTTTACACTTTCCTATACACACTTCCCTATAAACCCTAGCCCAATCACATCTATATCACTTCCCCAAGACCATCATAACTCCGACCAACCCCCACCCAATTTAAAATCAAATTTCCCACCCAAAACCCCACCTATGACCGAATCTAACCTACTCCTATCCTATAAATACCCCTCTTCATAACCTTTCATACACACACCTCTCATATACTCATAAACCCCACATGGCCAAAAGCCATCTCTCTCCCTCTATCTCCTTCTATTTTCTTCTTCTTCTATTTCATTCTTCTTTTTTCTTTATTTTGCTCGAGAACAAGCAAAGCTTTTAAGTTTGGTGTGGGAAAAGCGTTGCTTTTTTCTTTCCATTACCACTTATGGCACCCAAGGTTGGATAACCCTCTAGAAAGAGGAAAGGAAAGGTAGTAGCTGCCACCTCTGAATCTTGGGAGGTGGAGAGATTCATCACCAAAGCTCATCAAGACCACTTTTATGAAGTAGTGGCAAAGAAAAAAGTGATCCCTGAGGTCCCTTTCAAGCTCAAGAAGAAAGAGTATCCGGAAATTCGAAGAGAGATCTGGAGAAGAGGTTGGGAAGTCCTAACCAATCCCATTCAAGATGTTAGGATTTTAATGGTACAAGAGTTTTATGCTAATGCATGGGTTACTAAAAATTATGATACTAGTGTGAACCCAAATCCAAAGAATTGGAGCACCGTGGTCCTAGGTGGAAGTACATGAGATGATTCCTCAAGAATTGTACAAGATAGCTGAGAAGCCTTCCACCAATGCAAGGTTGGCATTCCCAAACCTCATCTGTCATATATGCAATTCAGCTGGAATTGTCATAGAGGGAGATATCTCCATTGGGGAGGATAAGCCCATCACTAAGAAGAGGATTGAGCAAACTAGAGAGCATGCACAAGAGCCTGTGCAGCCGCCTCAGCATGAGATCCCTGAGATGCCTCAAGGGATGTATTTTCCTTCTCAAAGATTTGGGATCAATGGCAAACTTCTCTTGGAGAACTAAGCATTAATATGGAGCAATTGAGGATGGAGCATCAAGAGCACCCCATCACCCTCAATGAAATAAGAGAAGACCAAAGATCCATTAGAGAAGACCAAAGGGCTATGAGGAAAGAATAACAAAGACAAAGGAATGACATTGAAGAGATCAAGCATCACATTGGATCCTCAAGGAGGAGTACTAGCCGCCACCATTAAAGGTGGATTCGTTTTCTTTTACTTCCTTTCCTTTTATTATTTTTTTATTTTTTGCTATGTTGTATTGTCTGTTCTCTTGTTCTTGTTGCATGATCATTTGTATTGATGTCTTAAAAGTTGTGACATGTTCCATATATCTCTCACCTTGCTTAAAAAGAAAAATTCTATTTGAAAAGAATTGAGAGATACATGAATTTCAAGTTTATAATAAGAATAGTTCAATTATCTTAATGTGGTGGCATTACTTTTGTTTTCTGAATGTATGAATAAACGATGCATATTTGAAGTTGAAATTTTAGAATGTTAGCTCTTGAAAGAATGATGAAAAAGGAAAAGTATTATTGGTAATATGAAAAATCCAAAAATTGATTCTTGAAGAAAAAAAAGCAGCAAAAAGAAAAAAAAAAGGAAAAAGCATGTTGCAAAAGAAAAAAAAATTATGCATGCGAAAAAGAAAGAAAAAATGGCAAAAAAAAATAAAAAGTTGAAAAATCCATTACTGCCTAAAAATGCAGGAAAAAGAGGGCAGATTGAAAAAGCCAATAACCCTTTAAACCAAAAGGTAAGGGTAAAAGGGTTCAAGGCTTTGAGCATCAATGGATAGGAGGGCCTAAAAGAATGAAATCCTGGCCTAAGCGGCTCAACCAAGCTGTCCCTAACCATGTGCTTGTAGTGTGAAGGTGTTAAGTGAAAAGCTTGAGACTGAGTAGTTAAAGTCGTGATCCAAAGTAAAAAGAGTGTGCTTAAGAACTCTGGACACCTCTATCTGGGGATTCTAGCAAAGCTAAATCACAATCTGAAAAGGTTCACCCAGTTAAAGTGTCTGTGGCATTTATGTTTCCGGTGGTAATACTGGAAAACAAAGTGCTTAGGGTCTCGGCCAAGACTCTGAAAGCTGTCTTCAAGAATAAAAAAAACTGAACTAGGAGAGTCAATAATATTATCTAGATTCTAAGTTCCTAAAGAGACCAACACTTCTGAGTTTTAATGGATAGTGAGATGCCAAAACTATTTAGAAGCAAAAAGCTACTAAGTACCGCTCATCTAATTGAAACTGAGTTTCATTGGAAACTCTGAGATTTATTGTATCTTACTTTTCTTTTTATCCTACTGTATTTTTAGTTGCTTGGGGACAAGCAACAGTTTAAGTTTGGTGTGTGATGAACGGATATTTTATACGCTTTTTGGCATCATTTTCATATAGTTTTAGTATGTTTTGTTTAGTTTTTATTAAGTTTTCATAGGTTTTAATGTTAAATTTACATTTTTGGATTCTACTATGAGTTTTTTCATTTTTGTGCAATTTCAGGTATTTTCTAGCTGAAATTGAGGAGTTGGAGCAAAAGTCTGATTCAGAAACAGGGAAAGCACTACAGATGCTGTCTGAATCTGACCTCCTTACACTCAGAAGAGCTTTTCTGGAGCTATAGAAGTTCAAATGGAGCGTTCTCAATGGATATGGAAAGCTAACTTCCAGATCTTTCCAGCAAGGTATAATATACGTTGCTTCAGATTTGAAGGCCCAAAACTGGTGTCCAACGCCAGCCTCCTGCCCCCTTTCAGGCGTCCAGCGTCCAAGGAAAAGAGACCAGCATCCAAACGCCCAAAGAAGGCCCCCTAGCCAGCGTTCAACGTCCTAGAGGCTTAATAGCACAGGGCTCTCATCAAAGCTCAGCTCAAACACTCGCCAAGTGGGCCCCAGAAGTAGATTTTAGCACTAAAAAGACTGTTTTACCCTTACTAGTCATTAGTTTAGTATTTAAAATAGAAGATCACTCTTTGTTAAGGATACTCGATCTCTTCCAGCATATTTTTGTTTACCATCATTGTATTTCCTTTCAGTATGAGTTTCTAAACCTCCTAGGTTGAGTGGAGGAGCCCTGCTGAGTTATATGAATTAATAAAAGTATTACTGTTTTCCTTCAATCCGTGTTTGATCTAAATCTAAGATGTATATTCATTCTTTAACATGGTGAATAGGATGATCAGTGACAATTAGCTATGTTCATCATACTAGGACCGCATGCCTGACAACCACCCGTGTCTACTTGGGTTCGTGTGAATACGTGGTTGGAAAGCGTGAACCGCCAGCTTGATTATACATCTCTCAGATGGCTGATCCGCGACTTTGTTGGGGACTTCTTGAGACACCAGTTTAGCCAATTTCTGGGGAGATTAGGGTCTCTGTGGTAAAGGCTAGAACCCAAAGGAACAACATTCTCTGATCCGGAAGATTCGACCTTGTCTGTGGTATTTTGAGTAGGATCACTAAAGAGAATGAACTGCTGGAGCTTCACCCTCGTTCAGATTGGATGACCATGGCCATACGGTGTTTGATCTGAAGCAGAGGAGATTAATGACCGCGGGCATATGGCGTTGATCATATATAGCCTGCCATAGAAGAAATCATTCACAAGCAAAGGAGACAGTAATACCAGAGTTAATTCAGAAAGACAAAGAAACTCGAATCCTTAACCAAATTCCTATTACTGATTCCATTCAAATATAAAAAAAGTATTTTATGCAATATTCCTTTAATGCAATTAAGCCTCAATCCAACAACCTTCTGATTTTGCTTGACTAAGACCTGCAAGATAACTATAGCTTGCTTCAAGCCACAATCCTCGTGGGATCGACCCTGACTCACTCAGGTATTACTTGGACGACCCAGTGCACTTGTTGGTACAGCTGTATGAAAGTGTGGGGATTCGTGCACCATGCATCATGTCCTATATTTGAAAAATAACAAATTTCCAAAACGAGTGGGAACTAAAAGGTTCCCAGCAGGGTATAAGTTCCAAATAGAGATGATGTAAAATCACACGAACCCACTAGGCATTTCTATACTACACTCAATTCAAAATTTAAGCCTAGGGTCCTCTCTAAACCAAAAAGGTAATCAGACACTAAATCTCATCTAATTAGTTATCTCGGATTCCCAATTACTCTCACTACCTGTCACATTCTCCTCCAAAACAACCCTCAGCGTCACCACTGCTAGCATGAGGAATCGCTCAGTTATACAAACACAAACAAGACAATATAATGCATATACAGATAAGGAGAGCATATACAACAATTAGATCAACTAGCATATAGGCATAATTAATCAAGAAGACAAACCAATTATAAGATGCACACCAAAATAATACATACAAATACAAATGACGGATGTCTGCCTTATGACCAATGAACTTATCTGTCGGTTATACAGCCAAACCCGACATGTCTGGTAGCTAACCTTGGACAATCCCTCGGTGCGTACATCCCCAAGAAGAATTCACATCTCTTGGAGAAATTATCCGAAAAGGTATAAGTGTCTAGCCACATCTTGCGATGGAGGGTTAACAAAGTCTCAAGTCTCAACCTGGAGTAAGTAGGGCGAACCATTGAATCTATCCAGAAAAACTCACGACTTAGATATTTCAAATCACATATCATTCAATATTCAATTCATTACGCAAGCGGGATAACATCCAGACCTTGCCATCTCAACCAATCAGGCCATACATAGTCATCTCCGATCTCATTCATTCATGTCTCATATCAACTTAGTATTTAGTGAGTTCATTACTCTCAGGTTCTTATCAATATTTATCAACTCTACTCCACAATCTCATCTAAAATCTCCATTTAATCTAATATATAGGTTCACCCTCATGCTCAGGTCTAAAAATAAGTTGTCGGACCTTAAACAGGGGTTGCGAAGGTTTACAAGCTTGTCAGGAAGGCCAAACAATCAAAAAAAGAGTTTAAGTGTAAAAACAGGGCTTGTGCGTACGTATCACCCTTGTGCCTATGCACGCACCCAAAAGGTTTCCCAGCTTGTGCGTACGCATAACCCCTGTGTGTATGTGCAACTTGTAAAATCCTACGCATGCCCCTCGTGCGTATTCCTCAATTCAATCCAATTCAAACCACTTCCTTACCGTTCATAACCCTTCCAAACATTCAATAATCAATTCCTAACTATTCCAAGCCTATTCAACCCAATTCTAACTCATTTAGCATATTTCACCCACTATATCTGATGAGCGGATATTTTATACGATTTTTGACATCATTTTCATATAGTTTCTAGTATATTTTATTTAGTTTTTATTAAGTTTTTATAGATTTTAGTGTTAAATTCACATTTTTGGATTCTACTATGATTTTTTGTATTTTTGTGCAATTTTCAGGTATTTTCTTGCTGAAATTGAGGAGCTAGAGCAGAAGTTTGATTCAGAGACAGAGAAAGCACTACAGATGCTGTTTGGATCTGACCTCTGTGCATTCGGAAGAGATTTTCTAGAGCTATAAAAGTCCAAATGGAGCGATTTTAACGGCTATGGAAATCTGACTTCCAGATCTTTCCATCAATATATAATAGTTTATACCTTGCTTCGGATTAGAAGGCCCAAAACTGGCATCCAACGCCAGCTACCTGCCCCCTTCCAGGCGTCTAGCGCCCAAAGAGCAGAGACCAGCGTCCAAACTACCAAAGAGGACCCCCTAGCTGATGTTCCACACCCCAGAGACCTCGTAGCATGTGGATCTCATCAAAGCTCAGCCCAAACACTTACTAAGTGGGCCTCAAAAGTGGATTTTAGCACTAAATAGACTATTTAACCCTTACTAGTCATCTGTTTAGTATTTAAAGTGTATTTTACATAATCATTAGGGAGATCACGCATAATATACATTATTTTCGTGTATCACTTTGTTTTTTACATCAGTATGAGTTTCTAAACCTCCTAGGTTGAGGGGAGGAGCCCTGCTGAGTCCTATGAATTAATAAAAGTATTATTGTTTCTTCTTCGATCTGTGTTTGATTTATTTCTAAGATTTATATTCGATCTTCATCGTGGTGGGTAGGATGATCAGACAATTAGCTCTGTTCATTATATTAAGATGAACGTGCTTGACAAACACCCACATCTACTTGGGTTCGTGTGAATACGTAACTGGAAAGCACGAGCCAACAACTATGTTTATACATCTCTCAGACGGTTAATCCACGACTTCATTGGGGACTTCTCGAGACATCAGTTCAGCCAATTTCCGAGGAGATTAGGGTCTCTGTGGTATAGGCTAGAATCCAAAGAAGTAGCATCCTCTGATTCGGAAGATTTGACCTTGTCTGTGGCATTTTGAGTAGGATTGCCAGGAGAATGGACTGCTAAGCGCTTCACCCATCGTCAGATTGGATGACCACGGCCAATGGCGTTCAATCTATAGCAGAGGAGATCAATGACCACGGTCCATGGCGTTGATCACATACAGCCTGCCATAGAAGAAGATCATTCACAAGCAAAGAAGACAGTACTGCTAGAGTTAATTCAGAAAGACAAAGAAACTCCAATCCTTAACCCTATTCCTATTATTGACTCCCTTTAATTTATAAAGTATTTTCTACCCATTTTGCTTTCATAGTTTCATGATCATCAAAATTCAACAACCTCTTGATCTGCCTGACTAAGACCTGCAAGATAACCATAGCTTACTTCAAACCACAATCCTCATGGGATCGACCCTGACTCGCTCAGGTATTACTTGGACGACCCAGTGCACTTGCTGGTACAATAGTACGAAGGTGTGGGGATTCGTGCTACCAATATCCAATTCGACAACCAATTGACCAAATATTGATTATATTCATAAACAATCATACCACAACAATTAAGTCATACATACTATATATATATATATATATATATATATATATATATATATATATATATATATATATATATATATATATATATATATATATATATATATATATATTCAACTAATCACAATATCATCCAAATTCATTCAACCCTATCCTCAAGGGCAATTAACCTATACATTCACATAATTTTACATAATGCCTACTTGAAACTAAAACCCATATCTTTAGTGATGATATTCCCAAGCTCAAGCACCTTAGGCTCCTCCTTTCTCAATGCAATCCAAGCTTTTGTCCACTTCAAGCTCAAATTTACACCATCCAAGTTCCAATCAAGCTATTAAATCTAATTTTTTCACCAATTTCATACAAAATCATAACTCTCAATACCTAGCCTTCTTGAAAGTGAAAGATTCAAAGAGGATAAGAGTTCTTTACCTTTTCTCACTAATTAATTGGATGAAACCCAGCAATAGCTCATACTAGAGCACCCATAAACTATCAAAATTATAAAATTTCTTAATACCCAAAGCTCAAACTCGAATTTGACATGGACAACAAAAATTGGGCAAAAAAATTCAAGATTCTTACCAATCTATTAGGATAGATACGTAAAGGAAGATATGGGTGATGCGTGGCCACAAATAGCACGTCAATCGGAGCTCAGGATCAAAAGTTATGAGCAATTGAAATCAAGGATGAATAGTGTTCATACCTTGGGTCGAGCTACGCGATCCGAGTTAGATGAAGACAAAAACGACCGAACTCTTATAAAGGTTGGTCGACACCGACCTCTTCCCAAAGAGCTCGGCCAAATTGCTACAAGGGCCCAAGTAGGCCCAAAGCAGAAGATCACAGCCCACCTAAAGGCGGCTGGCCTAAAGATATGGGGACTCACCCACAAAAGATAAGATAAGATAACAAATTTATCTCAAGAGAGGTCATCCCAGACTACTATAAATACACTGGAGTACCCAGGTATAACTCATACTCTGATTCTACACAAAAAACCTGCCTAAAGCACGTGCTAACTTAAGCATCAGAGTCTTTTGCAGGTACCACCACCCTCCGGTGATCAAGGATCAGCAGCACCACCAGATCCAACAAGTCGGACACGACAGCTCCGGCTACAATAGTAGATCTCATCGGAGATCGACCTCTAGTTTCAGGTATCCCTCGGAACAAATAGTGCTCTAGGTTTTTCTCACTCTCTTCTTCCTTCACCATTTCCCTCCCTCTCTTTAAGTGAATATCTGAATTTAATGATCTTGTTAAGTGCAGAGGAGTGCTTTGATGGTTGGGTTTAGGCCCAACATGGATCCAGTTTAACCGTTTTACCTTGTTGGCCCAATTTTGGGCCAAAAGCTTTAAGATTAGTGTTTTAATTTATATTCTAATTATTTTAACTTCTCCAAATTATAAATTTTAATTTATTAATCTCTGGTGCACAAATTTGTGACTCGCACAACTGAACTGGCAAGTGCACCGGGTCGTCCAAGTAATACCTCAGGTGAGTGAGGGTTGAATCCCACGAGGATTGCTAGATTGAGCAAGCTGTCGTTATCCTGTAGATCTTGGTCAGATGACTGAAAAGATAGTTGTTGTTTGTTGTAGGCGCATAGACAAGCAATAATAAAAGCGATAAAGAGTTGATGTAAAGACAGTAATGATAGATTAGTTAAGGCTTCAGAGATGCTTCTTATTCTGGATTAACACGTCATGCTCACTACTCCAATGATGAATGATTCCTTCAATAGCAAGGCTGTAAGTGATTAAGCCATTGGTCGTGGTCATTAATCTCCTCAGGTCCAAACCAAACATCCAAATGGACTAGATCAAACTGGGAGAGGGTGAAGCGCACGCAATTCAGTCTCTTGATGATCCTACTCAAAACGCCACAGACAAGGTCAGATCTTCCGGATCAGAAAATGATGCTCTTATGATTCTAGCCCTTAGAGCCACAGGTACCTCAATTACCCCTGACTAACGAGGTTTTATGTCACATACCATAATTAGCCCAGATAACTTGTTGAAACCCGTGATGCATTCTCAAGTTGTAGCTCAATACTATCCGGGTCAGGACTCGTAAGGAACTCATGTAGAATCGAAATTCATAAGGATGAAGAACGATAATGCATCATAGAATAGAATCAAACATAGATTGAAGTAGAAAAGTATTTGCATTAATCCATAGGAATCGGCAGAGCTCCTAACCTTAACCTAGGAGATTTAGTTGCTCATACTGTACAAAAAATAAAGTGTAATTCGAATATAGTGGAGAAGATTAAGATCCTAAACAAGGGTGGTATTTCTTCTATATATACTAATCTAATAGCTAGAAATTACAAAAGTGAAATAAACTAAACAGAAAGGCGTGAAAATCCACTTCTGGGCCCACTTGGTGAGTGTTTGGGCTGAACTTGGCTTCTAACTTGAAGGAGTGGGCATTGGACGCCTACTAGGGAGTGTCCATGCTGCTTCCTTTCTCTCCTTGTGGTGTTGAATGCTGGATTTGGGCATTCAACGCTGGCTTGAGACTTCTTGGGGCGTTGAACGCCAGAAATGGTGTAGTTTGGGCATTCAATGCCCATTTTGGGCAGTCTAATCCAAAACAAAGTATAAAGCATTATATATTGCTAGAAAGCCCTGGAAGTTAGCTTTCTAAGACCATTGAGAACGTATCATTTGGAGTTTTTTAGCTCCTGAAATGCTCAATTGACTGCATGGAGGTCAAAATCTAACAACATCTGCTATGCTTTCCTTGCCTCAGAATCAGACTTTGCCAAAACTTGCCAAATTCACCCAAAATTTACCTAAAATCATAGGAAAAACACAAAAGCTCAAAGTAGTATCAAAAAAGTGAATTTTACAATAAAACCTACTAAAACATAATAAAACTTAATAAAATATACTAAAAACACTACGAAAATAACATCAAAAAGCGTATAAAATATCCGCTCATCAGAACACCAAACTTAAACTGTTGCTTGTCCTCAAGCAACCAAAAACAAGTAGGACTAAAAAGAAGGGGAAGATACAATAAGTTTCAGAGTTTTCAATGAAGCTCAGTTCCAAATAATTGAATGGGGCTAATAACTCTTTACTTTTGAACAGTTTTGGCATCTCACTTTCCCTTTGAAGTTCAGAAATATTGGCATCTCTTGGAACTGGAATCCGGATGATATTATTGATTCTCTTAGTTTAGTTCTTCTTGTTTCTTGAACACAGCTTCTAGCCGTGACTCTAAGCGTTTTGTTTTCCCGTATTACCACCGGATATATAAACGCCACAGGCACTTAACTGAGGGAACCTCTTGGATTCGAATTTAGCTTTGCTTAACTTCCCAGACAGTGGTGCCCAGAGTTCTTAAACATACTCTTTTGCTTTGGATCACGACTTTAACTACTCAGTCTCAAGCTTTTTACTTGACACCTTCACACCACAAGCATTTAGTTAGGGATAGCAACTCATTTGAGCTTTTTAGGTTGATTTCTAACCCTCCTAACCATTGATGCTCAAAGCCTTGGATCCTTGCTCTTTTAATTTTTCTTTTATGAGCATTCTTTTATTTTTTTTTCTGCTACGTTTTCTTGCTTCAAGAATCAATATTTTTTTATTTTTCAGAGAGTCAATAATACTTCTCTAGATTCATTATTCTTCAAGAGCCAAAATTCTCAATTTCAACATTAATTATGCACTGTTAATTCATACATTCAGAAAAAATGCAAGGCCACCACATTAAAATAGTTGGAATAACTCATGATTTACTTAAAACTTATGTATCTCACTATTTCTTTTTCAAATAAATTTTCTTTTTAAGCATGGTGAGGATACAGAGGATATCTTAACAGAAATAAAAAAAGAAAATAAACTAGAAAATAACAAACTACTAAACATGATCATGAACTTAGAAAAGAAAGACAGACAATAAACAAAAGTATAGTAAAAATAGAATAGAACAGAGAGGGGGATAATGGAACTCAACAACCTTAGTGGCGGCGACTGCTGCTTCCCCTGGAGAATCCAATGGAGCGTTTGATCTCCTCTATGTCACGCCCTTGTCTCTATTTCTCCTACATCAATCGTCTCTAATCTTTTCTTATTTCATGGAGGGTACTGGCGTGCTTAGTGTGCTCCACCCTCAGTTTCTCCACATTTGAGCTCAGCTCCCCTGATGAACGGATATTTTATATGCTTTTTGGCATCATTTTCTTATAGTTTTTAGCATGTTTTGTTTAATTTTTAATTAGTTTTCATAGGTTTTAGTGTTAAATTCACAGTTTTGGATTCTACTTTGAGTTTGTGTGTTTTTATGCAATTTCAGATATTTTCTAGCTGAAATTAAAGAGTTGGAGCAAAAGTCTGATTCAGAGACAAAGAAAGCATTGCAGATACTGTCCAGATTTGACTTCCTTGCACTCGGAAGAAGCGCTCTCAACGGCTATGGAAATCTGACTTCCAGAGCTTTCCAGCAATATATAATAGTCCATACTTTGCTTCAGAATAGAACGCCCAAAACTGGCGTCCAACGCTAGCCTCCTGCCCCATTCCAGGCGTCCAGCGTCCAAAGGAGGAGACCAGCGCCCAAACGTCCAAAGAGGAATCCCTAGCCAGTGTTCAATGCCCTAGAGGCATCCTAGCATGTGGATCTCATCAAAGCTCAGTCCAAACACTCACCAAGTGGGCCCCAGAAGCAGATTTTAGCACTAAAAGAATATTTTACCCTTTCTTATGTAATCCTTAGTCAGTAGTTTAGTATTTAAGAGATAATTTACATAATCATACAGACCTCTATGCCATATTTTTGTTTATCATTGTGTTTTCTATCAGTATGAGTTTCTAAACCTCCTAGGTTGAGGGGAGGAGCCCTGCTGAGTTTTATGGATTAATAAAAGTATTACTGTTTCTCTTCCATCCGTGTTTGATTTAATTCTAAGATGTATTTTCGTTCTTCAACATGATGAACGGGATGACCCGTGACAATCATCTTCGTTCTTCATACTAAGACCGGGTGCCTGACAACCACCTATGTTCTTCTTGGGTTCGTGTCAATACTTAAGTGGAAAGCATTGAACTACCAGCTTGACTATACATCTCTTAGACGGCTAATCCACGACTTCGTTTGGGACTTCTCGAGACACCAGTTCAGCTGAGGTTTGGGGAGATTAGGGTCTCTGTGGTAGAGGCTAGAACCAAGGTGTAGAATCCTTTGATATGAAAGATTCGTCCTTGTCTGTGGCGTTTTGAGTAAGATCATCAAAGAGAATGAACTGCAGGAACTTCACCCTCAATCAGAATGGATCTGCACTAACCCTAGGGTTCAGATTTGGAGGAGCATTGGCAGCTGCTCAAACCTGCGTCAATCACATACAGCCTGCCATAGAAGAAATCATTCACAATTGAAGAAGACAGTAATACCAGAGTTAATCCAGATGGACAAAGCATCTCCAAGCCTTAACCACCTTCTTATCATAGTTTACACGACTTCTGAGTTCTGGTTATCCTTTTTCATTCCTTTTATGCTTTTAACCAAATTCAAACCAATAACTTTTCTATCCGCCTGACTAAGATTTGCAAGATAACCATATCTTGTTTCAAACCACAATCCTCGTGGGATCAACCCTGACTCGCTCAAGTATTACTTGGACGACCCAGTGCACTTGCTGGTTCAGCTGTACGAAGCATGGGGATTCGTGCACCAAGTTTTTGGCGTCGTTGCCGAGGATTGTTCGAGTTTGGACAACTGACGGATTATCTTGTTCCCTACTTCAAGTATTGTCTTTAGTTTTGTTAGAGTCTTTTATTTTATTTTTCTTTTTTTTCGAAAAATCAAAAACTTTTTCAAAAACAAAAATTCCTTTTCTTTGTTTAATCTTTGTTCTTGGTTTGAGTCTTTTGTTTTTGTTCTTGTTGAAATTTTCGAAATTTTTGAGTCTTTCTTTCTAAAAATTTTCAAAAATAGTTTCTTTATTTAAATCTTGTGTCGATCTTTAAGTTTTGTGTCTTCTTTTGTCTTTTCTCTAAATTTTTGAAAATTTTGTCTTTGGTATCTTTTGCATGTTCTTGTGTTCTTTGAATTATTTGAGTTTTGTTCTTGGTGTTC
Organism: Arachis ipaensis; assembly: GCF_059453495.1. Classification (NCBI taxonomy): domain Eukaryota; kingdom Viridiplantae; phylum Streptophyta; class Magnoliopsida; order Fabales; family Fabaceae; genus Arachis; species Arachis ipaensis. The sequence continues at coordinate 118,591,443 of NC_142436.1, forward strand.
TTCTTGATCTTCAAAGTGTTCTTAGTTTTCTTTTTATTTTGATCTTAAAATTTTTAAGTTTGGTGTCTCTTTGTGTTTTTCTTGTTAAATTTTCGAACACTAGGTCCTTTTAGATCTAAAAATTTTAAGTTTGGTGTCTTTTTGTTGTTTTTATCTTTCCTCATTAAATTCAAAAATAAAAAATATCTTTTCTATCTTTATTTTAATAAATTTTCGAAAATTACATTAAAAATTCAGATTTTAATTTTAAATTTTTTATCTTATCTTATCTTAGTTTTCAATTTTCAAAAATCATATCTATTTCAAAATCTTATCTTATCCTTTTATCTTTCTTTAAAATTCAAAAAATCTTATCTTATCTTATTTCAAATTCAAATTTTAAAATTCAAATTTCAAAATTCAAAAGTCGAATTTCAAATTTCAAATTTTAAATTCAAATCTTTTCTAATCTTATATCTTGTTTTCAGATCTTTTCTAATTAGTTACTTATCTTCTCTCTCTTCTTTTTCAAAACTGCCTAACTAATTCTTCTCTCTCCGAATTTTCGAAAATCCTTCCTTTATTTCTCTTTCTTCATTTTTGAAATTCATAATTAAATTTTCAATTCCTTTTGATTAATTAACCTTAATTTTTGAAATACATAAATAAATAAAACAAAAACAAATATATTTTAATTTTTATTTATCTTTTCTATTTCTAATTCTTCTCTTCTCTACTTCTATTTATTTGAATTATTCTTCTTCTCCTTCTTCACATCTCACAAAGAGTCCTCTGTTCTTGAACATAGAGCTCCCATTCTCTTCTATCCTTAGTTTCTTCTTTTCTTGTTTATGACCAGAAACAGGGATAAAGAACCTCTCTTTAATCTTGATCTTGAACCTGAAAGGACTTTAAGGAGGAGCTTACAACAAATTAAAGCACAACACTCCGGAAGAAATCTTTCAGAAAATTTTGAACAAGAAGCTGAAGACATGGCCGAACATGAAGGAGAGCCAAGAAAGGTTCTTGGTGACTTCACCATGCCTACCTCTGACTTTCATGGTAGAAGTATCTCTGTACCTGCCATCGGAGCTATGGTGCACAAAATTGTGATCTCAATGGCGCCAACAACTTGGTACGCACAATTGTAATCTCAACTCTTTTTTACAACTCCACACAACTAACCAGCAAGTGCACTGGGTCGTCCAAGTAATAAACCTTACGTGAGTAAGGGTCGATCCCACGGAGATTGTCGGCTTGAAGTAAGCTATGGTCATCCTTGTAAATCTCAGTCAGGCAGATTCAAATGGTTATGAGGTTTTGATAATTAAAATATAAATGAAATATAAAATAAGATAGAGATACTTATGTAATTCATTGGTAGAAATTTCAGATAAGCATCTGGAGATGCTTTGTTGCTTCAGAACCTCTGCTTTCCTATTGCCTTCTTCCAACCATGCGTTACCTCCTTCCATGGCAAGCTGTATGATCCTCTCGGATGAAAACAAATCCATATGCGCTGTCACTGTACGACTAATCATCTGTCGGTTCCCGCTAGCGTCGGAATAGGACCATTGTCCTTTTGCACACTGTCACTTGTGCCCCACATTCGCAGGTTTGAAGCTCGTCACAGTCATCCCTTCCCAGATCCTACTCGGAATACCACAGACAATGTTTAGACTTTCCGGATCCCGGATCCTACTCAGAATACCACAGACAAGGTTTCGACTTTTCGGATCCCAGGAATGCTACCTTTATTCTAGCCTATACCACGAAGGTTCTAATCTTAGATTAGAAATCCAAGAGAATATACACCAGCTGTTGTCCAATGACTACGTTGAACATCATGTAGATCGCTTTGTGGTTGTCAGGCTTGCGACCTTGGCTAAGCGAGTAATGAAGATTGGGTGATTGTCACAGGTCACCCCTTCATTCTGACTTAACAGAATTAAGTACGAGAGTATATCTTGGAGAAGAAGTAGGCGTGAATTGAATAGAAAAACAGTAGTAATTGCATTAATTCATGAAAAACAGCAGAGCTCCACACCTTAATCTATGGGGTGTAGAAACTCCACCGTAGAAAATACATAAGTGAAAATAAGGTAGGCATGGCCGAGTGGCCAGCCTCCCATGGAGGTCTCAAAGTGTAAAAGATACATTACATGGTCCAAGACGTAAAATAAATCTCTAAAAGTAGTTTTTATACTAAACTAGTTACTAGGGTTAGAGAAAATGAGTAACTAAGTGCAGATAGTGCATAAATCCACCTACGGGGCCCACTTGGTGTGTGCTTGGGCTGAGCATTGAAGCTTTTTCGTGCGTAGGCTGTTTTTGGAGTTAAATGCCAGCTTTGGTGCCAGTTTGGGCGTTTAACTCCAATTCTGGTGCCAGTTTAGGCGTTTTACGCCAAGATGTTTTAGGCTGACTTTGAACGCCAGTTTGGGCCATCAAATCTCAGAAAACGTATAGACTATTATATATTGATGGAAAGCCCTGGATGTCTACTTTTCAACGCAATTAAGAGCGCACCAATTGGGCTTAAGTAGCTCCAGAAAATCTACTTTGAGTGCAAGGAGGTCAGAAACCAACAGCATCTGCAGTCCTTTTTCAGCCTCTGAATCAGATTTTTGCGTAGGTCCCTCAATTTCAGCCAAAAAATACTTGAAATCACAGAAAAACACACAAACTCATACTAAAGTCTAGAAATGTAATTTTTGAATAAAAACTAATAAAAATATAATAAAAATTAATTAAAACATACTAAAAACTATGTAAAAATAATGCCAAAAAGGTATCAATTATCCGCTCATCACAACACCAAACTTAAATTGTTGCTTGTCCCCAAGCAACTGAAAACAAAATAGGATAAAAAGAAGAGAATATACAATGAATTCCAAACTTATCAATGAACTTAGTTCCAATTAGATGAGCGGGACTTGTAGCCTTTTTGCTTCTGAACAGTTTTGGCATCTCACTTTATCCTTTGAAGTTCAGAATGATTGGCATCCATAGGAACTCAGAATTCAGATAGTGTTATTGATTCTCCTAGTTCAGTATGTTGATTCTTGAACACAGCTACTTTATGAGTCTTGGCCATGACCCTAAGCATTTTGTTTTCCAGTATTACCACCGGATACATAAATGCCACAGACACATAACTGGGTGAACCTTTTCAGATTGTGACTCAGCTTTGCTAGAGTCCCCAGTTAGAGGTGTCCAGAGCTCTTAAGCACACTCTTTTTGCTTTGAACCACGACTTTAACCACTCAATCTCAAGCTTTTCACTTGACACCTTCACGCCACAAGCACATGGTTAGGGACAGCTTGGTTTAGCCGCTTAGGCCAGGATTTTATTCCTGTGGGCCCTCCTATCCATTGATGCTCAAAGTCTTGGATCCTTTTTATTTTACCCTTGCCTTTTGGTTTAAAGGGCTATTGGCTTTTTCTGCTTGCTTTTTCTTTTTCTTTCTTTTTCCTTCTTTTTTTTTCGCCATTTTTTTTCGCAAGCTTTATATTTACTGCTTTTTTTTGCTTCAAGAATCAATTATATGATTTTTCAGATTATCAAATAACATTTCTCCTTTTTCATCATTCTTTCAAGAGCAAACAATTTTAACATTCATAAATAACAAATTCAAAAATATGCACTGTTCAAGCATTCATTCAGAAAACAAAAGGTATTATCACCACATCAAAATAATTAAACTAATTTCAAGATAGAATCCGAAACTATGTACTTCTTGTTCTTTTGTAATTAAAAAATTTTTCATTTAAGAAAGGTGAAGGATTCATAGGACATTCATAGCTTTAAGGCATAGACACTAGACACTAATGATCATGTAGTAAAGATACAAACATAAATAAACATAAGAAATAGGAAACAAAAAATAGAAAATAAAGAACAAGGAAATCAAAGAACATGTCCACCTTAGTGATGGCGGCTAGTTCTTCCTCTTGAAGATCTTATGGAGTGCTTGAGCTCCTCTATGTCTCTTCCTTGCCTTTGTTGCTCCTCTCTCATGGCTCTTTGGTCTTCTCTAATTTCATGGAGGAGGATGGAATGCTCTTAGTGCTCCACCCTTAGTTGTCCCATATTGGAACTTAATTCTCCTAGGGAGGTGTTGATTTGCTCCTAATAGTTTTGTGGAGGAAAATGCATCCCTTGAGGCATCTCAGGGATTTCATGATGAGGAATTTCCTCATGCTCTTGTTGAGGTCCATGAGTGGGCTCTCTTGTTTGCTCTATCCTTTTTCTTAGTGATGGGCTTGTCCTCTTCAATGAGGATGTCTTCCTCTATGACAATTCTAGCTGAATTGTAGAGGTGACAAATGAGATGAGGGAAGGCTAACCTTGCAAAAGTAGAGGACTTGTCCGCTACCTTGTAGAGTTCTAGGGATATGATCTCATGAACTTCTACTTCCTCTCCATTCATGATACTATGGATCATGATAGCCCGGTCTATTGTAACTTCGGACCGGTTGCTAGTAGGAATGATAGAGCATTGGATGAACTCCAACCATCCCTTAGCCACGGGTTTGAGGTCAAGCCTTCTTAGTTGAACCGGCTTGCCTCTTGAATCTCTCTTCCATTGAGCACCTTCCACACAAATTTCCATAAGGACTTGGTCCAACCTTTGATCAAAGTTTACCCTTCTAGTGGAAGGGTGAGGATCTCCTTGCATCATTGGCAAGTTGAATGCTAACCTCACATTTTCCGGACTAAAATCCAAGTAATTCCCCCGAACCATTGTGAGCCAATTCTTTGGGTTCGGGTTCACACTTTGGTCATAGTTCTTAGTGATCCATGCATTGGCATAGAACTCTTGAACCATTAAGATTCTGACTTGTTGAATGGGGTTGGTGAGAATTTCCCAACCTCTTCTTCGGATTTCATGTCGGATCTCCGAATATTCACTCTTTTTTAGTTTAAAGGGGACCTCGGGGATCACCGTTTTCTTGGCCACAACTTCATAGAAGTGGTCTTGATGCACTTTTGAGATGAATCTCTCCATCTTCTATGACTCGGAGGTGGAAGCAATTGCCTTCCCTTTCCTCTTTCTAAAGGTTTCTCCGGCCTTAGGTGCCATTAGTGGTTATGAAAAAACAAAAAGCTTAAGCTTTTCCCACACCAAACTTAGAAGATTTGCTCGTCCTCGAGCAAAAGAATAAAGAAAGGAGTAGAAGAAGAAGAAATGGAGGAGATGGAGGTGAGGAGAGGGTTTGGCCAAGGGGGGTAGTATTGTGTATGTTGTATGGTTTGAATTTGAATGGTGAGGTAGGTGGGGTTTTATAATGAATGGATGTGAATGGTGAAGAGGTTGTGGGGAAGAGGGTAAGATTTGATAAGTGAATGGTATTTGGGGAAGAGGTATTGAGGTGATTGGTGATGAGCGGATAATTTATACGCTTTTTGGCATTGTTTTTAGTATGTTTTTAGTAGGATCTAGTTACTTTTAGGGATGTTTTCATTAGTTTTTATGTTAAATTCACATTTCTGGACTTTACTATGAGTTTGTGCATTTTTCTGTGATTTCAAGTATTTTCTGGATGAAATTGAGGGACTTGAGCAAAAATCATATTCAGAGGTTGAAGAAGGACTGCTGATGCTGTTGGATTCTGACCTCCCTGCACTCAAAGTAGATTTTCTGGAGCTACAGAACTCAAAATGGCGCGCTTCCAATTGCGTTGGAAAGTAGACATCCAGAGCTTTCCAGCAATGTATAATAGTCCATACTTTGCCCAAGTTTAGATGATGCAAACTGGCGTTCAACGCCAGCTCTCTATCCAATTCTGGCGTCCAGCGCTAGAAACAAGTTGTAAAGTGGAGTTCAACGCCCAAACTGGCACCAAAACTGGCGTTCAACTCCAGGAATGACCTCTACACGTGTAACACTCAAGCTCAGCCCAAGCACACACCAAGTGGGCCCCGGAAGTGGATTTATGCATCAATTACTTACTTCTGTAAACCCTAGTGACTAGTTTATTATAAATAGAGCTTTTTATCATTGTATTCACAGTCTTGGTTACTCCGGTTCCCCTCTGGGGCCGAGACCAATGAACTCCATTATCACTTATGTATTTTCAACGGTAGAGTTTCTACACTCCATAGATTAAGGTGTGGAGCTCTGCTGTTCCTCAAAGATTAATGCAAAGTACTACTGTTTTCTATTCAATTCATCTTATTTCGCTTCTAAGATATTCATTCGCACTTCAACCTGAATGTGATGAACGTGACAATCATCATCATTCCCTATGAACGCGTGCCTGACAACCACTTCCGTTCTACATTAGATTGAATGAGTATCTCTTAGATCTCTTAATCGGAATCTTCGTGGTGTAAGCTAGAATGATGGCGGCATTCAAGAGAATCCGGAAGGTCTAAACCTTGTCTGTGGTATTCCGAGTAGGATTCAATGATTGAATGACTGTGACGAGCTTTAAACTCGCGATTGCTGGGCGTAGTGACAGACACAAAAGGATAGTAAATCCTATTCCAGCATGATTGAGAACCGACAGATGAATAGCCGTGCCGTGACAGGGTGCGTTGACCATTTTCACTGAGAGGATAGGATGGAGCCATTGACAATGGTGATGCATCATATAAAGCCAGCCATGGAAAGGAGTAAGACTGATTGGATGAAGATAGCAGGAAAGCAGAGGTTCAGAGGAACGAAAGCATCTCTATTCGCTTATCTGAAATTCTCACCAATGATTTACATAAGTATTTCTATCCCTATTTTATTAATTATTTTCGAAAACCCCATTACTATTTTATATTCGCCTGACTGAGATTTACAAGGTGACCATAGCTTGCTTCATACCAACAATCTCCGTGGGATTCGACCCTTACTCACGTAAGGTATTACTTGGACGACCCAGTGCACTTGCTGGTTAGTTGTGCGAAGTTGTGAACCATGGTATTGGCATCATGTTTTTGGTGCCATTACCAGGTAAAGAAAGAGCGATGAATTTTACATAATCAAAGTGTAATCACAATTTCTGCGCACCAATTGGTCAATGGTGTTTGGGTAGAGTGTTATGGAAAGGTGTGAAGAGGAGAGAAGAAGATGTGGGGTAAGTGGGGATCCTGTGGGGTCTACAGATCCTGAGGTGTCAAGGAATTTGAGTCCCTGCACCATTCTGGCGTTAAACGCCACTCTGCTGCCCATTTCTAGCGTTAAACGCCAGCCAGATGCCCATTTCGGGTGTTTAATGCCAGCCTGTGCCAGACAGCCCTTTCTGGCGTTAAACGCCCAGAGTGCTACCCATTCTGGCGTTTAACGCCCAGAATGCTGCCAGGCTGGGTGTTAACTGGGCGTTAAACGCCCATGCTGCTATCCTTACTGGCGTTTAAACGCCAGTAAGCCTATCATCCAGGGTTTGCTGTTTTTAATGCTATTTTTCATTCTGTTTTTTATTTTTCAGTTGTTTTTGTGACTTCACATGATCATCAACCTAAAGAAAACATAAAATAACAATGGAAAATAGATAAATATAATTAAATAACATTGGGTTGCCTCCCAACAAGTGCTTTTTTAATGTCAATAGCTTGACAGTGAAGCTCTTAGAGAGCTTCACAGAGGCTCAGAGCTTAATGTTGGCCTTCCAACACCAAACTTAGAAGTTGAGTGTGGGGCTCTGTTTGACTCTGTATTGAGAGAAGCTTTTCATGCTTCCTCTCCATGGTTACGAAAAAGATCCTTGAGCCTTAAACACAAGGTAGTCCTCATTCAATTGAAGGACTAACTCTCATCTGTCCACATCAATCACAGCTCTTGCTGTGGCTAGGAAGGGTCTTTCAAGGATGATGGATTCATCTTCATCCTTCCCAGTGTTTAGGATTATGAAGTCAGCAGGGATGTAAAAGCCTTCAACCTTCACTAAGACATCCTCTACAAGTCCATAAGCCTGTTTCCTTGAATTGTCTGCCATCTCTAGTGAGATTCTTGCAGCTTGCACCTCAAAGATCCCTAGTTTCAACATTACAGAGTGGCATGAGGTTTATACTTGACCCAAGGTCACATAGAGCTTTCTTAAAGGTCATGGTGCCTATGGTACAAGGTATTAAGAACTTTCCAGGATCCTGTTTCTTCTGAGGTAATTTCAGTTGAACCAGATCATCTAGTTCATTGATGAGCAATGGAGGTTCATCCTCCCAAGTCTCATTACCAAATAGCTTGGCATTCAGCTTCATGATTGCTCCTAGATATTGAGCAACTTGCTCTTCAATAATATCTTCATCCTCTTCAGAGGAAGAATACTCATCAGAGCTCATGAATGGCAACAGTAAGTTTAGTGGAATCACTATAGTCTCTATATGAGCCTCAGATTCCTTTAGTTCCTCATTAGGGAACTCTTTGGAGGCCAGTGGACGTCCATTGAAGTCTTCCTCACTGGAAATCACTCCCTTTCCTACCTCACTAGGTTCGGCCATGTTGGTTATATTTATGGCCTTGCACTCTCTTTTTGGATTCTCTTCTGTATTGCTTAGGAGAGTACTAGGAGGGATTTCAGTAACTCTTTTACTCAGCTGACCCACTTGTTCCTCTAAATTTCTAATGGAGGACCTTGCTTCAGTCATGAAGCTGAGAGTGGTCTTAGATAGATCAGAGACTACAGTTGCTAAGTCAGAGTAGCTCTGCTTAGAATTCTCTGTCTGTTGCTAAGAAGATGATGGAAAAGGTTTGTTATTGCCAAACCGTGCTCTCCCACCATTATTATTATTGAAGCCTTGATTAGGCTTCTGTTGATCCTTCCATGAGAGATTAGGATGATTCCTCCATGAAGGATTATAGGTGTTTCCATAGGATTCTCCCATGTAATTCACCTCTTCCATTCCATGATTCTCAGGATCATAAGCTTCTTCTTCAGAGGAAGCTTCTTTAGTACTGAGGGAAGCAGCTTGCATTCCAGTCAGACTCTGAGAAATCATATTGACTTGCTGGGTCAATATTTTGTTCTGAGCCAATATGGCATTCAGAGTATCAATCTCAAGAACTCCTTTCTTCTGAGTTGTCCCATTATTCACAGGATTCCTTTCAGAAGTATACATGAACTGGTTATTTGCAACCATTTTAATGAGTTCTTGGGCTTCTTCAAGCATCTTCTTCAGATGAAGAGAGCCACCAGCAGAGTTGTCCAATGACATCTTGGACAATTCAGACAGACCATCATAGAATATGCATATGATGCTCCATTCTGAAAGCATGCCAGAAGGACACCTTCTGATCAATTGCATGTATCTTTCCCAAGCTTCATAGAGGGATTCACCTTCCTTCTATCTGAAGGTTTGGACTTCCACTCTAAGCTTGCTCAACTTTTGAGGTGGAAAGAATTTGGCCAAGAAAGCATTGACCAGCTTTTCCCAAGAGTTCAGGCTATCTTTAGGTTGTGAGTCCAACCATGTCCTAGCTCTGTCTCTTACAGCAAAGGGAAAAAGCATGAGTCTGTAGACCTCAGGATTAACCCCATTGGTCTTAACAGTGTCACAGATTTGTAAGAATTCAGCTAAAAACTGATGAGGATCTTCCAATGGAAGTCCATAAAACTTACAATTCTGTTGCATTAGAGAAACTAATTGAGGCTTAAACTCAAAGTTGTTTGCTCCAATTGCAGGAATTGAGATGCTTCTTCCACAGAAGTCAGAAGAGGGTGCAATAAAGTCACCAAGCAAATTTCTAGCATCTCCACCATTATTGTTGGGTTCGGCCATCTCTTCTTCTTTTTTGAAAAATTCTGTCAGGTCCTCTCCAGAGTGTTATGCTTTAGCTTCTCTTAGCTTCCTTTTTAGAGTCCTTTCAGGTTCCGGATCAGCTTCAACAAGAATATTCTTATCCTTGCTCCTACTCATATGAAAAAGAAGAGAACAGAAAAGAATAGGAATTCTCTATGTCACAGTATAGAAATTCCTTTATGTGAGTAGAAGAATAGAAGAGTAGAATGAAGAAGAGAGAAGATGAAGAATTCGAACACAGAGAGGGAGAGAGGGTTCAAATTTTTAAGAAGAAGATAAATGTTAGTGATTAAATAAATAAATAGAAAGAGATGAGAGAGAGAGAATATTCGAAAATTAAAATTAAAATAAAAGGAAAATATTTTTGTTTTTATTTTAATTATTGGTTAGTATTCAAAATTTAAGAGAAGAAATAAAATAAAATTTGAAAAAGGATAAGAAATAGTAATTAATTTATTTAGTTTTCAAATTTTAGAGAAAAGATATGATTGAAATAGAAAACTTTTTAAAATCAAACAAAAAGTCAAGTAGTTAATTGAAAAAGATTTGAAAATCAAATTTGAAAAGATAAGAAGTTAGAAAAGATTTTGAAATTGATTTTTGGAAAAGATATGATTGAAAATCATTTTGAAAAAGATATAAAAAGGAAATTGAAAGATTTGATTTTTGAAATTAAAGTTGATTACTTATATCTTGTTTTCAAATCTTTTCTAATTAGTTACTTATCTTCTCTCTCTTCTTTTTCAAAACTGCCCAACTAATTCTTCTCTCTCCTAATTTTCGAAAATCCTTCCTCTATTTCTCTTTCTTCTTTTTCGAAATTCATAATTAAATTTTCAATTCCTTTTGATTAATTAACCTTAATTTTTGAAATAGATAAATAAATAAAACAAAAACAAATATATTTTAATTTTTATTTATCTTTTCTATTTCTAATTCTTCTCCTCTTTACTTCTATTTATTTGAATTATTCTTCTTCTCCTTCTTCACATCTCACAAGGAGTCCTCTGTTTTTGAACATAGAGCTCCCATTCTCTTCTGTCCTTGGTTTCTTCTTTTCTTGTTTATGACCAGGAACAGGGATAAAGAACCTCTGTTTAATCTTGATCTTGAACCTGAAAGGACTTTAAGGAGGAGCTTACAACAAATTAAAGCACAACACTCCGGAAGAAATCTTTCAGAAAATTTTGAACAAGAAGCTGAAGACATGGCCGAACATGAAGGAGAGGCAAGAAAGGTTCTTGGTGACTTCACCATGCCTACCTCTGACTTTTATGGTAGAAGTATCTCTGTACCTGCCATTGGAGCTATGGTGCACGAAATTGTGATCTCAATGGTGCCAACAACTTAGTACGCACAATTGTAATCTCAACTCTTTTTCACAACTCCGCACAACTAACCAGCAAGTGCACTGGGTCGTCCAAGTAATAAACCTTACATGAGTAAGGGTCGATCCCACGGAGATTGTCGGCTTGAAGCAAGCTATGGTCATCCTTGTAAATCTCAGTCAGGCAGATTCAAATGGTTATGAGGTTTTGATAATTAAAATATAAATAAAATATAAAATAAGATAGAGATACTTATGTAATTCATTGGTAGGAATTTCAGATAAGCGTCTGGAGATGCTTTGTTGCTTCAGAACCTCTGATTTCTTATTGTCTTCTTCCAACCATGCGTTACCTCCTTCCATGGCAAGCTGTATGATCCTCTCGGATGAAAACAAATCCATATACGCTGTCACCGTACGGCTAATCATCTGTCGGTTCCCGCTAGCATCGGAATAGGACCATTGTCCTTTTGCACACTGTCACTTGTGCCCCACATTCGCAGGTTTGAAGCTCGTCACATTCATCCCTTCCCAGATCCTACTCGGAATACCACAGACAAAGTTTAGACTTTTCGGATCCCAGAAATGCTACCTTTATTCTAGCCTATACCACGAAGGTTCTAATCTTAGATTAGAAACCTAAGAGAATACACTCCAGTTGTCTTCCAATGACTATGTTGAACATCATGTAGATCGCTTTGTGGTTGTCAGGCACGCGACCTTGGCTAAGCGAGTAACGAAGATTGGGTGATTGTCAGGGGTCACCCCTTCATTCTGACTTAACTGAATTAAGTACGAGAGTATATCTTGGAGAATAAGTAGGCATGAATTGAATAGAAAAATAGTAGTAATTGCATTAATTCATGAAGAACAGCAGAGCTCCACACCTTAATCTATGGGGTGTAGAAACTCCACCGTAGAAAATACATAAGTGAAAATAAGGTAGGGATGGCCGAGTGGCCAACCTCCCATGGAGGTCTCAAAGTGTAAAAGTTACATCATATGGTCCAAGACGTAAAATAAATCTCTAAAAGTAGTTTTTATACTAAACTAGTTACTAGGGTTATAGAAAATGAGTAACTAAGTGCAGATAGTGCAGAAATCTACTTCCGGGGCCAACTTGGTGTTTGCCTGGGCTAAGCATTGAAGCTTTTTCGTGCTTAGGCTATTTCTAGAGTTAAACGCCAGCTTTGGTGCCAGTTTGGGCGTTTAACTCCAATTCTGGTGCCAATTTGGGTGTTTTACGCCAAGATGTTTTTGGATGACTTTGAACGCCAGTTTGGGCCATCAAATCTCGGGAAAAGTATGGACTATTATATATTGCTGGAATCCCAGGATGTCTACTTTCCAACGCAATTGAGAGCGCGCCAATTGGGCTTCTGTGGCTCCAGAAAATCCACTTCAAGTGCAGGGAGGTCAGAATCTAACAGCATCTGCAGTCTTTTTTCAGCCTCTGAATCAGATTTTTGCTCAGGTCCTTCAATTTCAGCCAGAAAATACCTAAAATCATAGAAAAACACACAAACTCATAGTAAAGTTCAGAAATGTAATTTTCGAATAAAAACTAATAAAAATATAATAAAAAGTAATTAAAACATACTAAAAACTATGTAAAAATAATTCCAAAAAGGATATAAATTATCCGCTTATCAAGTTAACAATTTTGAGCTTAAGCCTCAGTTAGTCTCTCTTCTGCAACAGAATTACAAGTTCCATGGACTTCCACTGGAAGATCCACATCAGTTCCTAGCTGAATTCTTGCAGATCTGTGATACTGTTAAGACTAATAGAGTAAATCCTGAGGTCTAGAAACTTATGCTCTTTTCCTTTGCTGTAAGAGATAGAGCTAAGATATGGTTGGATTATCAACCAAAAGAGAGCCTAGACTCTTGGAAAAAGCTGGTCAATGCTTTCTTGGCTAAATTCTTTCCTCCTCAAAAGATGAGTAAAATCAGAGTAGAAGTTCAAAACTTCAGACAAAGAGAAGGTGAATCCCTCTATGAATCTTGGGAAAGATATAAGCAACTGATTAGGGGATGTCCTTCTGACATACTCTCAGAATGGTCTATCATAGGAATTTTCTATGATGGTCTGTCTGAGATGTCCAAAATATCATTGGACAGCTCTGCAGGTGGATCACTCCACTTGAAGAAAATGCCTGCAGAAGCAAGAGAACTCATTGAGATGGTTGCAAACAACCAGTTCATGTACACTTCTGAAAGAAACCCTGTAAGTAATGTGGTACTTTAGAAGAAAGGAGTTCTTGAATTTGATCCCCCTGAATGCCATATTGACTCAGAAAAAGATCTTGACCTAGCAGATCAATATGATCTCTCAGTATTTAACTGGAATGCAAGCTGCAGTTGACAGCACTCAAGAAGTTTCTTCTGAAGTAGAAGCCTATGATCCTGATCAACCCACCATGGAGGAGGTGAATTACATGGGAGAATCCTATGGAAACACCTACAATTCTTCATGGAGGAATCATCCTAACCTCTCATGGAAAGATCAATAGAAACCTTAGCAAGGTTTCAATAATAATCAAGGTAGAAGGAACTAGAATAGGTTCAACAACATGCCACCATTCCCATCTTCTCAAGGGAATATAAAGACTCCTAAGCAGAGCTTTTCTGACTTAGTTATTATAGTCTCCAACCTCTCTAAGACCACTCATAGTTTCATAACTGAAACAAGGTCCTCCATCAGAAATATGGAGGTACAAGTTGGTTAACTGAGCAAGAGGATCCCTGAGACCCCTCCTGAAACTCTTCCTAGCAACATTGAGGTGAACCCAAGAGAAGAGTACAAGGCCATCACCATAGAGGTAAAGGCCAAATCTGGAAAAACTGGGAAGGCATTGAACGCCAATGAGGAAGATCTCACTGGGCGTTCAACGCCCAAATTAGCTAAGAGACTGGCATTGAACGCCAGTGAGGAAGCCCTCACTGGGCGTTCAATGCCTATCCTGGCAGTACAGTTGGCATTGAACACTAGCCAGGGAACACTGGCTGGGCGTTCAATGCCCAAACAAGCAGAAAAGCTGGCACTGAACGCCAGTGAGGAAGCCATCACTAGGCGTTCAACGCCCCAACAGATAGGGAAGCTGGCATTGAACGCTGTCCAGGATATCCCTGCTGGGCATTCAACGCCCAAAATAGTAGGGGAACTGGTGTTTAATGCTAGTAAGGGTATACAGCATGGGTGTTCAACGCCCAAAGAGCCATCAGAGCTGGCGTTGAATGCCAGTAAAGGCATACCCTCTAAGTGCTCAATACCCACTCAAGAAATCCCTATCCAGGAACTAAAGGAAGCCAAGGCTCATATAGAGACCATATAGGTTCCTCTGAATACACTTCTGCAATGTATGAGTTCTGATGAATACTCATCCTCTTATGAGGATGAAGCCACTAGGCAAGAGCAAGTTGCTCGATACCTAGGAGCTCTCATGAAGCTGAATGCCAAGCTATTTGGTACAAAGCCTTTAGAGGAAGAACCTCCATTGCTTTCTAAAAAACTCAATGCTTTGGTTCAGCAGAAGCTACCTCAGAAGCTTCCAGATCCTAGACGCTTCCTAATCCCTTGCACCATAGGCACCATGACCTTTGAGAAGGCTTTGTGTGACCTAAGGTCAAGTATAAACCTCATGCCACTCTCTGTAATGAAGAAGCTAGAAATCTTTGAGGTCCAAGCTGCAAACATCTCACTAGAGATGGCAGACAAGTCAATGAAGAAACCATATGGCTTAGTAGAGGATGTCTTGGTAAAGTTGAAGATAACTACATCCCTATAAATTTCATAGTCTTGGACATAGGAGAGGATGAAGATGATTCTATCATCCTCGGAAGACCTTTCCTAGCCACTGCAAATGCCATGATTAATGTGGCAAAGGGAGAAATAGTTTTCCAAATAGGAGAAGACTACATCTTGTTCAGGATGTCCAATCCCAATTTTCCCTCTAAAAAGAAAGAGATAACGGTGAAACACCTAGTGTTTCAACCATCTCTTTCAGTGCAAAGCTGTACTAAACCCCAAAACTTTAATTCTAAGTTTGGTGTTGGGTAGCCATTAACAAGCACTGAAAACAAAGGTACTCGGAAGAAAGTACCTAAAGGCTGGAGGGACAAGAAAGTCCCCACCGAAGGCCTCTCACCTGGCATGAGAGTTTTCTTCACCAAGAAATCAGTCATACCACATACAGTGAGTCGTATCCTATCTCTAGAGCATGTGGAGCTCATTCATGAGAAGACAGGAAGAAAGTTCACTGTAAGGGCAAAATTCTGAGCCCATACTCACCTCCGTAAGGAGCTAACCGTCAAGCTAATGACGTTAAAGAAGCGCTTGTTGGGAGGCAACCCAACCTTAATTAACTATTTTTATTTTTTTTCATTTGTTTTTCTTTAAGTTATTTTATTTTAGGCTCATGATCATATGCAGCAGTTAGAGCAGAGATAAAAATGTTCAGCAGTAAAAATAGAACACTCTAGATGGAGTGTTGCTGGCGTTGAACGCCAGCCAGGGAGCAGACCCTGGGCGTTCAACGCCCCCAATGGGCAGCATAGCTGGCACTAAACGCCAACCAGGGAGCAGACCTTGGGCGTTCAACGCCAATACAGAGGGTAGGAAATCTGAATTCTCTGGCCTAAGCAGCTCAACTAAGCTGTCCCTAACCATATGCTCTTGGTGTGAAGGTGTCAAGTGAAAAGCTTGAGATTGAGCAGTTAAAGTCGTGGTCCAAAGCAAAAAGAGTGTTCTTAAGAACTCTGGACACCTCTATCTGGGGATTCTTGCAAAGATGAATCACAATCCGAAAGGATTCACCCAGTTAAAGTGTCTGTGGCATTTATGTATCCGGTGGTAATACTGGAAAACAAAGTGCTTAGGATCACGGCCAAGACTCTGAAAGCTATGTTCAAGAATAAAAAAGAACTGAACTAGGAAAATCAATAATATCATTTGGATTCCAAGTTCCTAAAGATGCCAACCATTCTGAGTTTCAATGGATAGTGAGATGCCAAAACTATTCAAAAGCAAAAAGCTACTAAGTCCCGCTCATCTAAATAAAACTAAGCTTCATTGGAAACTCTGAGATTTATTGTATCTTACTCTTCTTTTTATCCTACTGTGTTTTTAGTTGCTTGGAGACAAGCAACAGTTTAAGTTTGGTGTTGTGATGAGCAGATATTTTATACGCTTTTTGGCATCATTTTCATATAGTTTTTAGCATGTTTTGTTTAATTTTTATTTAGTTTTCATAGGTTTTAGTGTTAAATTCACATTTTTGGATTTTACTTTGAGTTTGTTTGTTTTTATGCAATTTCAGGTATTTTCTAGCTGAAATTGAGGAATTGGAGCAAAAGTCTTATTCAGAGACAGAGAAAGCATTACAGATGCTGTCCGGATCTGACCTCCTTGCACTCAGAAGAGCTTTTCTGGGGCTACAGAAGTCTAAATAGAGCGTTCTCAATGGCTATAGAAAGCTGACTTCCAGAGCTTTCCAGAAATTTATAATATTCTATACTTTGCTTCAGAATAGAAGGCCCAAAACTGGCGTCCAACGCCAGCCTCCTGCCCAAAGGAGGAGACCAGCGCCCAAACGCCCAAAGAGGACCCCTTAGCCAACGTTCAATGTCCTAGAGGCCTCTTAGCATGTCGATCTTATCAAAGCTCAATCCAACACTCACCAAGTGGGCCCAGAAGTGTATTTCAGCACTAAAAGACTGTTTTACCCTTTCTTACGTAATCCTTAGTCAGTAGATTAGTATTTAAGGATAATTTACCTAATCATACAGACCTCTATGCCATATTTCTATTTATCATTGTGTTTTCTATTAGTATGAGTTTCTAAACCTTCTAGGTTGAGGGGAGGAGCCCTGCTGAGTTTTATGGATTAATAAAAGTATTACTGTTTCTCTTCCATCCTTGTTTGATTTCATTCTAAGATGTATTTTCGTTCTTCAACATGATGAATGGGATGACCCGTGACAATCATCTTCGTTCTTCATACTAAGACCACGTGCCTGACAACCACCCGTGTTCTTCCTGGGTTCGTGTGAATACTTAAGTGGAAAGCATTGAACCGTGACGAATGGATTTTTGAAGGTAAAGAATTTCACAAATGAAACCTCGTTGAAAGTATAGTGTCTAAACCAACAAAGAATCCTTTCTTACAAAAACTTTGGTTGTCACTAAAGCAAACCCAATAAAAATAAACTGAAGTATTTAAACCTCGGGTCGTCTCTCAAGGAATTGCAGGGAGGTGTATTTTTATTATTGGTTATGGAGGATTATCTTTTTGGGGTTTTTGAATAAGGAACAAGGAAAAGTAAATTGTAAGAATTAAATTAATAACTAATAAAGCTCTTAGCAAGG
The DNA here is from genome assembly GCF_059453495.1 of Arachis ipaensis. Classification (NCBI taxonomy): domain Eukaryota; kingdom Viridiplantae; phylum Streptophyta; class Magnoliopsida; order Fabales; family Fabaceae; genus Arachis; species Arachis ipaensis. The sequence continues at coordinate 118,608,851 of NC_142436.1, forward strand.
CATGAAAATTGGACATCCTATCCTAGTTATCCTTATCAATTGTGATGAGAATTGTTTATTACTCCCACTTAGTTAACCTTTACTAAATAAAGGAAAGTCAAGTAGACTAATCAACTTGATTTCTCAAGTCCTAGTCAACTCCTAAGGAAAGAGTAGCTTTAGAGGGATCCAAATCAACCATCAACTTCCAATTATCAATCAACAAGGAGTTTGATAACTCAAGTGTCTCCAGTTAATCAATTTAGGCTAAGAATATAAAAAGCTAAATTAAATTCATAAATATGGAATACCTCAAATTGCATTAAATAAAGAAATCAAGTCTAACATTGGAAAGTTCATAAGCCAAATTGGAAAAGAAGAGAATCAACAAGAAAAACAAATAAACCAAAGTACTAGAACAAATAAAAGTAGAAGAGAAACTAAATTAAAAGAACATTGAACCTGGAATGGAGAAGAAGTAAACCTAACCTAAGAGAAATCCTAAAACCTAGAGAGAGGAGAGAACCTGATCTCTCTCTAGAATCTACATCTAAAACCTAAATTGTGAATAATGAGAAGTTGTCTTAATGAATGAGTTGATTCCCCCACTCTATAGCCTCTAATCTAATTTTCTGGGCCAAAAACTGGGTCAAAAACAGACCAAAAATCGCCCCCAGCGATTTCTGATACGTCCAACACATCGCTCTGTCACACGTACGATTGAACTTTCGTCAGGTCATGCGTACGCGTGATCTACGCGTGTGTGTCACCTAACAGCATGATAACTATGACAAATTATATTTCATCTCAAAGCCCCGGATGTTAGCTTTCTAACGCAACTGGAACCGCCTCATTTGGACTTCTATAGCTCAAGTTATGGTCGATTTAGTACGAAGAGGTCAGGCTGGACAACTCAGCAATTCCTTTAGTTTCTTTGTATTTCTTCCACTTTTGCATGCTTCATTTTCATCCTCTAAGCCATTCCTGCCCTATAAACCTTGAAAATACTTAACACACATATCAAAGCATCGAATGGTAACAAGAGAGAATCAAACATAGCAAAATTAAGGCCAAAGAAGCATGTTTTTAATCATAGCACAAAGTCAGGAAGGAAAATATAAAACATGCGAATTCAATGAATAAGTGTGAGTTTAGTGGATAAAATCCACTCAATTAAGTACAAAATGTGCCACGAAATAGTGGTGCATCAAATCTCCCCATACTTAAACATTAGTATGTCCTCATGCTAAGCTCAAGAGAAGCTATAACGGAGTGAAGACAGAATGGTGGAACTTATGCAATGCAACCTATCTATATGAATGCAACTATATGCTAAGATGATTCTGTCTAGTTGGTTAAAAGTAAATAAGTTCTTCAAGACAAACATAAATTAGATATCACTAATTAAAATTATACAGTAAAGAAAAGTAGACTTGTAAGTAGACAGCTCATGAAAGTAAGGAACATAGAATCAAACATTAAACCCTCACTAATAGTGTATATGCACTCTAATCACTCAAGTGTATAGGGTAATCACTCTACTCTTCTCTAGTCATGCTTTCTAAACTTTGTTCTTCATCTAACTAATCAACAACTATTTAATGTACCAATGCAGACATCATGAGGTCTTTTCAAGGTTGTAATAGGGCTAACGTAAGGGTGAGGATATATGTATGGCTAAGTGAGCTATAAATTGAATCTTTTACTAACCTAAGCTTTCCCCTAACACACATACACTCTATGAAACTCTAAATTCATGCCTAGCTACCCAAAATTTCCACTTTTGCATCACATACTTATGTATCAACTTTTCTTTTAATTTGTATCACATATGAATTGATTTTTCATTAGCTTAACATTGGGGTAATTTTGTCTCCTTATTTATTTATTTATTTATTTAATTGAATATTTTTGGGTTTTTTTTTAAATATAAAAGTAAACATAACATATCAATGCACATGGATTTTTTTAATTTTTCTGGTCTCACATGAGTAGGTACCCAAATTCCTAATACTTTATCATAACACATTCCCTATTAACCCATGTTCCCACAGTTTTCCCACACTTAGTTGATACACAATCTCTATCTTAAGCTAACTAAAGATTCAATTGGGGTAATTAATTTGTTTTCTGCTTAAGGTTAGTGATGTGATAAAATATAGAATAATTGGGGATTAAAAAGGCTAAAGGTGGCTAACAAAGGTAATTGAAAGGGTAGGCTATTTGGGATAAGTGAGCTAATAACAAATGATGGCCTCAATCATATGCAAGCATGTAAATATACTAAACAATGGACATATAGAATAGAACAAAATATAGATTGCAGTTATAGAGAAGGAAACACACAGGAATGAAATAATATGGTTAAATAATGTAACTATATAATTAAGCTCAAATCTCAGGTTGTGTGTTCTTAGCTCAAAAACCATGTTCCAATTTATAATCTTCAAACACGTTTAACAAAAAAGTTTTAATTCAATTTAGTGAAATTCTATAAAATAGTTTCTTGAAAAAGAAAATATTACTTCAACCATGTAGTGGTAAAATATGCACAAAATCAAACAAACATGCAATCAACATGCAAATGCAATAACTAAATTAATAAAGAAAATAAAACATTGGTGTTGAGAAGGAAATAACTAACCCACAGAAGTCGGTATCGACCTCCCCACACTTAAAGATTGCACCGTCCTCGGTGCATGCTAAGATCTGCAAGTGGTTGGGCTGCTACAACTGATGCTTTTCTGGAAAGATTGTGCAGATGGACTCGTCTGTCGTCCCATTGATAAGCTTTTCCTTTCCCTTCTCGGTGGTTATCCTGAAAAAAGAGGAAAAAGAAGAAACGTAACCCAGAAATAAAGATAAGAAAACAAATAAAGTATGGGTGGGTTAATGCCAAATAATGAGGGTCTCAATTACATGGTAGCTACAACATGCAAGTGAGAAAACAGTAGAGGCACATGGCATATCAATTAAATTCATGTCAATACAAAAAGAGTACCACTATCATAAAAGATTAGCATTGACCTAAATAATATTATCCAATTGGAACAGAACAAGTCATGAAGCACCAGGATAATGCAAGAAAAGATGTAACAGTTGAATAAGAAAATTTAACACCAATGGAAAAATAATAAATTTAGAAAAGAAAATAAAAATATGAACAAAATTAAAAGGAAAGGAATAAAAGTATGCAAATAAATTGAGTAAAATAGAATGAAAGTGAAGAAGGAGGAGAAGTTAACAAAAGGAAGAAGAAGTAAGTAAGAAAGGAGGAAGAAAGAAGGATAAAGGATAGAAGAAAAGAGAAAGGAATGAAAAACGGGATGTGACGCGCACGCAGGGCACGCGTACGCGTAAAAACTGTATCAGACATGTGATGCGTACGCGTCGCCCACGCGTACGCGTGGGTGGTCTGAGAGCAAAAGGACGGCACGTGTCAGAGATGCGTACGCGTGGGTGATTTTGTGCCTCTAGCACAATGCCACCCCCAGACCATCACAACTCTCTGTTCAGTTTCCTTATTACGCCAATTTTTCTTTCCACGCGTACGCGTCAGGGACGCTTACGCGTGGATTGGTGAAAACAAAGGGAATGCGTACGCGTGAAGCACGCGTACGCGTGGGTTGGCTTGTGCGCCAGGCATGCCTCCCGCGTCGTTCCAGCAGAACTCTCTGCCTAGTTGTGCATACATATACGACGCGTGCGCGTCGATCCCCTTTTTTTAAAGCAGAATGCAAAATGCAGATGCTGATGCAGACATTATGAATGAACACCAAGAAAAATAGAATAAAATAAAACTAAGACTGAAAAAGAACGATCATACCATGGTGGGTTGTCTCCCACCTAGCACTTTTAGTTAAAGTCCTTAAGTTGGACATTCGGTGAGCTCCCTGTCATGGTGGCTTGTGCTTGAACTCATCCAGGAATTCCCACCAGTGTTTGTAATTCCAATAGCCTCCGGGGTCCAAAACTAGGCACATAAAGCCTTCAAGCAAATCAGAGCAAGTGACATGGTCCCAAGGGTGTTGATTGTTGGAATAAATTCCGGGGTTCCACACCTTGCTTTTGCACCCGTCTTCTTGTTGATCATCATTTTTTCACTTGGGTGGTGAGCAATCAGAATTCTCACTGAGACATCCAAACAACTTCCTAGACCCATTCAATTGAGAATTATACCAACCTTTGTACTTCAATTTGGAGCATGCAACCATATTGAACCTTGCATGACAACTCCAACTACTAACCATCTTCCTCTTATGCTTAATGCCACAAAGAGCTCTAAGCTAACCATCCGTCTCAAGTAAACCATATTCAAGTGGGAAAGTAAAGGTTAAGGATAAGAATTTTACCCACTTGAATGTTGTATTGGATGGTAATGGCTTTGGGAGAGATGTTTCTAATGGTCTCTCCCCTGTGCTTTTCTTTGAATTCTTCTACCTCCTTGCAAACCTCTTCAACTTCAACCTCTTCCTCTTGGTAGCTTTCTTCCAATTCAATCTCTTCTTTATTGCTCACCAAGGGCATGGAAGGTTGTGTTGCTTCTTCTTTAATCTCCACGTCAAGTCCAATGGGATAGGATTCAATTGTAGGTAAGGATTCATCAATGATTGAATCCATCTCTTGATCAACCTCTTCAATGTCTTCAACTAGGATATGTCTTGAAGGTTGTACACCCTCCTTAACATCAATTGCAAATGTCTTAGAAGGAGGCTCTATGACTTGAGTTTCCCATGGAGGTTCTGCATCTCCTAAGTCTTCAACCACTTCCTCTTCTTTGATACTTTCGGCTTCCTCCACTTGTTCCAATACAAAGTTATGCTCCTCACTGTCCACCAGAGTTTCTAGTGTCTCCTTCCTGCTACATTCTTCATTAGATTCTCCACATGAAGCCATGGGGGTTCCTTGAGTGTCCAAACATTGGGAAGCTAACCGATTTATCCCTTGCTCCAGTTGATGAAGAGTTGCATGAAATTGATCCACTGTTTCCTTGAGACAGTCTCTTGGCTCTTGTTCCTCTTGGGAAATGTGATTGGGATCATATGGCTCTTGGGTTGATGGATGTGGATATGGTGTATATGGAGGTGGTGGTCCTTGGGAGTAATTGTTTTGGAATTGGGGTGGTTCTATGTATGTATGATTCATATGGTGGTTGGTATGGTGGAGAAGGATTAGGGTCATATGGGGGTGTTTGGGGGTAAGGGGCTTGTGAGTATGGTGGTTCAAAACTATGTTGAGGAGGGGTTCATAGGCATATAGTGGGGCTTGTTGGTAACTGCAAGGGGGTCCACCATATTCGTCATCTTGGTACGCACACTGGAATGGCCCTTGACCATAGTAATTTGGTGAAGGTTGGTTGTCACGAAGAGGTCCACCATAACTATTGTCTTGGTGTGCATCATAGAATGGTTGTTGGTTATAGCGCATTAGAGGGGGTTGTTGCCAAGAGTGTTGATCAAATCCTTGTGGCTCCTCCCATCTTTGATTATTCCAACCTTGATGCATTTTCTCATTATAGCGTCCATTCCTTGCAACATAATTTGAACTAAACTCATAGCCAAAGGGGTGAAAATTCATAGTAGCAAGTAAAAATAAAAACTAATAAAAATTAAAGAAAATAAATATTTACAATAACCAATAATAAGGCACACGTTTGCAATTTTCCAGCAACGGCGCCATTTTGACGAACGGATTTTTGAAGGTAAATAATTTCACAAATGAAACCTCGTTGAAAGTATAGTGTCTAAACCAACAAAGAATCCTTTCGTACAAAAATTTTGGTTGTCACTAAAGCAAACCCAATAAAAATAAACCGAAGTATTTAAACCTCGGGTCGTCTCTCAAGAAATTGCAGGGAGGTGTATTTATTATTGGTTATGGAAGATTATCTTTTTGGGGTTTTTGAATAAGGAACAAGGAAAAGTAAATTGTAAGAATTAAATTAATAACTAATAAAGCTCTTAGCAAGGCATGAAAACTGGACGTCCTATCCTAGTTATCCTTATCAATTGTTATGATAATTGTTCATTACTCCCACTTAGTTAACCCTTACTAAATAAAGGAAAGTCAAGTGGACTAATCAACTTGATTCCTCAAGTCCTAGTCAACTCCTAAGGAAAGACTAGCTTTAGAAGGATCCAAATCAACCAGCAACTTCCAATTATCAATCAACAAGGAGTTTGATAACTCAAGTGTCTCCAGTTAATCAATTCAGGCTAAGAATATAAAAATCTAAATTAAATTCATAAATATGGAATACCTCAAATTGCATTAAATAAAGAAATCAAGTCTAACATTGGAAAGTTCATAAGCGAAATTGGAAAAGAAGAGAATCAACAAGAAAAACAAATAAACCAAAGTACTAGAACAAATAAAAGTAGAAAAGAAACTAAATTAAAAGAACATTGAACCTGGAATAGAGAAGAAGTAAACCTAACCTAAGAGAAATCCTAAAACCTAGAGAGAGGAGAGAACCTCTCTCTCTAGAATCTACATCTAAAACCTAAATTGTGAATAATGAAAAAATTTCTGAATGAATGAGTTGATTCCCCCACTCTGTAGCCTCTAATATGTGTTTTTTGGGCCAAAAACTGGGTCAAAAATAGCCCAAAAATCACCCCAGCGATTTTTGATACGTCCAGCACGTCGCTCTGTCACGCGTACAATTTAACTTTCGCCAGGTCACGCGTACGTGTGATCCATGCGTGCGTGTTGCCTAAAATTATGGAAACTATGACAAATTATATATCATTTTGAAGCCCCGGATGTTAGCTTTCTAACGCAACTGAAACTTTCTCATTTGGATCTCTGTAGCTCAAGTTATGGTCAATTTAGTACAAAGAGGTCAGGCTGGACAGCTCAGCAATTCCTTCAGTTTCTTTGTATTCCTTCCACTTTTGCATGCTTCCTTTCCATCCTCTAAGCCATTCCTACTCTATAAACCTTGAAAAAACTTAACACACGTATCAAGGCATCGAATGGTAATAAGAGAGGATTAAACATAGCAAAATTAAGGCCAAAGAAGCATGTTTTCAATCATAGCACAAAGTCAGGAAGGAAAATGTAAAACATGCAAATTCAATGAATAAGTGTGAGTTTAGTGGATAAAATCCACTTAATTAAGTACAAAATGTGCCACGAAATAGTGGTGCATCAAACCGCCAACTTGGCTATACATCTCTTAGACGGCTAATCCATGACTTCATTGGGGACTTCTCGAGACACCGGTTCAGCTGAGGTATGGGGAGATTAGGGTCTCTGTGGTAGAGGCTAGAACCAAGGCACAACATCATCTGATCCGGAAGATTCAACCTTGTCTATGGCATTTTGAGTATGATCACCAAAGAGAATGAACTGCAGGAACTTCACCCTCAATCCGAATGGATCCGCACTAACCCTGGGGTTCAGATCTGGAGGAGTTTTGGCGGCTACACAAACCAGCGTCAATCACATACAGCCTGCCATAGAAGAAATCATTTACAATTGAAGAAGATAGTAATACCAGAGTTAATCCAGAAGGACAAAGTATCTCCAAGCCTTAACCACCTTCCTATCATAGTTTACATGACTTCTGAGTTCTGATTACCCTTTTTCATTCCTTTTATTCTTTTAACTAAATTCAAACCAATAACTCTTCTATTCGCCTGACTAAGATCTACAAGATAACCATAGCTTGCTTCAAACCACAATTCTCGTGGGATCGACCCTGACTCGCTCAAGTATTACTTGGACGACCCAGTGTACTTGCTGGTTCAGCTGTACGAAGCATGGGTATTCGTACACCAACCTCTATTGAGGTATTCAGTTGATCCCAATAGTCATGGGAAGGAAAATACATCCCTTGAGGCATCTCAGGGATTTCTGGTGGAGGTGGCCACACAGGCTCTTGCTGTGGTTCATGTGTCAGCTTTCTAACATTCTCCATCCTTATCTTCGTGATGGGCTTATCCTTCTCAATGAGGGCATCACATGGAATGTTAATCTCAGCTGAGTTGCACATGCGATGGATGAGGTGTGGGAAGGCTAGCCTGGCCTTGGTGGCGGCTTTTGTGGCTACCTTGTATATTTCTTGAGGGATTACCTCGTGCACCTCCACTTTATTTCCAAGCATGATGCAGTGCACCATTATTGCTTGGTCAATAGTCACTTCAGACCGATTATTAGTAGGTATGATGGAGCATTGCACAAGCTCCAACCATCCTCTCGCCACTGGCTTGAGGTCAAGCCTACTCAGTTGGTAGGGCTTGGCGTAGGCATCTAGCCACCATTAGGCTCCCTCCACACGGATGTCTGCGAGCACTTGCTCCAACATCTGATCAGAGTTGACTCTTTTTGTGTAGGAGTGTGGGTCACCTTGCAATTGAGGTAGTTGCAACGCCATTGTGCATACTATGGGTTGAGCTAGGAAGGCCTAGTTGAAAGAAGACAGAAATGACCGACCTCTTATAAAGGTTAGTCGACACCGACCTCTTCGTAAAAAGAGCTCGGACAAAGTGCTATAAGGGCCTAATTAGGCTCAAAGCAGAAGATCACAGCCCACCTAAACACGGCTGGCCAAAAGATAAGGGGACCCACCCACAAAAGATAAGATAAGATAACTAACTTATCTCACGGAAGGTCACTCCACACTACTATAAATACGCTGGAGCACCCAGGTATAACTCATACTCTGATTCTACATAAAAAAACCTGCCTAAAGCACGTGCTAACTTAAGCTTCAGAGTCTCTTGCAGGTACCACCACCCTTTGGTGATCAAGGATCAGCAGCACCACCAGATCCAACAAGTCGGACACCACAGCTCCAGCCACAACAGTAGATCTCATCCGAGATCAACCTTCAGTTTCAGGTAACCATCGGAACATTGTCGCTGTTATTGGGGAACCTGGAAGTCATCCCATCATCATGGAGGATAACCTTGACAACGATCAAAATTCTGGCTTGGAGGACAGAACACCGCATAAGAACACAGAAGCCATGCCAAAAGATACACCTCAAAACAAGGGGGATAAACAACCCCCAAACACAAAAATCTTGGAAGCTATCCGAGAACAACAGCATCGGCTTAAACAGCTAGAGCAAGAAGCCGATCGGCAGCGGGAGGCCGAACGAGACCTTCGTAGAGAAATAAGGCGATGCCAAGAGCTGGAGGACAAGCTCCTAAAGCTCGAAGCTGATCTCAAAACTAAGACCACCCAATCCAGCCACTAGGACAGTCCCCACAAGGACCAAGACCCGTTCACAAAGGAGATCATGAAAGCTAAAGTCCCGAAGGATTTCAAAGCCCCTGACATGACTCTGTATGACGGTACGTCTGATCCAAGCCATCATCTCAGCAATTTCAGAAGTCGAATGTATCTTACGGATGCCTCAGATGCTATCTGTTGTAAAGCTTTCCCGACCACTTTGACCAAGACGGCAATAAAGTGGTTCAACAGCTTGCCGCCAAGATCATAGCAAGCTTCGATGATCTCGCCAAGAAGTTCTTAGCCAGATTCTCCATCCAAAAAGACAATGCCAAACATGTCCTAAGCCTGTTAGGGATTAAGCAAGGAGATCGGGAGAGCCTCCGCAACTACATGAAAAGATTCAACAAGGCATGTCTGGACATACAAAGTCTGCCAACAGAAGCAGCCATCATGGGTCTCATCAATGGTCTGCGAGAAGGACCCTTTAGCCACTCCAAATCCAAAAAGCACCCAACATCTCTAAACAAGGTACAAGAACGAGCTGAAAAGTATATTAATATGGAGGAGAACTCTCGACTAGGAAAAACCTCAAAATCCAGATTCTCCTACCCACCTCGGGACAAGGATAAAGAGTCCAAGAAAAAAGAAGACCAGTCTACTGAAAAACCTAGGAAATACCACAACTACACCCCATTCAGGGTGTCCCTTGTGGATGTCTACAAAGAGATATGCAACACTGAAAAGATCCTGCCCCCTTGTCCGATTAAACATAAAAGAGGAAGAAGTCGGACAGAGTATTGCGAATACCACCGAGTCTATGGGCACCCTACCAACAAGTGCTACGATCTAAAGAACATCATAGAAAAGTTAGCCCAGGAAGGAAGACTAGACAGGTTCCTGGCCAACAAAACAGACAAACCAAGGAAGAGAAGAAGGGACAAAGACGTCAGACGAGCCAAACATCCCCTCACACCCCCGAGAGGCATGTTCACATGATAAATGGTAGATTCACAGGAGGAGGGATCTCCAAATCATCTCGTAAAAGACACCTTAAAGAGGTGTATCATGTAGGAGGAAGAGACAGATTGGTCGACCTTCCCACTATTACCTTCACTCAAGAAGACGACGCGGGCATCATCCCAGGGCATGATGACCCTGTGGTCATTACCATAATACTTGCCAATGCCAACCTCCACCGAACATTGGTTGACCAAGGAAGCTCTGCGGATATACTGTTCAAATCCGCCTTTGACAAGCTCGGTTTACAAGAAAAGGAGCTCAGAGTATATCCAAATAGCTTATTCGGGCTAGGAGAAGCTCCAATTCAACCATTAGGGTAACATCTCATTACACACAACCTTTGGAAAAGGAATTCGGTCTAGGACGTTGAGCATAGACTATATTGTAGTTGACGTGAGCTCAGCCTACAACGCTCTAATAGGTCAGACAATGCTAAACCAGCTCACCGCTGTGGTCTCCACTCCACATCTATCCATGAAGTTCCCCACTCCAGAAGGAATCGCTACCATAAAGGGAGACCAAAAACTAGCGCGATGCTGTTACAACGAAAGTCTGAACCTCAAAGGTGACCCCAGAGGAAAGGAAACCAATACTATAGAACTCGGGGAATCCGAGCTCGCGAAGATCTCCGCCCTCATCCCGAGGGTGAAACCCAAGAAGTTCAAATTGGAGACGCCCCATACAAAACAACAAGTATAGGAGCAAATCTGAGAAAAGACTTAAAGAAACTGCTAATAAAGCTCCTAAAAGATAACTCCGACCTCTTTGCATGGAAGGCCGCCGACATGCCTGGTATTGATCCCGGACTAATGTGTCACAAGTTAGCCGTATATCTAGGGTCTCTGCCAGTACAGCAAAAACGTAGGAAGCTCGGCCAAGAAGGGTCGCAAGCTGTAGAGGAGCAGGTACAGGCCTTGTTGGAGGCAGGGTTCATAAGGGAGGTAAAATACCCATTATGGCTAGGCAATGTGGTGTTGGTAAAAAAGTCAAATAAGAAGTGGCGGATGTGCACCGATTACACCGATCTCAACAATGTCTTCCCAAAAGATCCCTACCTACTCCCGAACATCGACACAATAGTTGACGCTTTGTCAGGCTATCAGTACCTCTCCTTTATGGACGCTTATTCGGGATACAACCAGATCCCAATGTATTGACCCGACCAAGAGAAGACATCATTCTTGACCCCAAAAGCAAACTATTGCTATATAGTTATGCCCTTCGGACTCAAGAACGCAGGGGCTACCTACCAAAGACTAATGAACAAAGTCTTCGCCGACCACATCGGAAAGCTAATGGAGGTTTATGTAGACGACATGCTGATAAAAACACAAAGTGAGGAATCGTTGTTATCTGACCTTGCTAAAGTATTCGACACTATAAGAAAGCATGATATGCGACTTAACCCCGTGAAGTGCACCTTCGCGGTTGAAGCTGGCAAATTCTTGGGCTTCATGCTCACCCAAAGAGGCATCGAAGCAAACCCAGACAAGTGCCAGGCCATACTTCGCATGAAAAGTCCAACATGTGTCAAAGAGGTCCAGTAGCTCAATGGAAGACTAGCGGCTCTGTCTAGGTTCCTAGCTGGATCAGCCTTAAGATCTCTCCCCTTCTATGCAACATTAAGGAAGGGAAAGAGGTTCGAGTGGACCCCAGAATGCGAACAAGCCTTCCAAGATTTTAAGAAATTTCTGGGGCAACCACCTGTCCTTACTCGACCTTGGGAAGGTGAAGAACTCATACTATACCTCCCCGTAGGAAGTCGGGCAATAGCATCAGCACTAGTCAAAGAAGACAAAAGTGGGCAACAACCCATTTACTTCATCATTAAGGCTTTACGAAGGGCTGAATTAAATTATCAAAAGATAGAAAAGTTCGCCTACGCCCTCATACTCACTTTCCGACAACTCCGACCACACTTTCAAGCTCACACCATCAGAGTACGGACCAACCAACTCATAAAGAGGATCTTACAGAAAACAGACGTAGCTGGAAGAATCCTACAATGGGCAGTCGAGTTGTCTGAATTCGACATCAAGTATGAAGCTCGAACAACTATTAAATCCCAGTATCTGGCCGATTTCATCGCAGAGTATACTGACACCTCGGGTACCCCCATAAAGTGGAGCCTTTATGTAGATGGTTCCTCAAATAAAACCGGGAGTGGCACATGTGTCATTTTAGAAAGCGATCAGGGAACCCAAATCGAGCTCTCCTTAATGTTCGAGTTTCCTGCCTCAAATAATTAAGCTGAATTTGAAGCACTACTGGCTGGTTTGAGGTTGGCTAGGGAAGTGGGAGCTCAAAGGCTTACCATTTTTAGTGACTCCCAAGTAGTCACTTCACATATAGAAGAGAGCTATCAAGCTAAGGATCCCACTATGAAAAAATACCTGGACAAAACCAAAGAACAGCTCGGACAATTTAAGGGATATGAGATCCAACACATACCCCGAGAATAGAATGCCCGAGCTGATGCACTCTCAAATCTAGCCAGCACCAAACTAGGGGACAAGAATAGAAGTCTCATCCAAGAAAGACTCCAAAGTCCATCAACCTTGGAGGAAGAAAAGATCCTAGCCATATCAGGACAGGATCAAGGATGGATGACTCCCATAATCAACTACCTCAAGTCAAAAACACTTTCTACAGACAAAAAGGAGGCAAAAAGGTTAGTACGAAAAGCACAGTACTACACCATAATACAAGACGTCCTATATAAGAGAGGAATCTCTACACCTCTCCTAAAATGCGTTCCAACCTCCACTACAAGGGAAGTCCTTGAAGAAGTCCACAGTGGCATGTGCGGTAATCACCTTGGGGCACGAGCCCTTGCCAAAAAGGTACTCCGAGCTGGGTTCTACTGGCCGACCTTGCAAAGGCAAGCAACATAGTTTGTCAAAACATGCCCACCATGACAGAAGCATGCCAACTTCCACATAGCTCCACTTGAGGAACTCATTTGCGTTACTTCACCTTGGCCATTCGCAAAGTGGGGGCTCGACCTCCTTGGACCCTTCCACCAGGGGTCCGGACAAGTCAAGTTTCTCATTGTGGACATAGACTACTTCACAAAGTTTATTGAGGCAGAGCCGTTAGCTAACGCCACCGCCCAAAGCAGTCAAAAATTTCTATACAAAAATATTATCACAAGGTTTAGGGTCCCATGCTTCATCACCACAGATAATGGTACTCAATTCACCGACACAGGCTTTAGAAATTTGGTAGCTGATCTAAAAATCAAGCACCAGTTCACCTCTGTAAAGCACCCACAAGCTAATGGATAGGCGGAAGCCTCCAACAAAGTCATATTGGCTAGGTTAAAACGAAGACTACAGGACGTCAAGGGAGCTTGGGCTGAAGAACTCCCACAAGTCCTATGGGAATATCGGACAACACCACATTCAACCACTGGGGAATCACCATTCTGACTTACTTACGGAATGGAGGCAATGATTCCCGTGGAGTTAGAAGAAGGATCTCCTAGGACGATCCTCTACAATGAAGATACCAACCCCCAAGATCAAAAGGAAGAGCTCGACCTACTTTCAAAAGTCTGAGAAAGAGTTCGGATTAGAGAGGAAGCCCTAAAGCGTCGAATGGCTCTAAGGTATAATCGGAAGGTAGTCCAGCGAAGCTTCACCACCAATGATCTCATCCTAATCCGAAATGATATCGGAGCAGGTCGGTCAGGAGAAGGGAAGATAGCAGCTAACTGTAAAGGACCATACCGAGTAGCAGAAGTACTGGGAAAAGGTTACTACAAGGTGTCTGACCTCGAAGGGCGAGAGCTACCAAGGTTATGGCATGCCTGTAACCTAAGAAGGTACTAGCTAGAGAGAAGTAAAGATCTTAGGTCAAGGGGCACTCTTTTTCCTGAAAGGATTTTTTAATGAGGCGCCAGGCCGAGATCTAAGAAACTACCCGACCTCTAAGGGTAAGCACTCATATGTACATACTTATATTTATGTTTTTATTACATTTATGATTCAAATAAAAGTCACCAATTCCCTAAAAAGTTTCCTACCAAGATGCATTAATCTAAGCTCATAAAACGCAAAAACTCATCGCCCGATTACAAAGAGATCGGCAAGGTGAAAACTAAATTCATCGACCAATTACAAAGAAGTCGGCAAGGTGAAAATCAAATTCATCGATTGATTACGAAGAAATCGGCAAGGTGAAAGTGATAGAAGCAGATTAATGCAAGAAGTTATAAAAAGTAACCCATAAAAAGCGACATGACGAGGTCTGACTAAAAATAGATTACTAAAAATAACTTAATAAGGCCCGACAGAGAAGTCGGACTAACGAAAGGATCACTAAAAAGGGACGAAGACATCTCGCAAGGGCCAAAGAAAGGCTACAAAGCCAAGACAGAAGTGCCTAGCTATAAAAGTACAAGTCTTGCAAAAAAAACACTACTTAAAAAAGCAAAAGCATAAACAGAGCTAAAAAGTCATCCAAACAAACTATAAAGAAAAGGTTCCCTTTGAACTACTACCTAAAAAGTTGTTGGAATATGGATAAAAAGCTCATGTCAAAGGCGCGACCTGGCAAAGCAAGCACAACCCCGAGAAAGTAATAAAAGCCAAAAAAGGTTAGAAATAACTTAAGGCTCAAGCATAGCTAAAAGGGGAACAACTCCGCTCAAACGAAGGAACAATCGGGAAACAGGGCCACAAAGAAGTCGTTTGAACAAACTAAAAAGGTTCTATAAGAATACTAAAAAGTTGTCAGACAAGTTAGCTCGGACACCAAAGGATCACCTCGCCCAAGCAGAGAATAGATAAAGCAAGGCATGATCCAAAAGGAAAAAAACCCACACTGCAAAAGAGGTCGGACAAGAAAAGTACCAACCCTCTGTAAAAATCCTCAAAAGTTGCAAAGGTATGAATAACATATCAGCAAAAGCGTATCCATCAGAATACAACATTTAAAAACTCAAAGGCCACCTAAGAGGCAGCCCAGGAGTTTAAAGTGTTTGTTTCTTCAAAAACAAAAGTTGCTGAGAAGCAACTAAAAGTCACAAAAGTCAACCACAGAAAGATTTACAGAAAAAACAAGTTTAAAGTCCACAAGCCGGACTATAACAATACATAAAAGTCAAAAAGGATCCAACTTTTCCCCAGTAGTAGCATCCTGGGTTGGGGTAGGAGGAATGGTCGCGATCAGGACGGCATCAACAGTTCCATCTGGACGGCTTAAGATCTGCACATCGGGCTCGGACTCTGGCTGGTCGACCTCTGAAGGGACGGAAGAGGCTGAAGCTGCCGAGGCTTTCCCTGGTGGCATAAGAGGAGGACCCTCATCCTCATCATCAGGAGCAGGTATGATCTTGCCATCCACCACTACATTATCCATACTGAACAAGGAGAGATCGGCCTCGGGAGCAATAACTTGGACCTGAGCCTTCAGGATCCTGAACATATCAGTCATACTACTTACCATGTGTCCTTGAAGCTTGGCATAATCATCCTGGGCCGATTGGAGCCTCTCTTTAGCTTCTAGCAGCTCGCCGTAGGTCCGGGTATAGCTCTCCTTGTACTTTTTGCCGTCTCCTCAGCCAGATTTGCAGCTGCCTCAGCAGTTGTTCCGAGGGTTACCTGAAACTGTAGGTCAATCTCGGACGAGATCTTTTGTATTGGTTGGAGCTATTGTGCCCGACTTGTTGGACTTGTTGGTGATGCTGATCCTTCGTCACCGGAGGGTGGTGGTATCTGCAAGGGACTCCGATGCTTAAGTTAGCAAGGGTATTAAGCAGGTTTTTTGTAGAATCAGAGTATGAGTTATACCTGGGTGCTCTAGTATATTTATAGAAGTGTGGAGTGACCTTCCTGGAGATAAGATAGTTATCTTATCTTATCTTATCTTATCTTTGAGTGAAGTCATCTTATCTTCTGGGGAGCCGACTTATCTTTCTAGGCCTTAGTTTCCTTTAGATTGGGCTACATCCCTTTACTTGGGCCTGCTTGGGCTCATTGTAATGATTTGGCCGAGCTCTTTGGAAAGGGCTCGGGTAGTTTTGTTCTGAAGAGGCCGGTCGACTCAGCCCGGGTCGGACAGCTCGACCCAGGGTATGAACAGTGCCCCTGCTCGAGCATGGTCTTCCTTTTGAGGTCGAGTCCTGGTTTAGGACTTCTCTGATGAAGCCGAGCTCGAGCATTGTCAATCCCTTTTTGTAGAACTTCCATTTGAATGCGGATCATTTTTCTCTCTCCTTTAACTTTGAAAAACACACGTTTCTTGCTTTGGAAACATGCGAGGGTTTTTAATAACCCATTAACTCCTCTTTTTGCCATTTTCCCTCTTTTCATTTTGAACTTCCAAAAGACTTTTCTTTTAGTTTACTCTCTTCACTTCCTGGAACTCCATTTTTTACCCTTCTGTTTTCTGTCTCGCCTTGGGCTCTTCGTTTTCTCTTGCTCCCTTTTTCACGTCTTCGCGCTTCTCCTTGTTTTTGGCGGTGACTGTTGGTGCTTCGTTCTTTTGAAGGGTGATCGTTTGGTGTGGCCTCGTTGTTACCTCAATCCCTCAGTGCTTATCGTCTCCTCCCATTTGCAGGTTGGTTTTGTTTCTTCTTCTTTCTTTCTTCTTTTACTTCCTTTGCTTTTCTTTTTCATGTTTGCATTGTTCTATTTTTTGGAAAAGTTTTGATCTTGCTTGAATTTATGTTGGAGAGCTTGAATTTCTTCTACTGTGTCTGGTTGTTTCTGCGATATGCACTATTTCTAGGGTTTATACCTCTTTTCTTGTTTCCTGTTGTCTGATGCTTCTAGGGCTTTGAATGTTGTTATTACTTTTGATTGTGTCCTTGCATGAACTGTTTGATTCTGAAAAAAGGTTTGTGTCTTTTTTATAATTTCCCTTTGGCATGATTGATGCATTGATAGTTCCCTTTGCTGATAGAAAAAAGGCTACGATTTTGATTACATTCTGGTTCGTGATTTTCCTTTCGGAGCATTGCTCTGTTGAAAGAGGTTTATTTTCTTGTTAGGAGGTGTCGATATGTAGGCTTGTAGATTTTTCTTGAGTCCTTATTCCGTTACTGCCTCCAAAGGATGCCCCTAGATCTTTGGTGTGAGTCTTGGGGTTTCCTTTTGCTGTTATATCTGACTTCTTAACATTTGCGTGCTTTAGTCCGAGTTGTATCCATTTATGCCCGAGTTGCTTTCTTTGCCTTACCCGAGCTATTTTATTAGTAACCCATTTTCCTTTTTCTTACTGTAAAACATAGTTGACCATGTCTTCTTGCAAAAATATTGTCGAGACATCCTCCAAAGTCCCCGAGGGCATGTCTAACTGGCTGGACTCCCTCGTCCTGATGTGCATTTTCGTGGTTAATTCTGAATACTGTATGGAGCTTAGAAAGCATCACCGGATCTGTAGTAGTAGAGATCAAGAGAAGAACTATGAGTTGGTAGCGTCTGACCCTGATGAGAGGGTTTATTTTCCTTCTCCGATCCAGGGGAAAATCCCTTCTTTTTTGCTTATGACTATTTTTTCAGCCAAATGAACATTACTATTCCTTTTACATCCTCTGAGACCGATTTGTTGTGGTCGTATAATGTAGCTCCATCCCAACTTCATCCGAACTCATGGGGCTTTATTAAGATCTTTCAGTTATTGTGTCAAGAACTAGATGTTAAGCCTTCTCAAACCCTCTTTCTTTATCTTTTCGTTTTGATTAAGCCTGGGATTTCTTCAAAAAAGAAAGCTTCTTGGGTTTCTTTCCGATCTGCCCAGGGAAAAAAAGTTTTTTTCATGTATGATGAGTCCTTTAGGGACTTTCAGAATTATTACTTTAAGGTCCGAGCTGTTGAAGGAGCTCGGCCATTTTTCTTGGAGTCAAATAATGAACCTGCCTTCCCCTTGTGTTGGCAAAAGAATGTGGTAGTCTCTAGATATTCGTGGGAGATACTGGATGAGGTCGAACAGGCCTTTGTGAATATTTTGGAGGAGATTTGGGGGCAACCTCCTCATCTCGATACTAAGAGGTTTTTAGGGAATCCCTCACTCCTCCGAGCTGAGCTAGGTAGTGGTCGACTTCTTTTTACTTATTTGTCGTTGTTTATTTTGTTCCTTTTCTTCCAATTTATAACTTGTCTTATGCTGATCCCCTTTTGTTTTTGCAGAGATGGCAAAGACTAATGATTCCATGAAGGCCTTTAAGAAGACGAGGAAAGCTACCACTGCCCAAAACATCTCGGCTAAGGCTGCTGGGGAAGGATCTTCTCAGGTTCCTCCTAAAAAGCCGATCTTGAACACTGCTGGGCCGAGGAGGGTGATTCCTACTCCTCCGGTTTATTTGGTTAATCCTCCCCAAAATTCTGCTGCTACTTCTTCTCCCACTGCCGGCCCTCTTCCAAAAAGACAGAGGACTGTTGAGCCTTTTAATCTGGACACCCCCGATTTTGATGCTGTGGGGTTTGTCGATCATCAAATTGCCCCTTATGGTGTTGTCTCTACTGATGATGTATCCATTCTTCATCATCTGGACTTTATTACCCGAAGCGGTATTAAGTTGGCACACATGGGAGCAGCCTTGTTTCGAACTGCCCAGGATATTCCTGTTCATGCGACAAGGGATTTTATGGAGGAGGCCAAGTCGGAATTCGACCGGATTAAGGTGTTGAAGGAGGAGCTTGAGGTAAAGGTGGCAAAGCTGGAGAAAGAGTTGGAAGGTGAGAAGACTCGGGCTACTGCTGCGGTGGCTTTTGCAAATCTGGCTGAGGAGATGGCGCAGAAGCATAAGGATAGCTATGTCCCGACTTCTTCGACTCTAGCAGCTGAGGTCGACCACCCCGAGTCAGATCCTGATGTCCAGATCCTGAATCAGGCAGATGGGATTGTCGACGCTATCCCCCTCCAAACTCGTCCTCCTTCGCCTCAAGATCCCGCCACTGGAGAATCTTTGAATCCTTTGCAGTTTTTACTTATGTATCTTAATGGCCCAGTTTGTTGGTCTTTGAACTCTATTTTCCATAGTTTGTAGTTTGACTGTGACTTTGTAGTTGCCTTTTTCTTAGCAACTTTTATTTAGAAAAACAAATGCCTTTGAACTCTTGAGGTCGACCTTCGGGTGGCCTTCTGAGTGTTGATTTATAGTAGCTTTGCTTTTCTGCTTGATGTGTTTTGTTTGCAGCTTTTTGGCACTTTCATAAATCTTTAGAGTGTTGGATTCTTGCTGTCTGACCTCTTTTGATTGCCTTTGTGTTTTATTTCTTGCTTTAGTCGAAGTGTCCTTTTGAAGCTAGTCTTGTTTGACTGTTATTTTTATAGAACACTTGTGGATTGATTTTGGGAGAGGTCGTGGCTTTCTTTGGGTCGAGTTGTGTCCCTTTTAGTGCACGCCTTCTGCTGGTCATCTTCTTTCGTTTAGTTTTTGCAAGTTATTTTTAGTAATCCCTTGGATTTACTTTTTATAACTCTGTTGCTTTAATTGATTTGGGCTGACTTCTTCATGTCTGTCTCTTCTAAATTATTTCTAGTAATCCATTTTTAGTTGGACCTTGCCAGGTCTCTTTTTATGGATTACTTTTTATAACCTTGTAGCTTTAGTTGGCTTGGGCTGACTTCTTCATGTCAGTCTCTTCTAAGTTATTTCTAGTAATTTATTTTTAGTTGGACCTTGCTAAGTCTCTTTTTATAGATTACTTTTTATAACCTTGTAGCTTTAGTTGGCTTGGGCTGACTTCTTTATGTCAGTCTCTTCTAAGTTATTTCTAGTAATCCATTTTCAGGGCTGGCCAAGCCTTTTTTCTTTGGCTTAATTTATAACTTTTGGTCGCTTTGATCAGGCTGGTCCAACTTTTTTATGTCGGTCTATCCTAAGTTATTTTTAGCAATCCACTTTTTCTAAGACCTCGTCAGGCCTCTTTCTATGGATTGCTTTTTTAAAACTTTTGTGGTTTTGATAGATTCGTCCGACTTCTTCACGTCGGCTCGGTCCGAGTTATTTTTTAGTAATCCCTTTTTATGGGTTACTTTTTATAACTTTTGGCATTAATCTATTTTTATCGCATTTTCATCTTGTCGATTGGGCGGCGTGTTTGCCTTGCCGACCTTTGTCGAAATCGGACGATGAATTCATTTTTCATCGTGATCGGGCAATGATTTTTTGTGTTCAGATTAATGTGTCTTGATGGCTAGATTTTGTAGGGAATCTAAAAAACTTTATTCAAGTAGAAAAATGGACATGTAGGCAAAAAGGTATATATACATGTGGGTGCTTACCCTTCTAAGTCAGGTAATTTTGCAGATCTAGTCTTGGCGCCTCGTTAAAAAACCTTTTCAGGAAAAAGAGTGCGCCTTGTCCTAAGATCTTTCATTATTTCCTAACTGTAATACCTTTTTAGGTTGCAGGCGTGCCATGACCTTGGTAGTTCTCATCCTTCGAGTTCGGACACTTTGTAGTAGCCTTTTCCCAATACCTCTGTGACTCGGTAAGGTCCTTTTCAGTTAGCTGCTAGTTTTCCCTCTCCTGGTCGACTTGTTCCGATATCATTTCGGATTAGGATGAGGTTGTTGTTATCAAAGCTTTGCTGTACTACCTTCCAATTGTATCTTGAGGCCATTCGACGTTTTAATGCCTCCTCTATGATCCGAGCTCTTTCTCGGATTTCTGGAAGTAGATCGAGCTCTTTCCTCTGAGTTGGGAGTTGGCCTCTTCATTGTAGTAGATCGTTCTGGGGGATCCTTTTTCGATTTCTACTGGGATCATTGCCTCCATTCTGTAAGCCAGTTGGAAAGGTGATTCCTTTGTGGTGGAATGTGGAGTTGTCCGATATGCCCATAGGACTTGTGGGAGCTCTTCAGCCCAGGCTCCCTTTGCATCCTGTAACCTCCATTTTGACCCAGCCAATATGACTTTGTTAGCTGCTTCTGCTTGTCTATTAGCTTGTGGGTGTTCTACGAATGTGAATTGGTGCTTTATTTTCAAGTCGGCTACCAACTTTCTAAAGCCTGTGTTTGTAAATTGAGTGCCATTATCCGTGATAATGGAGTAAGGAACCCCAAACCTTGTGACAATATTTCTATATAAGAATTTCTGACTTCTTTGGGCAGTGGCATTGGCTAGGGGCTTTGCTTCAATCCATTTTGTAAAATAATCTACCCCTACAATGAGGAACTTGACCTGTCCTGATCCTTGAGGGAAGGGCCCGAGGAGGTCGAGTCCCCACTTTGCAAATGGCCAAGGTGATGTTATGCTGATGAGCTCCTCTGGTGGGCCGATGTGGAAGTTAGCATGTTTTTGACATGGTGGACATGTCTTGACGAACTCGGTGGCTTCCTTTTGCAAAGTTGGCCAAAAGAATCCGGCTCGGAGTACTTTCTTGGCAAGAGCTCGAGCTCCGAGATAATTGCCACATGTGCCACTGTGTATCTCTTCCAAGACCTCTTTTGTGTTAGAGGTTGGTACATATTTTAGTAAGGGTATCGAAATCCCTCTCTTGTATAGGATGTTGTTTATGATGGTGAAATACTGTGACTCCCGCTTTAACCTCTTTGCCTCCTTTTTATCTGTAGGGAGTATCTCTGATTTGAGGTAGCTGATTATGGGAGTCATCCATCCTTGATCCTGGCCTGATATGGCTAGGACTTTTTCTTCTTCCAAGATTGATGGGTTCTGCAATTTTTCCTGAATGAGGCTTCTATTATTTCTCCCTGGTTTGGTGCTGGCTAATTTTGAGAGTGTGTCAGCTCAGGCATTCTGTTCCCGAGGTATATGTCGGATCTCATATTCTTTGAATTGTCTGAGTTGTTCTCTGGTTTTATCCAGGTACTTTTTCATGGCAGGGTCTTTAGCTTGGTAGGTCCCTGCTATTTGCGAGGTGACGACCTGTGAATCGCTAAAGATGAAAAGTTTTGGGCTCCCACCTCTTTAGCCAGCTTCAAACCAGCCAATAACGCCTCGTATTCAGCCTGGTTATTGGAAGCAGGGAACTCAAATTTCAGGGAGAGTTCAATTTGGGTTCCCTGATTGCTTTCTATTATCATACCTGCTCCACTCCCAGTTTTATTTAAAGAGCCGTCCACGTAAAGATTCCAATTTGTAAGGACTTCTGGGGTGTCAGTATACTCTGCGATGAAGTCGGCTAGATATTGGGATTTGATGGCTGTCCGAGCTTCATATTGAAGGTCGAATTCAGACAACTCGACTGCCTATTGTGGGATTCTTCCTGCTAAATCTGTTTTTTGCAGAATGCTTTTCATGGGTTGGTTGGTCCGAACCTTGATGGTGTGAGCTTGAAAGTATGGGCGAAGTCGTCAAGAAGTTAGTATGAGAGCATAGGCGAACTTCTCTATCTTTTGATAGTTCAGCTCGGATCCTTGTAGTGCTTTGCTGATGAAGTATACAGGTTGTTGTCCACTTTCATCCTCCCTGATTAATGCTGAAGCTATTGCCCGACTTCCTACTGCAAGGTATAGTATGAGTGCTTCTCCTTCCCGTGGTCGGATGAGAATGGGTGGTTGTCCCAGGAATTTTTTAAACTCCTGGAAGGCTTGTTCGCATTCAGGTGTCCATTCGAACTTCTTTCCCTTCCTTAGTGTGGCGTAGAAGGGGAGAGATCTTATGGTTGATCCGGCTAGAAATCTGGACAAGGCTGCCAGTCGCCCGTTGAGTTGTTGCACCTCTTTGACACAGTTTGGGCTTTCCATGTCGAGTATGGCCCGACACTTGTCTGGGTTTTCTTCGATTCCTCTTTGTGTGAGCATGAAACCCAAAAATTTGCCAGCTTCTACTACGAAGGTGCATTTAAGTCGCATGGCATACTTTCTTATGGTATTAAACACTTGGGCGAGGTCGGACAGTAATGACTCCTCGCTTTGTATTTTTACTAACGTGTCGTCCACATATACCTCCATAAGTTTCCCGATATGGTCTGTGAAGACCTTGTTCATTAGTCTTTGATATGTGGCTCCTGCGTTTTTGAGTCCGAATGGCATGACGACGTAGCAGTAGTTTGCTTTTGGGGTTAAGAATGAGGTTTTTTCTTGATCAGGTGGATACATCAGGATTTGATTGTATCCCGAATAAGCGTACATAAATGAGAGGAATTTGTATCCGGAGGAGGCATCCACTAGGGCGTCGATACTTGGGAGTGGATAGGGATCTTTTGGGCAAGCTTTGTTGAGATCGGTGTAGTTGGTACACATCCGCCACTTCCCATTTGCTTTCTTTACCAGGACGACGTTGGCTAGCCATAGTGGGTTCTTGACTTCTCTTATGAATCCTGCCTCTAGTAGAGCTTGTACCTGTTCTTCCACAACTTGGGATCTTTCTGGTCCGAGCTTTCTACGCCTCTGTTGTACTGGCCGAGATCCTGGATATACTGCCAGTTTGTGGCATATTAGTTTGGGGTCTATGCCCGGCATGTCGGCGGCCTTCCATGCGAAGAGGTCGACGTTATCTTTTAAGAACTGTATCCGGATTCTTTTACATCTCTTTTTAGGATTGCACCAATATTGGTTGTTTTATCTGGGGCATCTCCCATCTGGACTTTTTCTATCTCGCATTCAGACTGTGGACGAAGTTCTTCCCGACCTCGAATTCTCCCGATTTCGATGGTGTGAATTTCTTCTCCTTTTCCTCTGAGGTTCAGACTTTCGTTGTAATAGCGGTGTGCTATTTTCTGGTCTCCTTTTATCGTAGCGATCCCTTCTGTAGTCGGGAACTTCATGCATAGATGTGGAGTTGAGACAACTACAGCGAGCTGATTCAGCGTTGTCCGTCCTATTAGGGCATTGTAAGCTGAACTCACGTCAACTACGATGCAGTCTATGTTGAGTGTCCTTGACCGGTTTCCTTTTCCAAAGGTTGTGTGTAGTGAGATGTATCTAAGTGGTTGGATTGGAGTGTCTCCTAGTCCAAATAAGTTGTTTGGGTATGCTCTGAGCTCTTTTTCCTCTAGGCCGAGTTTGTCGAAGGCGGTTTTAAACAAGATATCAGCCGAGCTTCCTTGGTCCACCAGTGTGCAGTGGAGGTTAGCGTTGGCCAATATGATAGTGATAACCATGGGATCGTCATGTCCCGAGGTGATGCCAGTCGCATCCTCTTTAGTGAAAGTAATAGTAGGGAGGTCGGGTGCTTCTTCTCCTCCCTCTACGTGATATACTTATTTAAGGTGTCTTTTGCAAGATGATTTGGACATTCCTCCTCCTGCAAATTCTCCATGTATCATGTGGACATGTCTCTGTGGGGTACGAAGCGGCCGTTCAGTTTGTCCGACTTCTTCGTCTCTTCTTCTTTTTCTGGGCTCATCTGTTTTGCTGTCTAACTTCCGATCTAGTCTCCCCTCTCTCACCAATTTTTCTATGACATTCTTCAAGTCGAAGCACTCGTTGGTGGGATGTCCATAGATTCGATGGTATTCACAATATTCTGTCCGATTTCTGCCTCCTTTTTTGCTTTTAATTGCTCGAGGTGGTGGAATCTTCTCAGTGTGGCATACTTCTCGGTAAACTTCCACAAGAGACACCTGAAGGGGGTGTAATTGTGGTATTTCTTAATTTTCTCTCCGTGTTGGTCTTCTTTTTTCTTGGACTCTTTATCCTTGTCCCGAGATGAGTAGGAGAATCTAGATTTTGAGGTCTCTCCTATTCGAGAGTTTTCCTCCATGTTGATGTACTTCTCTGCTCGTTCTTGCACTTCATTTAGAGATGTGGGATGTTTCTTTGATATGGAGTGACTAAAAGGTCTCTTTCGTAGGCCATTGATGAGGCCCATAATGGCTGCTTCTGTTGGCAGACTTTGTATGTCCAAACATGCTTTGTTGAATCTTTCCATATAGTTGCGAAGACTTTCCCGATCTCCTTGCTTGATCCCCCATAATGGCTCCTTGGGGCGTGCTTGGTTTTGTCATTCTGTATGGAGAATCTGGCAAGAAATTTTTTGGCTAGGTCATCGAAACTTGTGATGGATCTCGGGGGCAGACTGTCGAACCACTTAATTGCTGTTTTTGTTAGAGTTGTTGGGAAGGCTTTGCATCGAATAGTGTCTGATACGTCAGTAAGATACATCCTACTTCTGAAATTACTGAGATGACGGCTAGGATCTGATGTGCCGTCGTATGGAGTCATGTCGGGAGCTTTGAAGTCCTTTGGGACTTTGGCTTTCATGATCTCTTTAGTGAATGGGTCTTGATCTTTGCGGGGGTTATCTTCATGACTGGATTGTGTAGTCTTGGTTTTTAGATCGGCTTCGAGTTTTAGGAGTTTATCCTCCAACTCTCAGCATCGGCTAGTTTCTTTTTGGAGGTTTCTTTCTGCTTTCTGCTGATGTTCGGCCTCTTTTTCGAGCTATTTGAGGCGATCTTGTTGAGCTTGTAGGGCCTCCATGATTTCCGTGTTTGGTGAATTTTTGTCTTTGTTTGGTTGAGGCGTATCATTTGGTGTGTTATCCATGTTCTTATGCGGGGTTCTCTCCTCCAATCCGGAGTCGTGGTCGTTGTCAAGGTTGTCCTCCATGGTGATGGGATGACTTCCAGGTCCCCGGCAACGGCGCCAATGTTCCGAGGGTTACCTGAAACTGTAGGTCGATCTCGGACGAGATCTTCTGTATTGGTCAGAGCTGTTGTGCCCGACTTGTTGGACTTATTGGTGATGCTAATCCTTCGTCACCGGAGGGTGGTGGTACCTGTAAGGGACTCCGATGCTTAAGTTAGCAAGGGTATTAAGCAGGTTTTTTGTAGAATCAGAGTATGAGTTATACCTGGGTGCTCCAGTGTATTTATAGTAGTGTGGAGTGACCTTCCTGGAGATAAGATAGTTATATTATCTTATCTTATCTTTGAGTGAAGTCATCTTATCTTTTGGGGAGCCGCCCTTATCTTTCTAGGCCTTAGTTGCCTATAGATTGGG
Source organism: Arachis ipaensis (assembly GCF_059453495.1). Taxonomy (NCBI): domain Eukaryota; kingdom Viridiplantae; phylum Streptophyta; class Magnoliopsida; order Fabales; family Fabaceae; genus Arachis; species Arachis ipaensis. The sequence continues at coordinate 118,634,900 of NC_142436.1, forward strand.
CTACGTCCCTTTACTTGGGCCTACTTGGGCTCCTTGTAACGATTTGACCGAGCTCTTTGAGAAGGGCTCGGGTAGTTCTGTCCTGAAGAGGTCGGTCGACT